>NC_051154.1:159605258-160218440 GCF_013339745.2 Dermacentor silvarum
ACAGATGTGAGACAAATATCCAAAATTCTGTATTTACACTTTCAGATTAATTTTCCAATGCTTGCAATGCTTTTCTCTTGCGTGAAGTGTTCACAATGTGGCGCAACTCATCACAAGCTCACCTGTTACTGTCACGTGCAACGCTCCGTTGCCTAAGCATTTTTACATGGCAGCTTTGATAAGACACCCCATCCCCTAGCACGTAATCATGGTATGCCGCTCCAGGGTCTGATGCAGTGCATAACGCTGCATGCGTCATTGCTCCGGGTTTCACCATAGGCGCCCTGCCTACATTGTTGGCATAAATACGCCAGTCTTATGGACGATAAGGCAAGGATGCGATGCAACAATTGTTTGTTCTAGAGATTCTCAGCTAAGTTACTCGTCAGCAGATGAGTCCGTCACAGTTGAATAAGGGATAAATAATCTGGTGTAAACACACATGTTCGAAAAAGGTAAATGAGAACAGTTACAAATAATTTGTTCATAAACCCAATTGATTAAGGTTTCTAGTTACTGCCCCAAGAAAGTAATTGAGCAACTGATAAAGTTACATTAACTAAATTATTACATTAACGTTACTTACCTTACTACAGTTAATAAAACTACATAAATACATTGAATTGAACAAAGCAGGCTCATTCACTGCGTCCTCGGCAGCCCTTCATCCATTGTGTATTTTCAGTGCAAATCGTTTTTCAAAACTTTCTTCCCTGACGTTCTCTCGTTTCTTTGTGAAAACATTTTCAGAGGCATTGAAAACTCGCTGGGTGCGCGCGCAAGAGAAGGGCTTTAATTTAAAGGGGCGTCAATTTAGTCCCGCATTTCAAGCGTATCAGACAGCAGCCGGCAAAGCAATATGCGTCACACCAGCGACATCAGGATTGGCCAAAATGGGCCCGCAGTAAAGTTCGGCGCGTTAACGTTGTTCTAACGAGGCTGTAAGTAGCTGTTACCGCAGAGAATATGCACAAGTGCGGGCGAGCTGCAGCTTGTAAGTATTTGGCGTACTTAGTAATTTAACGTTCTTTCCAGGGGCTAATTACCTATGTATGTATGTATCTAACAGTTTTCCCGCCAAATGTGCAGTTCATACAGGGGCGGCGCCATGGTGGGGCGCGGGGGGGGGGGGGGGGGGGGCTGGCCACCCTCCCGAAATTTGCGCCTGCCCACATTCTGCCCCCCCCCCCCCGCCCCCCAAAGAACGCCGATATGCCGACCCAAGGTAGGCAGTATAAAAATGAAACAACAAAATGTCAATTTTGAATATGGAGGCAGATGCATGAGTGCAACGTCGCCTACAAAGGACGTGCTTGTTTAAGCATAACAATTTATTATAGAAAATTACTCATCACAAGTAATTACCCTCTTGCTTGTCATAAAATAGGCGCTTGAAATACAGCGCAAACTGCCGCAATATAATCAAAATGGTTCCAACCGTTCTAATAGATTTAAAAACGGGCTACACTTCTTCGGGCCGCTTGCGTGAACCGACAAGTTCGTGCCTCCGATGTAATAGCCTCTTTTTCAGGTGCCTTCCGCTCACAGGCCTCAGATAATAAGCATGGCCTTGCTGAGGTCGCATAACCATGAGTGCTGTGTAACCAGAGGCCGCACACATATACATATATTTTGTAATCTAGCGCGTCTTTACCAAAGTTGGCATTGATATGCACATTGCTTAGTGGTGTTCTCTCGCCTGCTGCGAAATTACTCTTTTGAAACTATATTGTAAACTGTTATGGTACAGCACATACATAAAAAACCGTATTAAATAAAGATAAAAAACAGGTACGCAGCAGCAACAAAATAACATCTCTGCTGTGTACCTGTTTTTTTTTTTTTTTTTTACAGCGAAGCTGTTAAGGGTTAGTTCCCCTAGGATCATTTCCACGTGTGGAAAAAAACTATTATCACCACTATTTCGTCTCCATGCTCATGGTAGTTTGGCTCCATGTGCGTGGCGGTTTCCCGCCAGCTGTGCCTTAGTACAGGAGTCAAAACGGATAACTAACATGACTGATAGGTCGTGACATCAATAACATCACATGCTCGTCAGTTACGTCACAATTAACGATAACAAAATCTAGGTTTTAGAAGCATTTCATGATGACACGACGGCTGGGCACTCGGGTTTTCAGAAGACCTACTGGCCAGACCTGTCCACGTCTGGCGCCAAAGACGTTGGCTTCTGCACGTCATGCCAACACATACAACGCTCGACATCCCTTCCAGCCAGTCCTCTTCAGCCTCTACCGCACCCATCCACCCTCTTCGAATTTGTGGGCATAGACTTATCAGACCCCTCCCACTCACGACCGCTGGTCAGCGCTGGATCGTTACCGCAGTGTACCATCGAACGCACTACGCTGACACAACAGCTCTTCGCTCTGGTACTGCCTCCGAAGAGGCCGAGTTTTTCGTGCACGGTATCGTTTTGCGCCACGGCGCACCTCATGCACCGTGGTGCAAGGCATGTATCAGTGAACCGTCAATCGCTCTTCATGACAAGAAATTTCATTACTTCTGCAACTCTTGATTATACCTAGTTTGTCACCACGGCCCCGATGAATCACTGTGTCTTGCGCATGTCATGGTTCTTTGAATTTGGTATATATGTTAGACGATCCTTCAATAAAATATCAGTTGAGAGTCAGCGCCGTGTTGTCGATTTTCCTTCCTTTTGTCCGTGTCTTTTTTGCGCTGTTACGATCCTTACGATGGACCTCATGCTCTCCTGAGCGACCGTGGCAAGACGTTTATTCGACGTCCACCTCTGTCAACGCCCATAAGACCACATCAGCATACCATCCGCAAAGAAATGGTATTACAGAGTGTTTTCATGGATCTTTGTTCGCCATGTTCTCTATGTATGTTCAACCGAATCACAGAAACTGAAACACGATTCTACCTTTCGTGACGTTCGCTTATAATACCGCCGTTCAACGCACAACTAATTACAATCCCTTGTTCCTCGTGTACGGTCGTGCTCCATCTTTTGCCTTTTACGCTACATTCCTTTCAGCACCTGCTGCCGCATCAACGTCCCTTCCAGAAAAAAAAACCCGCATTTCCCCGAAGGGGAGTATGAGGAAGTGCGAAGCACGGGGTGATGCTATGAGGGGGCGCGCGCGACTAAACTGCAGTAAAGCCCCTATATAAAAAAGTAGCGTCACGCTTTGAAGAATGCCGCCGCCTCCTCGCACACCCTGTCCGAGGCCGACGCCGCGTTGGTATTGGCCTAATGGCATCACGTGGACCGCCGAGCCGCCGGACGCTGGCTGCGTTTGTTTACGATCACGCTCCGTCGCCATTTTCGCTTGGTAAGCGTCTACCGACTGGCGAGGAGCGCACGTTGGTACCGTTGCTCTTCCTTGTTGTTTAAGTTTGAGAATGCGTTAAACTAAGTTTTGTGGCAAGTGCGACGTCGCTTCAAGACATTTTCCATAACCATGGCTTGCTGCGCCTTTGGATGCCAAAATACTTCTAGCAAAGGCAAGCGACTCTTCTCGATACCGTCCGGTAAGGGCGACGGGTTAAGAAGAAAGACGTGGATTCATCGAATTGGCAGGAAGAACTTCAGACCAACACCCTCCGCACGACTATGCGAGGTAAGTTGCGAGTACGTGTACTTTGGTGTATTTGGACGTGTATTCGGCGCGCTTAATCGTTTTGTACGCCTACAGGCTTGCATGCGCGGGCACGCGAGCCTTCGCGCGTGCTTAGAAGATTGGCAAGCGCGCATGATGACGGCTTTGTATCTTGTAATGCCCTATCGAACCTTCAAAGCAGCGGTTGTTTGTGCCCTCTGCCAGCCTTTTTGCGTCATAGCTGATACGCGTCGCGAATTCACATGGTATGGACGGTGCGGATTATTTAGGTTACCGAGGGCTTGCTGGAGGCCAAGATGTTGACATTCGATCATAAACTTATTATTTACACCAATTCGCAACAAGATCATGCGACACGCGCTTGACAAATGTTACGTACCTGATTGTAGCGCACGCGATACATTCGGAGTCGTCATCGTTTAGGTACTTAAAAGAAGTTTTCAAAACAGGAATAAACGAAAACCTGCCGTCACTGAATTTATATAACCCTCCTTACAGAAATTCTATGCTGTACACGAAGTTACTCTAAGCTAGAAAGCAAACGCAAACGCTCAAACGCACCGCCTAGCTAAGCGCGCATTCACTCTGCGAAAGGTCGTCTGCTATGCTCGAGCGGTGTAGGCGGCGCCACGGTCGAGGAGCGAGCGCGAAAGAGAGGAGAATCGAGGAGGAGGGAAGGTGGAGGAGGAGAGTGTCGCTACTTTTTTATATAGGGGCTTTAAACTGCAGAGCCGAGCGAAGGAGACGGCAGCGAGAGAGCACGACTGACGCGCCGGCGCCACACACACAACACGTGACGGCGGAGCGAAACACGCCAGGCGGTTGGAGAGGGGGTGAGCGGTGGGGAGAGTACGCACACAAGGGGCTGTTACCGGGCGAGGAGGGAGCTGTCAGCGCGAGGGGAGAGGCGGCGGCCGAGGGTGAGTGCATACCTAACGGGGGAGAGGCACACCAGCTGCATGGCGCCATGACGTCACGGCGCGGAGAGGGTGCGAGGAGCCGGCGCGGCGCGCGCAGCCACGGCGCGGAGGCGCCAGCTGCACAACGCGCCGTGACGTCACGGCACGGAGAGCGGTGCGGAGCCGTCGCGGGGCGCGCGCAGTCACGTGGGGCGTGACGTCGCTGCGCCGTTGCTACAGACGCTCCTCTCCCCTCCTCGCGCCGTTGCTAGGGGAGAGGAGGAGGAGCGCGGATGCCGGCGGAGTTTTCGGGGTCGCTGAGCCGTGCTCCCTCAAGGGCTGCAGAAGATAGCGCCAACCTTTCCCTTTCCCTCAAGAACCACTTATCATCGCTTAAGAAGTGCATTCGCACTTAAAATTCACTGCTGGCATCGCTCGCTACCGTGAAATTACCCCCGCCGACACCGCTACCATTCAGGACAAAAGGAAGTTCGCTATGATGCGACGCGTCGCGTTGCTTCGTTCCGCCCAGGTGACGAAGTTCTTTTCTGGACACTTGTTTGCGCACCCGGGCTCTGTGAAAAATTTCTTCATAGATATCTCGGTCCGTACACAATTTTACAAACAACTTTCAGCCGTTAACTATCGCGTCATTCCTGTCAGCTCTGCTATGAACCGCCGCCACCGCTCTATAGACATCGTTCATGTCTCCCACCTGAAACGATACTTTCGCCATACCTACCCTTTCTAGATTTGGGTGTCGCTGACCGCTTTCCTGAAGGAGAGGAAGTTAGTGTGAGCGCTATTTGTGCTTATCGTCATCGTCGTCTGTGTATACGACTCAACACCATACGTGAGCGCTATTTGTGCGTATTGTCGTTGTTCTTTGTACATACAACTCATCATGAGCTCTTGGCTCGTGATAATAGCGTCGCGTCGGTGAGGGGTTGTGGGTTCAATTCCCAACGCCACCGGGCACCCACTGGTTGAAATGGGTACAACCGTACCCCGGCCTGGCGTTCGGCTTCCTTCAGGGGTGATACACTTGGGAAAAGAGCCTGCGCCCTGAATTCCCGTCGAAACCCTCGTGAGCACATAAAAAAAGTGATGTTTTGGCCACTCCCATGGCGCCTATTTCCCATGTGGCGCCCCAAGCACCTGTTGAGGTGCGGACGCCTTCGGGTTGAGGACAAACACCCCTTTCCAAGCGTTGAGGCCCCATAATGGCCGAGCACCAGGCCGGGAGCGCGCTTGTACCTATTTTGCCGGTCGGTACCCGGCGGCAGCACTTACCTCCCACAGCCGCGGCGGATGCTCGTCAACAAAGCCGCCTGTGGTTGGACAAGAGGTGCCCAGGGACAAGTCCTGAAATCTCTATTGGGCCCTGTTTCGAGATGTGAACCCCCACGACAGCCGAGCACCAGGCCCGCGGACATCTCCACCCATTAGAAAAAGCGGCGGGTTCCCGGCAGCACCGGTATTTGAATTCGGCACCTCCCGCAAACGAGGCGGATGCTCTACCGGCAGGCCACCGCTGCGATGGCCTAGCGGCAGAGCATCTGGTATAGCGGTATGTATGTATATATATATATATATATATATATACATTTGTTGTTTTGTACTTAATCATCATACGATCGGTTCTCTCTGCTCGCGTACGACTTTCTGTGGCAATGAAGGCAAAGCGAGCACAAGTGCGATTGCTTCAGAAAAGTGTCCCGCGCGTAAAAATACGTTAGTGTCGGCTGTGGTAGAAAAAAACATAAGCACATTATTAGCAACAATTACATAATACAGAACACACCACTGAGTGCAAAAGCGTGCTTATTTTACGGCTTTTCCTTTCGGCGTCTTATTAAACGCGAAACCGTCGCACGTGGAAGCGGCGTCAATTGAGCGTCTGTTCCGGGCAACCAAAAACGCTGTCAAACGCTGCCGGACTACTTGGCGTGGTAACACATGTGCAGCAGCCACCCGCCGGTAGCTTTCCCTTCATTTCCACAGGAAGTTGTCCGCGAGTATAGATGTATGGATGTTCAACTTATAGGCTTTCATTATTAGCATGTAGACCAAAATTATTTGTCAAGACGCGCCTCCATCCAGCAGCATCGTCAACGCTCGGCTCGCTCTGCTCGCGCTCTCGATCGCAGGTGTCTCTCGAGACGGTGTCCCACGCTGCCTCGCCGTTACGTGAACTCGTAGCGTCCTTCAAGGACAACGCAAATAAACCTCTTATCAATTGGTGGAGGTGTTGGCAGACCGTACTGCTAGGACACTGTACTCCGTACCGTATCGGTATGAAGACCATATCGTGTCTCTTCCGAAGAGCGTCGCCTCATTAACGACCAAGTCGACGATATGCTACGCTGTGGCACTATTCAACCATCCCACAGTCCCTGGACATCTCATGTCGTTCTCGTTCGCAAGGATAACGGGTTTATTCGACTGTGCGTTGACTACCGTCGATTAAATTAAGTTACGCGCAAAGACCTTTATCCTATGCCGCGCATTGACGACATCCTTGGCAGCCTTCAAGGAGCAGAATTCTTTTCGTCCCTAGACGCGTTCTGGCTACTGGCAGTTTCCGATGGCTAATGCCGCTCGCCAGAAAACTGCATTTATTACGCGTGATAGCCCATCTGAATTCAACGTGATGCCCTTTCGACTTTGCAATGCGCGTGCCACATTTGAACGACTCATGGACAATACCCTACATGGTATCAAATGGTCTGTGTGTCTATGTTACCTCGATGATGTCGTGCTTTTCTGGCCTGATTTTCCTACCCACCCACTTCGCCTTAGTCATGTTTTTACATGCCTAGCCTTAGTCATGTTTTGACATTCCGCTTCGCCACACGGGAGCTGGCTATCCTTAGTCACACCATATCCAACCACGGCGTTTCCCCACGCTGCGAAACTTCGTGGAATCGCTCAGTTCCCAAGCCTGATAACATCAAAGAGCTTCGCAGTGTTGTGGGCCTATGCTCAAATTTCTGGTGCTTTGTTCGAAATTTCGCATCGATCATGTCGCCCTTGACTCAGCTCCTACGCGGTGGCGCGGCGCTCTCCTCCCGGTACCCTGCATGCGACGTCGCGTTTGCTACGCTGTGTCATCTTCTTATTTATTCACATATTCTTCGCCATTTCGACCCGACATCTGCAACCGAAGTGTATACACACGCCAGCGGGGACGGTCTTGGCGCCGTCGTCGCGCAACGCAAGCCCCGCTACTCCGAATACGTCGCCGCCTATGCGAGTCGCACGCTGACAAAATCGGGAAGCCAATTACCGCGTGAACGAAAAAGAGTGCTTGGCTCTAGTATGGACACTTGGCAAGTTCCACCCATACTTATACGATCGCCCATTCGATCTAGTAACGGATGACAACGCGCTTTGTTGGGTCGCCACGTTTAAAGATCCATCTGGCCGCCTAGCACGCTGGGCACTCTGTTTCCAAGAGTACGATATTCGCGTCGTCTAACGCTGCGGACGCACGCACACTGACGCAGACGCCCTGTCCCGTTCACGCCTACCTTCTGACTCGGCCTGTGGAACAACTTGGCCACAATCCATGGCATCCCTTAACCTCGACACAATTGGCACCGAACAACACCTCTTTTTGCCTATCTTTCTGGATCATCGACCATCCCAGTATCCCAATCCATCCGACGCGAAGCTCTTCATTTCGCCATTCGTGATCGGCTGCTTCATCGACGCAAGTACGCTCACGAAGGCCGTAGATGTCTAGTGCCATTCCCCGCAGCTTAAGATCACAAATAGGTGCCTGCTTTCATGACGGTCCGCAATGTGGCCACGTCTGGGTACTTAAGACATACGAACCTATTCGTCCTCGCTACCACTGGCGGGGAATGTACATTTTTGTACGACAGCTTGTTTAGTGATGCCCTGACTGCCAACGTCGCAAATTCGATCGCGTCGGCATTGACCCATACCGCCCGCTTCCAATGACACCGGATGACAATCGGTGGATCATAGTTGTTGTTGACCATTTGAAACGCTACGCTGAAACTGCTGCTTTACCAAATGCTACAGCGTGGAACGTAGCTTCTTACATCCAGCATCGCTTCATTCATGGACATGGCGCACCTCAAGAGCTCCTTAGTGATAGAGGTCGCGTCTTCCTCTCCGAAGTCCTCGAAGCTTTGATTTCAACATCCATTGAACGAGCACACCATACCACCCGCTGGCTAACGGGCTCGCAGAACAGTTTAACCGTACTGTTGGTGATATGATTGCGATGTAAGTGGCATCTGGTTATGGTAACTGGGACCGCGTGCTTCCGTTTGTAACGTTCGCATACAACACTGCGATACAAGCTGCCTCAGGATTTTCGCCGTTCTTCCTCTTGTATGGACGAGAGCCTTTGCATACCGTCGACACTCTCCTTCTATGCGGTCCTGACGCTTCCGAGTGCCCACCTGTGTACGAAGCTGCCCGGCTTGCTGAACAGTGCCGCCAGCTCGCGCGCACCTTTACATCACATGAACAACATCACCAGAATGATGGCTGCGCCGACTCACTTCTAAATCCTACGTAGTCCCAATGATCCCGCATGGCAGGCTGTTCCTTGTCAAACTCTCGGACTTTCCTCGAAACTCGTCCCAAAGTGCGAAGGCCCTTAGCGCCTCTTGTAGCGAACGTACCCGGTGAATTTTCTCATCGAGCCGATTTCTCCATCTCACGATATGCGCCGGTGTGGACGTGACCTCGTCCACGTAGCGCGTCTAAAGCCCTAACATGACCCTCTGCCTCCCACCACTTAGGTCTCCAGGATGGCTCTTTTTCTGCGGGGCGATTATAAATAAGACACGCCTACATCCAGAAGCACCACCAAAGCTCGGCTCGCCCTGATGGTCGCTGGTGTCTTTCGAGACGGTGCCCCATGCTGCCTCGCCATTCTTTGAAATCATAGCGTCCTTGAAGAACACCGCCAATAAGCCTCGTATCAGATATTCTAAGAAGTCTGTAGGATTGTGCGTTCGGTATGCCTCCATTACCATGGCCAATAGAATTCACTCTGTTTTGAATATATCTTGCTGTGATTTTCTAATCAGGTACGAATTTTAAAGCGGAAGCTGTTATGGGCTCATTCCTATAGCCGTTTCGGTTGCCGATGGTATCGTCAATTAACGTCGATGGTAAGTAGATTAACGTAAGAACGTATTGGTTCGCATGGTCCGACTTTGATGAAAATGGCCCAATTAAATCCATAGCCACCTTTTCAAAAAGTGTACGGATCACAGGCATGTTACCCAGTGGAGCGACTCCTACTTTCCCTTTAGGGGTTGTCCTTTGGCACTTGTCGCGCGACTTCACGAAGCGTTTTAAGTGTCCGTGTACATCTGGCCAATAAAATTCTTGTAGGACAAGATCGGTTGTTCTCCTCATACCTTGATATCCTGCCATGATGCTTCCATGTGCCACTTCTAATATGCCACGTCTAAATGCTTCTGGGATGATCACCTGCTTAAACGTTATGCCAGTAGCCAGGCGGTAAAGGCGATACAGCGAACCTTTTTCTTCGATGAATTCGTAGCTGTGGCCATTTCCAGAGTTGAACGATTTGCTCACTTTGGCAAATATATGTTTCAGAGTCGGGACTTCCCGCTGTTCTTCATTGAGTTGTCCTTTAGTCACGTCACGAAAGACAATTGTCGGAACGCACAAGGGATGAATCTTGCCTTGCTCTGGCTCTTCAGTTTTGGCTTTAGCCACGCTCGACACAAGCTGAGGCTTCATGGGCGCCTTAGTCAGCTTCATTCTATCGACGACGACTCCTCGTTGTGAGCAACGCGGTGCTTCCAGTCAGAGTCCGGATCGTATGGTCCTCTGACGCCTGGAAGGTTTCCCAGAACAAGGTCGTAGAGGGGCTCGTGCATACATGTCACTGTTAACGTGCCTGTAAAGTACCTGCGTGTTCACTTGTATGACAGCTTCAGGCAGGTACCTTGTTGAGCCGTCCAGAAGAACAACTTTGCTCGTTTTTCCCGTCATACACACCTCTGGAACGAGTTCTCTTCTGACAATTGCGTTATTACAACCGGTGTCTCGTAATTCACGAACATTTTTTCTTAGCATTAGGCCTTCAACCACTGGCATCCCGTCGATGAGGAAAGGTACAACAGTCCCAGGGTTCTCGTAGTCGCTATGACTTGATCGCGAGTCTTCTTTCCTGGACGTTTGAAGCTTTCAATATGGGTCACGGGTGCTGCAAAAAAACAGCAAGAAAAACAGAAAAAAGAACGGTTTGCGGTGGTGCCCTATGTGCACAAGTTGTCACATGGTTTACGGAATGTAGCCAGTAGATACGACATCAATACGGTTTTTTTGGCTCCCGGTCAGTTGTCAAGGATGTGCCCTATCATAAAATCATAAAAAGAAAACTTGAGTGGGGGGGGGAGAATAAAAAGAAAAAAATGATTATGACGTTAGGCACGTGTCCCCTTTAGCACATTGTGACACAGGCATAGTCTATCACATTCCGCTCAAGTGCGGTAAAGCTTATATTGGACAGAGCGGCAGATGCCTCAATATTAGACTAAATGACTATCATCATGCTTTTAACAATCCTAATGCTTCTCATCTAGCCTCGCATTGTTTTGCGTGCGGTTGTAGGCCATTGTTTGAGGACACAAAAGCCCTTTCGAGACACAAATGCCAAACTACACGCGAAATCATTGAGACATTTCTCATAAAAAGACTAGGAGAAACTTGTGTTGTGGAGATGGGTTTGCACAAGGCTTACCCTACGAGCGACGGTCAGGAAAGGGCACGACGCTCCTCCACTCCGCAACGCACAAAGGCGCTACGGCAGGGTTCGTCGACTCTCCGACACGGCGCAGAGAAGGCTCCGGAGTCAGATCGCCAACAAACACGGCTTTATTCACCCAAGGTACAGCTCAGTGCTACAGTCACGGCGCTTACGGGCCAAGGCTCGCCGCAAGACCGATCGAGTACGCGCGCCCGCTGCGCTAGGGCTAACCGGGTAGCGGTCCGCCAAGCGCGATAACGAGGAGTCGCGAGAGCAAAGGTCTCATGTAACCACCTCGTTACGAGCCTGTGAGCCTCTCCCGCGGCGAGGGAGCGCTCAGCTCCGAGAGCTCGGGTGGAGAGGGTACCCGGGGGCCGCCGCGCGGGAGGCCAATCAGGGCGCGTCCCGGTGACGTGCCTCGCGGGGCAAGTCCAATCCCGGGGGGGAGAAGCACGGTTTGCGCGGGAAAGTAAGTCCGGCGCGCTCGCCATGTCCGCCATGTTGCCGTTACGGCGGCGGTTCCCGGGGATCGAGCTAAGCGCCACGCGCGAGCTGGGGGACGAGGCGCGGGAAGGCACCTCGATCCCCACATTCCCCCCTCCTAAAGACCGAGGCCAGCCTCCAAAGTGGCTGACCGAGGCCAAGTGGCAAGGTTGACTCAGCCAAAGAGGGCTAAGCCAACGGGGCAAAGTCCAAGAGGGTGTCGTCGTCTTCCTCAGGACCAGGACAGGGAGAAGGGGCCACAGCAGTCCAAAAAGGTGAAGACGTCGCTTCTCTTGACACAGAGCCAGGGGTTTGCCTTGGCCACCAAAGTTCCGCACACTGGAAGGACCCCCTGCCAGGTGGAAGAGTCAGCAGCCCAGGCAGGACGGGGCAGGGCAGCACCATGGTTCAGCCAGCAACAGTCGAGGTCCACCGGACTGGAGCAGCCAGGAACGCGCGAGGCGTGGCTGCCATTTTGGCGCAGCAGCCACCACAGAAGTCACTGGGCTCCCCGGATTGCGCAGGAACAGCAGGCCGGGAAAACCGGCAGCCAGGTCAGCAGCGGCAGCCGGAGTGACCATCCTCGGCCAGAGGTCAGCGCCTGATTGGGGACCAGCCACAATTAGCGGCAGCCTAGGCAGCAAGAGGCAAGGCTGGCACGGGTTCGTGGCCCCCAGAGGCAGGAGTCATTCATGGCGGAAGGACCAGGAGCAGCAGGCCTTGAGGTCAGCAACAGGCTGGTATGGTAGGACCAGGGACAGCCGGCTTCGTGGTCAGCAAGACTGGTGGCACAGTGGAGCCAGGCGCAGGGAACAGACTGGACGACGCAAGGTGAAGGACAGGAACGCCCCCCGGCATAGCCGGCGTGCCAAGGAAGTTGCCCGCCTTGCTGACAGCCCAAAAAGGGGCGTTTGCCAGGCTGAGGACTTGGGCAACACATAAGAGGGTATATTAGGCCACATGGGCCTGTCACCGCTTCGATGTGCGCCCTTGCACCGTAGCTACATTTCTCCATTCACCGGCATGGTAGGGAATGAAGTCCAGCTACCTGCTAGTGGGAGAAAGCTGACTAGGCGCGTCATAAGGCGGGTGAGCACGAGAGGGTATATTAGGCCAAAAGGGCCTGTCACCACTTCAACGTGCGCCTTCGCACCGTAGCTGTGTCTCTCCGTTCATCGGCGTGGTAGGGAATAAAGTCCGGCTACCAGCTGGTGGTAGAAAACCTGCCTAGGTGCGTTTCCGTAGGTTGTACCGGTGGCGTGGCCTGGGACCAGCCGTATCACGGTTTGCCTGCGGTTCGTTGACCGCCTCCCCCTCTCCCCAGTCGTTGCTACGGGCAACGAAAGGTTTGAGGTCCGAGACGTGAACTGGACCGCCGACTGGTCTCCCTTAGGGAGTCAGCCAGCTTGTATACCAGAGGGGACATTTTGGTCTCCACTCGGTACGGGCCCAACCATTTGGCCGACAGGGAGGCAGAGATGCCTTTGGCGGCGTCACTCAAGACATGGTTGCGTCTGAGGACGCGATCGCTGACACCGTAGTGCAGGTCCCGACGTGACCGGTCGTACTGGGCCTTTTGTCCAGCTCGCGCTTTTGCCAGGTTCGAACGGGCCAGGTCAAGGGCCGCGTCCATCCGTGAGCGCAGTTCCGCCGCGTAGCCGGAAAGGCCGGCTTTCGTGGCGCACGCCCTGCTGCCGGTCCGCAGAACGCGGTCCATGGGGTTTGGCAGCTCTCTCCCGAAGTTGAGGAAAGCGGGCGTGTACCCAGTCGAACGGTTCACCGTGGACCGCAAGGAGAAGCCTATCTCGTTAAGACAGACATCCCAATCCCTATGTTGCTGGGCAAAGGCCGCGAGCAAGGGCTTGAGGTTCCGGTTAATCCGTTCTGTCGGGTTGGCCTGTGGGTGATACGTGGTTGTCTTGCGGTGCTTAATGCCAAAGGCAGCACACGCATCCACGAACATCTTGGCCGTGAAGTAGGACGCGTTGTCCGTTATCAGCTCCGCCGGAAAGCCAAAGCGGTTAAAGACCTCGGTCAACTTGTCCCAGATTGCGCGTGCCGTTAGCTTCCGAAGGGGAAAAAGTTCAACCCATTTCGTGAAGTGATCTGTGACAGCCAGGAGAAAAACGTAGCCTCGCCGGCTTCTGGGAAAGGTTCCCATAATGTCACAGGCCGCGACTTGCCAGGGTAGCTGGCTGTCGATTGGCTGCATGAGCCCGGGGGGTTTGCCCGCGCGAGGCTTCACACATTGGCACACGCGGCATGAGCGGGCGTAGTGAAGAGTGTCACGCTTCATGCCTGGCCAGGTAGCGGAGCGGCACAACTTTTGGAAAGTCTTAAGGCCACTCGCATGTCCGGCCACCCGCGAGTCGTGGAAATAGCTCAGGGTGGCTTTCCTTAGACTGCGGGGTATCACCACCTTGAAAGACTCCTGAGGAGCCTCTTCAGATGGGATATAGCGCAGGAGAGCTTCATCGGCGTCAAGCAGATACGTATCCAACGTGCCCGCAGCAATACTAGCTGTCCGGGTACGCCCGGCGGCTTTGCCGCCCCACTCCTCTTGGGAGCTCGGCTCTTGGAGCCTGTCAACGATTTCTATTTACAAAACGGGTCGTTCTGCTTAAGCAGATACGGATCCCACGTGCCCGCAACAATACAAGCTGCGTGGCACTCGGCGCCAACAGCAATACCAGCTGTCCGGGTGCGCCCGGCGGCTTTGCCGCCCCGCTCCTCTTGGGAGCTCGGCTCTTTGAGCCCGTCAACGATTGCTATTTACAAAATGGATCGCTCTGCTGAGCCTTTAGCAGCTCTTGCCTGCTGAAGACAATACCCGATGAGGTAACGGGATCCACCAGGTAAACGTCCTCTCCCGGGGCTGGCAATCCGAGGATCGCTTCAGCCGTCGGGGGTCGCGCCTTTCGAGCCATTGGAGACACAGGCTCCGGTCTCTACTAAGTGCATGAGGTTCGCGCCTTTTGAGCCATTGGAGACTGAGGCTCCGGCTTCTACTTGGTGCGAATGCTCACGGGAGTGGCGGACCAAAGGATCAAACGCCGAAACAGGGGCTCGCGACAAGGCGTCCGCCACCACGTTTGAACTCCCTTTCCGGTAGCGCAGAACAAGGTACCACTGCCATGTCAACGCCCAGCGCGCGAGGCGGCCCGATGGCTCGCACAAGCGCTTAAGCCGGATTGTACGTCTCCACGGCAAACGGCACGTACGCTAACGCCAACTTCCGGAGAGCAAAAAGGACCAACGGACAGGTGGTCCGCTCAATGCACGACCGACCGAATGGGGCCAGTAAACGGCAAAGAGATGAGCTGGGCTGCCGCTCCGACAGGCGCATGAGGCCTCACATGACCGGCAGACGGATCGACAGCGGAGCGGGGTGACTCACGCACGTCGAAAATGTCGCTCGGATGCGCGTGAGACAAGCGGTAGGCGGAAAACGCGGCGACTTTGTCGGCTGAGCGGGGTGGCTCGCAGCTCGACATTGCTTCCCAGCTGCGCTCGGGACAAGGAGAGGCCAGCGAGCAATTTGCACCAACAGCGAGGCAGGGAGGCTCAGCTGCGGCGCACGGGACACCGAACTGCGCTCGGGACAAAGGAAGGCCAGCGAGCGAGCTCGCGCCTACGGCGTAGCGGGAAGGCTGCACCGCGGCGTATTCGTCCGAGAAAGTGCGCTCGGGACAACGGTGGGCCAGCGAGCGTATGCGTGCGAGCATCTAAGCAGGGTGGCTCCCGATGCGGCACATGGCGCAGTGAACGACGCTCGGGACAAAGGGAGGCCGGCGAGCGTATTCGTGCGAGCATCTAAGCAGGGTGGCCCCGATGCGGCACATGGCGCAGTGAACGACGCTCGGGACAAAGGGAGGCCGGCGAGCGTATTCGTGCGAGCATCTAAGCAGGGTGGCTCCGATGCGGCACATGGCGCAGTGAACGACGCTCGGGACAAAGGGAGGCCGGCGAGCGTATTCGAGCGAGCATCTAAGCGGGGTGGCTCCGATGCGGCACGTTGGGCACAACTGAGCTCGGGACAAAGGCCAGCGAGCGGAAACAGCACGCCGGAGGGGCTAGTAGGCACCTGCTCCCCGCGCGTCTCAAACAGTTGATGAAACCCGTAACTGGCGTGGCTATATGGGACTAGCGTACACATCCGAGCTGTCGACATCACCTGGGGCGGTCCAAGGAAGGGATCGCTCCCGGTGGCCGAAAGCAGAGGGTCGCGAAGGCGAACCTACCTCGTGCTATCGGTGTCGTTCGCTCCGAAGGACGGTAAGTCCGCAGCCAGGGGGTGAGGCAGGAACGAGGGCCGTGAAGGGGCCTGCTCTGATGCCATGCCGAAACCACGTTGGGCGCCAGTTATGTTGAGATGGGTTTGCACAAGGCTTACCCTACGAGCGACGGTCAGGAAAGGGCACGACGCTCCTCCACTCCGCAACGCACAAAGGCGCTACGGCAGGGTTCGTCGACTCTCCGACACGGCGCAGAGAAGGCTCCGCAGTCAGATCGCCAACAAACTCGGGTTTATTCACCCAAGGTACAGCTCAGTGCTACAGTCACGGCGCTTACGGGCCAAGGCTCGCCGCAAGACCGATCGAGTACGCGCGCCCGCTGCGCTAGGGCTAACCGGGTAGCGGTCCGCCAAGCGCGATAACGAGGAGTCGCGAGAACAAAGGTCTCATGTAACCACCTCGTTGCGAGCCTGTGAGCCTCTGCCGCGGCGAGGAAGCGCTCAGCGGACGAGAGCTCGGGTGGAGAGGGTGCCCGGGGGCCGCCGCGCGGGAGGCCAATCAGGGCGCGTCCCGGTGACGTGCCTCGCGGGGCAAGTCCAATCCCGGGGGGGAGAAGCACGGTTTGCGCGGGAAAGTAAGTCCGGCGCGCTCGCCATGTCCGCCATGTTGCCGTTACGGCGGCGGTTCCCGGGGATCGAGCTAAGCGCCACGCGCGAGCTGGGGGACGAGGCGCGGGAAAGGCACCTCGATCCCCACAAGCTCAAGGCCATCGGACTGGACGTTACGACGGTAAAGTGTGCCATTCACGAGGACGAATGTGCGCATTGAGGCGTTGTTAGGTGCGGATTCCAGCCGGTCAATGAGCGATCGCAGAGAAGCATCACGGCGTTGTTCGTCACCAATCTGGAGAAACTGAGACATGGACATAACGCAGGGGCTAGGTTCGATTTCCGATCCGTCTGGTTGGTCAACAGGGTAGCGGGACAAGCAGTCCGTGTACAGATGGAGGCGGCCAGACTTGTAGGTAACTGAGTAAGAGTACTCCTGAAAGCGCAGCGCCCAACGACCAAGTCGTCCAGTAGGGTCCTTCAGCAGTGGCGCACCGACGGGGGAGGGGAGGGCGGGGTTGTAACCCCCCCTGAAGCCGACTTAAACCCCCCTTTTGTTTAGCCCCTTTTCTTTCTTAGCGCCTTTGAGTACTGCAACTAAGATATAAGACGCGCAATCGTCCGCACACTCGCAAACTTGCGCAAAAAGCGCATTTTTTTTTTTACAATTTCCCGTGAATAAATTGAAATTAGTGCTGTTTAGATGGTATTCGCAAACTAAGGCAAACTGTCAACCCCCCTGGCAGAGATCCTGGGTGCGCTACTGTCCTTCAGTGAGGAAAGCCAAAAGAGAGCGTGATGATCAGTGACGACATGAAAAGGGCGGCCATACAAGTAAGGACGGAATTTCGAAACCGCCCAGACAAGGGCAAGACATTCCCGTCCCGTAATCGAGTAATTGCGTTCAGATTTCGAAAGGAGACGACTTGCGTACGCAATAACACGAGCGTTGGTTTTGGGCTAAAACTGCACCCATGCCGTGACCACTAGCGTCTGTGCGCACTTCTGTGGGAGCAGCTGGGTCAAAATGGGCAAGAATAGGTGGAGTCGTTAGGGAGGCGATGAGCTCAGAGAAGGCGTCAGCTTGTAGAGGACCCCCCCCCCCCCCCCAAAAAAAAAAAAAAAAAAAAGAAAAAGAAAAAAAAAAGGAACGTCTTGCTTGAGAAGATCAGTGAGTGGACGTGCGAGCGCCGCAAAGTTTTCACGAAACGGCGAAAGTAGGAACACAGCCCGACGAAACTACGAACGTCATGGACAGACCGTGGAACCGGGAAGTTCGTGACAGCGCGTACATTCGCTGGGTCTGGTCGGACACCGGAAGCGTCAACGAGGTGGCCCAGCACAGTAATTTGACGAAGAGCGAAGTGGCACTTCGAGGAATTTAGCTGGAGGCCAGCTCGTCGGAAAATTGCTAGAATGGTCGAAAGCCGCTCAAGGTGTGTTGCGAAAGTGGGGGAGAAAATTATCACGTCGTCCAGGTAACATAAACATGTCGACCATTTAAATCCTTGAAGCAGTGCGTCCATCAATCTCTCAAAGGTGGCTGGTGCGTTGCAGAGACCGAAAGGCATGTCCTTGGATTGGTAAAGGCCGTCAGGGGTCATGAAGGCGGTCTTCTCGCGATCCATGTCGTCTACAGCGATTTGCCAGTATCCAGATCGAAGGTCCAGGGATGAAAAGAAGGTGGCACCATGGAGGCAGTCGAGGGCTTCGTCGATACGTGGAAGAGGGTACCACCCGTCCTTCTTGGTGCTTTTGTTGAGGTGCCGATAATCAATGCAGAAACGCCAGAAGCCGTCTTTCTTCTTTACTAATACGACGGGGGAGGCCCAAGGACTAGATGATGGTTCGATGATGCCCTTCACAAGCATTTTAGCCACTTTTTAAATAACATTGCGCTCTGATGCGGACACACGGTAAGGACGACGGTGAATGGGCAAAGATTCGCCAGTGTTGATTCGGTGGGTGACAATCTTAGTCTGACCCAGGGTCGATCACGAATGTCGAAAATGTCGCTGTATGAGGCCGAAACTCGGCAGAGAGCGTCGGCCTGGTCAGGCGAAAGGTCTGGTCCAATCATTTTGCGAAATATGCTGTCAGTCAGAACTTGGTAACCAGGAAACTTCAGCTTCTTCAGGAGCAGTTATGGCGCCAACCTTGACGTCATGGTCTGTTATAGCGGTGAGGTGGGCAAGCGACATCTTGTGGGGCAACACTTGGGGGGTCACACCAAAGTTAAGTAGCGGGAGGAACACACAGTTATCAGCTAATGTCGCGATGGTATGTGGCACAGTAACATTGCGCGTCAGGCGTACGTCAGTAATCGGAGTGACGATATAGTCGCCATCAGGACCGGGTAGGGTCGATGACAAACACACGTACGTGACGGCTCGAGGCGGTAGGCGAACAAAAGCGGTGGAGCTTAAGCGGCTGACGGGCGTTTCACATGCATCTAATACAAGAGGAAGATCGAGGCAGAGTGTTTCAGAAGAACAATCAATTAAGGCCGAGTGTGCCGAAAGAAAGTCAAGGCCAATGATAAGGTCATGGGGGCAGTGAGCAAGGACGGCAAAAAGGACGACAGTGTGACGACCGGCAATGCTGACACGGGCGGTGCACATTCCGATCACTTGAACAACACCACCATCGGCAACACGTATTGTATGTGTCGTAGACGGCGTCATAATCTTCTGCAGGCGGCGGCGTAAAGGGGCGCTCATAATAGACAAGTGTGCACCAGTGTCGATGAGGGCGGTCACAGGAACATTGTCGACTTTGACTTCTAGGAGGCTATGGTGAGTGGGGAGAGTCAGCAGAGGACTTGCAGGGGACGACGGTATTGCAGCTTCACCTCTATAAGCTGCACTATCTACTTTTCCGGCGGCGAGCGTCCAGAAGGACGGCGAGGAAAAGCGGCGAGGCTTCGGAGAGCGGGATTGGCGGCGTTGCGGCGACGGGGAGCGGGAGAAGCGGCGAACAGAAGCAGTGGCGTCAGAGGGAAGAGGCTCGTGGGAGGACGACGGGTAGTAAGTAGGGAAACCAGCAGCTGCACGTCTAGAAGGAGCACGGTGCATAGAGGTCTGGCGAGATGCGTAGGTCCAACGGCGACGACAATAACGAGCAATGTGCCCGGCCTGATGACAGGAGAAGCAGATGGGCTGATCGTCAGGCGTTCTCCATTCCGCAGGATTGCGGAAGGAGACATGAGAGATGTAGATCGTCGAGCGGGTCCAGAGGCAATAAGGCCGAGCGTCAGGACGAGTGAGTGGGCACGCCGATGGAAGGCCGAGATTGGCAAACTCCTGCATGACTACAGCTTGAATGAGGGACACTGATGGCTGCTGCGTTGGGTCACTAGCGTGGGATGTAAACACGGGTTGTTGAATAGGTGCAGGACAGGCAGCTTAATTCAATCTCGCGACGAACAATGCGCGTAACGTGATCACAGGTGGGCGGCAGGCGAACGGCATCACACGATGAACTTGCAGCCGTATTGGGCAGCTGGGTGAATCTCTGGGTTATACGGCGGCTCTTGGCGTGTTCAAACCGCCGACACTCTTTGATGATTGTGTCGACGGTATCAACGTTTCTATGCACGAGCAGGTTAAAGGCATCGTCGGCGATACCTTTGAGCACATGAGAAACCCTCTCTGACTCGGGCATGTGCTCGTCAACCTGGCGACAAAGACCGATAACGTCCTGAATATAAGAGACGTATGACTCGGAGGATGTCTGTGCACGAGTCGCAAGTTCATTCCGCGCAGCATGCTGCCGGCCAGTGCTGTCACCGAAAAGGTCGCGGATCTTCTCTTTGAAAGAGTCCCAGCTTGTAATGTCCGCCTCGTGCGTCTCGAATCACACCCGTGGTGGGCCATCGAGGTAAAAAAAGCACGTTGGCGAGCATAAGGGTCGGGTCCCACCTGTAGCTGGCGCTGATCCGTTCGTAAAGGTTGAACCATTTGTCGACATCAAGCCCATCCTGGCCGGAAAAGACGCCAGGATCACGAGCAGGAGGCAGAACGATGTAGGTGGCAGCCACAGGAGGGGCAGGGGGTGAAGACGATGTGCCTGCACCGACTGACATGGTCGGAATTAAGCGTGATGAAGCGCCCGTTGCGGAGCTCCGTGATGGAAACAGGGAACTACCCAGCACTTTCACCACAAAGATGTTACGTAAAACGACGAAAGGCGGGACTATTTACACTACACAGACACAGTAGCCAAGATGGTGGACAGCCTTGCTTGCTTGCTTGACCCTCATCCGTGGCGCTTACCCACTACGGGGGATTGGCCAAGAAGCCGGCGGTTAAAGGTTAAAGGGAAGGGGGAGACGACAAAAACAAAAAAAAACAAAACAAAAACAAAAAAAAGAAACCTAGAAAACGTAAATCAGGGTGAAGTATAGCGTTTATGATAATTTGGAAAGAGATTTACAGGGCAGAGACAGTATTAAAATCATTGTAATTGTATATAAACAGCAAAAAAAAAAAAAAAAAAAAATAAAAAAATTATAGACAGCCACCAGCACCCGACAGAACGTCTTCTTTGTCGTCTGCCCCAGGCAGAATGTCTCTCTCGTAGCAATATTTACTTATCTCTTTCTCTTGGAAGCGTGATTCGCGAGTTAATTTTTTTCGGTAGTTTCTTTAATGCGTTACCTCGTTTCCCCAACAGGCGTATCAGCGGGTTACACTTTGTTTCATTTCTAGTTGCAGGTTTACTCCTCTTTATGGGCTTTATTCACGTCTTTACTTGTAAACCAACCCCTCCCCCTTCCGATTCGCCTAGAAAAATTACCATATGAGCCCCCCCCCCCCCCCCCCCCAAAAAAAAAAAAAAAAAAAAAAAAAACTGGGTACGCGGCTGCCGCAGCTCATCCAGCTTTAAGAATTTTTTTGTGCAGAAAGCGATGCCATGGCACTGAGCAAGCCTTCTGGAGCTCAGTTTCGGCACTCCCGCCGAAACAATTAAGTTGGCTGAAGAGAAAGCGCAAGGAGACGGGCTACGAGCTTGGCTCCTTTCTACAGGTAAGCTGTTCATTTTCATGCTTGCGTTTAAATTTACAGAATAGGCTCCAAATGGGTAGTATTCGTAGCCTGAGCTAAGGACCAAAATTGCTTTCAGAACCTCATGAATGTGAGACTGCCAGTGCCAGTGAACCATCCCACCGGGTGGCCGAAAATCAGCACCTCGAGGATATTACACTTCAAGTATCACATTCTTGCCAAGGAGACGACAACTGCCAGACTGAACTCAGTTGCAACGAAGAACAGCGCTCTACTACGAATACGTTCAGCTGCGCACCGAGTGATGATGACCCTTCGCGACCGTTGCCGTGCGATGACCTTCACACTAACAGGCACACCAGGCTTATGCGTGGTCCTATTCAGCCTGAGTCTGAATTGCTACCCGCTGAAACAAACGGCGAACGGAACGCAAAAGTTTTGCGCGCGCTGGTACGACGAGTTAGTTTAACTGGCGGGAATATAGCATAGAGAAAGACGCTGCATTTTGCGTCGCGCTTTTCCGCAGCAGAGTTCAGCGTGGAAGGGTCGTTCAGATCCAGCATTCGTCTCTGTGGGCTTCAACAGATGGAAGAAAGCCGTAGAGAGGGTCAGGCTTCATGAAAAGTCCGACAGTCACTTAAAAGCATCCTGTGCTGGAACTCTTACAAAAAATGCAAATCTGTAGGTGAACTGCTAGATGAGAATCACGAGACGCATGTAGTTTTGGGAAAAGAAAAACGAAAAAGAAACCGAGAACTATTACACCGTTTTGTTGACGTTGTAATTCTACTCGCGAAGAGTGGCAGGCCCTTTAGAGGCCATTACAAAAGCGAGGAAAGCACAGAAAAAGGTTTGTTCCTAGAGATCGTTAATCTCTTGAAGCAATATGATCCTGTCTTGCAAGCTCACCTTGATTCTGGACCGAAAAATGCTTTGTACACCAGCAATAGAATGCAGAACGATCTCATTGAGGCACTGCATGCTGCGATGATGCAATCAATTATTCACTGCCTGGAAGGCAAAACTGTGTCTCTCATATGCGATGAGACTAGCGACTGTGGACACCACGAGCAGTTGTCTGTTGTAATAAGGTACTTAAGTGAGGAGAATAACTGGCCCGTAGAAGTGTTCACCGCACTAGAGCGACTTTTTATTGTTGACAGCAGCTCAATATTCTCGGCACTGGAGCGAGTTCTAGGTGTTCTCAAAATCACGTGGACATCAGTGAACTCTGTTTGCTTCGATGGGGCTGCTGCCATGTCAGGGCACATTTCAGGGGTGCAAGCCAAATGCAAAGAGAAAAACAACAGAATATTATACGTCCATTGTTACGCTCACTGTTTGAATCTGGCTCTCGTTGATGCCAGTTTGTCATTGGCCTAGAACAAAATTCCTTTTGATTTCTTCGGCCCCTTGCAGCTAGCATACAACTTCATAGAATCTAGCCCAGTTTGTAACGCAGTTTTTGAGCATATATCTTCGGCGTTAGGCACAGGTCTAACGACGCTAAAATCTTTGTCCACAACCAGATGGGCTTGCCGGGCAGAAGCCGTCAAAGCAGTGCGGGATAACTACTGCACCTTGGTAGAAGCCGTAGAGGAAATCATGGAAAACACGCAGCATTCAGAAACACGAGCAAAAGCAAAAGGACTTCTCATGCAACTGGAAAGCTTCAAGTTTCAATTCTGTATGGAAATGGCCCATCCTGTGCTGCAGATGGTCCTCAAGGTTAGCCGCATGCTCCAGGACCCAAAAATAAATCTTACTGCATTCCAGGGAGTGAAAAATCTCCAAGAAGCTCTCAAGGAAATGAGGCTGGATGAGAGTGCATTTACAAAGGTGTTTCAAGGTGCCACGGAGATATGCCAGACTCGCAGGATCAGTATTCCTGCTGTGAGACAGAGGAAAGTGTCTAGACGCACAGACGTGAACTTCGCCAGTCAGTTTTTTCACGAAACAAAGGAGGAAGAACTCTGCGTCAGCGTTTTTTACCCCATGCTTGATGCTTTCGTTGAAGGAATTGAGGCAAGATTCACGCAGGAGACCGTCGTTCTCATATCTGCGATAATGAACATTCTGCACCTCACTGCCAATGACGAGGACATAGACATTGTCACTAAGTATTTTGACGTGGAGTCTGACAGCTTGCAGGCTGAGCTCCGCTTACTGAAGGCACAGGTTAGCACAGAGCACATAAAGCTCGGTGACTGTAATGAATGGCTAGACTGATTGCAACAAAACGGCCTAGGAGCGTTAGTTTATAAGGACTTTTTTAAAATCCTTAAAGGCTTTGCAGTTGTCCCCGTCACTAGCTGCTCATGCCAGCGGGCGTTTTCAAAGCTCGCCATTGTGAAAACAAAGGTGAGATCAACTACGAGTCATGACCGGCTTCGGTGGCTGCTTTTACCATTCATTGAGCAACAGATTGCATTGTCAACAAGTTCTGAGTCAGTCATAGAACAGTTCGCGACAAAATCGCGTAGATTTTTGCTTTAGACTTTTCACGATTGGCGAAAAGTACTATATCTCCCACGTGCTACAAGTTTTTAATAATCTAGTCATAAAATATTTTTACCACCACATAACATATCCATTAGTTTGTATAATATTTGTTGAGCATGACATAATGCGTGCGTGTTATCTTGTGCAAAAAAAGTAATTATAGCCCTTGTTTCTATTACATGTTTCTATCAAGCACCAGAAAGTAAGATTATCAACTGTACATTTGGATGCTCAGAAGAAAAAAAATGGCATGTCATAGCGTTTATTTTCAATAATTACTAAATATTGTAACTTGCTGTTTCTCGTATTTTTAATCTGCGGTATATTCTCGTGCTTTTAAGCGTAGCTATTACGTTGTGTATTGGGTGGCGTTTTTTGTCCTCTGCATGAACGTTGCAGACGCCATATGACAGCTTTCGCCATGTGTAGGTGCACCCATGCGTTTTCCCTGTATGTATACTATATTTTCCATACTAGCAGAGTCACGTTGAGGCAATATTTTTAAATATTCCATGCTGTTAAAGATGGCATATGTGTCGTATCTTTCTCTGGTTTAGAAAGAATAAAAATTCTTTGTACGCGCGTTGTGTCACTGACGCCTCAGCTGTGCAGGGACTGCCTTTCTTTGCGGACGTTTCACAAGGAAGTGAAGCCAACTGCTTAATATTTTGTATATGTTACAATTCAATATTGTTGAAATAAATGGTTCATAACCATATCTCGTCTCAGCACCACAATATGAGCGGAAGGACATCAGTGGGAGTGCGTTGATAGAAAGGGGGGGGGGAGCTCTGGGGAACCTCCCCCCCCCTAATGAAATATCTTGTGCATGCCTATGGCTCCAAGGGCACTGCCAGCGATGCCAGAATCGATACTAAGAAAACATATGGCCGCAAGTACGCCTGTTTTTTTTTCAAGGCAAATTCATTTTTATTAGAGTATGGATCGCTAAACCTTTTCTTGATTTCACGGTTGCTTCTACTGTAGCTGTGGAGCTTCCTTGTTGCAACTTACCTCCAAGTGTCCTGGAAAAAAATTAAATTATGGGGTTTTACGTGCCAAAACCACAATCTGATTATGAGGCACGCCGTAGTGGGGGACTCCGGAAATTTGGACCACCTGGGGTTCTTTAACATGCATCTAAATCTAAGTACACGGATGTTTTCGCATTTCGCCCCCATCGAAATGCGGCCGCCGTGGCCGGGATTCGATCCCGCGACCTCGTGCTCAGCAACGCAACACCATAGCCACTGAGCAACCACAACGGGTAAGTGTCCTGGAAGCATGACAATTCTAAGCTACCTGAACACTGCACAGACTACATATGTGGCAGTCCCAGCATGCTCCAGTTAAGAGCAGAGAAGAGAGATTTTGTCACAAGTCTCAATCTTATCTTTAACCAATCAATCACTTCAGTTAATCAGGAAACTGTTTGGTCTCCACCATCAGCACCGACACTGTCACACAGGATTTATCGAGCTGTACACCTCCCACTTCAACTAAGAACATGAGTTTGCCATGAACAGGTGGTCATTCAGTTCCAATAATATCACACTAAATTAAAAGGAATAGGAGAAAGAGGGGAGGGAAAGAAAATTCAGGCACACTCATTGCTATGTGCTGAGGAATCTGCGGTGTAGATTTATTGTGGACATCTATGTACAAGAAAAATGCGCTGCCAAGGGTTGCTGCCTACAAGGACTCTTCGGGAGTTTCCTCATTGCTTGTCTGCTTGGCCGCACCTAGGAGAGAAGATCACAGTTATGCTAATTCCATCTACGCAACTGGGGAATAATGAGAATTATTACTGGCAGCTACACTTCACAGGAAACCATGCAGTGGTACACATTAATTTAAAAAGTTTCATTTGAAAAATGGTGGCAGTGTTGGTTCCATCGCTATAAGAATAATTTATCTGTAAGCAGCCTACATGTCTAAGCAATGCAGCATTGAAGGCGGCACTGCTTTCATGAAATTCTATAATTTATTAAGGCATACCTAGTATAATAGATCTGGACTCTAATGCATCTAAACGTGAACACATTCTTACTTGTTTCAGACTAGAATAAAAATGTGTGACCAAGACAATTTCTTAGCTTGATAATTACATAAAAGTACAAAAATGTAATGATGCAGACAATATACAAAGAAGCAATGGCCACATCTGCCCATGCCGACTGCCAAGCACATGAATAACAAGGATGAATTACCTCTACGAGGAAGAGGTACCAAGTTATGAGGAGTGGATGTGGCCGGTATAGAGGGCCATCACGTGGCCCTGCAGTCTCTTGCTTTTGCAATGAAATCAGAGCTCTCTCATCAGTTGCAGCTTCTGCACCTCATAGCATACCTTCCCTTTCCAAGACACTTTCTTCCCTTTCCTTCAATCGATACTTATGCAAGGTGCAAAGTATAATCAAAACCACTTTCTTTTATGCTTAAACCATGTCTCTCCAACAACTAAGCAAGGGAAGTCCAACCGCCAGTGTTTCCATGCCCTTAATGCTTAAGGGAGAGAACCCAAACAAACAATCTATAATAGTGCACTCTATCTGCTATTAGCTGCTAAAATTCTAAACAAATTTTTCTGGTGCAGGTCTCATTCCAGAAGAGATCACATGTTTGAGAGAAAATGTACACTGCAGTCGACCCACTGACAGCACACATGACAGCGAACCAGCTGGTAAAGAAAGGTACTGCACAGAAAATAGTTTTGATGTACATCCTCACTGCTAAGAATGTGCGTCCAGTCGTACCCAAGCAAGTGTTCACCATGAGACGCTGCAAACTTGAGAAGTGGTATAATGCAGAACCATACTACTTTGAATCCCACAAAGGTGTCCCCCTCCTCAAATTTAGTTGCATCATGAACTGAGATTTCTGTGCATGATTAGCAAGGACGGATGGACCTATGAGCATGCCCTTTGGAACGGGGCGGTGGGTTGCGCCACCAAGCTCGTTATTATATTGCCTAATGTCCTACCTGTGATAAAAAAACACATGAATTCCCATTACCAAACTTTCTGAACCCCCATTGGGTATTTTGTTTTTGTAGGCCTCCGTTGTTAATCATTTCCATACTTTTCTTCCACCAATCTTCCAATCACCTCTTACTGATTCATAAAAAGTGCCCCCAATGGCATTGTAAACCCAAAGACTCGGAACTCCTTCGTATGGCTTTCTTGTTCTTTTGTACTCTCTGCGTTTTGTATGCCTGGCTGATAGCGTCCCCTAACTTTGGGTCCTCTATATCTTAAACTCCTTAATAACATAACTGATGCTTAAGTTCAACTTTTAGTTTAAAAACGGATCAACGTTTAGAAAGCACAGAAAAAGATGACTTCTAAAGGGGTACTGAACCACCGCTCGGCTATAGTGAAAAACCACTTTCTGTGGATAGCATACGTTGCTGTGAACATCTCAGCCAAACTTTGCAGGCATGCGTGGCACGTGGAGCTCACAAGCAGAGCACAAAGTCAGCATTTTATCTCAAACACTCTCTTCTTACCAGAAGCCTTCGCCTCAATCTTGTCAGGCTGCCATATTTCGTCATACAGCAGATTCCCATACATGGCTGCTATTGGCCAATAGCTGACAACAATCAAGAAGGGTGTTTGGATCAGTGCGCTTCTTCCTACTGTTACTGTGTATATGTGTTGATGCAGTTTAATAAATAGGCTGAAGTAAGCAAAGATGTGCGTTTCGAATTTCCATCAGTACGTCCTTCCGGAAGTATGACTATCGTACTATTGCCGACTTCATCTATGAACGCTTGGTCACGCCCACCTGCGTGGGAATGAAACTTTGGCCACAGTGCTTATCAGTGTGGTAGCCGTTGTGTCTCAACTAGCCTCGAACCACGTGAAACTTAAGGTCAGACGAGACGTACGCTTGCCAGTGCACGCCCAACTCCTGGCTGTGTTAAATAGCAGGGTTCGTACAGGTTTCTAAGGCAAAAATTCAAGGATATTCCAAGACTTTCCAGGACCTGTCACAGGTTTTTCAAGGACTCAAAGCGGCATCCAAAGTAGGATTTCTTTACTCTAACATTTCCAAAAGTGACTAGTTTTATGCACTTACAATAAATAAATGTATACCACAATTATAATAATGTCTAGCCTTGATAACTTCTCAATATTACAACACAAAATTAACGCTTACAACAGCAGCTGAGATTTCTCCGGTATAGGCTGGGTAAAGTTCACCAAAAATACTCAAAATATTCAGCATAGGGTTATTGCACTAAAATAAAAAGAAATAAATGTATATCCCAATGATGTTAATAATGTCTAGCCTTGATCACTTTCCAAGTTCATTCACAACAATACCAAAAAAAAAAAGAAGTTCACAAAACACAATGAATGCTCCCAACAGCTACTCTTACTTCTCCAGTAATAACTGGGCAAGTTTACCGAACATTTCCAAACCATTCGGTGTAGTCTTGCTACACATCCATTATATTGTAGGAAATAGATGTATATTGCAATTTTGTAAAACATGCCTTGTCTTCATTTCTCAATTCCGCAGTACTAAAAGTTAACACAACGAACACTCACAACAGCTGCTCTGGCTTCGGCAGCATTAGCTGGGTTGGTTCATCTACGGCCGCTGGATAAAAAAAAGGTGTGGCCTGCCGCGTGCATTGAAAACGGCGTGATCCGCCGCGGCGCCACACGTCGGGGGGCTGTTGTCTAGCATCGGCATAGCAAATCCGTCAGGAACACGCTTGGAACGCCGTCGCGCGTGCAAGCCGACGCGTTCCATCACCGATGGCTAGCGCCGTTCGGCCCAGCCAAGTGGCCGACAATGCAACTACGGCTGTCACATTCACTCCCATTGCAACGTGCCCGACGCGGCAGGCCGCACCTTTTTTTTTTATCCAGCGGCCGTGGTTCATCAAACATTACCAAAACATTCAGCATACCATATTTTCCAGTGTATAAGACGCGTTTTTCTTTAATTTTTCGTCGGTGCGTCTTATAGAACGGTGCGACCTATGTACGTTTTTTTCCCCGGAAAAACAGCCGTCAAAATCGGATCCGACGTTATGGCCACGCGAAGCGCGCTGGTTGACTTAATTGCTATGGGTTCTGTGCGCGCTATTGAGGTGCCGGGTTCTCGTGATCAAGTTCCCGAACGCCGTGCGAGAAGGATGGAGCAGCAACACAAGCGGCGGCTAGCCGACCGTGAGTCGATTGACCCGAAGTCGTCGCATCTGCAGATCGCTGTCAAGACAAGGCGCGCGCCTCTGTGCAAACTACGCAGTTGCTGCGAGAGTACAGGCAGACCCCCCCCCCCCCTCTCTCTCCCGGGCTGCCTTCCCAATTTCTCCCTTGTGTGCGATACGGCTCGCCGTCGCAGGCTTTCACTCGCACATACAGCATACAGCGCGGGGGGACGATGTTATCGCCCTTGGACTTTATACGGAACATCACGGTAACCACGACGGCAGAAATGCGCCTGGAGTGGAAATATATGGCACCCATACGCTTGCGTCTGACCCGTGTTCACGGAGTAAAACGTCACTGTAATGTTTTTAAATCGCTTCCCGAAAGAACATGTGCGTCTTATACACTGGTGCGACTTGTATACTGTTTTTTTCGGGAAAAACTGCCGTTTTGAGGGGGGTGCGTCTTATACAAAGGTGCGACTTATAGAACGGAAAATGCAGTAATGTTATTGCACTTATATTATCATAAATAATATAACAAACCTCCACCCAAAGGCACTGAGCACCAGTGGTAAAGTTGCTCCACTATAGCTCTCAAGCTTCACTAGCTTCACCTCGCGCACAAGAGTGAAAGTGGGACAAGGCAGACCGACAGGCGAGGAGTGAAACGAACGATAGGGTGAGGAAAGCAGTGTAAGCACTGCCAACCAAGCCAGCCCCGAAGCGCGAGACGAGTCTCTCGCTCCGTTTGCGGTTTGACGCGGTGAAGCCTTTTATTTTTTTCCGCGGAGTTCTACAAAGCTCAACCATGTATGCTCACACCGGCGTATTGTTTCAGAAATGGGGAGTTTGACGCCGATCTACCACAGAAAGGAGGTTGCAATGTCGATATCGGAGTGCATTGTTCAAGAAATTCAAGGATTTTCAAGGAAGGAAAAAAATTCCAGGACTTTCAAGGGCTTTGAAAACGCACTTTTCAATTTCAAGGGTTTTCAAGAGTTTCAAGGACCTGTACGCACTCCGAATAGTGTATTTTAACGTCAAATGCATTTCTTGACCTCGATTAAAAAGTGTTTCAGAGCCCCTTTCAGAGATAGAGACCCCTCCCCCCTGGTACTACATACAATATAGCATTTGCCTCACCTGGCGGAGCCGGCTGACTAGGAGGGTTTGCAGTGCGTGTGTGCAAGACAACCTGCGGTCCCCCTCCGTAGCTGCCCTGCAGGAACTGCCACATGGCCTCCGAGAGGGAGCCATAGTCACTCCCTAGGGATGCGCACAAAGGTTGGTTGAAGCGAAATTGGCTAAAAGCACTTCCTAAAAGCATCAGGTTTTGGTCACTCTGGCAGGTATTGCATTACAGTGTGTTAGCATTCTGCCAAAAGGAAGGCACATAAAAGATCTTACCAGGTCGCAAGCTCTGCTGTAGGGAGCCTGAACCTCTGGGAGCAGCACAGATGCACCAGTTGTCTATGGGACCAGGAGCCTCTGCAAAAACAGTGTCCACATTTCATTTGGAGTTGTTGGGCTAGCACTGTACTTGGAGAGAAGGACATCCCTTGTATTCCGATACCGTACAGTAAAACCTCGATAATTCAAACTCGGTTAATTCGAAATTTCGGTTAATTTGAAGAGCCCGCACGGCTCTATCTGGATAATTTGTAGTTTTTCGCTGCCAGCAATGTGCGACTCTTAGGTTAGGGCGCTTCGTACAGTTGACGACCGATTTTCCGGACGTCGCAGGGACCTAAAAATAGTCCGAAAAGCTCGTTCGACCAAAAAATTATTATTCTGATTAGTGCGGCTTAAAAAAAATCTCTAATAATGCCCTGCCTTATACTACGCTTGGAGGGGATCAGACTTGCTTGGATTTGCGCAAGAGTGACGTCTCCGGGTACAGTCAACACAAGCGTCACCGCATTGGTGATCTCCTGCAACGGAGTTTGCTATGGAGATCGAAGAAATGAGCTTCGCACCACTTGGCTCTCGCGAAGGCTCAGGAGGTGGCGCAGAGCACCGAGACATGTCTCCGAGACATCTGCTCAGTGTACACACCACGTTCAAAATAGTAACCAAAACTTTAGAGAAAAAAAAATGACAGATCCCACATTAAATGAGTATGACGATAATGCTGACCGCAAAAATAAAATAGAAAAGTGCCGTCCTCTGGAGCGTTTTGTCAGCCAAGAAAGAGCGGGCATTGCCTTCGAGACTGGAGAATGGCGCGCACTCTCTATTGATAGCGTCCGCCTCCCAATCTTGCAGCTGCCGCCTTTCCCAACTGCTTTATCGGATAAACGGTCTAATAATGGAGGCTATAGAGCGGGCCACTGGAAGCGAAGTCAGCAGAAAATCAACATGGCGGCCTCCAAGATCAGATAGCGTGGCTAGGAATGAGCGATTTAGTCCGGAAAATAGCACTCTGGGGCCTCAATTCGTCTGAAAAAGCGTTTGCAAAAATGCATTAGCTCAATGGGAACCTTGACAGTGGATTTTTGAAGTCAGGAATATGCAGCAAGTCCGAATTTTCGGAGTCAAGCGTGCGAGCGCCCGCTTTAGCGGTGGTTATCAATTCTGTGAACATCGTCCACAGCTTTGTTGAGTGCAGCGGGGGTGATATATATATGCTACGTGTTGTGAGCCAGCTGGAGAACATGGCACTTGGGGCGGTGCACTAGCGCGCCAAGTAATCCCGCATTACTTCAAGTAATCTTTCTCGGACATGAAAAATAAACGTGATTTCTTTTTGTGGCAAGTTCTTGCTTGTTTTTTTTTTATTTCAGTTAATTCGAATTTTCGTGGTCTGGCGGCCTTCTAATTATCGAGGTTTTACTGAAGTTGTGAATGAATTATTAGAAGTTTATGAGAGAGGGGGCTAAAAAATTGCACCGAACCTATACCTTTTACAGAAGGTACAGTAGGTCTTAAAAAGGATGCAAGTGAACGTAGATCATGACTTTTGCTTAGGGCACTTCTTGGACTGTCCAACATGCTGCCCGTGCTATATCTTATTAAATATAGGTACAGCATAAAAGCACTGAAAAGTTAATTAGTACTGTAGTTCCCAAATTGGGTCAGCATGCAGTGAATGCGCTTTGCAGAAGATCCAGATAGCCAGCTGGCAGTGGAGAGGGTTTGCCAATTCATTAAGTTGGTTTAACTCTTTAGCCAGTTTCTGATGAAGTAGCTAGATATAAATTTCCTCCAAGGACTTGCAAAAGGTTTGCAAAAAGAGGATCACTTTATAAGTGGGGTTTAAAGCAGCCAAGACCTATCAAGAAAAGTATGGAATGAGTTGTGTTAACCCTTCGAGGGTCCATTTTTTTTTCGCCATATGCGACTACCCAGGGTAATTTTTTATTGTAGATTTAAATTCTTCAGACGAACTATTTTGAAAACAATTTACCGTAATTTTTTTAGGGTGACCGTAAAGTGAGAAAAGAAATGTTTTGCAGTTGGAATATATGTAGTGTTCATTCATGAGTAACAACAACAATATGAAATAAACAAGAATGGAAAATTTCATGCATTGTTATACACATAGTTCAAAGGCTTAGAAAAATGTGCATACGAGAATATTTCGCAAGTCTCAAATGTTCCTGCTCTTACACTTATATTTCTTCAGCACTGTGGTAGTCCTTGAAGCATGGCTCCACACAGAGCGCTTTGTTGCAGTCAACGCACATGTACCTTGTGTCCTTGTGACGTTTTTGCCGCCGAGTGGCATTGGCGCAGACGTGGCATCTCCTCTGGGTACTGCTTCCCTGAGCTGTGGTGTGAGCAACTTCTGAATGAAGTGTTGTACTGTCAGCTTCAGAGGATTTTCTCCAGTTGGCCTTCCCCGTTTGCTTTTCTCAGAGTGATGTTCTTCAATGAGTTGGCTCACTATTAGCCGTTTGAACTCGGCATATTTTGTTGTCGAGCCGGTGTTCTCACGAAAGAGAACAAATGCGTTGAGCAGCAATATGTCGAGCAAGCAAGAAAAAATAAAAAATTCCGATTCCACTTCATTATCTTTTTAATACTTTCAGAAAAGCTCAGTTGCATGTCAACATGCATTTCGGCTTCTTTTCACCCGTCCTCCAGTCCACCTTCTCCGTTTTGGCAAGCTCCGCTTCATGCATTGTCGACAGCACGTGCATATCTCTTCTATCATGCCACTTCAGGGCCAGCATGGTGTTTCATATGAAAGCTACCAATTTCCCCTTGTTGAAGCTTCCTTGCGAACTTCGGAAGCCCCTCCTATTCGTTCGCACCGTTCCACAAGCACTTGTCTGCCTGCTGTGGAGGAACTCGAATGGTGCTGGGCTGGTATACCAATTATCAATGAACAGGGAATGTCCCCTGCCGAGAAAGTCTCCAAGCAGCTCCACCACAACAGAGCCTGTAAATCCTAGCTCTTTCGATATGGTCACAGCTATAGTAGCTCCGGTGTGCATGATAAACCGGAAGATGTAGCCTGTGTTGACGTCGCAAAGCACAAACAGCTTTACAGCAAACCGATGCCTCTTAGAAGAAATATACTGTCAAAAAGCAAGGCATCCTCTCCAAGGCATCAGAGACTCGTCTATGCACAAGTCTTGAAAAGGAGCAAAAAGTGCGGCAAATATTTCTTGTATTGTTTCCATCACTGGTCTGATTGCCCTTAGGCGGACTTTTCCATCTGTGATCGAACTGATGTGCAGCACTCGCATCAATAGACAAATGCGGTTGGTGGAAAAGACTGACCGGAAAAACAGAATTTCCAACATGGTATCTTTAGACCAGTATTCCCTGAGAGTATTTTTCTGCACCAGGCCCATCAATAGCAAAACAGCTAGAAAGCAGTAAAGTTCTGCGACGTCCATCTCCTCCTGCCACGACCCGAGTTGTGACTTTCGGGGCAGACTACGCACATGAACCTTTTGTTTTGCGTGCTTGTTTGTGTCTTCTTTTGTGTCTGGGGCCAATGTAGAGTTGGACACTTGTCCAGAATGTGTGGCGCCAAATGCAAACAAGGAGTGAGAAAAGTCACCTTTGACCCAGTCAGCATCGACATGCCGCGCACGCTTTGTTGCTCCTTCGTTAGATTCTGAGTCCAAGCTGGTAAGTAACTCCTAACGGGCTCACATCCAATTAATCTGGTTCCGACCTGGCACTTGGGCAGTAGTCCGCATCGGAGGAATTGCCGCTCGACTCATTTGCTGCAGAGCAGCCGGCGCGCACGTCCATAGCGTAATCGAACTGCATAGGTGAGCGCACTCAAGAAAACTGTATGGTTGCGCGCCCGCCAGAAAAGCAAAACGTGTGGCAAACTTCTGCTAATCCTTCATCTCATTGCCAACCAGAGGCAATTAGTTTTAGCGAGTCTCCAAAAAAGGAAACACATGCAAGGCGGCATCCTTCGTATGCGCACCCCTGTGAGCGATAAACGATCGAAGTAACAGGCGCTCACCCTTTAAGCGATTAGTAATGAGATAGCCATCAGTTTTGCGAGCGCAAGAAGCCAAAACCGCCCGCGGAACAAAACCCGAAACTAATCGCTGCGCTCCCACGCCAATGCGTGAGCAGTAGTAGACGCGTGGGAGCAAACAAACCATACAACAAAAACCGAAAGAGAGAGGGGCGAGAAAAAAATTCCCTGTATTCCCGCATAGTGGCAGCACATGCCAGGCAAGAAAAAGTTTTTTAAACGCGCTTTTTAAACGTACAAATGGTGCCGTAAAGATACGGCATTGGCCATTCTGGACTTGTTCGCGGCACCGTATATTTACGTCATTGACCCTGAAAGGGTTAAAGAGGGTGAATTAATGAATATTTTCTCATAAAATTTTCTTGAACGCACCCCATAAAATGGAGTTACTATCGCCAGTCAAATGCCGCTCCTGCCATGCTACCTTTCCCTCCTTTTAACGTATTATAGCATTATAAGGGTACTTCACGGACTTTCTAGGGGGCTCTCAATCTCTCTTGTTCGGTCTGTGTGTGTGTGTCTGTTTTCCCGCCTACCTGGATCACTGGGTAGTTCGTGGTCGAATTGGTAGCACACCGAGCTGCTGTGCTGAGGGAACAAGGTTCGAAACCAACTGTCGGACCAACTTGGGTCAGTGAGTATGTGGCAATGTGTACATATGTGCCTGTCTGGGTAGGTACTGCGCGGGACTGGGCAGGTACCGCTGTTCGAAGAAACACATTGAAGCCAACTTGGAGCACTGGGTATGTGCCACTCGGTGTGTGCTGCTCTTCAATGACCATCTTTGATGCCAATTTGGGTAACAAGGTACCGTATTTATTCGAATCTAGGCCAACAGCTTTTTTCAAATAATCATATACGAAACTCTAGGGTCGGCTTAGATTCGAGGATTTTAAAAAACTCGCCAGTTTTTAACTGAAATTGAAAAATATGGTGCACAGTTAGCGCCATCTAGAAAAGTCAGTGGCTACTGGCGCGGCCAGCCACTGCTGGCCGCGCCAGTAGCCAACTGAAGTACACGAGGGACGTCGCCATTTTGACCTGTGTCATATCGGTATCGTGTAACATCGGCGTGCGGCGGGGTGTTATCGTAATGGCACCAAACAGGCGATGCCACTCTTATGCCGCTTTCTAACGAATACCGTATTTACTTGAATCTAACGCACACTTTGAACACGACCCTACATCTGCGTTACCATATAGCCGTCGGCATTTCAAAATGGCCGCCTCGCACGTGCGTCGAGTCTAGCTACTTTCTAGCCTAGCTACCGTAGCTTCCTCCGTGTGCTGCAGTACACGTGCTTAGGTAAAAGTCTACCGTCCATCTTCACGTTCTCTGCGTCTGCTCTATCAGCATGAAGTACCGAGTTCATCATGATGCCGCATTTAAAAGGAAAGTGATCATGTGTGCGGAGACATACGGAAATCGGGCCGCATCACGGGCGTTCGGAGAATCCGAAACTTGCGGTTGGGACGGCACAAACAGAAGGAGAGGATTTTCACCAGCAAAGCAATGTCGAACGGTTTCAGTGGACCGAAGATCTGCGACGATCGACTTCGGCGATATGATCGCCTTAGCCCTATCTTGAAAGCAACCTGCGACGGGGAAAGTCCGCGGCGCGCCATGTTTTCGCTGCTTATAGGTCGCATTGAAGCGAGAGGCATGTTAGCACAAAGGTCAATTCGCTCGCTGCACTTCTTCGCTCGAGCGTTTTGACAGTTCATTTTCGCGGTCAACGAGCGAGATGAGTTCATGTTTGCTCGTGCGCGCGACACCGCGCTTGTTAATTTATTGAATGTTTGCAAGTTTATACGGCCGATAAAACTGCTATCCTTACTTCGTATAGCGGTCTACTAATTTGCTATCGCATTCGATGAAACTGCGACTTTTTTTTTATTCAACGCAACTTCAGTGCAGCGGGAGGAAATCGTTTTTCCAAATGACAGAAAGTTGTATTTCTGTTTGAAAGCATGAGGTGCACGGTACTGTCGGCCTAGATTCGAGTAAATACGGAACTAGCCACTGGGATTGTGCCATTTTACAATGTTGAAAAAGATCCCTTAAATTTCTTAGATGCTGAGTGGAATCGAACCCACGTCACAAGGGTTTCTCAAGGACAACAAATTGACGCTTTAGCAGGCTGCGCCACAATACACTGGGTATGTGCCGCTTTTCAATGAATGTTTTTCATGCCAATGCTTTAGTGAACTGCACCATGAATGCACTGGGTATGTGCCACTCCTCAATGAACCTCTCACCAACTTGGGTCACCGAGTATGTGCCACTGAGTGTGCGGCAAGCAAGGGAACAATTCTCAGCGTTCGCAGGCAATGACGTGCCATGATTTTCGTCTCGGAGGCCACGCGCGGACTTCTCGGCAGTGCCTCTAGATGGTGCAACATGTTCAAAAATAAGCGCAAAAGAGGAGCGCGGTTGCCATATGATGCGTTTCTCAGCGTTCGCACCCACCGGCGTGCCATGCATGCATTTCAGAGGCCGCGTGCAGGCTCTGTGGCAGCAGCACTAGATGGTGCCCAGTATTCTTTGGGAAGCGTGAAAAAGGAATCCCACTGCAGTACCCGCATCCTACATAACTCGTTTTGACGGTGGCAATACGTTGATTTGGCATTGATTCAATGCCAAACGGACTACCGTTGACAGTCATCGTGAGATGAGTGCTGCCACATTTTTTGTTTTTCCTGTCGCACTTGGAAGCTGTGCCGATATGGAGCAAGTAGTCTAAAGTAGTCAACAAACTGCATTTGAACAATGACGTTTACGAGTGGAACACCAATGAGGGCCAGGCTGTTCTTGTTTCCCGGCGCAGGGATAAATGATGTTCCTCCTTCGTTTTCTAAGGCTCAGGTTCATCTACCAGCTTACCCGTAAAATTGCATTGTCGCACTGACAAAAAATTTTCCTTTTTATACACCAATGCTAGAAGTGTTGTCGCTAATGGTATTGCACTCTCATCGCTCATCGATTCATCCCAGGCGTCTTTAGTGTTACTTACCGAGACCTGGCTTAACGACACCATTCACGATAACAGCATCTTTACGAGTGAATCCACTTTCAAGTTTTTTCGATGTGATAGACAACAGCGTAGAGGGGGCGGTGTGCTCATCGCGATAAAGGAAGAATTCATTGCCGCACCCATCATTATCGATTCTTTTCTTGAATGTACTTGGATTTCCTTGAAGGGTACTGCATTTAGTGTGATCATTGGCGTTTTTTACCGCCCACCCGACATGTCTGGCGCGTTTTCCGATGAGTATCATCGGGTGCTGAGCGAGGTGTTCGCGCTTTTTCCGAGGTCAGTAATTATAATTTTTGGCGACTTCAATTTTCCGAATATCAATTGGTCATCACTCTCGGTATCGGCCACGGATGCGGCCGCACATTCTTTTCTGAGCACTTGTCTTGACTTTTCATTAACCCAACTTATCAGTCAGCCAACACGATCCACTGAAACTTCTGCCAATATACTAGACCTAGTTTTAACTAACAATCCTGATATATTTTCTGACATAACTCATGAAGAAGGCATCGCAGATCATGATGTTATAACTGGATGCATTAACTTTTGTGTGAGCAAAAGAACAATTACCAAAAAGAAAATACAGTAAAAGCTCGATGATACGATCACGGCTAATACGAATTTCCGGATGATACGAATTTTTATGTGGTCCCGGCCGAGCCCCATTACTTTGCAACATGCTAGAGAACGGTTGTTACGAATCGATTTTCAGCCTGCGTCGGTTGATATGAATAAACGCCGCCCCACCGACGGCCGCGAAAGAGAACAGCGCGCAGTCACGCGCTTTCTCTCCTCTTTTGGTGCGGAGGCGCGGCGCCGGACAGCGCGGACTCCGCGACTGGGCGCGAAGAGTTTGAAGCGGTGGCGCTTCAAGAAATAAATGCTTTTTACGTACATGTGCCTGAGTGAGTTCACCTCTGACTCTTTAATTTAGCTACAGTCGAATCTCGTTAATTCGAACACGCTTACTTCGAACATACCGCGTACCGACAATACTCTTAGCAGCGCACCAAATAACGCGGCGGCGCCTCCGACCGGCATTGCTCCGACACCGCATAGAGCAAAAGCTCAGGAGAGACCCCTCAATGCCGCGCGTGAAGGAACGGAAAAAAAAAAAAAAAAGAACCCGCGGCGGAAATTTGCCCCTCTCTCAAATTGCAAGGTCGCCGTTTCTGCATCGCGCCGGAACAAGCGTGTACGTGCCGACTAGAGTGTTCTAGACAACCGTATTCTAGCACACACTAGTGCCGACGTCTCAGCCACCCACGCGGATAAAATGGCAGTGAACCCTTCTTTTTTTCTAGTCACATGTTGACCTTGCACGCTACGGCAGCAGGGCAGAGGGAAGCAGCGGCGGAGGCACAGTCGGGCCAACGAAGCTGCCACGCCCGCGAACGCTCGCTTCCCGATAACGGCAGAAAACGAAACTTCAGGGGGCGGCTAAAATAAGCTGGCGCCAGCACGGTGGCGGCGCACGGAGATGTGCGCACGGAGTCGAAGGTGAGAGAGCTACGAGCGAGTTGAGAGGGAGGGCGAGGGGAGCCACCGAAGCGGCGGAGTTGACGCGGCCATATCCGCTTCCCTGCCGCCCTCCTCCCTCACCTTCGACGGTCTCCGCGAGCACCCGTGTGCCGGCGCCGCCCGCTCGCTCCCTGAAGCTTTGTTTTCTGTCGTTTCTGTCGTTATCGGGAAGCGACCGTTAGCCGGCGTGGGCAGTTTCGTGGCCCGCGCTTGCTATGCGCTTGCGCGCCGCGATATTTCACGACTCGCACCGTTCGTGCATCGTGCTATGGTGCACGAATACTTCAAAAATACGTCCTTTTAATTCGAACAAATTTTCGGGCCCCTTCGAGTTCGAATTATCGAGATTCGACAGCAGTTTTAATTGTGTTTCGATGATACGAATTTCGGATAATACGAATATTTTCGTGACCCCGTGAGATTCGTATCATCGAGCTTTTACTGTAAGATGTTACGGTGTAAGCCAATTTCGACGCAATTAACAATGAATTAACAACATTTTCAGATCAATTTCTGCATGATTTCCATAGCACGCTCCATTGAACAGAACTGGGCCCTCTTTAAAGCCAACCTCAGTTCTCTCATTGACACGTTCATTCCTATGTTAGCCATTTCCTGCAAAAATAGCTCTCCTTGGTTTACCAACAAGCTTCGGCGGCTTAATAACAAAAAGAAGAGACTGTACAGGCAGGCAAAACTGACTGGTCTCGCGAGTGCCCATGTGAAACACAAAGCGTGCGAAAAGGCTTATAAGGCATTGCTAAAATCTACTCGCCATAACTTTTTTTCTCATGATTTACCATCCATGCTAAAAAATAATACTCGTCGCTTTTGGCGTGTTGTAAATCCTGTAACTCGCACTGACATCAGTCTTACTGATTCTCATGGAGTTCCTATCCCCGATTCAGACTGTGCTCAACTTCTTAATGATACATTTGTAACAATTTTCACTCATGAAAACGTTAACTCATTGCCAACTTTAAAGGCGTTAGTAGGAATCACAATGCACGAGATAGTCATCAGTGAGTCTGGTGTTTTAGCTCTACTAAGCAATCTTAAAACGTCATCTAGTGCCGACCATCTAGGCTTCAATAATAAATTTTTAAAGAATACATCGCATAGTATTTGTCCTATGTTAACCGCTCTATTTTCCCAGTCACTATCAACAGGCTGTATTTCTAATGACTGGCGCATAGCTAAAATAATACCAATTTTCAAATCAGGTGATCGTGCTTGTCCGCTCAATTATCGTCCCATCTCCTTAACCAGTACTATTTGTAAATTACTCGAACATATAATACACACTCAAGTCATCAACTTCCTTGAAGACCATAACATTATTTTCAAGTATCAGCACGGTTTTCGCAAGGGCTACTCATGCGAAACCCAACTAGCCGGATTTATTAACGACATACATGCACTGATAGACGCTGGGTTTCAAGTTGACGCAATATTTTTAGATTTTTCCAAGGCATTTGATCGTGTTCCACACCATAGGTTGTTACTTAAACTTTCACAGCTTAACATTCACCCTACTATACTTGCATGGATCACCGATTTTCTCTCATCTAGAACTCAGTTTACATCAGTTAACAATTCTAACTCATCTCATGCTGATGTTACGTCTGGAGTTCCACAAGGCAGCGTACTTGGACCTTTACTCTTTCTAATCTATATTAATGATTTACCCAGTTGCGTGTTATCCAAAATCAGACTATTTGCAGATGATTGTGTACTTTATCGATGCGTAACAAGTAACACTGATAATCACTTACTACAAACTGACCTGGAGGCAATAAGTGCATGGTGCTCTAATTGGTTAATGCCATTAAATGTTTCCAAAACTAAACTCCAGTCTTTCACCAATAGGCCACGAATTCCAACCACCTACTCTCTTGACAACAACGCTGTGGAACTCGCCACAACTTACAAGTACCTTGGCATCAATCTTCAGTCAAACTTATCATGGAATAATCATATTAATCTTACCCTTGCCTCTTCTAACCGTACTCTCGGACTTATTAAACATAACTTAAAAGAAGCCCCAATGCATGTTAAAAAACTAGCGTACACAACATTAATCCGTCCTAAACTAGAATACGCGTCTGCCATTTGGGATCCCGAACAAACTTATATCATCAGTAACATCGAAGCCTTGTAAAACCGTGCTGCGCGTTTCATTTTTTCAGATTATTCACGTAACACCAGCGTCCACCTCATTAAAGAATAAAGCTGAGTTGGACACCTTAGCACTTCGCCGTAAAATTTCTCGCCTATCACTTTTCCATAAGCTTTATCATCATCCATCACTTCATGATGATTTCTTTCAGTCACCACAAGTTATCTTTCCACGTCGTGACCATCAATACAAAGTCAAACGCATTAACTGCCAGTCATTCCATTATGCATATTCATTCTTACCGCGCACAATAACTGAGTGGAACGCCTTACCATCAGACATTGCCACGGAACCTGACTTGACTAAGTTTCAAGATTTAATTCGCTCACGACTTGTCAACTAATATTATTATTATCTTGGGACTTTTACAGTGTTTTCGATGTTTGTTGCTGTTTTGCTTTTTATTGCAGTTGCCTTATGTTCTCCTAATATGTACTAATGTTTTCTCTGAAATAATTTTGTTATATTGTCTTGTTCTTTAATACGATGTATAATCTATGACCCCCCCCCCCATGTAATACCCTTATAATGAGGGCCTTTGGGGGTATCTTGAATAAAAAAAAAATCCCTGCAGAGGTCTGCCCATCATTGCAGTGAGCTCCGGGATTGGCGTTGAACCTTAAAATCGACCTACCATGCCTGCCCAATCTAGAGGCCATAGTATCAGCTCTGTGGTATTTTTCTCCAGTATCAGATGGCCTAAACAGTCATATATGATTTGTCTGCTGTTGGTCCTGCTGGAAGCCGCCCTTTGTCATGATGTCTAAAGAAATATGGTCAGTAACTGCTGTGCTTACTGGTGCATTGCAATAAGCACAGAGTGTGGCAAGAATAGATGACTTTAGGAAGTGGCGCATGCCCTCAAGTGGCCGCCGGTATGGCATTATGGGAATGGCACCCCCGCCAGAGCATGGTATAAGGCATTTCGTGCAGAGAAGGCAGAAGGCATTTTATGGGCATTGAAAGCGCTACGGGAGCTCGGGCTGGCTTGCATCACCATGCCCACACGCCTGGAGCTACGTCACCCACAGACTAATCTGAGAATGCAGTTGTCCTGAGTGCTTCGAAGGCGAGAGAACTCGTCGCGGCATCCCGCTGCAGATGCAGTATCTAGCTACACAGCACATGGCCTCCAAAACGGAAACTGACCCTCAAAGTTCTCCTAATGCCCTTAGCGCTGTCTCATTTACTAAAGTAGTCTATTTCAAGCTAAAGAGAGGGTAGGTGGTCCTTTGAGTGCAATTGTAAGTGCTCCACTGTGGGTACTGGCATAAAATTTGCTCAGGTCTAACTACGCTGTTTACTTAAAAAAAAAGAAGAAAATGTTCCAGAGCAAAAAAAGCTGAACTTTTCTCAGGAGTCACAGTATTTCTGTGCTGCAAAGCGCCTTCAATCTACATCTGGCACATAATGTCGTCAACTTTGCCAAGAAAAAAAATGAGAGCCCCGGCGCCCAGAGAGGGGAGACATTTTTTTTGTATTTGCAATAGTACTGTATGCAAAAAAAAAAAAAAAAGTAGCGATACACCAAGAACAAACATTGCATGAATGAAATTTATTGAAAGGCTTTATATAAAATTTGGTACACATTTAGCAGGAGAACAAACAATGTATGTTCATTCCACTCATCTGGCCCAAACTAGTTGTTCCAGCTAGCTAGCAGTCGGTGGCCACTGAGAAGACGTATCAGAGAGAAGCAGAAGTGCTTGGGCTCATAGGAGAAAGCTTAGAAGAAAAAAATGAAAGTGAAAGGATGGAACGCTCAATCTCATAACTTTGGATAACACGACAGTTTGATGACAGTGAACATTTTAAGGAATTTTGAATAAATGGACTTTTGACAATTTAGTTGTCTGCTATGTATAAATACTCGACAACGCTTGCAGTGCATGTGCCAATTTAGGGAAAACTGGCAAGTGGTGTGCCGGTGTGCAACCTTATTGGCATGAGGTACAGAAACATTTAATAGGTGCAAAACATACAAGCTGCCTCTTGTACACCACAACGAACTGCAAGTAAAGCACCCACCTGTATCCTTGCGTCGCACAAAGGCTTCCCACTGCTTAAACCAGGCCATGCTGACTGCATAGACCATACCGGGGCTGTCCTGGTTTTGTTGAAATTCTCGGTTCAGCTGCAACACAAGAAAACTAAAGTTGGTAATAGTATACGAACATTACAATGCCTAATACAGCTTCAACAGTAGAGCATAAATGGCATCAATTTTCTCGAGCAAATAACTCCCTCCCATCACAGGGAAATTCACTAGAATGTCCAAGTAATCCTTTGTGTTCTGTTATGAAAGATCTAGTGCATAATTTACAATTAAAAATGAAGCAGTTTTTGGAAACAAATGCAGACATAGTGAGACAAAGGAAGAAAACAAACAACATGAGTAACGCTGACAACTAAAGGGGTTAGTCAACTACCCATTATTTGGACACCAATTATTCGGACATGCTTGATTATTCTGACAGCCTCGCAGCCCCACCACTAGCCCTATAGACTTTATAAAAATGAACAAAATTTCTGACAGCTTACAGCACGTCGTGCAATAATTCGACTCCGAATGCACGATCGTGTGCTAATTTGGCCACTGAGTCAAGCAGTAAATAGTAATACAGCCGACTTCCATTAATTAGATCCTGACGGGACCGACGAAACTAGTTGAATTATCTGGCAGGTCGAATTAACCAAAAGGCAGAAAAAACGCCGAAACACGCCGTTGATTCACTTGGCAGTATTTGCCTGTAAAGTTAGCTCCGCCACAGTACAGCCATGTTATGCGATGAAGCATACCAATCAGGGAAAGGTGCCACTTACGGGACATCACACCTTAATTTTGCACACACACATGCACAGTCTCCGGTCACAGTACGAGCACCGAGACGCCTACGAAGTTTACTGGCAGGCCTTCCGAGTTTTAGATAGATCTTCACCCTCTTGTTGGCTTTTAACTCTTTCCGTACCGCGCCCATTGGGCATGGTTAGCCCTCTATCGATGGTCTGAAACGCCGCTTTCGAGACCTTCCACACTGCTCATGGACATACAGCGCTATCGGACGTGAAGGAGGAGAACTATATTTTAGTTTTCTAAGCAGTTCGCTTTTTTCCTGCCAAGCAGTGATAACGGCATGCACGCTTCGGGAGATCGCAAATATCACGATTCCGCTGCCACTGATCTTATCGATACATCGAGTAGCAGCGAGTCAGAGGACGCTGACTTTTCATCGGACTTTGCGTCTGAAAGAGGCGACGACGCAAACCAGCTCGGAACATCGGCGGCTGCAGCCCGGCACGCCCAACTGTAGTGCTTGCAGTTAAATTTTTACAGCGGAATACCTGTTCAATGAAAAATTTCGATTTTTTGGAGATAGTGCCAAATACATTTTGCATATATCATAATTTTCGTAACTATTTTTTTAGTAGTACAAGCGTGTCTTTACAAACTTCGTTCAATTTTATCGCACAATCTTGATTTTACCAATTTATATATTTTTTATGACATACATCTCGTTAATAAAACAATGCGTGAAAACTGCATTCATTTTGGTTTCTCTTTATGTATTATATTAAATATTGCGTGCAGTAGTTCCCTCAGAAAAAAAAAAAACATCTTCCGTAACATACAAAAACACCTATTTTCCGCATAGTAGGGAAAGAGTTAACGTACCCTCACCTATTGGAGTTTTTGTACCTTACTGCTTTCCTTTTCACTGGCTTTCCCAAAACACAGATGGCTTTTCTCCGCTTGTCGGTGCATGGTGCGCGTGCGCCCGTATAATTAAGAAACGCGTACTACCGTAAAATTCCGAGCAAGCACCCAAACCCGTGCAAGAGCCCCCCCCTAACTTCACTGCTAATTTCAAATTTCCGCGCAGTTCCGGGAAAGCGACCCCCCTCCTCCCGCTCCGCACAAACACTGGCCTGCCATATCCAGTCCACGAAAATGTTGGCAAATTTTGCAAATCGCACCGGTGCGCACCGGGGTGCCCCGATGAGCCATTTCATCGAATCACTCGGGCGCCCCATTGGGCACACGTGCGCATCGGGGCGAACTGCGGCTGGCGGTCTGTAGTTCACGAACCACCGGCCGACGGCGAGATCTGCCTCTCGCACGGCAGAGGATTTCCCTGCGGCACAGCGACGTGACCACTCGGCGACAGAGGAGTGGTCGCGGCTACGCTCTGGCGTCGCCGGCAGCTTCACCGCTGCTAATCACTCGCCACCGATATAGTCGCTAGGCCTTTTCCAGTTCACTTCGAATCTGTAGCAGACCGCCGGCGCTTCAGAACGAACCGCCGACGCTCCCAAGTAGCAATGTTTTGTTACCGTCGTTGCCGCTTTACCCTCTCCTCGCAATAATTTCACACGATGAAGAAAACATGCTAATATTTGCGGTGCCACCAGCTGCGATGCGAGCATGGCCGAGCCGCGGTTCGCTGTTCGCCGTCGGTAGCCATGCACTGCAGCTCAGCTTGGCTTGTATCGGAACTCTCATTAGTGCTAAACATTTCACAGTGGACATGGTTTTTAATAAAGTGAACATTACGCGTCACTTTACTCTAGTGGACATAATTTTGCCTGGAATAGAAGCTGCATAACCAATGTTTGTGTCGCCGGTCACGGCGACGCGTCGGTGCAGCGTCGATGCGACTTCTTTTGGTGGTTTTGAGAGTGATAAACACCACTAACAAATCTTTGGCTTAATAAAGTTCATGTTGAATAAAATTTTAATGCCATTCCCACTGCGCTTTTTTTTGGCGGGAAAGTTTTGTCGTTGCCATCTTGAATTTTAGTGCCGTTCCGGGATAGCGACCCCCCTAACTTTGCCGGTAATTTCAACTTGCTTGAGGGGGGGGGGGGGGGTGCGCTTGCTCGGAATTTTACGGTAGGTCGCGTTAACGGTCTCATATACAAGACCGTTAACGCAACCTAGTGTTTGAGCCCTCATTTCGCCCGCTTGGCGGGCAAAACGAGGGCTCAAATCGCCACAGCGATGTCAGAAACAGCTCTGAATGGCTGCCAGCGTGCTTATTAGGCGTCTCGGTGCTAGTACTGTGACCGGAGACGGCGCGTGTGCGCCTGTATAATTACGAAACACGTACGATGTCCCGTGACAGTGCCATCTTTCCATTCTTGGTATGCTTCACTGCATAACACGGCTGTATTGTGGCAAAGCATACCAGTCAAGTATGAATTATTCGGCGAAGGCAAATTTTCAGATCGAAATAATGGTAGTTTGGGCCCATAGAAATGTATGGGAGCCGGCTGGGACCTTCGGTCGGGATCGAATTAACCAGAGTCGAATTAACGGAAGTCCACTGTATTTTCGTTTTGAGACATCACTGGCATGGTTGCCTGCCATGTCACCAGTGGTCCGCGGAAGTGAAATTAGCGAAGCCTACTCGATCTAGTAGTAGCTGATGAGAATCCGGTGCATGCATTGACTGTATTTGCATCTATCTGTAGTGACAGCATGAAATGGTTGAGATAGAGGCCGTGGTTTGTATAGTGATGCTTTCCGCTCGATTCTATCCCACTCCAATCCACTGTTCATGGCCGGCTGATCCCATTGATAACGTGCACGGAACGTTTCTCTGACCACTGACGAAGTGCAAAAAGCGTGAAAAGGAACAGCATAAAAGGCATTGATAAAAAATTGCAGCCACGAAATTTCTAGACCAAGGGCAAGCGTATGTGTGCGCAGCAACACACGCTGACAAACTTGGGCTGTATTCTTGGACGATCAATTTCAAAAGATACTGTCATTTTCTGTGTGACTAGCTGCAGATGGGCTGACGCATTTCCACACTGTGCAAAGAGTGATGTTGTTCCTAGATGCCGATGAGACTTGCGCTAGTCATGTGAAATTCAAGGTGACAATCCCAGAATACGACACACCACACCTTTTTTGGCCACTTGAGGAATAAAGCCACTTATTTTTGGCCAAATTCGGAAGTTCACACTCCTGATTATTCGGACATCTTGGCAATCCCCATAGTCCGTATTGTTGGTCGGTGACTGTATTTCAATAAAGAACAACAAATACATAGAAGGGTATGTGACAGAGGGGAGCCTCTACAGAGAACATTCTGATAATTTTAATAAGGTACATGATGGCTGGTTCAGGCTTCATTGCAAGTCTTGTAGTTGTGGACCTTCTTTCAAGTGTAGAAAATGTGAAAAAGGACTACGACAAGCTACCATGGAAAATTATTAAAACCAATATCATTTTGAGACTAGGGTCAAATTGTAGGAGCCCCACTACACTGTTTACGAGTGATAAATGGTTGCAATTTCTTTGAATGTGATGCAATCATACATGTCATGTGTCTTTGCTGATGTGTATAAATAGCTGTTTTCAGTAAAGAAAATGCTGTTGGAAGTTAGAAGTCTGTCTCCAGTATTATTCTTCCCACATACCAGTGCTACAATTATCCTCACTGAAATGGTATATCAACAAGCCAAAGTGCTCATGGCTATGCATATTTGTATATGCATGGTTCATTAAACCTTTGCAGTTCAGCACTCTGTCCAAGTCTTTTTGTAAAGTGATTTTTACATCCCCTTTTTAAATGTTTAGCACAAAACTATATAACCCACTGACATAGCACCGAGATTCCGAATCACACTGCTTTGAAATAGAGACATCTATCGCTTTTTCAACGTAATTACAATCAATGCCAGAGGTCTAATTTGTTTTGAACTATGCAGGACAAGTTTTAAAGAACACATTCAAACATTTAGTTTTTAAATACAAGTACTATTTGGATCCACCTGTAAAAGCAATTAGCTGCTCAGAAAACCAGACATGTTCTTTCCCTGCAAGGAGCCCTGCTTACTGTGATGAAGGTGTCCAGCTCAGCTTTAGCGCCTCCTCTCTAGAGCTTCCCGCTCACTCGCGCATGTGGGACAGGTGTAGAGATGGGTGCAGGCAGGACCTCCTCCGAATCTGCATTAATAAAAAGGCACATGACTCATGCACAGGCGAAAATGGAAAACCTTCTCTCAGTGTTCTGTGTAATGATAAAATTATTCAGATTCCATGCAGCGTTAACCAAGCTTAACCAATCCTTAACCAAGGTGCCACAGAATGCATGACACAGAAACCCACCAGGAGGAGCTTGCCAAGCTATAACTAAAGTCTTTGAATGCCGTCGGAGAAAATTAAGAAATTCGCAGTTTTTCCTTACCAATTTGAACACAGGTCCTTTCAGGTGTGACAACACAACAGTTCCTAAATCACAGCCAACATGGTTCAACTTTGGTTATATCAAAGGCAAAGCATTCATCTCGAATGCTTTTATTGAACACAGTCATTGAATAGTTGAAACATAGCAACTTGGTTATTTTCCTCATTAACTGCCACTGTAAAAGAATCAGGACATAGTTCAGTGGTGTGTTGAGCACACGTGTAAAGGCTCTTGAAATACTTTTAATGGCAAGAAGTTCGACACGTGCAGGTGTCCCCAAGACGAATTTAGGAATGACTATGCTATACACCTAAAACATGTTCACAAAACAATGTCCACAAAAATGTGCACAATGTAAATGTAAATGCAAAAGCCCTTTTAACAGTGAAGGCCGCGATGCTGTTGACAAGAATACTCATTAGAAGTTTCAAAATCAGCTTGCTCCTTTTTTCTTTGCTACCTAAGGTTGAGGCCAATTTCACCCCTCAAGGGTTGGTGTTTTTACTCAATTCTAAAGCACCACTGAATCCAATGCACACCAGATTTTCAGAGCAGAAAGAGAAAAATACTCGATTATTATGTGCCCCCAATTTTTCTGTCAGAAAAAAAATGCTGCGATTTTAACACATACCCTTTGACTTGTGAAAGAGTGATGAATTTCTGCACGAGAATCACGGGTGCTGGAATCGGTCAGGTGTTTTTCCTGCTGGCATGCATGTTACTGGGTTGGTGACACCTTCTACTGAAGCGGCGGAAACGTTTAATGCTACAGCTTTCTTAGCCTACTCAACCCGGTTTTTAATCATGAGCGAGTTTGGCTGCAAAGTGTCCTTTGCCACGAGGCCTAAAAGGTGGTGATGCAAGTCCTCATGATGCTCAATTTTAGGTGCCATCAGATGCGACGTGATCGTGTACACCATGAATGGCTATAATAAAAGCAGCAGAAGGGGAGCCGTGGCAGTTTTAGAAAGTTGGTAATGACAGAAAACAGAAAAAACACAAAAGGGGCTGTGGCAAAGCCATAATTGTAAAAGAGAGGCAGAAAGGAGTGACATGTCTACTTCTAAGCCATGCTACTATTTTCCAGACTGCTACAACAGAGTTAGAAGAATGGAAGCTACATAATACAGCAGCTGAATGCCACTGGTATGCCATAAAACCAGGCGCTAATGGGAACATCAGCTCCAGCAAAATGTGAAGACAAATGCCAGCATGGCAGGAGTATGAATCAACTTGGTCAACAGAAATAATTAAAATGTGAAACAGATCACGCATGCAAATCATTGAAAATTTAAACCCACGTGGGATATGCATGATTGTTTTAGACATGAATTCGCAACATATGCGTGTCAGAATTCATCTGCCAAGCATTTTTAAGTGGTGTGGAGGCCATTTATTAAATGCGGGTTTGCCACAGCTGGTCTACACTGACAGGTGGCAAGTTGGGTGGTGAGTAATCAATTACCACTCCTAACTACAGTTAAACCTGGATATAACGAAATTGACAAATTCCCGAAAAACTTTATTATAAAGAGCATTTTGTTATATGTAGGTTCGGCACGAAAATTCGAAAAAGAAATGCTTACCGTATTTACTCGATTCTTACTGCTTACCGATGGTGTCGTAGCGTTGTATAAAGGGCCGTTTATAGTCCGACGTAATGCGAGCGTGCGCGTATGCTACGTCACATTGGCGAAAACGACCCCCTATATAGTCGAGCGCACCGGCGCAACCAATGTAACCGGCAGCTTCTGACGCGCCCCGACGGGCCCGGCGCTGAATTGGCTCCCGACCCACTCGCATTGGTCGTGCTAGAGTCGCGCCAACTGCGCTGACGCACAATGCCATTTCGCGCGAAGAAATAAAGGAGCGCACGCTGCTTCACCGACAGTCGCAGACAGCCGTTCAAAGCGGCGTGCGGGCTTGGGATCGTTCTGCGCATCGCGCGAATGAGTCAGGAGCCAATTCGGTGCCGGGCCCGTCGGGGCGGGTTGGAAGCCGCCGGTTACATTGGCTGCGCCTGTGCGCTCGACTATAGAGGAGGTCATTTTCGCCAACGTTGCGTAGCGTGCGCTCGCATTACGGCAGACTATAAACTAAAGTCCCTATATAGGAAAAGTACCGCCATCCTTTGATCAACGCCACTTCTCTCTCTCTCTCTTGTATTTCCGATTGGACGATGATAGCGCGCGCTTTCACTTATTCGTATTATTTTTTTCCGCCTCAGAGCCATGTTGAAAGTCGCTCTGCGCAGCCACAGTCGCCGGTGGCGGTGCGCGCCCGGCCTGAAAGCTTTAACGTGGACTTTCTAGGGGCGCCACCATCGACTTCTTTTCGTAAGCAAAAAGTAAAGAAAAAAACAAGCGCTTTAGGAGAGGAGACGGCGGAGGAAAGAGTAGATGGTGGTACTTTTTCTATATAGGGACTTTACTATAAACGGCCCTATAGTGTCATCTAGTGTCAGGTTAATGAAGTGAAGCGCAGAGACTTGCACAGTAACTAAAGAGTGGCGCTGCCAGCACGCTGAAAAAAAGTTTTTTCTTCGGCAACATCAACTGGAAAATGAGTGCCGGCTTGACGGGCTAGGCCAGCTGCAGCAAGCGGCTGGATCAGATCTGAATGAAGGGAGGGGGAAAGGTCACGCCCGCGGCGGCAAGACTGCCGGGTTGAGGGAAGCAGGCCCGCCTCGTGCACGCTCGCACGCACACGTGCACTCGCTCTTGCCTCGCAGTCGCCGTGAATTCGAGCGCGCCAAGCGCGACGTCGCCGCTTCGCATTCAGTCACGGTGGAGAAGGTGCTTCCGGTTGCTGCTCGCGCAAAAATGACAAAATTTGGGGCAAAATCTCCAGGTTGTCGGCGGGGAAAATTAGTTATTTCGAGGGGGTCTCCCGCTGCCACTTCGTTACGTAGAGGTCTCAAATACACGTGCTTCTATGGAGTAATGGCGGGGAATAAAAAAACTGTTGTATCCAGGAATTCGTTATGTGGAGGTTCGTTATAAGCAGGTTTAACTGTATAGCCCGAATAAAACACAGCTAAGGCATTAGAGCAGAGAACAAATAATTTTCATTAACTGTCTGTGAAGGCACCATTTATGGGGAGCGTATAGTGGCTGCCGCATCAGCACTGCATGCCTCGGCTTTTATTGCGATAGCAATTACATGGACACTTCAACCGGATTTCTGTTGTCGGCGTCGCCGTGAGGTTCCGTATAAGGTCCAAGGGCAATAAAATCGTCGCCACGCGCCGTATGCGCGAGTGAAAGCGTGCGGGGGACGCGCGCTATCACGGAGAGCGAACGCATGGCGGAAAGCAAACGCGACCTTCGCGCGAAAGGCCGTGGGGGGGTATGGGAGGGAGGGAGGCGGGGCGACACTGTGCTCCGGCACCAAAGGCGTACCTTGCAACTGGGCGCAAGGGGAACTTGCCACTCAATCTCCGACGCGAAAGCAAGAAAGCGGGAAGGCAGCGCGAGAGAGAGGGGGGGGGGGCGCAGCTTCTACTCTGCCAACAACCGCGCTCTTACTTTGCCCAGCTGTGGTGGTCGCCTGCACCGTGTCTTACCTCCACACGGCTCTGACCTTTGTATGCACTGTGCATTCGCCGCTCAGTTTCCGTTGAAGCGATAGACCGCATGAACCTTCGCCCGCTGCGGCGGCTGCGCTTGCTGCCAGCATTTTTTCAGTCGTTGTCTGCGGTCATTCAGTGTGCTCTATTCATGTTTGCTTGTGCGCGCTGACACCACACTTGTTAATTCAGTTAGTAAGCGAATGTGTCCAAATTTATGCAGCCGATAAAACTACTATCCCTACTCCGACTAGCTCTCTACTAATTTGCTATCACAATTGATGCTTGCCTTTCGGGCGAAACTGCGACATTATTTTTCTGCTAAATCACCCTGTGCCTGCATTCAATGGACATACGGTTTGCATGCGGCAATGGAACAGCACATTTTTGTCTGCAGAAATGCATGCAGGCAGTGCTCAATGCGACACACTCTTGCTGCCAATATGACAATAGGCAAATGACTACCCTATTGTGTCCATCACTTTTAGTAAAGAGGTGCCCTTAGATTGAGTGAACACAATAACGGATCCTGCATAAGAAAGATTACATACAGTACAGATCTGTTCACATTTGGGCACTTTGCTACTACAAGTTCTGAACTCTGCACAGTCTTGGTTCGGTGGTGTGCAAGTTTGTGTTTACTGCACACTTACCTGTTTTATATGTGCAGCTATGTATGTGCAACGGCAGTGCCATTATAATGCACAGCATGTGGAAAAATATAACAGCAAAATTTTAATCTCACGAGAGTCTGGGCTGCATAAGAGAGTACTAAAAAATGTAACAGGAATATGCTGCAAGTGAAGGAGATTAGGAGTTCACTTTCTGGTTAATTTTTAAGCTAAATGATATCACTACCATAACTGGCCACCAGATTCAAGGCCAGATGCTGCTGGGTGAATTCAGTTTAACCCCAAAATGGCCTTTATAGAGTCTTCCCACACTACTGCTGCCACTTTTTTTTTTCACCATGATCCAGTACTGAAAAACATACTTTATTTACTTGATTGTCTAAGGGGTGACTTGAGGGATGACTATTCATTGTGTCCATCAAGAAAAAAAACTGCGAAAGTAACGCCAGACCACTGGATGCATGAAAAAGTTGCAGTTTTGCCTGAAAGGCGAAGCATCAATTGCAATAGCAAATTAGTAGAGAGCTATACGGAGTAAGAATAGTAGTTTTATCGGCTGCATAAACTTGGACACATTTGCTTACTATCTGAATTAACAAGGATGGTGTCAGCGCGCACAAACAAACATGAATAGATCACACTCGACAACCGTAGACAACCACTCTCAAAATGCTGGTGTGAGCAAGCGCGGCTACAGCAGCGAGCAAAGGTTTGTGCGGTCTATCGCTTCAACGGAAACTGACCGGCGAAAGCACAGCGCATACAAAGGTCAAAGCCGTGTGGAGATTGCTTTCAAGATACAGTGTGCGCAACAGCCCACAGCCGCGTAAAGTGCAAGTAGAAGCCGCACCCCCTCTCTCCCGTACTGCCTTCCTGCTTTCCTCCTTTCGTGTGGGTGATTGAGTCGCCAGTTCCCCTTGCGCCCGGTCGCGAGATACGCATTTGGTGCCACAGCTAAACGTTGCTTCCCCTCCCTCACATTCCCCCACGGCCTTTCGCACGATGGAGACGTCGCGTTTCCTCTCCGCCGTGCGTTTTCTCTCCATGCAAGCGCGCGTCCCTCGCTCGCTTTCACTCGCACATTTCACTTGTTGATTAGAATTGGGTACATCATTGCACTTTTTAGACAACTTGATTTTCGGTATTCGAATGCAACGCGAGGATCGACTTCAGGTAGCAAAAATCTGGAAAAAACTTGCGTTACAATCGAGTAAATACAGTACTTCAGATGTCATATTCCAAGCAATTTAAGAACTTAATAGCAGGTTTGCAGTCACATACGAGTCATGTAGATATTCCCAGACAGACTGGGACAACTGGACGCAGAGTTCTTCTGCAATGTGTGCCTTGGCTGGCTGCACACCTGCAAAGTAAAACACCAGAAGCTCCATGAAGTACTTCTGCAGTGCTGCCAAGCTTATTGAGCATCAATAGTGTGCAATTAGGGAAGAACACAGAATTAAGGAAACAATGACAGCAACAAGTTTGTTCAAAAAGCAAAAGAAAGCTGTGGCAGAGCAACTACCAGTTGTGGGATTCATCGAGCCTGTTGGCTCTGAAGGAAACTGTGGATTTCAAGTCAGAAAGCTGGGAGTTCAAAGAAACAATTCATTGTATATTCACAAATTCACTTTAAACAGTTCACTCACAGCTCACAATGAGTACAAGCAGCTAAGCAAGCTGAAACATGCAAACATTGAAATGGACTAAATGTCTTATGATGATGGTAATAAAACATGCATACCAAAAAGGATACGATCACCCCTTGACCAAAGTCATGCGGGCGAAAGGGAAAAAGGATAGCAAGGGATACACAGTACGACGGGTAAAAGCAAAACACAGAAGAGGAGCCCCACCCGCACCATTGAAGTACAGCACAAAAAGGATTGAGGTGGTGGTATGCGAAACATGCAAAGGTCCTCACATGAACACAGTGTGGAAGTTTAGTTACAGGATGAAAACACATTGGTCAGGCAAGAAATTTTAGACTATAAATGTAAGAAGTCAACAAACTATGCAGAGCAGGTCTGATTGTGGCTTAATAGTGGTCTAATTCGTGCCAAAATCGATTCTTCAGCTTTATAAATTACAAATGTTTCTGTACACCTGAGAAAATATTAGAGCAAATGGCCATGTGATCTTTCTTGTGAGAATTCTTATAACCCCATAGTGAGCCAGAGTAATAATTAGCAAGTTTAAAAATATAACAAGACAAGTGTTACAAGATTCAAACCCCTTCTCTGAAAGACCGTTACATTCGTTAAGTGCTCAAAGCAAAAATTGTGAGAATAAACATCTGCATACTGACGAAGCTTAAGGTACAAACCGATGGTTTCTGTAAAGTATAAGAGAGAAAGAAAGCAAAGTCAAGAATTCAATTTTATAAAGGCAGGTTCGACTTGTAGCTCACCTCCATGCATACACAGGAAATCCCCATTGTCGATGGGGCCAGGCTCCGCAAATGTGTTGAACCGGTTTACCCACTGCTTAGATACGAAGAAGCTGAGAAGACCAGGCTGCAACACACACAAGCCAACAAATTTAGTTTACTAAGCTATTATTGTGACTTAGCAAAATGTTGTGATACATGAGAAACAAATGGCTGTCAGACCAATTCCTTGCATTTTGATTGTCTGTTTAATTGCATTTGCATTTTATACTTTGTCAGCGAAAAATTACACTTGGTGGCAACAAATCAACTTGGCTGATTGATAACAAAAGCATAATATCTAAACATGTCACAAAATACCATAAAAAAAGTACTACATGACCCAAGGCAAATTCTGAAAGAATTCTCCTCGTAGTATCAATTGTTATCGAATTCAGAGATCATAATCCTTTTATGATCACATCACATTTGCAAGTGATACCAGAAATATGTCCTACCCACCAAAGTTGTGCCACCATTTTACTTGTTCCAAATTTGTTTGTGCTTACTAAGATGAAAACTGGCTTGCACTTACACCACAACCAAACCCTTGTATCAATTTCATGGTTTTCAGTGCTGCATAAGGAAGTAGGTATTTGGCAGAGTGGGAGGTGCAATGCTATGCATAAAGCAAGGTGCACAGCTTAATGAAACTAAATGTTATGGCAACATATGTAAGCTGCTTTGCAAGCCAGCAAACGGGCTTCCAGTCACAAAGAAACTAAAAACACAGAACCAAGTCATGTGCCAAAGTAACCTCGCAGCAGCTATACACAAGTACACCCGTGAGCAAAAGTATATGGACCACAGGGTCGCCGAAAAATTTGAATTTCTTCTTAATTAACAAGCAGAAACAGGAATTGATGAGTGCACTGGAAATTTCGCAATGCCAAGTTTGGACTGCAATCCTCAATTTCAAGTTGCGTTAAAAGGTATAGCAAAAAATCAGCTTTATCGTGCAACCCCTAGTCCATATACTTTTGCTAACGGGTGTACATACAGGGTTTCACTTAACTTGGGCTAAATATTAAAAATATGCAAATGCTACGTAGCTGGACAAAACCAAAGTAATGTTGTTTGCCGTCGCTTGGAGATACTCAGATTATTTTCTTGCATTCCCTAATTACATAATTAGGCTAATCGACTTCTGAATTAATATAATTACATGAAAAGTATTAATGAGAAAATTGTAGAGCAACATGAAAAACTCCTGATACAGCTTTCTGTTGCTCAATAAGTGCTACATAAAAGTGTTTTTACAAGCGTGAAAGAAGCCCGCGAATACACGCAAAGTGCCTCGAGCGGCCAGTCGCGTGGCAATTTTGCATTTATTTGCGGGCTTCTTTCACGCTCAGAAAAACACTTATGTGCCAAGGCCAAGATGTCAAGTTTCCATGTTGCTCTGTGCACAAAACGTATTAGTAGCATAAAGGAATACTTACTTCACTGCGGCTGCGTTCCATGAGCTCGTATGTTCGAGTCCGCCGGTTTAGCATTTCCTCTGAAGACTTCCTGCAAGTTAACAGATTGTGGGCGGTGGGGAGGGGAGAGCCAGAAAGGCACATCACACATTTGCATGTCACTTCCTTTGAACTGTGAAACCAGGCCTAGAGGAAATAATGATTGATTGATTAGGTTTAATGTCCCAACGCAACACTGCATCTATGAGAGACACCTAGTGCTAGGTAACAAATATATGACATACTCAAGAGACTGTTTGGTAAATTTTTAGTCTTCATTGTGAGCAAGGTAATTGTGTGGGAGCTGAAACGTTAACTTTGGTAAATCTTTTGTCGTCGTTATTCGTCTGCTTTGTTCATCAGGTATCAGAATCATTGCACAGAAAGAAATGTGGAATAAACCATGTGCCGTATTTTCCGGTGTATAAGTCAAATATTTTTTTCGGAATTTTTTGGCGGTATGTCTTATAGAATGGTGCGACTTACAATGTTTTTTTTTTCCGGTAAAACTGCCGTCAAAATCGGATTGGATGCTATGGCCATGCAAAGCATGCTGGGTTCACCTCCTCTGGCAGTTGCTACGGGTTGTGTGCATGCTATGGAGGTACTTGTGATTGAGTTACCGAACGCCGTGCGAGAAGGACAGAGCAGCAATGCAAGTGGCGGCAGGCCGACTGCAAGTCGACAGACCCCGAAGTTGTCGCATCTGCAGATCGCTTTCAAGATACGGTGCGTGCCACTGCACAAACTATGCAGTTGCTTCCAGAGTACAAGCCACCCCCCACCCCTCCTGAGCTTTCCTCCCTTGTGCGCGATTTGGCACACCATCGCACGCTTTCACTCACACATGCAGCATATGGTGCGCGGGGATGATGTTATCGCCCTGGGACTTTATACGGAACATCGCGATGACCACGACAGCAGAAATGCGCCTGGAGGGTCCATATCAATGCTATCGCAATCATATAGGAATGGCATCTAGACACTTGTGCGTGACCCGCATTCAGGAAGTGAAACGCCACAAATTTTTTTAAATTGCTTACCCAATGAACAGATCTTATGCACTGGTGCGACTTATATACATTTTTTTTAAATACAAAGGTGTGGCTTACAGACCGAAAATACAGTACATTGATGATGTTCAAATAAAGAAGTGCTTTATGCTTCCAACTTTTTGTGCACGTGAGATTAATTGATAAAATTAGTGTGCATCGGTATGAGACCCATGGCAAACAAATTTAATCCACTCACTCAAACGGACTTGGAAAAAAGTCTGTTCTATTCGTACTATGTACTTGTGACCATTTGGCTAGCATTCTGCTGCTTCTTCAATGCCTTGCACTGCTAAGGCTATGGCAGAGCGGGCATGCCCCCAATGCTCCACCTACTGAATGTCACTGTGGCACGTAACTCAAATTTGATTTTGAATGTTCACGCGGACACCACTACTTCCGATTTTGGTGCCTACAACGTGCCATACGTGGTTGTCCTCAGCGGAGCCGCAGTGTACTCAGCCAGCAGACTCGTCACGGCACCCCGCAGCAGCCGCAGTATCTATACTAGGTTAAATACGAAGACCACTGCTACATGCCAGACTGCTGCTACATGCAACTGTAGTGCGTATGCACAGCGTTTGCTTTGTTCATGACAGGGATTGAGAGTGTGCTCGCGCTGATATCCTCCAGTCTGGCTGTGCTACGTGGTGCAGACCGGCTTTTTCCTGCCCCTGCTTCACCGACGGATAGTAGCCACTTCCAACTTGTGCATTTTGAAGCACTATCAAAAGTTCCATACAAAGCGAAGTCTGCCAAGATGTCTAACCAGGAGTAGCCAGGAGCGAGCGCGTGCTGGCAAGCGTGTGTGTGGTCTGACATTAAGTTTCACGTGGTTCAAGGCTAGTTGAGTGTTCAAAACTAGTCGAAATTACCAAGACCCATTGGTTACGACACCGATAAGCAGGGTGGCCAAAGTTCAATTCCTACGTAGGTGACAGCAACCAAGGGTGAGCAGACAAAAGTCAGTTACTGCCGGAAATACGTAATTATTATCGAAATTCAAAGGCAGATTTTAGCTCACTTCAGCCAGCTTATTAAGCTTCGTCAATAGAGAGAAAGAGAGATAAGATGCATAGAAAGGCAGGGAGGTTAACCAGAGGTAGTTCCGGTTGGCTACCCTGTACGGCGGGAAGGAGTAGGGGGATAAAAAGAGAAAGAATAATATACACAGTAACAGTAGGAAGAAGTGCACTGATCTAAACACCCTTCTTGACCCTGTAGCAGAGCAACGTGGCGCGAGAGAAGAGTTCCGCACGCGCCCTATCATGTCAGCTATTGGCCAATAGCAGCCATGTATGGGAAACTACTATACTACGAAATAAAGCATAAAAAAAAAAAAGAGTGAGGAGCGGGCTTCTGTTGAAAAGAGAGCGTTTGACAAAAAGATGACTTCGCACTCTGCTTGCGAGCTCCATGTACCAAGCACGACTGCAAAACTTGGCCGAGATGTTCACAGCAGCATATGTTTTCTCACCAAGCTCGAGAAGTGGTTCAGGACCCCTTTAACCTTTGAAACATAGCAACTTGCTGTAAAATATCTCATTTAGCACTTTTTTTTTTAAAGGTTATATTGTCACCATGATCGGCGCAAACAACCGATTCTTCGCACACACTATATATCACCAAGATTTGATCACGTTCATAAAGTTGGTACTACACATTGCAGGACACATTATTTTGAACCCTTTCAGATCTGAGAACAAACTATTTCATGTCTAGCAGGCTTGAGCACCTACCCAGCCACTTGAAAATTATGCATGGTGCAACACATTGTGAAAAACAATGAAAGGAGTGAACCCGCTGCATACACAGACATACTCACACAGAGTGAATACCCATCTATCTACTTACCCACTAGTTTTACTAAAAGATTTTGCACATGTTATTCAAACTTGCAGCCCAGTTCCAATCAGAAGTGTTTCAATATGTATGCGACATATTTAAATATCATTACATTTGTCAATGCTTTTGTTGTTGATGCACAATCTTGGCATACACAATTGTGTACACAGCGCCTAAAAAGTTAACCCTTTCAGACACCAAATTATTCTGTTGATTGAAAACTTATATTTCACTGCATTGTTTATTCTTCAGGATCATAAAAAGGATGCCCAGCTGCAGAATCGATTAAAAACTTTAAATTGTTTAGTGAATTTTGTGAAAATTACAGAATGAATATTCATGTAAAAACTCACTACGGGAACATCAAAAATGAAAGCATCAACTATTTTATGTCCAACAGGCTTGAAAGGTGCCTCTCCAGCCACTTGAAAATAATGCCTGGTGCAAAATATTGGGAAAAACAATGAAAGAAGTGAACCCGCTACATAAAATGGCATATTGAGACTGAGCAAAAACACACAACCGTGCACTTTCCCATTCGTTTACTAAAACATTTTGCACATGCTATTCAAATTTGTAGCACTATTCTAATTTCCCCTATGTTGTCCTTGATGTCATTGTTTGTTGGCTTTTTATTATATGATTAATAAAAATCGGGCCCCTCGGTTCACTTTCTTCTCGTTCATTGCAATTAGAAGTGTTTCGAGATGTATGCAACAAATTTTAAATATCATTTTCAACACTGCTTTTGCTGTTGATGCTTCGTGTACAAAATCGTGTCAACAGCACCTTAAAGGGTTAAATTAACATCGGCCACATACATCCGAGTGGAATCACCTTCCCGCATCACTACACACTATTGAATATCACAATGCATTTATGAAAGTATTAGTTAACGTTGTATAAGGAAACTACTTACTGTAACTTGTACTACTGTGCTTTTACATAGCCAAACATTGCACAATTATTAAGCTTGCCTATATTTTTTTCATTATGTTTGTGTTCTTTTCTAGAATAATTCTTATTGATGTGCAGCAACTTCACTCTGGGCCGGTATTTTGTAGCGATGCCTTTCCGGTAATGCCTTTTCGCGCTTATCGCGCTTTGTCAGTGGTCGGAGCGACGGTCCGCTCGCGTTATCAACAGGATCAGCCGGCCGTGAGCGGTGGATGATAAGACTAAGTCATAAGGCATCGCTACAAAATCGCGGCCCTGTAATGACTTTTGACCTTGAAGGTATGTTAATAAATAAATTTTAAAAATGAAGCAAAACATACGCTAGGACAAAGGAAGGAAGGAAGGTTACAAACCTGTAAAAGAGGACGTAGGCCTCGCAGTTCTGCACTACTTGAGGCTCAACTGAGGTCACATATTGGTCATCAAACTCGTACCACTGATCATTGAGGTGGTTCAATGCATATGTTGTATAGTGACCAACTGGAAGATTGTTTACAAGTAATGTCAGAGACACATAAAAAAAATCCCACCAGCACAAAAAAGAACAAAAAAAAAAAAAAAACAGAGGCACGCACACAGCTGGATCGCATTAGGGTAGACTTCCATCATTTCAACTCGGGCTATTTTAATACCAACCGAAATTGAGATGGGCCAAAATGTTAGGTATCCTGAAATTGGTCCTTGCCAGATTCACTTGAATCTCATTATAACGAAGCAGGCTATAAAAAAATAATTAATATAATGAAGTAAACGCGATTCCCCTTGAAATTCCTATAGAGATCCATGTATTTAATACTTTGTTCAACACAAAGTAAAATTGTCTTGCCGATAGTTATAACAAACTAGATTACTCTCCAAAACCAAAAAACCCATATATCCAATGCAATGTTGGAATCTAAATTATGCGAAGCTTGTTTGAGTTAGCGAGGTAGCAGCAGTAGCGGCTGACATGAGCACCGCTTCATCGCCTGTAGCTCGTAGCAATCTGCGCCATGAGGATGAAGGCAATATATGATGCTTGTCGAGAGAAGAACGTGGAGTTGTGTATGCACAGAGAAGTACGACACTTATCCAAGTACATTTAAGGCTTCATACCTCATGTCAAAGCGGCGCATCCATTCTGAGGGATTAGCCAAGGATGGGCACACACACCAAGTGGCACCATCCCCAGTGGCTCAAGTTGTCTACTCAGCAAGACAGTACATACTCATTGGCCCATGTTGTCTATATACAGTATAGACCATTTACGACGTAACCGTTTATAGTGCAGAACTGGCTACAACGCGGCCTTTTCCAACTCCTGTTTACCCTCCCATGGATCTCCATGTATACGCATACCGCTTACAGTGCAGCCGCATGAGACGAAATAACGGTTGTAATGCGGATTCCACGGGAAAATCTTGCCGACAAGGGCAGTAGCGAGCACGCTTCTCGAGAAGGTGCGTGCTGCCGGCCTGCGTATGCATTATTCAATACAATCAAACTCTCGTTAATTCGGACTTGTTTGGCCGCACATCGGTTAATTCGGACTACTTTCGGGGCTCGGTGAGCGAGGAGCGCAGCAAATGTGCGACACAAAAGAGCAAGAACGGCGCTAGCGTCCAACCGAAACGAAGCGGCGGAGTCCGCATCGCCAGAGCCATCAGTTGAAATCGTCCACGAATGACAGCAACGCCGGAACGCTTAGAGCCTATTTGTGTCTTTAAAGCCTGTATTCTTGCGTTTGCCGCCGCGCATAACATCGCGTTGGCCGCGGGCTTTCGTAACTGCATAGTTGTCATCCACGATCGCGTCGATAGCGGCCGTGGTTTTCTGAGCAGTGGTTGCGGCGAACAGTAGTTTCGTTTTTACTCGGTACGCACCTCGGCCGTGTGCCTAAAGAAACTGCGTAGTCGCCATCGACGATCGCATAGATAGCGACCGCGGTTTCGACTGCAGTTGTTGCAGCGAATGGTAGTTACAGCAAAAGCTCGATGATACGATCACGGCTAATACGAATTTCCGGATGATACGAATTTTTCTGTGGTCCCGGCAGAGCCCCATTACTTTGCAACGTGCCAGAGAACGGTTGTTACGAATCGATTTTCGGCCTGCGTCGGTTGATACGACTAAACGCCGCCCCACTGACGGCCGCGAAAAAGAACAGCGCGCAGTCACACGCTTTCTCCCGTTATCTTTTGGTGCGGAGGCGCGGACGCGGCGCCGGACAGCGTGGACTCCGCGACTGGGCGCGAAGAGTTTGCGGTTGCGCTTTTGTACTTTTCCTCCTTTTCGGCGGCCCCCATAGGACAGAGTGGCTGCTGTGCTTCGGGCCGCGTTCTTTGTGTTTGCGCCATTTTACTTAGTCGCAGCGAGCTATGTCTACCGAGATAGGATTGTCTACCGAGATAGAAGGACATTAGAGACTTTTTCTTCAAGAAATAAATGCTTTTTACGTACATGTGCCTGAGTGAGTTCACCTCTGACTCTTTAATTTAGCTACAGTCAAATCTCGTTAATTTGAACACGCTTATTTCGAACATACCGCGCACCGACAATGCTCTTAGCAGCGCGCCAAATCACGCGGCGGCGCCTCCGACCGGCATTGCGCCGACACCGCCATGGAGCAAAAGCTCAGGAGAGACCCCTCAATGCCGCGCGCGAAGAAACGGGGGGGGAAGAACCCGCGGCGGAAATTTCACCCTCTCCCAAATTGCAAGGTCGCCGTTTCTGTATCGCGCCGGAACAAGCGTGTACGTGCCGACTAGAGTGTTCTAGACAACCGTATTCTAGCACACACTAGTGCCGACGTCTCAGCCACGTGGATAAAATTGCAGTGAACCCTTCTCCTCTATTTTCTAGTCACATGTTGACCTTGCACGCTGCGGCAGCAGCGCAGAGGGAAGCAGCGGCGGAGGCGCAGTCGGGCCACACTAGTGCCGACGTCTCAGCCACGCGGATAAAATTGCAGTGAACCCTTCTCCTCTATTTTCTAGTCACATGTTGACCTTGCACGCTGCGGCAGCAGCGCAGAGGGAAGCAGCGGCGGAAGCGCAGTCGGGCCAACGAAACTGCTCACGCCCGCAAACGCTCACTTCCCGATAACGGCAGAAAACGAAACTTCAGGGAGCGGCCAAAATAAGCTGGCGCCAGCACGGCGGCGGGCGCGCACGGAGATGTGCGCACGGAGTCGAAGGTGAGAGAGCTACGAGGGAGTTGAGCGGGAGGGCGAGGGGAGCCACCGAAGCGGCGGACTTGACGCGGCCAAATCCGCTTCCATGCCGCCCTCCTCCCTCACCTTCGACGGTCTCCGCGCGCACCCGTGTGCCGGCGCCGCCCGCTCCCTGAAGCTTCGTTTTCTGCCGTTATCGGGAAGCGACCGTTAGCCGGCGTGGGCAGTTTCGTGGCCCGCACTTGCTATGCGCTTGCGCGCCGCTATATTTCACGACTCGCACCGTTCGTGCATCGTGCTATGGTGCACGAATACTTCAAAAATACGTCCTTTTAATTCGAACAAATTTTCGGACCCCTTCGAGTTCGAATTATCGAGATTCGACTGTAGTTTTAATTGTGTTTCCATGATACGAATTTCAGCTAATACGAATACTTTTCGTGACCCCGTGAGATTCGTATCATCGAGCTTTCACTGTAATTCATCCAGACTCGGTGCGTGCGTCAGGTGCGTGCGTCGGGCACGTGCCTTCAGCACCACAAAGTCGCCGTTCATAATCGCGTCGATAGCGGTCACGGTTTTTTCCGCAGCTGTTGCGGCAAACAGTTGTTTCGTTTTGACTCGGTGCAAAGCTGTCGAGCTTGAAGAGCACCGGCTACATCGCAATTATGTTTTCGCCAGCTCACTGGCGAAAATGTAATCGCGATGTGCGCGCAATAGTACAAAGCGCATCTACATGCTTGGTCTACACATTTTGCATACGTGCAGGGCTTGAAAATCTTTATTTTGGTTATAGTGCGGTACCGCTTATAGTGCAGATATTCGCGACTCCGGCGACTTACGTTATAAGTGGTCTACACTGTATATCCACAAGTACACCCGGCAAGAAAATGACGATGAATGCTAAACCCCAAGGAAGAGGCAAAGAAAGCTTCGCTTTAAAACACTCGACCATTGCTTGCTGAGTATATCACTTTTCGTGGGGTTCAGCGCTTGTTCGGTGCAGCAGTTCCGAACTCCCATGTCAAATACGCCGTCGAGCAACACTAGTCTCTCTCACTTCCAGGCGTGAGCAGCGGCTCACTATTGCCACCGCACTTCTCTCACATTGTGGCGTGCTGTGCAGGCTGGCGAAGCTAAGCGTGGCCTCCGAGATCGCACTGGCGCAATCTGCAAGCAACACAGCCACTGAGAATACAACCGGCGAAATCTCGGAGGCCATGCCTAGCTGCAACAGCCTGCATGGTGCGCTGCTGTGAGAGAGAAGTGCGATGGCAATGGCGAGCTACTGCTTGCACGTGGCTACATGTGGCAATGTGAAAGACCGGTGCATCCACTTCTATTTCTCACTGGAGTGTGTCATACAGGCTGGTGCAGCTAGGCCTAGGCATGGCCTCAGAGATCACATTAGTGCAGATGCACTCTTGGAGACCACAAGCTGGCCAAGCCAAACCAGTGTGACGAATTTCACTGGCTACCTAGAGGTATGGAGGATGGCTGGCTGTGTGCCCAACCTCCTTGCTCACACAGCGATGCAACATGAGAGTGGCGGATCAGCTGCGTACTTGGCGCTGGCGTACCGTGCCACGTGCTCTCGACCACAGTGCCGATGTCGAGCCTGACCTCAGCAGAATTTCAAGTGGAAATGATAGTTCATAATGAATGATTATTGCATTTACTCGATTCTAATGAGCAACGTTTTTCCAAGAAAATGGGTTTAAAAATGCCCATGTGTTACAGTAAAATATGAAATTGAAACAGCCTGCCGTAAGAGCCATCGTCACTGCCATCATAAGATTGTTACATATCAAGCTTTCACATATGTCGGCCATAACAATGCAACAGTTTCACTATGAATGCTCATTCAATAGAGATGTTATCATACACGTTAAGCAGTGGAAAACAGATGTGCTACCTGTCTACGGCTTGTCTGAGTCTAGCGCACGCCGCAGGATAAAGTGGCGAAGTGTTTAGTCTATGCATGGGCCAACCATGTTGTTCACAATGGTCACGGAGTCAATCAACAAATGCAAAACATAAAACGCAGAGCTGCACAGCGGACGACATGTTGTGGTCTACAGCAATAAACAGCTGTCTGAAAGTGATAATGAACGTTGACCCCATCTGTGCCACGAGTGAACTAGGTTTTTCCGCGAGTTTCTGGTAAAAATATTGAAGGAAGAGCTTAGCTTATACTTGACTTTTCTTGCAACTTTCATTTTCTCAATAATACCTTTCACTATCTTGCAATATTCTCATATAAACCTGTTAAGCTTCACTTTTGCAATATATTGCTAAAATTTTGTATATCTAAATGCTTAAAATGTTGTCTACATTGTTTTTCAGAAAGGATTCTGCGGTAAAAAAATTTGGCCATTCTTGGTTAACATTCAGGATAACAGCGTGGCATGGAAGGCTTTATACGTAAATTAATTTCCATTCTGTTAAGGTAAACTGCAATTGTTTTTTCTTCTGATTACCAGAAGAGGTGGCATGCTACCTTCTTGTACCATGCCTGCAGCATATTTGGGGGCACAATCTCTTCCCTTCGAACCCATAAAAATGATGCATGTTAGCTACGGAAGTGCGTTAAGATCAGATAAATACTTTCCCTCCCCCCCCCCCCCCCTAAAAAAAAGCAATGGTGCATTAGGACATTTTTTATGCCTTTCCTTTTAATATGACCTGCTGGGTAATTTTATAAGGGCATTGGACTCGCGAAGATAGAAAAATGAAAGTAGACAGCAATGTTTTTTAGATGATATAAGTGGCAATGTGTTCACTGCAGCAACTTTTTCTGACATTAATGAATTATTAAATTTGGATATAAAATAAACAGTGGCTACAATAGGACACAACTACGATGACTGAAACCAAGGAAGAACAGTGGCACTACAGTCGACTCCCATTAATTCCATCCTGACAGGATCGACAAAATTAATTGAATTATCCAGCAGGTACAATTAAACAAGATGCAGAAAAAACACCATTCATTCGGCCGTGTTTTCAACGCACACCCATTTTCTATGTGTCAAAAGTAGAAAAATAATGTAGAAATGACATTACATCTCCTAAACAAAGTAGAAATACAACGCGCACCCGATTTTTTCGCTAGAAAAATGGGTGAGAGTCTAATATGTGTTGCCCAATTGCGGCTGTTTTTTTTTAAAATCAGCTTCGCCGCTATGCATCCATGTTATGCGGTAAAGCATACAAACGCCACGAAGGCGGTTTGGGTATAGTTTCCCATTGCAACGCGCAGGCAATTTTTGGCACAATTTTCTTGGGAGAGAGGAGAGTGGGAGAGAAAAAGAGAGAGAGAGAAAAAAAAAACTGACAACAAACGGCGCTTGTTGAAACCGGTTAAATACCATCATCAAAAATTGTGAGCTGCGGTTATTGCTTGAAAATGTTCCTAGGGCAGGCCAAAAATAGGCAGTTTCAATGGGAGATAATGCATGTTCAGCACATTCACCGTCCCCTAAGCTCTGTCTAACAGACGCTGCCACTAAAGGATATTCACCATAGGGGTCACCATAGGAGTGCTAACTGGTCAAGTTTGAATTATCTGGCAAAGGCCAATTTTAGGATTGAAATAACGAAAGTTTGGGCCTATAGAAATGCATGGGTATCCAAAGTTCGCCCTGTCGTAAAGGATAATAATGCAGATGTTACAAAACTAATGAACACTGCCCACCTGTTGTGAGCAAATGATCAGGGTATATCATATTATTAATAATATATGAATATGGTATATTAAAGCAAGAACCGGCATATATATAAATATATAAAATATTCAGTGTCTGCCGGCATTGAGTGAACTCAAGTATAGGGACCGAGGTTAGGTCCACTATAACAATGTGTGAGTCAGCGAGCGAAAGACCTGAGAACCGTTTGGACCGATGGCAGGAGTCTTTTTTTTTTTCTTCTAACCTCGCAGCTCATGGCACAAGACACACGTGCCGAAGCACACCACATATAAAAGGCGGCCGAGGAAGATGACGATGGCTGCCAGATCAAGCTTGTTGCTTTTTTTAGTAGCTGTGTTTATAAGAATACGACAATGGTGCATTGCATTACCCACCTGTCGCATACATGCAAACGGCAGTAAGGCGCTATGAAGTGAATTAATGTACACTGATGTTCCCCTGCATTGCGAATGATAGTTGTGATATAGAGAGGATGTTTACCCAACTAGGTTATGCTCAAAGAAGGGCGGCTCATTCGTCTAGTAGGTATATTTCATTAATTTTGTTGCAAAAGCGTATATTGGGAACAAGTAATACAGGACGACAGGTCGACAACAGACAAGAACGACAGGTCTGACAGGCCTAAGATGGGCACAGAAATGCTCCCAATGCATATGATAGTGAATGTTAAGGGATTGTGAGGGAAGGAAAAGCATCACACCTCCTGCTAAGCATGCCAGTGGGCACTACTTATTGTACTTTTTTTCATTTGTTAATACAGTGCAGAGAAGAAAATAAAGAAGGGATTTGGCAAACCTCGTTCTATTTGCTTTTTGTTTTTGGTAATGTGGTTTCTTTAAATGTAATAATAATGCCTGACAATGAAGTTTTGTAGAGGTGACTATGACATGATTTGCGAGCAGCTCGTTATGCAATTACATGTTCCTATGAGTGATTTTGCTTGTTTAAACAGTAAGTTTGTGTCCAAAAGGAGACCATTTCTTGTAATAATTGTTTGTTAAGGTTACTAAAGAAATTCAGAACTTTGGGCAACAACACAACAAAACTCCCACTTTCTCCTCGGTTTTCAACAAAGCATCCATTTCTCACCCGTCTTATTTTAAAATAACACGCCATTTTTACTCCCCCCCCGCCCCAATAAAAAATATAGAACCCAAGAACAAAGGACCCTAAGTATAATACGCCGTGAAAAGGAACCCATTTAGCTGTGATGGTTTTTCTAATATGATTTTTTTTACGCTGCACACGTTAAATATTCGGTGAACGTTACTGCAAAGGTATATTTTTGTAAGACTGGAACCACAGTACACAAACTGATACTCACAGCCTGCAGTTCCGTGGTGGCAGATGACAGCCATTAGGTCGTATGTTGTGGCAGATCGTGGGCACTCTGAAACATTAGAGAAACATGCAGGTAACCTGAAACACTAGCAAAAGTGGGCTCTACTTAGTTTACTACATTGATTTTCAAAGAAAAGCTATGGAAACTAAGAAAACTACACCAATTCAGCCATATTACTTGAAAATGTGGGCACTATTAAAGCTATGAAAGATGCAAAGGTACAATAATAATACTTCCTAACAGATTTTCAATTATGAATATCAGATTATATGTACTCTAGAATGCTAATGCTTAATGCTGACTATTATCTGGGGCAAACATTGTTGCTGCGTTATTCTCCCAATGTGCTTTGAAATAGTGGGTATCAAAGTTCACGGTTGATCTGTTTTGTTTCGTAAAAGGGGAAACAGCTGGCCTTATCAGAATCGTGATGGAAGCAGACAGACAGTGGGCAGCACTTCAATGTGATGTGCTAGAGCTGATATTTGCTTATCAAGCCAGGTAAAAATGGACACCGGTTTGTGGTACGGTTTTCACACCAAGAAGCATACTAAATGAAGGCAAATTATGATGTTTGACAGTCTGAAGCATGTACTCATTAGAATACCACAAGATAGGTTTGCTCTGAACTATAATCATCTGACTTTGCAAAGGAATGCAATCTGCAAAGTCAGTGATTAAAGGTTAGGTTGCCAATTCCTCCTAATTAAGTATGTTTTTGGTGGTACTATTTATACTTGCAAATTGTGCATGTGTGGCCAAATACAGCAGCGCCAATGCAGCTTGCAGTTGTAGCGGTATCTTCATCATGGCAAGTCCTCATAATCAGCACCGCACATTGCCATGTGGCTCGAGCTACGAGAGATACGCGCTCTCATTCTTGATGTTTAGTTTTCCTTTTACAAAAGTTATGAAAGCTGAACTATGAACATATTTTTTTACAGACAAGCTAATGTTTGTAAACAAATAGCTAACGGCCAATTTTGTTCATAGTATGCGTTATTATTTTGCCAGTCACAGTGTAGGAAAGTACCTAGTTGGGTGCAGCAGGAGTGTAGGCAAAGAAAGAGCAAATAAATACATTGAATCTCTACTTACGTTTCCCCATTGGTGAAGATAACCTTTGAAAACTTTTCAACTGTTAATCTTGTCTTTTGAGAAAGGCGGGCTAGTAGAGATTGTTGAAATTGTGCTAACTATAGCCGTAAGATCATACGTGCCATTTAGCATGCATGCCATTTAACAAGGATGGCTCTCTTTTGCTTACAATGAAACTGAAGGTCGCACTGCTACATCTTCACGATTGGCAAGTTCTGTTGCTCATGATCAGTGGATATGCTTGGTCAATGTGCTGTAACTATTTGCAGTTTCTGCACCTGAGCACGTAATTTCTATAGAAATACCTAATGTTGGAAGATTAACCCTTTCAGGGTCAATGCCGTACACGTACGTCCTCCGCGAACACCTCAAAAATTGTCAATGACGTACATGTACGTTATCGCTTGTACATTTAAAAAGCGCGCCTCTTTCGATCATTTTTCGCTTGGCATGTGCTGCCACTCGATGGAAACACGTGGAATATTTTACTTGTGCCAATGCCTGTTTTTCTTTTTTTTTTTTTTTATGGCAACGGCGCGTCAGCTATTGCTTGCACATCCGGGTGCGCGCGCGACACCTGCGGCAAGTTACGGTTTTCTCCTGCGGCGGATCCCGCTTGTTGCACGCGCTAAACTGATGGCTATCTGGTTTCAAATCTCTCAAAGGGTGACCGCTTGTTACTTGATCGTTTATGGCCCACCGCGGCGCGATAACACCTGTTCCCAGGCAGGCGCGTATATACACAAACGATGCTGCTGTTTTTGCGTTTCCTTTTTTGGTGATCACAAAAGCTCTATCGCACCTTGTTGGCAATAAGACGAAGGCTTCTCATTTGTTTCAGTTTCCGGACGTGCACACAACCATTTTTTAGTGCGCTTATCTTCTTATTCATGAATAAACAATGTGTATTTTACAACACAAACAATTTTTTCCTCACTTTACTGTCACTCTAAAAAGATTACGACCATATTTTTCGAAATAGGTTCTTTCGAAGAATTTAAGTGAGCAATAAAAAAAATCGATCCTGGGGGGTCGCATTTCGCAAAAAAATTTGACCCTCAGTTTTTAGAACCCACATCCCCCCTTAACCTGCTATTTGCGTGGTAAATTTTGCAAAGCACGAGTGACAGAAAAAAAAAAATTGTGCAGCAAATAAAAAACCCTAGAATAAACAGCCGCAAACATACAGGAAAAATGTAAATAGAAAGCAAAAGTTTTTGTACTTTATACACCAAGCTCTTACTAACCAGAATGCAAGAATGGCGCCATTTCGAGACCCTCCAGTGGAAAGGAGACATAACTGCTGATCTTGCTCGAGAACATCACCTCGTGTCGAAACCTCTTTAGATGAATACACAGCACCTGCAAGGACCACACAAGTCTCAATCAGTACGGATTATTTGATATCACAGCATTGCTCAGTGCAAAAGACTTATCAAGAGAACAATTAAACTGCTTGCACAACTCAATATTGTCTCCGGAAATAATTTTACAACTTTCCAGGTTTTTCCAAAGTTACCGATACTACACCGTTGCTACATGCTAGCAACGCAAAGACAAGTCAGGCAAAGTCATAAAATACAGAAAATATTTTTCTTTTAAATGCAGAAAATACAATAATGAACGTTTGCACTCACCTCTGGCAGCTGAAGCACCCGTGAATACTTTATGCCATTGCGAAGCTTGCAACACTTGTCGCAGCTGTACATGTTGTCACCCTTCAGCTCATCCGCAGAGAAGAAGGCTGCTAAGCAATCTTGCAGGGCAACGCCTGGGCCCCATAACCACCTGGGCATAAGACAAAAGCTAGGCCTTTAGAAATGCAATGCAAACAGCATTGCATTGCTGTTCTGTCAATGCGCCTGTCTGTCACCTTCGCCTTATTGTCCTCGTTTCTTGTGTGCGCTCTGCAGTTTCAAGATGAATAGTTACCAACTCGCCCAACTTTCAGTACTTTTACATTTAAAGAAGAAGCATATTCAATATTCTTCATTCAGAGTAAATAATTATTTGGAGGCAATCACACCCAGCAGCAACGCAGCGTACTTCATATATAGTCAACGTCCAATTTTTTGGACTCCCTAGGGGAGGCAAAAACATCAGAAAAATTGGGCAGTACAAAAAATTAATGCATGCCTTTTCTTGCCCCCAAGGGCTCAAATCACCACAGGCACCTCCAAAAGAGCTCTGAAGGCCTGCCAGTACACTAATTAGGCGTATCAGTGCACATACTGTCACAGGAGATGGCGGGTGCACTCATGGATAATTAAAGAATACATACTGTGTACCGTGACATTGGCCCCTTTCCACTCTTGGTATGCTTCACGACAATACATTTAATATGCTTGACTGCGTAACATTGCTGTATTGTGGCGAAGCCGACTTTCGGGAACTTGCATTATGCAATGCTTGGCTTTTGCCGTACTTTCCGTGTTTCAAAGCCATTCGAAGGCTCATTGCTGACACTGGCGAATTCTTTAAACAAAAAACACTGCACCAAATAGCAGGAAGTTTGGTAGCGAACGTCGAAGCAGCTAGGCCTAGCGTTGCCGTGGTGGCTGCAGCTGCTAGCAGGCAGTGCAAGAGCGCTGATTCAATGCTGCCAGGTAAAACAGCAGCGGTGGTGGCTTTCATTATTAGTTTCCAACCTGCAGTCATGGCAAAAAGCCTGGAAAATCATATGGCAAAGGGTTTCAGGGTCTAAAATTTAAGACGCCCTTATAGATTGGCTCATGGGGTATGTGGTGATGCCATGAAGGCATCTGGATTATCAGGCATGTCAGAAAAATCAGGCATCCGAAAAACTAGTTGACTGTATGAACATACTTCTTCAAGGTTATTAAATGAGCGTACCACCATATCCAGAGTTGTCACCCTCTCCTCTAGAAGATGCAATTCATTGGAAAAAGTGGGGTGGGTAAGCTGACACGCTTTGTGACCCTTTGCCAATGATGTGCGATAACCACACGTTGGTCAAATTTTTGCTACAGCAACTGCAAGCCTTCGGTGATGTGCATGAGTAAGTTGTGGTAGTAGGTGGCCTGCGGGGCTTTTGTGAGTGGGCGTGATATTCCAGCGTGTTTTGTGCAATATTTTACGAGAAAAGTGCAGTCCCCCGGGGGATGTCTTGGGGATGGGTAGTCACTTGGATATTACAATAGTTCCATGGCACAACTGTGGTGCAGGCTATGAACAGAATGACACAAAATAAAGAAGCTAAACAATTAGCAGATCAACTGAAAGCTTTTTCCCCCAGGCCTCACAATGTGCTGCAGAAAAGAAAGCAGAACTGTTTTAAGGTAACGATTCTAAAAAAGATTTAATTGGGGGTTTAATGTACCAAAACTACATAGTGGGTTCTGAGGGTCGTTGTAGAGGTGGCTAAGGATTATTTTGGCTACCTGGGGTTCTTTAATGTGGACCCAAAGCATGGCACATGTGTTATTGCATTCTGTCCCCATCGGAATGCAGCTGCCGCGGCAGAAGCAATGATTCTTTGTCATTTATCTTTATTCATTTCAAACAAGTATTGGTAAAGGAGGATGTCTGAGTTGCCGCTGTTAAGGGACCTCGTATGAGTTACAATCCAATATATTACATAAACAATAATTGGCAGTACTTCATGGCTACAAGGACCCAAACTTGGCAATACACAATTGGTGAAGATCTTAAAAGGCACACAAAGCGCAAGCAATACTGCATTTACTCGTGAAAGGCCCGCCCTCGTGTAAGGCCCACACCCCCTCTTTGGAGTAAGAAAATTTTGAAAAAAAAAAGAAAGAAACTTTTCGCTAAATGTCACGTGCACACCTGTATGCTGGTTAATTTCTGCAAGCCGCTACTAGATGGCACTAGTTGTCCTGCCAACGACAGCATTATCATCATCAAACCCCACACTTGGCACAAAACTGCAACTTTGGTTGCAGACTCCGACGAAGCTGTAATGGTTGGGGCTAGTCAGCAAGTATACCAGGTGGCACGCTGCAAGAAAATTTACCCTTAAAAACATCAGCGATCACGTGCGAGATCATGTGCACGGGCTGGACTGACGGCCACGTGCGTGACGTGGAGTTTGGGTCTGAGAGGCGAGCAGCTGGCTACCGTGAACACCTACCATGTTCATGTGTGTGCTTACTGGACAGAAACGCGTAAGCTCGCGAGTAGGCATAAAGCCAATAAAGCTCCGAACAGAATTTGCAGTACACAGCCTAAACTGACAGTGTCGTGGGCCATCGTGCAGATACCGTGCACACGGCCTTGACTCTGTGACGCTCGTGTTCATGTGTGTGCTTACTGGACAGAAACGGGTAAGCTCGCGAGTAGGCATAAAGCCAATAAAGCTCCGAACAGAATTTGCAGTACACAGCCTAAACTGACAGTGTCGTGGGCCATCGTGCAGATACCGTGCACACGGCCTTGACTCCGCGACGCTCGTGTTCATGTGTGTGCTTACTGGACAGAAACGGGTAAGCTCGCGAGTAGGCATAAAGCCAATAAAGCTCCGAACAGAATTTGCAGTACACAGCCTAAACTGACAGTGCCGTGGGCCATCGTGCAGATACCGTGCACACGGCCTTGACTCTGCGACGCACGCCAAGCTGTGAAATGGGTGAACACAAAACACACCCGCCCAATTAACCCATCACAAAATTTAATTAAAAATGAAATACGGGGGGGTTTAATGTGCCAAAACCACAATATGATTATAAGGCACACTGTAGTGGGGGACTCCATATTTTTTTTTTAACAGCTGGGGATCTGTAACATGCACTCAATGCACGGTATACAAGCGCTTCTGCATTTTGCCCCCATTGAAATGCGGCTGCTGCAGCTGGGAATCGAACCTGCGACCTCGTGCATAGAAGCGCAACATTTTAGCCGCTAAGCTGCCACTGCAGGTCATCAGGAATTTTTATTTTAATGGAGCACAACACTGAGAAAAAACCTGTAAACAAATTTTCCGGTGTACTAACGCTCTAAAAAACTATAAGTTAATTTTACCGTCGAACTTTTTTTTTCTCGATTGCCCAATTATTCAGACATTATCCTGCCATTGTCCTTGTCTGAAAAATTGGTTGGTGACTTTGTCGGCTGCCAGTGGTTGCGTTATTTTGCATATCAGACTGAGCACAATTCAACACTTTAGTGAGTAGCCATAAGCCTGCATTGCAGAAGGCCCACAACCAGCGAAAGCGCCCCCCCCCCCCCCCCCCAAAAAAAAGTGCAAGTGTTACATGAGTAAACATGGTATATCATGTAAACAATACTTGCCCAAACACCCAGGAAAACATGCGCCCCAGGATCCAGGAAAGCCAGCCCTGCTGGGGCTCAAGTGCACCGCGTAAGTGGGCCCCTGGAACACCCGTGGTGCCACTGCCCTGAGCTGCATGCAGCACAGCCAGGTGGTCCCTGCTTGGGATGGGTAGCGATAGGTCCTGGAAGGTCTCCCGTGTTGTTGACACCTGCAGATAGTCAGCAACACTGCTCTAACGACTGGTGACAGCACTTCTTCAATAATCACAGGGAGAGGCCACACTGAAATTTACCTCTTTCCGGTAATCAGTTAGGAGTCAGTTCTAATGCATATTTGATTCCCACCTTGCAGGAACTGACTAGGCATAGACAAAGTGTTAATATATAATGCCACACTATGCACAAATTAGCATTTTTTAAGTAATCTAATCTTTCCTTGTGCAGGCTGCTTTACCTGAAAATACTGTTCTGTCAAGGAACATCAATGTATTCAAAAATAATTTGTAAGGATATGTTTTCATTTTGGTGATAGCCTGTACTGAAAGCATTGTTGAAAAAAGCCTTCTCTTTTTTCTTCTTGGGTGAGGGAGATCACTACATCCGCCGTTTTTTGACCAGTGCTTTAACATGCCGATAGTAAGCAAGTAAATATTAAAATAAATAAATAAATAAGTACATTACATAAAAAAATTGATAGAGTATATTATCCCAAACCAACACAGGCACAACAATTCACTACAGTTAAACCTGCTTATAACGAAACTCCATATAACGAATTCCTGGATATAACGAAGTTTTTGTATTCCCCGCCGTGACTCCATAGAAGCACATGTATTTGAAACCTCTACGTAATGAAGTGGCAACGGGAGACCCCCTCGATATAACGAATTTTCCCCGCCGACAACCTAGAGATTTCGCCCCAAATTTTGTAATTTTTGCGCGAGCAGCAACCAGAAGCACCTTCTTCGCCGCGACGTAATGCGAAGTGGCGGCGTCGCGCTTGGCGTGCTCGAATTCACGGCGCAAGAGCGAGCCCACGTGTGTGTGCGTGCTAGCGTGCGCGAGGCGGGCCTGCATCCCTCGACCGGCGATCTTGCCGCCGCGGGCGTGACCTTTCCCCTTCCCTCCATTCAAACCTGACCCCGCCGCTTGCTGCAGGTGGCCCAGCCCGCCAAGCTAGCACTCTCCTTTTCCTGTTGATGTTGCCCAAGGACAAAAAAAAAGTTTTTTTTTTTTCAACGCGCTGGCTGCGTCACTCTCTGGTTACTGCGCAAGTCTCTGCGCTTCACTTCACTAAGCTACTACGCCATCATGTGGCTCGCTTTACGTTTCAGACGCCTCGCGCTTGTGCGAAACGACACGCGTCCACGCATCCAGTACCTGGTGTGACATTCGAAGGATGAGTGCTTCGACGAAGAAACGTGACATATTGACCTTGTCTGCAGTTCGCTTTGAAGATAAGCCCGCGCGGGCGCACACTTGTTCCAGATCGCTTTCAAGATATGGCGGCGGCCGCCGAAATAAGCGCCTCCCTTTCTCGCCCCCCCGCCGTGCCTAGCGCAGTGCTGAAGCGCGCTTCCGCCCCTTCTCCCTCGCGCGCGCGAGATTGAGTCGGCTGACCCCCGCAAGCTTTCACTCGCACACACAGCGTACAATCGACCTTGCAGCGTACGGCGCACGGCGACGATGTTGTTGTGTTTGGACTTTACACAGAACCTCAAATCGACGTTCACGGGGACGGCACAAATGCGCTTCGCAATAAAATTTGCCTCTGCGCAGTTTTACTACTCCGACGGCGACAGCGAATTCGCACCCCCTACCGGCAGCTTCTCCGCGTTACCGGGAACTTATCTCGAAGGCCATACTTTTGTGCGCGGCAATTGGCAGAAAATACGTCATGGTGGCCATGTTGTAAGTTCACTATCGCTGGCGACTGCCGTCCGGGCGTCGCAACTCGAGAATCGAACGTCAACACACATATTTTGCCGATTTTGTGCCTGTGCGTGTAGAACAAGAAAAATAGTACGCACTAACCGTTTGGTGGGCAATGAGCGACTGCGGCTTAAGCGGTCAGCGAATACAAGGGGTTCAATGTGGGCTGGGTGGGGGAATCTTCGCGACTACGTTTATCCGCAATTACGCATTAAGGTGGGAGGCCACACTCAAAAGTCATTTTTTTGCAAATATTTGATTTTTTTGTTTTTTATATTTTAAGATCCCCCAAACATTTAACTACCTATTGCAAAAAACAGTATGTTCCTATCACGGTTAGTTTGGGCGTTATAGGGAGTTCTTGAACCCGTACCCTCGTATTGCGAAACCGAAACTAAATTGCATTGGTTTCGGAAATCAGTTATATTTCTTTCTGTAATTACTATGCTGAGTATCTTTTATTATCAGCTGTTTGTATTATTAAATGGTATTCTTATGCTTGGTTATGCGTTTACTATTCTTCTAAAATCTCTATAAGAACGGCCACAAGGGGGATCCTGACGCTCGAAGAACGTTTGTTGTTTACCTTGGTCAGGCGTCGCTTAGCTGCTGTTTAAATTGCAAATTGCGTTTTTGCAACGCTTGCAGTTGTGAAGGCATAAAAAGTAGACCACTTAGACCACTTTTTAAGTAGTATGGCAAAGGTCAGAGTGCTCAGAAGACGCAAACGTAAGTTTGCCGGGAACCAACACACGACGAAGCGTCTGTCTCCTGAGCTAGTGGACACGGGCGTTTCAGCAAGTGCCAAGAAGCTTGGGAACATTGAGAAAAGCTACGAAGCTCTGTTGCAAGATTCTGCTCTCCAAGGGAACAGGATAGTTGACTTTGATATCCTTTGTTCAGTTTTTTCAGTGCTAGCATGCCCTGAATGCAAGAATTCATCACTGAAGCTGGAAGAACGCTCTCATCAAAGGATTTGCTCTACCTGTGCAGTTGTGTGTGCTGTGTGGCTTCGAGCATTCGTTCAATACTTAGAAAATAATGGTGCGTGCTAATGATAACAATGTTCGACTGGTGTATGCAATGCGCCAGTTAGGGAAAGGGCATGCAGGTGCTACAACGTTCTCCAAAGCGATGAACATGCCTGCCCCTGCGCGCCATTCCGCCTACGACAGAACATCATCTCAACTGTCTGCAGCAGCTGAAAAAGTAGCATCGAAGTCGATGACTGATTCTGCTGCAGAAGTTTGTCGTGTCATAAGGAGTGATGAGTGCGGTGTTTCAGGTGACGGAACGTGGCAGAAGCGTGGCCATTCTTCTTTGAACGGCTGTGTGTCGGTGATTTCTGTTGACACAGGAAAAATTATTGATGTTGAGGCACTTTCCAGCACATGCATGGCTTGCAAAACCAAACGAAAGTTGAACCCAAACAGTGCTTCATACAAGGAGTGGAAGGCAAGTCACACTTCCTGCCAAGCAAACCATAAAGGAAGTGGGGGTAGTATGGAGACGGTTGATTTGTACAGAATATTTGAGCGATCACAAGCAACACGAGGCTTGAAGTACCTGGAGTACTATGGTGATGGTGACTCAAAGAGCTATGCCACTGTAAAGGACATGTATGGAGAAAACAGCGTGCATAAACTTGAATGCATTGGGCATGTTCAGAAGCGTGTCGGCTGCCGCCTGAGGAAACTCAAGAAAACAGTGCGGGGACTTGGAGGTAAAGGAAAGTTGACTGATGCCCTTATTGACCGCCTGCAAAACTACTATGGGATAGCTATAAGAGCTAATGTGGGAAAACTTTCGGAGATGAAACAAGCCACCCTGGCCAGCCTCTTCCACTGCAGCTCTACAGATGCGCAACCAAGACACGGCCTGTGCCCAGTAGGACCGAACAGCTGGTGCGGCTACAAAAAGGTCGAATCCCTCGGCCAAGGGAAGTACGTCCACAAAGGAGGACTTCCAAATGATGTGCTGAGCAGAGTAAAAGCTGTGTACAGCGATCTCTGCTCGGATGAACTTTTATCAAAGTGTCTGCATGGCAAGACACAAAATGCAAATGAATGCTTCAATGGACTTATATGGCAACGGGCTCCCAAGGAGGTGTATATCAGCTTGCCTACAATACGGTTTGCCTTACATGACGCTGTTGCACATTTTAATAATGGTAGCATAAGCACCCTGGACATACTGAGGCAGGCTAGCATTGAACCAGGGTACTACACGACAAGAGCTTGCAATGCCAGAGACCACCAGCGCATGCAGAAGGCTCTACGCAAATCAACTGACGAGACAAAATGGGCTAGGAAGAAAAGGCGAGCAGCAGCACGAACAAAAGGAGACTCTACTGCATCTCACGAGGGCCCCACCTACGAGCCTGGTGCATTTTAGGCCTCTATGTGTTGTTTTTCACATGTTTCACATGGTTTGAACTCTTTATTTATGTTTTTCTCAAAACAAGATTTTGCTTCACCTCATGTTACGCAAACGGTGATAACTTTTTTTATATGAATATTTTGAAATTGAATTTTGCACACTCATTCCTCACATACAGATGTGTGAAATGAACCACGATGAAAAACACTGATGCAATAGTTATGACTTTAGAGCCCATTTTGCAAATAAATGTGACCAAAACTGGTCATTTTTTGAACTTTGTTTAGTTTTTGGAGGATTTCTTTTTTAGTGTCTATCACATTATGTTTATCCTGGTTCATTTCATAGGGCATACATTTAGCTACACATATGCCAAAGCTTTCCTCAATTCCTCATTTCAGTAGTTACTTATCATTGCTGGCGCGACTACAAATTTTAGCACATTTCTTTATTAGAACTGACTCCCTGAAAAAAAATTGAACTCTTTTTTGCACTTTAAATAGTGAAATATGTTACTTAAGACGTGCTTAATCGGACAAAAAATTATTATATTCCTGGCTGCTGAATTAAAAAAATTTTTTTGAGTGTGGCCTCCCACCTTAAGCGGATACGTATTAACGAGGTTTGACTGTACTATCCTTACTTCGTATAGCTGTCTGCTAATTTGCTGTCGCAATCACAAAGACCTTCGCCTTTTGGGTGAAACTGGGACTTTTTTGTTCATCGCAACTTTAGTGTATTGGGGGTAAATCTTGAGCGATAGTACATACGGTAAGCGTTTCTTTTCCAATTTTCGTGCCGAACCTGCATATAACGAAATCCTCTTTATAACGAAGTTTTTCGGGAATTTGGCAATTTCGTTATATCCAGGTTTAACTGTATATGTGCCTACAAAACACGAAACATGCCTTATAGAGACATCGGGGCTTGGTGTCCTGTGATGTCATTATGCATTTACTACTGTAGCATTACAGCAAAAACAAATGAGGAACAACGGAAATACAGTATAGACCACTTATAACGTAACCGCTTATAGTGCAGGACCAGATATAGTACGGTCTTTTCAGACTCCCGCTAATTTTCCCATAGCACTCCATGTATTCGCATACCGCTTACAGTGCAGCCGCATGAGACGAAATACCGGTTATAATGCGGCTTCTGCGGGAAAATCTCGCCGACAAGGGCGGCAGCGAGCACGCTTCTCAACGAGGTGCGCGCTCCCGGCCGGCGTATGCATATATTATTCAATGCAATCAAACTATCAATAATTCGGACTTATTTAGCTGCACATCGGTTAATTCGGAGTATTTTCGGAGCTCGGTGAGCGAGGAGCGCCGCAAATGTGTGACGCAAAAGAAAAAGAACGGCGCTAGCATCCAACCAAAACGAAGCAGCGGCAGTCCACATCGCCACAGCCACCAATTGAACTCGCACGTGAACGACAGCAACGCCGGAACGCTTCGAGCCTATTTGTGTCTTTAAAGCCTGGATTCTTACGTTTACCGCTGCGCATAACACCGTGTTGGCCGCGGGCTTTCGTAACTGCATAGTCATCATCCACGATCGCGTCGATGGCGGCCACGGTTTTCTCCGCAGCAGTTGCGGCGAACAGTAGTTTCGTTTTTACTCGGTACGCGCGTCGGCCGCGTGCCTAAAAAACTGCGCAGTCGCAATCGATGATCGCATAGATAGCGACTGCGGTTACGACTGCAGTTGTTGCAGCCAATGGTAGTTAATTCGTCCAGACTCGGTGCATGCGTCGGGCGCATGCCTTCAGCACCGCAAAGTCGCCGTTCATAATCGCATCGATAGCGGTCGCGGTTTTTTCCGCAGCGGTTGCAGCAAACAGTTGTTTCGTTTTGACTCGATGCAAAGCTGTCGAACTTGAAGAGCACCGGCTACATCGCGATAGTATAAAGCGTGTCTACATGCTTGGTCTACATGTTTTGCATACATGCAGGGCTTGAAAATCGTTTTGGTTATAGTGCGGTACCGCTTATAGTGCAGATATTCGCGACTCCGGCGACTTACGTTATAAGCGGTCTACACTGTACTTCGAACAGACTGCTAGCCTTTACTGATGTCTCATTCCAGGCTTATGTTCTCTACCTTATCAGTGCTAAATGAGGCAGGCTGATCATAAACTTAATTTGCAATAATAAAAACATCAGCAAAAATATTTGTTCCTCTTTATTCACTGCAGAGCTCTATGTGGGTGTTATATGAGGGGAGCTGGCATCAAAGTAAAGGACCCAATAACGCAAGCAGGCCTACGAAGAAAATACAGGCACAACAACACAACATGAATTGGCAACAGCTATTGAAGGGTGTACATATAAAAACACAGAGAAGATCAAATGTGGAACTTTATATCAGTTGAAGATACTGTCACCTGGCAAGCATATTTCTTTACAAATTTCACAAGAAACTAATGGCATCTTCGGCTGGTCGTTTTGGAGTGCTCTAGAGTGCTCCTGCGAGCAGTGTTGTATTTGACTGGTCGAAAGAGCACATGAATTGCATTTGGCAGGTTCTTTTTGATTGCTCTCCTCTCACATTGAGCACAGTTGTCGAGATTGAGAACATTTCCCTTCACGTGATCCCAACCCAGCGTAGTGTCATCATTGCTGTTTGCGATGGTCCATTACAACCCAGACTACTGCATGTTGGTGTCTCAACAAATGATCACCCCATTGGTGCATCCACCATTTTTTTCTTGCAGCGTCGGGAGCTTTGTCTAGGCTTAGACATGAAATCAAACTTTTACTGTAGTCATGTGGTTTCTCCTCTGCCATTTCCTCCTTCAAGAGCGAGTCCCATGTTTGGTTGTGTGCTTGTCCTCTACCTCTGTGTTCGAGGAAGGCTGGATCTACCCGAATTCGAGTCTGAGGATGGAGGCGACCAGTCAAAAATGCCACAAGTTTGCTAGAAAATTGTTTTGATCCACTATCTTGGTAACCACTTAAGTTAATAATTTGCCTTGTGTATTGCCAACTGAAGGCATGAAAAATGAGTTAAGTCAGTGCCATGAAAATGCCCATTAAACTTTGTAACAATGACCAAAGTGCAGAAAGCTTAAAGGAACACTAAAGTGAAACACTAAATCAGTTTAGACTGCTAAAGTATTATTTTAAATCTTTCTTTCTGTTGATTTCACTATGTTTGTTATTATAAGAGAACATGAAGGTCAAAGTTCCATTCTTGGCACTGCATGCCAAAACCCCAGCGCTGGTACGTCAGTGCAACGTCAAGGATAAAAAATTTTTTTCCATATTTTAACTGCGGTGGCTCAGTAAAAGTTTTCAAAACTTGCAATGTTCAATATTTGGCTTCTTTCAAACCCAATCTGGTCTATTTTTGCCAGTAAACAATTAACTAGGCCTTAGCAGACGCCGTCAAAATCCACAATGTCACGGCGAGCTGGTGTGGGAACTTTTCCCACAAGGCGGCGGCGCCATCAGTCTTTCCTTTTTGTGCCTTTTCTGGCTCATAAAGCCTCATCTCATGGCAAGAGTGGCCTTTTTGATATTGTAGATGGGTAATTTACAAATTAATGCAGGTGAAATTTTTCTCTTCAGTGTTCCTTTAAGAGATGGCTTTGCTCATGCTGAGTGTAAATAGACCAGCGTGTGAGGGTAGGCTGAAAAATAGTAAGCCTACCAACAAAAGAATGAGCTTGTGCTGTAACACAAAGTATATTTTGAACTGTCATTGTAGCTTACAAAAATTATGAGGGTTGGCTGAAAGGTAATGCACACTTGCCAGTAACTTGTAAACAAAAAGGGACATTCGAATGAAACGAAAAAGGCATCATGTGGGCAACAAGAGGATACATTTATTTTTCAACATAGTCACCGTTTCTGGTAAGACAATTCTCCCAACGGTTGAATGCGTTGTCTTATTCCGTCAAAGAAGGATGCTGGTGTGCTTTCTTGATCCACGGCCTCACTGCATCCTTCACTTTATCATCCATTGAGAAGTGAATGCCCTTAGGTGATTCTATAAATTTGGGAAGAGGTGAAAATGTACTGAACAAAGTCCAATGTCATGGCCAGCTGCCAGGTACTTTGTCACACATTTCACACCCCAGAACATCGTAAAAATTAAGTTTTTTGAAGAGGGCTGTGCCAAGAATTTCTTGAACTAAGGCAAGGCAAAAAATGTTAAAGCCTACTGATATAAAATACTTAAAGGGACCCTGAAACGATTTTGACGATTTTGTACAAACGTACTGAGTCGTTAGAGTAGGTCCTTCTGATCATTGACGCATCTGAGGGCTCCACGTAAAGCGTGTAAATTATTATAAGGTTTTAAGAAGGTACATCGCTACCGATCGCAGCACGCCCATCGGCCGAGTTTTGTGACCAAGTGATGCGATTTGATCGTAACACGTCACTGGGCCAGCTATCCGATTGGCTGCCTAGGGCGCGTCATCGATAATATTTCCAACATTATGGTGAACGAATGTTGTTCGTAATAGTTTAGATGTTAGTTAATTTGTTTCTATAAAAAGAAAGTAACAAAGAGAATGCAGAAGGACATGTATCACTACACTAAATGCACTTCCGGCCCACAGCAAGTGTCGTCTGCTTGTGTTAAAACGTGCTCCGTGTTGACGAGAGCTGCGCGGTCAGTGTTGGTCTTGTTCTTTCTTTTCGCGAGTACCATTGTTCGCCCTTGTTGCGTTGTGGGCTGCAAACTTAGCGATCGGCGACATGTCAAGCTGCGACATCGTGCCCTGTTGCAAGGCAGCAGATAAGCAAAGTGGCTGCATTTTATCGGGCTGTCGGTATCCAAACGGCGCCAGCATGCACTACGTTGCAAAGGCTACTGACCAAGATCACGCAAACTAGCTTTAAACGAATTTTGGCATGCTTATAAAGGAAGCATCCAACTAAAACACTGTAATGGAGCATGTGACTGTAATGGAGTATACGTCAATATAATAACTCAAACGAATTATTAGACAACGAGAGTAGTTCCTTTATTTTTCTGTTATTAATGTTACATATAACATATTACTGTGCATTTCTCTTCAGCCAACCCTCGTATAAGGAAATTCACTTCCCTATTCAGGCACCAGAGAAATATGGCACCATGACTATGTCAACACAAGAATAACTCAAATGTGCGGTTTTATCATCCGAGAGCTGTTCTGAAAAATATTGGTTATTCAGAAAAAACCTCCACGAAGACATGGTGCAGGCACCACGTTTTTGTAAGACAGACAGCCTGTCAAGCTGCCCATAAGATGGCCTTTTCTCACCAGCTAATGTCAGTGAAACATAACAAAAAGAAAACCGACGCAAATAAACAAAACAAATAGAACAAAAGTTGAAGCAGAGAAAACACGAGCAGTCAACATGTCCCAAGGAATTCAGCGTGCAGGCTTTCACTGCAATAGTGATGGCAACAATTTTCTGGGACGAAAAAGGCATTCTGCTTGTTAACTTTCTTCACAAAGGTAGCACTATTACAGGAGAGCATCATGGAAATTTGATAAAGAAACTGCGAGATGCTAATGCCAGGAAGAGGAATGGTAAAATTGGAGGAAGGTGTCATTTTTCCTCACAGCAATGTCCTGTCACGTATGTCATGCTTCGGACGAGGCAAACTGAATAATCATATCCATCATACTTGCTGTGCTTAGCACCATTGGACTTCAACTTTTCTCAAATATGAAGCAGCACTTGCATGGAGCCAACTTTTTGTCCAATGATGCAGTCATCAATGCAGGGCAGAATATCACAGCTCTAGAAAGAGTGGGGAAAGCTGTGTTCCACTGCAGGGTGACTATCCTTAATCCTCAAATTGGTGCTGCTATGACATGTACTTTTAGGAGACTCGTTTATTGTCAGCATGCCCTCATCTGTTGTAAAAAATGGTAAGCTGAGATTTCTTTTGTCCAATTTTTAAGTATCAAATGTTGAAGTTACTTTCTATTTCATATATAATTGATTATGTATGCTTGATGAAGGCTCATAAAAAGATGCATATTTAAATTCAGACTTCCCAACCGAGTTAAAGGCTAGGCACCTTCTTCCTTTATATTATCTTAGCATAAGGAACAAACATTAAAATTTATTGACCCTTTTCCAGGCGCTCCGTATTTACAATGCCAGCGCGTGACGCTGGTGCGGCGCAGCAAACCACCGTTTCGACGCATATCGTAGACTGTGACTGTGCGGACGACACAAAGCTTTGGGCACAGCTTTAGAGGACATGCAAGTGTTTTCGGAGCTCATTACACCTTGCCCAAACGGCACGAGCAGCGTACGCAGTGCTTGTACTAAAAGCGGGACTAGAAATGTATTCCAAGCCGCTGCTTCTATGCCAGTAAGTGGTGCTACTTCCTTTTGTAACGAGCGGTACTCACTCTTAAGTGCCGACGTTCCGGAGTTGAAATCCTCTATTTGGAGGTTAGCTATACAGCACTGGCGGATGAATTATCTTTTTTATCCTCGAGGAAAGTCGTGGATCGCGAAGGGCCGGCAACACAGGCAGTCCTAATGTAGCAGTGGCGACACAGGTCGATTCCGTTCCTCATATATTCCTTATATCCACATTCTTCATATGCGAATCGCTATGAATTTACTATGCCAGTAAGTGGTGCTACTTCCTTTTGTAACGAGCGGTACTCACTCTTAGTGCCGACGTTCCGGAGTTGAAATCCTCTATTTGGAGGTTAGCTATACAGCACTGGCGGATGAATTATCTTTTACTTTCCGCTTATGAATTAAATCAGGATCAGTGTGTATTGCTTTTCATTCTTTATTTGGAAAATACTTTGAAGCAGCGGCTTGTCATGTTTCTGACTCAGTAAGGTTCCTCGGTGCGGCCACTATCTGATTGTTTATTTTCAGCCTAATCGCTTGCGGTGTGCTATGCTGCGATAGGTTTGTTCTTGCTGTGCACAAAGCTTGGAATGCAAATGTTCTGTACTTAGTGGCAGCTTGTAGCAAAGACGTGTTATCGCTATATAGTCCCTCACTTATTCTGTGGACCGTCACGAAACGTTCAGCTTCCAACATTCGCGTCTTGTCAGTGTAGTCACCGTCACTCATGCTTCGGCACGTTGATTTAAGAGAGCCCCCATTCGCTTATTATTGATACGTTAGAGATAAGGTGGGCATAAGTTTGCGTGCAAGTGGGGGTGGATGAGTGTAGATGACGTGCAAGAAATTTACTATGCCAGTAAGTGGTGCTACTTCCTTTTGTAACGAGCGGTACTCACTCTTAAGTGCCGACGTTCCGGAGTTGAAATCCTCTATTTGGAGGTTAGCTATACAGCACTGGCGGATGAATTATCTTTTTTATCCTCGAGGAAAGTCGTGGATCGCGAAGGGCCGGCAACACAGGCAGTCCTAATGTAGCAGTGGCGACACAGGTCGATTCCGTTCCTCATATATTCCTTATATCCACATTCTTCATATGCGAATCGCTATTTTTGCAGCTAACTACCGCACACGTCTTCCCTTTACCATTCCACATTTTGCAGCATGAATTGGGCACAGTGCATTAGCGAACACCCAGTTACATTTCCGACAGCTGATCACACAGTAGCAGGGCAGATGCAGTAATGGTTTCGTATTCGTGCGCATTCGCTGAGGTAACGTATGGCATGCCACCGAAAGCGCCATCCTGTTCCTCTAGAGCAACCTGCTCCGCGAAAAGGGTCAATAGTCTCAAATGTGCGGGTCAAAATGAAGTTAACATGGATCTTCCAGGAGAGATTAGTAGTTAAATGAATGCTTAGCAGGGTTCTCCCCACAGTGGGCGGCAGTGGAAATGCCAGATTTGCACAGATCTGAATCACAGGCACGTGTTTTGCATGCATTTTGAGAGCGGCTTGCTGTGCATATCCTTGTCCGGATGAAGTCTTGCGATCATGGTAGGGTGCTTCGCTGGCTCGCGTTAGTTTCATTAAAGGCCCCTAAACCACCTCAGATATTTTTGAACATTTCAAGTAAACACGTGCATCTCGTTCAGAATGCCGTCACGATCAACGATGCCAAACGCTGCAGCGCTATGCGCCGCGGGTGCGCCACTTCTCTTCTCGCCTCTTCTTCTGGCCTTTCCGGTATCCCCAGCGGTCGTCACAATGTCAGCAGGGTGCATCTGGTGAAATCAACAGCGGTTACAATGCCCATTGGTCAAACAAGAATCTATGACTTCCGGTTTGCCTGCTAGCAGGTACGCGCGCTCCCTGCTCTTCCTCGTCATGTTGCTCGCTTGTGTGCCCTTGCAAATCGGTAATTACAGCCCGCAACGCAAAGTGCCAAATCGCTCGCATTCCATCCAATACAGTCGTGCTTACCGGTCTGATTAGCTGCGCGACAGTGTTGGCTAGACGTGCGTGCAACACAGGGTCCATAGCGGCACGCTTCGCATGAGCACGGGCCGGCACGGCAGTCAGCGGGTAGCCGAGAAGCGCCGAGTCGCGGCTAAGGCCTGTCCACGTTACTGGCACACTAACTTGCCACACGCTGTTTGCCATCCAGAGGCCGCCGTTTGACGGCGGTTTTGCTCGCGAACGGCGAGATTTCCTTGCCGTACGTAGAGAGGATGAGACCGGGACTCATTTGTGCGGCAGCCTCACCACCGCTGATCGCTCGACAGTGCCGATATCATCGCTAGGCCTTTTCCGGTTCCCTTCAAAGCTAAAGCAGACGGCGCTTCGAAATTACCGACAATCACAAGCCGCAATATTTTCTTATCGTTGTTATCGCTGTTCACAATAATTGTACACAAAGAAAAATACGCTGATATTAGCGGCGCTGTCGGCTGCGATGCGAGCACAGCCGAGCTGGTCGTCTCCAGTCGGTAGCCGTGCACTACAGCTGAGCTGCAGCCGATGTTTTCGTCGCCGGTGGTGGAGGCGCGCAGGTTCGCGATCGTCGATTGGCCCGTTGATCATGCTGCGGGCGGTGCGCCGGCCGAACTGCTGTCCCCTTTGGACACCTCTCGCGTGGCAGACGTTCTACGGCACTGGAGGCCGGTTCGCTGTCGGTATATTTGCCGCTAGCGTGGACGTGCCTTAACCAGAAATGGACAGCGCGTGGCGATAGCGTAGGTCACGTGACATTTGAAGGAGCACTCAGTGAGGAGGAGAGACCAGCCGACGAGGAGAGTAGCGAAGGAAAGAGCGAAATGTGCGAGGGCCGTGTTTCGATCATCAAACACTTGTAACTCCGCTATTACGGCACCTTCCCAAAAAATTCTCGCAGCTACGTGTTCGTTGTAGACTCATGCACAACTGCCACACCACAACGTAAATTTTGAACTCTGGGTGGTTTAGAGGCCCTTTAATGCATCCAAAATGCAAAATTTACAATTCAAAATGGTGGAATGGCTGTATCGAGAAAAAAAAAAAGTGAGAGAAAGTGAGAGGGGAGGGTATAGATCGCAGGCCCCCTCCCCCCGGTTGCAAAATGTCCGCCCCTAAAAAATTTCTGGGGAGAACCTTGATGCTTAGACATCGAAATGACAATTCAATAAGACTGTTAGTTATATGGGCTTTGCTTCATTACAGATACACAGGCAGTGAATATTATCTGAAAATCCACTTTCACATGTTGAATAGAAAACTTGTAGAAAACAAGCACTGCACTTACAGTGTCACACGTGAGGCACTGTACTGAGCTCAGGATTCGGCCGTCAAAGACATCGGAGACAATGCTGCAGAGACGCTGAGCAGCAGCAATCTTGCGTGCCCGGTGACCTTTACTTCCTCCAGAGGTTGCAGAATCTATAGGTGGCCAGTCTCCACCAGCCTTTTCCTCTACTGTGGCCATCAATCGAATACCTTCCTGCTGTAAACAGCAAAGCATATCGCCAAAAAATTGTGTGATGACTCAGCTCTGAAGAACTACACTATTCAGTATGATTTGTAAAAAAATTCCAGCAGAACCCATCTCACAATGAGTGTTGACATTTATTGCAATTAGCATTCAAGCAATGTAGCGACAAACCGTATTGCTGAAGACACCTTTATTTTAGTGAAGACACCTTTATCTGTAGTGGGGCAAGTAGGCTAAGAATGTTAATGCCATTAATATAGGCATATGCCACAGCACCACCCCAGACCACAGCATGTACACCTTCGGATGCCACAAACAAAGCTTTACTAAACACTGCCTCCCAATCGCTGCCAGCTTTATCTCGCTGGCTCGGAGAGACTACAGCATCTACACCTTCAGACGCTACAAAAAAAGCTTCACTAAACATGGCCTCCCAACCGCAGCCAGCTTTGTCCCACTGGCACTGTAGCATTAGGGCTCAGCATATCCGACTTCGAGTGAACTATGGCGCTGATACATAAGCATTTATTTCAGGCATAAAACTTTTATTCATTGTCAGCTAGGAGAGCAGGCATTCTCACTTTTATCAGTCAGGTATGCACCTGTGGAGTACACTCACAGCATATCGATAAAGGTTAGAAAGACAGAAAGAAAGATAATATTAATCTCTCCCTCCCTGCAAGCATTCGTGGTGCAGAGCGCTAAAGCATCGGGCTTCTTTGCTTGAGGAACCCGTGTGAAGCGGGTTCAATTTCGCCCTACATGGGATAAATTTTAAAGGATTCTTTTAAAAATTGAAGGTCAAGAAAAACGGTTAGACACCGCCCCGCCAACTGGAAAGTGAGTGAAGTATCCTAAGAATGCTAATCGTATTAAAATGTAACTGCATGCCAAGGAGTGGCCTTGTGTCAGATCAGGGTTCGTACAGGTTTCCAAGGCAAAAATTCAAAGACATTCAATGACTTTCCAGGACCTGTCACAGGTTTTTCAAGGACTCAAAGCGGCATCCAAAGTAGGATTTCTTTTACTCTAACATTTTCCAAAATGACTTGTTTTATTGCACTTATAATAAATTTATATCACAATTATAATAAAAATGTCTAGTCCTGATAACTTCTCAAGATCACAATATAAAATGAACGCTTACAACACAGCTGAGATTTCTCTAGTCAAGGCTGGATAAATTTCACCAAACATATTAAAAACATTCAGTATAGTGTTATTGCACTAATATAAAAATAAATGTATATCAAAATGATGTTAATGTCTAGCCTTGATCACTTTGCAAGTTCACAATACCAAAAAAAAAAAGTTCACAAAACACAATGAACGCTCCTAACAGCTACTCTGACTTCTCCAGTGTGCAAGTTTACCGAACATTTCCAACACATTCAGTGTAGTCTAGCTACATATCCAATGTATTATAAAAATAGATGCCAGCACTGAAGCACGGCACGTGTCTCTCGCTCTGTTCGTTATTTGACGCGGTGAAGCCTTTTATTTTTTCCGTGCAGTTCTGCAAAACCATGTGCGCTCGCGCCGGCGTATTGTTTCTGAAATGGGGAGTTTGTTAGATTGACGCCGATCTACCACAGAAAGGAAGCCGCAATGTCGATATCTGCAGTGCATTGCTCACGAAATTCAGGGATTTTCAAGGAAGGAAAAAAATTCCAGGACTTTCAAGGACCTTGAAAACGCACTCTTAAATTTGAAGGGTTTTCAAGGATTTAAGGACCTGTACGCACCCTGCAGATGCAGATACCAACCAGAATCATGATTACAGTGATACACAAATTTTGCTGCTCCCCTACCAACTTGTGCACGAAGAGGCTAGTGCATGCAGAGCCAAGTGTGCTGATGCCATTTTTTTCCCCTTTTTTTTTAGAGTAATAAGGCAAATGAGGGTGAGAGAACCTGCAGAAAGTGCTAAGTGACACTAGTGACACTAGCATGCTGGGACATTAGGCACAGGTACACCAGGCTGTCGAAAATAAAGAGGAACCCTCAGTTCAGCACTGCTCACCAGGTCTGGCCATTTTGAGCTGAGAAGCACAGGCCATACAATGCACATTAACGACTGTTTCTGTAAAGTATTTCACAGCTACGTGCTGCGAAAAGAGCTGAAACTTCCACACAAACTCCATGCGCCCTTTTCTTTGCGGACGCTGCACTCTCAGCCAGAGAGCCGACGTCAAATGTACAAGTGCACCTACGTAAATTGCGGTACATCACTCACAGTGACACGTGACTGAGAATTATTCAAGGCAACATCAGTTATTTGTTTGATCTCTTGGTTCAATAGACGATTTAAACTGTGGAGAAATAATAAAACCTACAAACAGAGTGTCTGCAAGTCTGTTTTACTCCGTGATGTAGTAAGAGGGACGTACTTCCGTTTCGTCTGCTTGTCCCCACGTCGTACAGTTGCGCGTGCAGAAAACGAAATTATCTGCCATTTTCTACCCGGTTCCAATGCGTGATCGTGCTCTTTGATCTGCTTGCGTCTGCCTCAGTGCTCGTGACTGTGGCACTGGCTTATATTGCTAATCGGGTGTTCTTGTGCAGAGCACGCAGAATCGCGAGCTTTGAGAAATGAGCCAAATGCAACAAATCACACACGACACCGTCACCGGAAGTGCACCACTCAGCAAAAACGGAAAAGAGAAAAGAGAAAGAAGGCGGGGCCCATGACATTATCTGTCAAGCGATGCTCTGGCTCCGGTATGGGAAAACGCAGGGAAGGAATTTCTCTTGCGAAGGCTAGATGGAGGCAAGTGAAGAGAGTGTCTATTTTGGCAGTGACGCTCGCCCCCTTGAAATCACGGGTTTGCAGCACTCAAATATTTCTATCTATACTATTATTGAACTAATTGGAAAGATTATTGTGGTAGAGCACTCCTTAGAGGGCATGTAACAATATCCAGCGTATAAAAAAAAAATTTACTAAGTGGCCTGGTGAGGGGCCCTTTAAAGCCAACAGTGCTCTTGGTATGTAAGGACAAATATATAACAACAGTAGAAGTTGCCAAGAAAATATATGCTGCCTTTAGGGGAAAACATCTTCAGAAAACTATGCTCAGCATGGACTACAAAGCAGGCATGACAAAAGCTTCAAGTATCTACAGCACAAGCACAGTACAGTGCCCACTCACCGAGGCCAAAGAAAGGCATCTCTGCCCTAAGCGATACTAAATTGAACTGAAAGACACTAGATGGCACGTACAATCCAGAGCATAGTTGTCATCTTGACTTAGCACTGGGAAGTGAATTCGAAACCACATAACTAGCCACAGTGTGGAGATATGCACATGGCAGCCTGCACTCGCGCATTTTAGAAGCTATAGAGCTGGTATCTTTCTTGGCATGCAGAAACAACACTCCATCTCAAACGGCAGCCTCCTGCGTGCACTCAGGAGAGGCTTTACTCGAGACATGTGCCAAGGGCCTGTGCACAGGTCTCTCTGTCAATCTCCATTTTCGGGAAGTTAAGCCAACATAATGAAGCTGAAAAAAGCCAAAGGCATCACATGACTCCGATAGACCGAAAGTAATAAATACCATTAGGACCTCACTTCACGTCCGGCTATGTTAATATATGCCATCGAGAGCAAGGCATGTACAAACAGCCTTTTTTCGACCCACATTTTTTTAGAAAGATGTACTGAAGTGCAATATCTACAAAATGTGGTGTAGGGAATCTGGGTTCAAATTTTCAGAAGCAGATACACAAGCTATAAAATTTACTTTACCATCCCTTTTAAAGCAGCTTAGATACTCAAGAGCTTACTTAGATACTCAAGTTTGCAAGACCAGCACAAAAGTAAATGAAATAAAAGAACTATCAATAATTTCCATCTTATCACATAATGAAAATGAATTCATGTTCTTCACAGTATGAACTGCTGGATTGTTGCTTCTATGTTTCTATAATCAGACAGCTGAATAAAAACATTCCATTGTTCCTCACTGCTAATGTTTACAGACAACAGCAGCTACAGAGATTACCTAGTACATTGGCACCATACCACAGCTAACTATTGTAATTACCACTGAAGAAATTAATTAAAAAGAAAACATTACTGCACATGCAAAAACCCCTACACAAAACATGCGAAACACTTAGAAGTGCTTAGAATAGTAAACCTGATAAAACGGCCAGAAAAGTGGTGAAGACAACACTTAACACCTCTGCAAACATTACATGATAATGATGAGAGAAGTGCTCTGGAGTCTGCTTTCTTATTCAAGCTCAGCAATACGAGCAGCTGTAGCTTGCAACCAAGCCTAAAAGTCAGCAATATAGCTATGTGCAGGTACTGAAGAGGCTCTGCATTTCAGCATATATAAAGTAGCGAGAAAAAAGTTGCATTTTCACCCGAAAGGCGAAGCATCGATTGCAATAGCAAATTAGTAGACAGATATACGAAGTAAGGATAGTAGTTTTATCGGCAGCCGTATAAAGTTGTAAATGTTCGCTTACTAACTAAATAAACAAGCACGGTGTCACGTGCGCACAGGTAAACATCTCGCTCGACAACTGCGGAAACTTGCCAAAACGCTGGAGTGAGAAAGCGTGCCAGTGGCAGCGAGCAAATTGACCTTCGCACTGGCTCTCGCTTCAACGCGAACCCTGAAAGCACAGCGCATACGAAGTTACCGGCACTCGGCGCATGCACATTGTACCCATCGCAGATCGCTTTGAAGATGAGGCCCCCGTGGGCGCACACTTCGGCCACATCACAGATCGCTTTCGAGATAGGCGCCCGTGCGGCAGCTGAACGCACCCCCGCACCGTCTCCGTCGTCTCCTCCCCGTGCGTCGCACGCGAATGAAGAACACGCGCGTGCTTCCGGCCGCCTTTCTCTCTCGCGTGCGTGAGATTAAGCTGTGGTTGCCAGGCTCACCCTCGCACGCTTTCACTCGCACACACAGCTCGGCGATGGTTTTATCGCCGTTGGACTTCATACGGAACCTCACGGCAGCGACGACAACGGCAAAAATGAGCTTGGTGTCCATATAATTGCTATCGCCAATAACATAGTTGGTATCAATTGAAAAATTAGTGACTACCAGCTGATGCAATGGCCACTGCATGCTTCCACATTATAGCCATCTGACTGAGTGATTGTCTTTTATTGTATTCTTTTCTTATGCAGCGTTTCCTAACACTGAAGCTTGACTCTCTGACACTACCTCTGAACAGCAGTGCTGTGGTGCACTGGTGGCACAAGATCTTCACAATGCTATTTTTGCCTCATTTGGCATGCCACAATCTCTGCATTTTCATTGAAGCTGTGCATACGTACCACAGCAAGTCTGACTAGTAATACCAGAAGTGCCATCTTATACATTTTGGTGGTGCTCTTGCACTGTGAAAAACACATGTGGCCACAACATAAGAAGGATCGGGATCATTTACCAAACCAAGAGTTGACAATTTGGACACATACAGGGTTCCAATTCACAAAGCATTGTACGTAGGGCTGCCATCAACTTATATGAGCAAGGACCAACTGAAGGAGCATAAATAAGAACGACACTTGGAACCCATCCTCCTATCACTTGCCTTGGCCTCAGACGTTTACGCAATGCCAATGAGAATGGCAAGTTGCCAATGAAAACAAGTACACTACCTGTCCACCATGGGTTCGTAGCAAAAGATCTTGATCATCACCACAGGAGCTTTTCTCACTGCTCAGACCAGAGTCGCAAGTCTCAAAGTCCTCCTCATCCTCAGATAGGCTTGACTCTGAAGATTCTGCTGTTGGTGACCGCGGCCGCCCAAGAGGCAGCCGTGCAAATGCCCCTACGGGTGCCTTCAACTCCTCATGAAGTTGGTCCAAGAAGCACCGCAGAAATTCCTGTGCGTCCTATACAACAATGTTTTATTAGAACTGGCTGGGAACAACAGCCAGCATATTCCACATTCCACAGCAGCAACTATTCACAGGAGAGTGTACAGATGTGGAATACAGAATTTTACTCTAATATATAAAAGGACCTCAGAAAATATGCAGTACAACTTGAAAGTTGCTTTATGAATGATGCTTTTCAGGTTTTGTGACCATGCACTTGTAAGTGATGATGATGGAAACCTCTGTTCAAAAAGGAGAGAGAAATAGAAAAGCTATTTTGCTTTTAAAAAACCCTTTTAGTGTCACTGATGTCCGGGTACGTTCTCCACTCTCTCCATTTAGATGTGCACAGTAACACGAAGTTGGCGATCTCCGACAGCCATCTGTTATATATTTCTAGAAGTATATTTTCTAATCTCTCTAGGTGTGCTCAGTTTGGGTTCTTGACAGCTCCACGTGGAGCACGTATCCACCTATTGGAGGGGTCGCTCCCAGAATGTGCACCGCTACTGCAGCGATTCTCCTTTCAAATATTCGCGCTGTAGCGCAAGGACCACTCTTGTGTGTTTCTGCAATCTGTTGTCCGTTTATAGCAGTTTCTTTTTTTGATCCTCACATGGTGGCGCTATTGTGGAAGTGTGCACATCAGAACCAACCTAAGTAGGAGATAGAAAATTAATATAGGAATATGAGGACCATATTAAAAGTGCATTTGCCATTATCCATGAATTTTTCCCCTTCCGAATAACCAAAAATGAACAGTTGTGTTCGTTTTATAATATCCAAGAAAAACCCAGGCACTGAAAGGGCTAATGGTTTTTAGAGCATGGCCGAGATGACCAGCCCAGCTGGTAATCTCAGGCATGCAGTAATCTCAAGAAATATTGAGGTAATCTCAAGCAATAATGATTTGCCAATATTGCTTTAGTGGTGTATACTACAAATTTATAACTAATTTAGCCAAAGTGAAATTTTTTTTTGCAGTTTGCCTCTAAAAGCATATGTGACAAAGATAAATACCATTGGCTGACCAATTTTATGGGACGTACTCAATTCTTCAGACACAATGGCACTGCCACGTGCTCCACAGAACCAATGTACATCAGCTGAAACTCTGGATGCCATGTGTTGCACATATATAGATGTTGTGGGTGATATATTTCGCCACATTTTTTGTGGTAAAGCAATTTCCTGGATTTTCAGTTATCTTTAGAGCACGCGAACCACAGGAGCAAGTTTTGATTACTGATATGCCATTTACACTAGCAAAAGTTGCAAAAACTTTCTAGGGGGCAAGCCAGAAGATTTATGATGGTGAGCACAACAGCTGCCACTGTACCATAACGTGGACTGTGCCAAAAATCAAGGATATTACGCATGCATGTTTAACTTCTGGCAGATTATCAAAAGCCACATGGTTCGCAGCTGGTGAAAAGTGGCAGGAGCAAGCATACCTGTGAGCCTAGAGTGTAACAGAAAAACCCCGCACTTCCACAAGCCAGTAATGAACAAAGCTTCCTTTTGAGTAACTGCTGGACATGCAAAGTGAGGCTGCTCATACCCCTCCAGACATAACTGCATCATTGTGACACATTGAACTGTGGCACCCAAATGTGAAGCTCAAAATTACTAATGGAGCCCTTCACGCACAAAAGACTTCTGGATACTGGCTTAAGTTTCACAAAATTACTTTTCCCACCATATTTACTTTTTGTACTGTCTTTTTCAGGTCCTGTTTTATCCCCTCCAGGCCTGAAAAAACAGTCAGCGACTGTATTAACCATGCTGTATCCCACAAATTCAATAAAAGTGTGTAGCTAGGATCTAAAGCTGGCTTAGCCAAGCAATGTTCAAGTGCAATTTACCTGTTGGCTGTAGCCACGAAACACTGGGTAGACCATCTTTATTCCATATGCAATCCCAGATGGAACTACATAGCTAGGCCTAGGTAAAGCAAAGAAAATAGCGTCAGCACACTTCCTTGGCACATAATAACAATGCCAAGAAAACAAATCAACTATGTCTAATAGAAGCAGACTTTAATAAGTCACTTCACTTTGCCATTTATTAAACACCCCACGAATGAATCAAAACAAATAAAGGCAAGCACACACTAGAGAAATTGAAAACTAATTTCAAGTTCTTTAACGCACAAGTCATAGGTTGTGTCAAAGTGACGGACAGCTTACAGTTGAAGCTGAATTTGGTACTGCTGAATTATTTGGTGGGTGAAAGCAAGTTGGTAGAGAAGCACTCACCTGCGCTTGTGCCACATTTCTCGTACAAGGCGCATGTAGCTTTTCGAAAGGCCTGGTTTCTTGTCACATTGCACCAGTGAGCCACAATCCAAGAAAAAGTTGGTCAGTTGGGGGCTACCACCAGAGAGAGAGAGAGAGAGAGAGGCAAACTTATTTCAAGGTGCCCACAGGTACTGTGCAGGCAAGACATAATGAGATGTTTTCTGAAAAGTGTGGAATGTGAAGGGTATTAAAGGTCATCTCCTATAAATCCCTCCCAATAAAATTTTGGATACGTTGTGTTTGAACGAAGTTATCAGCAATAAAATACGAGCACTGCCGTGGGCCCAGCAGAGAGGCTCGGCCTTTCTGTACCGATGTGGGAGCGGCCCGCTACGTGCTGACGCACGTTCCGAGGGACTGTAATAAAGTTCTATCATACCATACTGCCGTGGGCCTTGTGACCCTTATTGTTTTACTCATTTCAACTGCAATAAATAATTAATGGAAGCTGTGCTGCTGTGCCCATGTGGAACAACGCCCAGCATGCTCTGCCCATCATCATACCAAGATTTCGTATAAGCATGAACTCAAGATTGTGCGGCGCAACCCTCTGTTGTGCCACCCCATCTCAGAGGCCATGGTAGTGACAGTGGTATCTTTCTTCACATTTATTTCCCAATACTGCAGGTCGGTTAAGGCCCAAGCGAGCATAGCGTAAAATACAGAGTGAAAATTCCAGTCTTGAGAAAGTTCATGGAAAAAAAAAAAAAAATTGCTGCGTAAAGGCATTAGCTTTTGTAATGTTGGCAGCAGAGAGTGTTTATGAGTTTGTCGAATTCTTGTGCTAAATGTCCTTCCGATTCAAGATCTAACGCTGGAATAAAATGCAGCTTTGTTTCCTTCATTGGTTTCCTGTGGGAATGCCATTTGCTTTCATAAGTTGGGTAGGGGAGTCAAGCCTCTTGCATTTGCCAAAAATAACTTAACAGCTTTCCTTTGAGTAATTTCTCAATGAAGGATAACTTCTTTTTGAAATACAATTAATGCATAATTTATCTTTGGACGGAATAAATGTAGTGTAAGCATTAAGTTAAAAACTCTGCTCACAATGTCTGATAGGGCGGTGGCGTTACAAGATGGCACTGTTTAGTTATGACATTTAAAGAAATCTGGCCAATGGCCATTGCGTTCAGAAGTACATAGAAATCATGAGTGGCTCTATAGGGGGCGGCCAGCTTCTGTCAAGATTACAGAATACAAACTTTATGTGAGAATTTTTTTTTTGTGAGAAATCTCTGCAGGAATGTCAAATAAGAATACCAACAATTTGATGTCTAGAGCATACTTCGAATGCAGCTATCCAGCAACTTGAAGAATATGCCTGATGTAAAGCGTTGTTCAAAACAATGGACGAAATGAGCCCTCTAAATAAAGCCATACTGATGCCGAGAACAAACACCCAGCCGTCAATCTTCCATCTAATTTTACTAAACCACTTCACATGTGGGTGTTTTCTTTTTAACTGCACCAAAACTTTAAAAATTGCCTGAGGCAGATTGCACAATTCTCACCTTTGAGCTAAATTTATTGATGAGGCAATCATAACATAAATTAACTTTTTAATTAATACATTACGGCACATATTTCAATTTACGAATTGTAGCTGGTGAGTTCACTAGCCATATCCACTTGGAATGAATTCTGAGGATGGCATCGGCTTCGAGATATGCAGTGTCAAACTTGCAGTAAAAAATGCACTGTTCCACTTAATTTTTTAAGAAAACACCGTTTTATGCATTGAAGCCCAAAAGTAACTGAACACCAATGCATTTCGTCGGATAATTTGAAAATTAATATCTTAAACTGGTGTAGTCCTGAGAATTTGGTTCAAGTGGATACACATACTAGTGAACTCACTGGCTACAATTGAAATATGTGCCGTAAGGTAACTAATTAAAAAGTTAATTAGTGTAATTATGTTAATTATTCAATAACACATTTTGATTTCTCATAGAAGTGGTGGCCGCCGCATCGAGTAATTTAGGTCAAGGGTTAGAATGTTGCTATCTGCCACAGGCAATTATTTAAAATTTTGTGCAGATAAAAATAAAAAAACCTGGTATTATACAAGCGTGCAGCACAGGTCCAATCAGAAGTGTTTCAACATAGCATCTTTTAAATATTTTCATTAGTGCTTTTGCTTTTGATGCATTATCTTGTGCACACAGTGCCTGAAATGGATATAGCATACTGCATGTAAGCACTCAACTGATACATTATTTGAGAGGCTGTGCAAAAGCACATCAATTAAGGAAAGGGGCAGGGGTTCCTTGGCACTCTGTCAAAGGTGGTGTGGTTACTCAAGACCAGGAGGTTTGGGAACTGGTGGTTTAAAAGGCAAGCAAGTTTATTTGGCATTGCTAAGAAAGCATAGCAGGGCTCCTTCAATCTGCTACAGAATAAACAGCGAGTGCAAGCGGAATGCTTTGCAACTAGGTGTTACTGACAATAATATAATCAAGAGCCTCATGCTTACATCACTCATGTTCCCAGTGACACAAGGAAATGTGGTGTGAATTCAGGTACACATGCACACTGCATCGTACACATCCATACTGTGAAAATCTAAATGCCCGCTGTGATAAAGCATGATGAGAGTCCTTGTGAATTGCAGCATGAGGCCCAAAGGAACAGAAGTAGATGAGCAGACTGCCATGGCATGACAGATTCGCTTTGAAATTCCAGTTTGTGCTGCCCTGATTGCAGACTCATTTGCCACGTAAAGTGGCCTTTCACATTCTGTTACTCCAAAAGGGAGGCCCATTCCCTAAAAAAAGATGGCTAAAGCATGATGCGCATGCCCTATCACCTACAACCTAGCTGCATGTGTACCTTTTGCTAAATGTGGTTTTGAGAGGCAAATCACTAATGCCAATTTTGCCTGCAGCCACATGAGGCTTAGCAATGTTTCCATGAGCCTGTTGCCTAGGGCAATGACTGTCGCAAAAGGCTGGTAATATGCTGATTACAGTATAGACCACTTATAACCTAACCGCTTATAGTGCAGGACCGGATATAGTGCGGTCTTTTCAGATTCCCGTTAATTTTCCCATAGCACTATGTGTATACAAGTATTGCTTATAGTGCAGTTGCGGGAAACGAAATACCTGTTACAGTGCGGCTGCCTGGGAGTACGGAAGCCAGCGGAGACGGCAAACGTTCCCCTCAAACGGGCGCCCCAAAGAGTGCTCGAGGAAGAAAGAGAGACGAAGTGGAGGAGAAGGGCACGCGGTGCGAACGAACAGCCAGTGACGCTGAAACCAGAATCTTTAGTGCGAGTCGTGAAATAACACGGCGCGCATAGCGAGCGAGGGCCACGAAACTGCCAACGCCGGCCAACGCTCGCTTCACGATAACGGCATTGCATGAAACTTCAGAGAGCGGGCGGCGCCAGCACGGCACAGCGAAAGGCGCACGCGGAGACCGTGGGATGTGAGGGAGGAGGGCGGCAGGGAAGCGGATTTCGCCTCGGCAACTCCGCCGCTGCGGTGGCTCCCCTCGCCCTCCCTCGTAGCTCCCTTACTTTCGACTGTCACCATGCAGGCACCGCCGCTCCAGCCGGCCCGGCGCCAGCTCCCCGAAGTTTCGTTTTCTGCCATTATCGGGAAGCGGCGTTTGCCGGCGTGGGCAGTTTCGTTGGCCGGCCTGGAACACCGCCGCTGCTTCCTTTTGCACCGTAGCCGCAGCGTGCAAGGTCAACACGTGACTAGAAAGTAGAAGGGTTCACTGCCATTTTCTACGCGTGGCTACGGTAGCGTGGCTGAGACCAACGTTGGTCGAGACGTCGGCCTGTACACGCATGTTCCAGCGCAACGCAGAATCGGCGACCTTGCAATTTGAGAGAGGGTGAAATTTCCACCATGTTTTTTTCTTTTTTGTTCGCGCACGACATTGAGGGGTCTCTCCTAAGCTTTTACTCTATGGCGGTGCCGGAGGAATGCCGGTCGGAGGCGCCGCCGCGTGAATTATTTCGAATTAACGAGGATTCAACTGTAAATTGAATGCAAACGTTCTAGCCGCATTCCTCGAGTGTCGCATACGCGTGGCGGCTCGGTGCACATGTTTTGCATATGTGCGGGCTTTGAAAATTGTTGCTTTGGTTATAGTGCGGTACCGCTTATAGTGCGGATATTCGCGACTCCGGCGACTTACGTTATAAGCGGTCTACACTGTACACACTGTTCGTTATAAGTGTAGCCCACTTATAACGAACCCACCTATAGCGAAATATCACTTATAACGAAGTGATCTTTATTTCCCATTCTAATTTCCGCATTGTCAATGCCTTTTCGATCCAGTTTCAACGAAGAAAATAAACGCAACTCAGCAGATATAGCGAAGCATTTTTTCGAGAAAAACAAAAAATCCTTCCATCAAACATCCTTTTGTGCTTTTGCGTGAATCAACAAGACCAAAAAGCCGTCAATTCTTCACTCCCGCCAGCCTCCGCCAACAACGTTTTTCGTTTTGCCCAGCTCAGCTCCTTGCGAAAGCTTGCTTCACTATATCACACAGCAAGTGCTACCTAGTTGCAGCCTCCAAACCAAGCGAGCGCTTCCTTTTTTTCTTTTTTTCAATGCCAGCCAGGCCAACCGCCGGGTACATGAGCTGGTTTAACGCCCTCCAGAAAGGTTGGTGATTTCGTCACGTTTCTCGTCACAATGTGTAATCCCCCAGTTTGTTTGACAAGAAAGCTCCCCCCCAGTTATGATATTGGTGATGACATTGGCAGGGGATGTCCTGACCCCCCCCCCTTTAGATTTCGGCATCACCCCTCGCTGACAGAGTGATGGCCCTGTCGCAAAAATATGGTCACCAGCATTCTTCAAAAGTATTTTTTGCGAGTACCAGTTGTAGCAGCCATGTAGACGTAAACCTAGCACGCTCACAAGCTCGGCTGTTTTCCGTAAGGGTGTGGTGTCGCGAAGTTTCTGTAGTTATGTTTTCTCATGAACACTTGTACCTCCTGGAGCTGGCCGTGCCTTACTCGTTCCGTCGGCGGCATCTTGCGAATGAGGGAACGTCCCTTTGTCAAGCGCGCTTGACTACCCGAGTTCCCCCTCGAGGTGTCATCGGTTGCCTCTTACCGTTACCTGGAAAAGCCAGGGGTGCGGCGTAGCGCGTTCAAGCCGGAGAAAAAAAGTCGCAGTTTCGCCCGAAAGGCGAAGCATCCATTGCTATAGCAAATTTACTAGTACAGAGCTGTACGGAGTAAGAATAGTAGTTTCATCGGCTGCATAAACTTGGACACACTCACTAACTGAATTAACAAGCATGGCATCAGCGTGCACAAGCAAACATGAATAGATCACACTCGATGCCCGCAGTCAACCACTGTCAAAACGCTGGCGTGGGGAAACGCGGCAGCAGCAGCGACCGAAAGTATGTGCGGTCTATCCCTTCAACGGTAACTGAGCGGCGAAAGCACAGCGCATACTAAGGTAAGAGCTGTGTGCAGATCTCTTTCAAGATACGGTGCACGCGCCAGCCCTCAGCTGCGCAAAGTACGATTACGCAGTTGCTGGCAGAGTAGAACCCGCGCCCCCATCCCTCCCGCGCTGTCTTCCCGCTTTCCTCCTTTCACGTGGGAGATTGAGGCGCCAGTTCCCCTTGCGCTCGGTCACAAGATACGCATTTGGTGCGGCAGCTAAACGTGGGCTCCCCTCCCTCCCTCCCATCCCCCCACGGCCTTTCGCACAACGGAAGACGGCACGTTTGCTCTCCGCCATGCGTTCGCTCTCTGTGAAAACGCACGTCCCTAGCGCACTTTCGCTTGCCCATACCGCATACGGCGCGCGGCTACGATTTTATTGCCGTTGGACTTTATACAGAACCTCACGGTGACGACGACGGCATAAATTCGCTTGGAGTGTCCATATAATTGCTATCGCAATAAAAAGCTAACAAAGTGGAGAGGCGTCGACAGCATCAACGTGAATACAGACAGCGAAAGCGGTACCGTGCGAAAGCAGAGAATGCGTCGAAGGACCACGAGTCCGAGGATGAACGTCACCGTCTGCAGTCGCACACGCAGGAGAAACTTCAGGAGGAACGTCTTGCTGTGCCTCCTCCCGGCGGCAACATGCAACACATCAGCCCGGCCCTCCTCTCAGCCCACTACAAAACCTTCTAGTACACTGTAGCCGGACCAAGCTGTGACCACGACATCTTAGAGTTTTATGTTGTCTCCTGTCAGAGTGCCATAGTATGCAGTCTAATCTTGATCAACTTAAACAGTAAATAGATTTACTTAATATGTCACCCTGTCCTTCACAGTTCGTGTCTGCCCTTTAATGCCCCCGTAGCGAGTGCGCGGGAATTTGGTGCTACAATATCACAGAAAAGGATATCGACATTTTTAAGGCGAAAGCCTTAAATCTGCATGTTTCAAGGTCGCTGTGAGGTATAGAAAAATGAGTGAGCTTGTCTCGTGCTCGTGCCACTACTCGCGCGTTCGTCTTTTTTCCACAGCTGGCTCCATGCCCATCAGGCCAGCATTCCCATAGTGCCCCTCTCGCTCAACGGGTGTTGAGGGAAAGGGCAACGCCGGCGCTGGGGAGGAAGAGGGAAATACCAGCAGCAGCACAGTTGGGGCGTTGAGGACAAGCGCGGTGGCGGCGCTTGGGAGGAGAGAAATGTCAGCGGCGGCACCCGTAGAACGTTCTGGAAATGGCGGCAGCACGCTCGCAGCGCGCTGCGCCTTGTATACGTCGCTGCATGGGCTCAGAGCTTCATCCCACATTGCTATGGGTCCAACTAGGCTTTCGCCTTCACATTCTTCGAAACTTCTAAGCATCCCCCATAATCTTTTTTTTTCTCCTTAAGTCAGCAAAGGTAAATATTAGGCTTGTGCGAATATTCAATATTTTCGAATATTTGAACGAATAATGCACTATTCGATATTCGCTTCGTTTCGAATTTTTTTATTCGGAAATTTCGAAGTATTTGGCTTGAATGAATAGTCACACGCGACAAGGAGAGGGCGTTTTTGGAAGTTTCGGTTTTGGATTCAGTAATACTTTTCCCAATCCAAACCAAACCAGGAAAACAGAACTATACTCAGAACAAAGGCGTAGAAAAACGCATCTCGACGGCGTGGTGGTGTGGTCGATTGCGTTTAGTGGGCCGACTGTGTCTCCGTCACGGCGGCATTTGATCATTCCCAGTCGCCTTGGACCACTCCAGAGAGCACCATGGGGGACTTGCATGCGTCCGGCAATCCGATTTGGAACTTTTTTGTAAAGATTCCACCGGGAACCGAAGCTCGATGTCTTAAATGCAAGGCAGTCCTGAAGACCCCGACAAGTACGACAACAACCCTAGCAACGCATTTAAGGAGACACCCGGACTTGCACAAGGACTACCAAGAGAAGCGGGACACACGCAAAAGGCCATCCAAGCTCAAGGGGGCAAGCAAGGCAAGTGGTCAACAGCCATCCATAGCCGACAGTTTCAAGCCGAAAATGAAAGCGTCGGCCCCAAAAGCCTAACAGATGACAAAAATGATAGCTCGCTTCGTAGCTAGTGGTATGCACCCCTACAACATTGTCGAAGAACTGGGTTTCCTCGACATGATGCAGTTTGCTATGCCGGATTATGCCGTGCTGTCTCGGACCACGTTCTCGAGAGCCATTATTCCAGACCTCTACGCATCAAGCAAAGAGAAGGTGAAAAAGAAGCTCGGGGACATTTTTGCAAGGGGAGAGGAGTCACTTTCAATCACAATTGATGGTTGGACATCACGGGCAAATGACAGCTACGTTTGTGTAACTTGTCATGTCATGGACAGTGACTTCGTGCAACACGCGAATGCATTGGCTTGCACGGAGATGACAGACTCTCACACTGCAGCAAACCTGGAGCTATTTATCGCAGCTCTCATTGAGGAGTGGGAACTTCCAGCCCACGATACTGTGCCGATCTTCATCGTTACAGATAATGCAAGGAACTTTACTTCTGCAGTAGCGCGGTCGTCCTGGAATGGTGTGCAGTGTTTTGGACACACCCTTCAGTTGTGTGTCAGTGATGCCAAAAGAGAAGTGTCAGGGTTTTTGCAGCTCTGTGCTAAAGCCAGAGTGATTGTGGCTAGATACAAACAGAGTGCCAAGGCCCGAGGACGGCTTCAGGAAATTCAGAGAAACATGCAGCTGGACCCTCTCGAGGTTATACAAGACGTCCCGACACGATGGAACAGTGAGCATGCCATGAAGGCCAGGCTCGTGAAGCTCCGTACGGTCATCACTGTAGAACTTTCCGAATCTGACGCAGTTCCAAACTTGAACGCAAATGAGTGGAAGCTTATGAATGCAGCAGTGCAAGTCTTGAAGCCACTTGACCATGCCACAACTGAACTTGACTTGAACTGTCTGGGGACAGATATCCCACGCTGTCACAAGTCATTCCCCTGTTGCAGTGTGCTGAGGTGGTTCTAGCTGAACATGTTTCCCAAGGTAGTGAGGCAGCATTGCTTGCCTCAAGCCTTTTGCGTAGCATCAAGACGAGGTTCCCCGATATCAAGATGTCACGCCTTCCTGCATTGGCAATGATGGTCGATCCTAGATACAAAGATGTCTGTTATGCTGAACGCAAAGCAATGGGCGTTCACTCTACTCAACGGCAGCAGAAGAGACTGTGCCAGTTGATCAACATGGCACAGCAACAAGTGAGAACAGCACCTGCTCTGCAGACCCATCAGGGGACTCTGTGTGGAGTGCTTTTACACACTTCAGTTCGTGTGCACATCATCAGTCAAGCCGTACAATCTCGGATGAGGTTGCTGGGTACTTGAAGGCCCCCTTTCTTTCCCGGTCCGAAGACCCCCTTGTGTGGTGGAAAAGCAAGGGCAGCCACCTTTACCTAACCCTGGTTGCAGCTGCCCGTAGGTATCCTTCGATACCAGCCACCCAGACAAGAAGTGAAAGGCTTTTTTCCACTGCAGGAGCCGTTGTGAGCTGCAGAAGGGAGCACCTCAAACCCCAGCATGTGGAACAGCTAGTGTTTTTGCACGAAAATTTGTAGATTTTCGTAAATAATCAAGTTGCTTACTTTCCTTGAATAAATCCCAGACCTTAGCCCTCTGCCGTTTTTTTTTCTTTACTTGTTACTATTCGAAGTATTCGCTTCGAAATTATTCGAGAAGAATTACTATTCTCTGCAAACCAAAAATGCACTATTCGCACAAGCCTAGTAAATATGCGTACCAAAAAAAAAGTATAACTACGTTCTTTGATTTACGGATTTTCTTTTGCTTAAAGTAAGTCCCCGCGAATGTATATAAAACAACACCGCATATCCACGGAGTGAATGATGATGAGTGGGCAAAGCTCCGGAGGAAATCATCGGTAAACCATGAATCTTCCGTGTAATTCGCCCAGTCTCGCCGCACTAAATCGAACGATTGACTTCCACCAATGACGCGCCATATGTGACGTCATTCCTATTTTATAACAGCGCCCTTCATTATAATTGCACCATCTCCCGTTTAAGGGGACGCTAGCACAAACGTGTTTACACATGCCGGAACGTGCACCGCGTTTGCCGACGCCATCACATGACTGCTGAGAGAGTATAACCCCCGTATTCATAAACGCTCCTCGACTTGAACTTGACTTGCCACCGCCTTCAACGCGTTTCGAACGCGCTGCCCAAGGCGGTGGCAAGTCAAGTTCAAGTCGAGGAGCGTTTATGAATACGGGGGTAAGGTGGAGAGGCCACAGCGTCTTACACCAGCTTCTTACACGGGCCGTAACGCGCTAGCACAAACTCGTTAGAAACGCGCAGTCTAGTTGCTTAATGTTGGGTATTTATTTTCATCGTGGTGCGTGTGTCCATGTGCGCTTTGTGGCGTAGTGGCTAGCGCCGCGCGTTCGGAAGCGAGGGGTCCCTGGTTCGATTCCACGCTACGGACACAACTTTCGGAATTTTTTTTTTCAGAAAAGTAGACGTGGCTACCTACTATGACGACTACTACTACTACTACTACTACTACTACTACTACTACAGAGGAGGGACAGACCCACACCCTAAGGAGCTTCGCCCCTAAAAACCAGAAAGGCAAGTTACCGTTCTCCATTTTGAATTTACGTTTTCTCTCGTAGAAATGGGGAGGCCTCTGTGTCTTGTGCTAAACAGCTTCACACGTCATCCACCTTCACAGAGTGGAATGGCTCACGATTTTTTTTTGCTTCACACGAGTTCTAGCCAGATTTACACCAAGAACTTCATACCGTGTTGTTACGCAATCTACATGTGACATATAAATTGTATCGTGCATTTCTGCAAAAAATGAAACAACTACCGAGCGCGTGCCTCAAATGTGAGCCGAGCCTTCATCAACTAAATATAAACGAAGTGAGGTCCATTCATCACCTCTCGATGTTGCCCTGCGTCGATTGCCAGGGAGCAAACAGTGCAGAAATGCAGCAGTGATTTTTCGCTTATACGTTGTTTTATTCCTGTGTTGCATTCATTCTTCGTGATACACCGTAATACTGTTAAGCTGTGCACTTTTTATTGTTAAGAGTTGAGCGTTGTGTTCGACTTATTCAAAGGAGTAACTCTCCCCCCCAACTCCTACAACTCATCTGTTCTTCGGGAGTATGCAGCTTTCAGTTTCACAATTAATAAGGCGGTACCGCGACCAATGAAAAAGATCTCTTGCTGAAGTGCTCATATATAAATAATACGACTAACAACTAAACTAAGACCTACGCATAGGCAACTTTTATAACTGTAACGCTCATTGTAATCACAGTTACACATTGACAGCATCCAGTACAAGCACAGTACCATTCGTACGCTGTGCGTTTTGCATTATAACTTCGCACTGTTTTATTGTCGTACAATAACATAGGAGACTCAAAACCCACCCGATCTGTGTCTGAGTGGGTGTTCTCACGAAGCGGGCGAAGCCTCGAGCCGCAGCTGCGCAGCGAGAGAACGTGACGTCAGCGGCCAACGCCAGCGCGCGGTCCTAGGACGGTGTCGAGTGGTAAGCAAAACTTAAACAGGAGCAGATGCATGCCTTCTGTAAAAGTACGACGTCCCGTGGGAAACAAAACATGAAGCAAAAGACGCTGGCTCGCGCTCTCGGCTACTACGCCACATCGTTCTTCATGTAGGTGGCATCGTGAGTCTTCATACGCAGTGATTCACATGTCGTAAACAACCAGTGGAGTGGTTGGCACGTTAAAGCGGAAGCGTTAGTCCTCCAAAGCAAACGAAGGTGTCTCAGCCGAACACAAAGAAGCTTCTTATGGAAATCAAGGTGTCTCAACAGAATATCAAAGACGGACCACCCGTGCTTACTCACCTATAACGAATCTGCAACAGATAATCCCAAATTTTATTATCAGAAACAGTCAGACTTAGATATATTATCAGGCACAGCCACCAAGCACATGGCTGTGCTGGGCAACGTCCTTTTCGTTATAAGTTCGGAGAAACCGATACCTGGCTTCGCTACAGGAGTTGCACTAACCATATAAAGGCCGATTCACACTATGCCAATACGAGAACGATTTTGGTCTGCTGACTGATGATGCAAGCAGTTTACAGGACGAAAAACGCTGTGGCCAACGGTTTAAAGGAAGGAAAACACTGTCGCCAACCGTCGGCAGACCAAAATCGGTGCCGTGTCGGCCTAGTGTGAACCAGCCTTAAGAGGCGGGTTTATGGTGAACAGAAACGGTAAATTTCAGTAAAAAAAAAAAACACTACTATTATCATCATCGACAGAAGCTGACCCCCCCCCCCCCCCCCCCTCAGAAAAAAACCTGGATCCGCCCCTGGACATTGGTGCACCTCAGCCAGTGACCTCTGGAGCAGCTGTCAACACATTACGTATGTAACCGAATTCCGAGCCAGGCGTTAGCGCTCAGCTGGACAGCGTTAAGGCCGCTGTTTTAAAACGTGCGCTCGCGAAACGCGTGCAGGGGACCCTTGACCACTTTTTTTCAGAGGGTGTAAATAAAATTTTCTACTTGGTCTACTTGATGCTTGATTTTTTTAGAGTCCAGATATAGCGAAAAAGCGGTTGTAGCAAAGCAATTTTTGATTCCCGCCGACTTCATTATAACCGGGCTACACTGTATGATTTCACTGATAACTTCACTTGGGGCATATTTGCACCTCATCTATGAGATGACAACCTCGCCTATGAGAAGGGCCAGTTACATGCCTCGATTCCCCCCAGCTAGCTGGATGCAGTTTGCGTTATTACAAGCCCCTACAGAGTTCACTTAAACTGTGCATCAGTGGGTCATGACTTGAGTGTCTCTTTCTGAGACTCACCAGTTTGAAAGAGCTTGCAGCGCTGCATTCATATAACAGGTATTGCCCAGGTTCTGCAGGCCAGTAAGTCCTACAGAAAAGAACACTTTTCAGTGACTTAATGCATTCAAGAATACCCAAAGCACTGAGACTTCACTCTAAAAAATGATACAGTTAAACTTGGATATAATGAAATTGAAAAATTCCCGAAAAACTTCGTTATAAAGAGGATTTCGTTATATGCAGGTTCAGCACGAAAATTCGAAAAAGAAACGCTTACCGTATTTAGTCGATTCTTACCGCTTACCGATGGCGTCGTAGCATCGTATAAGGCCCGTTTATAGTCTGACAATGGGCCTCTTCGATTATCCATCTCTGACAGTGCTGGACTGTCCAAGAAGCTGCACACACATTGCTCATTGGCTGAAAGCACTGCTTCGGGCAGTCCAGGACTGTCAGGGACGGATAATGGAAGAGGCCCGTTATCGGCGCGCGGGCCAGCATCGTTTGTGGCCAGTCACGCTACGCCGGTTGCACTGCGCCAGCCGAAACGCCATCTCCTCTATACTCTGACGTGCGCGCCGTCAGCTGTTATCTTCAGAGCATGAGCAGAACAATCCCAAGCCCGCACGCCGCTTTGAACGGCTGTCTGCGACCATTGGCGAAGCGGCGTGGGCGCCTTTATTTGTTCGCGCGAAATGGCATTGTGGGTCGGTGCAGTTGGTGCGACCAACACGCGAGTGGGTCAGGAGCCAATTCGGTGCCGGGCCCGTCGGGGCGCGTCGGAAGCCACTGGTGCGCTCGACTATAGAGGGGGTCGTTTTCGCAAACGTGATGTAGAGCGTGCGCTCTCGTCATGTTGGACTATATACGGCCCTATAGTGTCACCTAGTGTTAGGTTAGTGAAGTGAAGCGCAGAGACTTGCGCAGTAAACAAAGAGTGGCGCTACCAGCGTGTTGAAAAAAAAAAATTTCTTTTTTTTTTCTTCGGCAACACCAACTGGAAAAGAGTGCCGGCTTGGCGGGCTAGGCCAGCTGCAGCAAGCGGCGGGATCAGGTTTGAATGAAGGGAGGGGGAAAGGTCACGCCCGTGGCGGCAAGATCGCCGGGTCGAGGAATGCAGGCGTGCCTCGCGCACGCTCGCATGCACGCACACGTGCGCTCGCTCTCGCCTCGCAGTCGCCATGAATTCGAGCGCACCAAGCCTGACAGCCTGGCAGTCGCAGGCAATGTAGCCTGCATACTTTTGACAGTGTATGCACTGCCTGCGCACTGCCTGCAACTACATCTTAACCGCTTGATCCATGACCAGGCTAGACTGCCCAAATGTGGACCTACTCTTGTGCCAGGCAGTGGAAGAACAAGGCTTGACAGTTGCCCATTGTATGCCCTGTCGTGCCCTGCTGTGTGAATGTGCATACATGCATTTATCAGATCGAATTTTTGCCTACAGGCACATCCACCATGTCAATCTGCTTCTATAATGTATGACATTTTCTTCACCAAGCCTGTACAACATACACACAACTAGAACAACCAAAGCAAAATGTGAAAGTTAATCTGATGAACAGTTTTGATGATGTGCTTAAAAATTCGATTGCTTTAGAGTATTCTGGCTGCTATAAAAGTAGTGAAAGAGTGCTCTAAAGCTGTATTACAAGAGTAAGCAGATATAGTAGCAATAATCAGGCCTAATTATAACCATTGGTGCTTGCTTATGCTTGCCCTAAAGCTTAGTCGCTATCTCGGAGAACTCTTGTAGCACTGCCAGAGAACTCTGAAATGACCAGTACAATATGCCTTAAGTATGCGACACAAGGACACTGAGGCTGACCTCTGGGTTTGAGGCTGTTTTCCCTGTCTGCTTCGTCATCCGAGTCGGCAGTGGTACAGGCAGTAGCAGCAGCTGCTCGGCGTGTGTGGCCGGCTGGCTGATTGCTAATGCGAGGTGATGCTCCCAGCAGTGGAGGTCGATTGTTCTCCAGGAAGACTTCACTTTCGCAGAGATAGCACCAAACCCGCAGTGTACTCAAGTTCAGTGTCACTGAGTGCTCACAGCAGCCCTGTTGAAGTCAAAGGTGAACATCCTTACTTCTTATTTGACACACCCTCACCTAGTGAAGCCAGAGCAATTGTTCTGGAAATAAAGCCACAATATACATGCAGATGTTGTGCAATAGATTAAATTTATTGCGGTCAGCCCTACAGCTGGCAGCAGATGTGAAGCTTACATGCTCAGAAGGTCAGGCTTAGACCTGTGTGCACATAAAGGTGTTTAAGGTTTAATTGGTAATTAACTAATGGCCACAATCCAAATCTTTCAGCTTCACTGATGGTTGAACATGAGCATAAGGAGAGTGGTCAGAAAAAGCTTAGAATGGTGCACTCCATTAACACATACGCAAGTGTTTCTCTGTGATATATTGCTTTGTTTGCACTATAATTTGGCACACAGATTGCCACTGAGATCATTTCTTGCCGAAATTATCTTTTAGTGACAGGGCTAGATGTGCTAGCATTGAGCGGATGTTGAAACACTAAATTAGATAAAGCCTCGATTCTGTGCCTTTGGCATATGTCAATAGAATAAGGAAAAGAAAAAAGCCGACTAATATGCACATGCTGCTTTCATATCAGAAGTGGCACTAAACTGTTGGCTGTCCTGGCATATTACATACAGACTTATCAAGGGTGCGATCTTGTACGCGTTCCAAAATGGAACGAAGGCGGTCCGTTCCATCGAGCCGCACACGATTGGTCAATTTGAACCGTGAGCCCCACACGATTGGTCAATTTGAACTGTGACGATCAAATTGACCAATCGTGTGCGGCTCGATGGAACGGACCGCCTCCGTTCCATTTTGGAATGCGTACAAGATCGCACCCCAAGTCTACCTGCATTTGGCCATGCTGTACCACAGCACAGCACGTACGAACTGCACAGGGCCATTCATTAAAAAAGAGTGCAATGCCATGCAGACAATATATGGCACTTTTTGATTGCACAAAATGTGGTGAAGGTTTTGTGCAGGCATTATCAGACCTTTTTGAATGTATCGGGACTGCACTGCTCTTGCTGTTTCAGCTAATGCAAGTGAATTCAATTTGCCACTATTAACACAGCAGCTGCAGCTGCAATTAGAAATATGACATTACAATAGTGGTATCAGCGGTCAACTTTAAGCTTGTGCTAGTAAAGCATGCTTGGCCTACAGACAGATGCAAAGACTTCAACACATATTCTAAATAGCACTACATATGAAAAAGCCCACCTGGAAATGTTGAGTGCTGTGGTCCTTAAATGCCTCGCCACAACCCACATATAAGCAGTCACGGTACAGGCAGGCCCACAGACTGGGCCCACTGGCTCCACATGATTCACAGCGCCATTGCTGCACATCCAAAGATAAAGAATGGAAGTTACAAACTTCTGAAGTAGTGCTTTCCTTTCCATGCACTACACAGGCAAATGTTGAAATGACACATGCCAGCTTGCTACTATGGTGATTCAGCCGCTTGTTTTAAGAACTAGAACTGGGAGAGGCTTTCAGTTAGCACACAGCATTAGCTAGCACTCAGTAGCAGACCAGTTCTGCCCAGCAACCAAGAACTCGACACTTACCTCCTGCTTGCGCGCAATATCCTCCTTGGTAAAGTCCCCAACAGTGGTGACATGTGGACACGCACTGAGTGGGGCTGCCATGATGTCTCTCCAGTGGCCTCAAGGTCTGCACCTCATGTCCAGCTGCATCACTGCAAACTAGAAAAAAGAAGACAATGCTTTTTCAAGGCCCTTTACGTACCGACCAGGAAAAACATGCCAGAGGTTCCAGAATATTATGTGCATGTTAACAAATATTTGTGAGCATAATTTTGAATGCATAAACAAGAAATGCTTGTTGAGTATGCCCAGACAAATGAACATTTTGACAAATATGAACTCGTATGCAAAGAAAGCACATCGTGCATTTTGAAATTAAGCAAACAATACGCAAAATTTTTATGCAATATGAACACTAGTTGAATGTCAAGCTTAACCCGTGAATGGCACGTGGAGGAACCAAGTAAAGTAATTGTTAAAGTTTTCTCTCAAGAAAAAGACAAGAATTTGAGACTCAAGCATTCCACAAGTGCTTCATTGAAATGTGCTACAATCCTAAGGGAAAAAAAAAAAAAAAAAAAAACACCTATTGCACAGATACAAGTTACATATTTCATGCACTTGTAGTTGCATACTGTGCCACCAATCTCCCTTTCCTTCAACTGTTTACAAATTTTGTTCACAGTGCAAAAAAGTAGTCCCTCAGGTAAAAACATTCTGGAAATTGCATTATTAGGTGCTTCAGTAACACTTAAGAGTTTCGAGTTACAAAACTCTGCATAAATGTAACATTTAAGAAAGTGTGCGAGTTAACAAGAACAGTAGAGTTACTGCCATTCACATATTTTCAACGTAGCTGATGCTATTACGCTTGCTACTGAGTAAAGAGCAAGCCAAGGAAATGAAAGGGTAGTGCCAAAACGCTTGCAGAAGGGATTCATGGCTCGTAAAGCTGATTAGTTCAGTTTAATTAGGCTAGTAAATTTGCAGTTATTAACATGGATGAAGTAGTGAATATCAGCTGACTTCTTCCAGTAGTTAAACTGCAACCACTTCATTGTACACAAATGTAGAATGTTAAAAGAAACAAAAATTTTAAGTCTTGTGTGCAGCAGCACATGGTCCAATTGTAGCATGTCTAAGGCAGATGAAGTGACATTTAGACAGAGGCAAGCAGGAAATTTGACAGATGTGGAAGGGGACAACCCAATCGTGTGTTCAGTCAAGCATCAGACTAAGGCATCCACTTTCCATGTCCTCACATATTGCCTTTACTGTAGCATGTGTGGATTATGCAATTATATGGAAATATGGCCTTTACTTGGTAGGTACAGCCATTACACAAATAAAATGCAGCTATGAGGTTGCTCGCTCGTTAAATCTACAAGACATGTCAGAGTTCTGCTGTTTAAATCATTCAGTACTGTGACACTGTGACAAAGAAAAATTGTGTGAACTAGGCCAGTGCAACTTTGGTGTGCCTGTTTGTTTATGATTTTACAACAAATAACTGGCTTAGTGCTTCCATGAAATTTTATATAAATAAAGTTTATATAAATGTATACGACCACTACTGATGACTGCACGACATTACAACATTATATATTTCGCACGAGTACTGTACTTCAGCATTTGGTCAATTTCTCATTCGTAGATTTTATAGCAGCAACACAATATATGTAACGGACAGAACAATTGTCTGGCCACTGTGAATTATGAAAAAGAAGTAAAAATTCGCCCTACCGTTTGCTCATATTGCCACTTAGCGTCTATATATATATTTGCGAGTGAATGAAGCAATATTACATGTGCACTTCTGTATGGAAACAAATATCACTACGGACAGGTAAAAAAATATTACTAGTATGCACATATAGCGCCTATAAAAATTATTCTTAAGCTTTAAGTAGCAACGACATCAGCGTAATTAATAGGTTAAATATATATTAATAGGTTTAAAAATTTAATAGGTTAAAATTGGTTGATGTCATTAAATATTTCCAAAACTAAACTCTTGTCTTTCACCAATAGGCCACGAATTCCAACCACCTACTCCCTTGATAACAACGCTGTGGAACTCGCCACAACTTACAAGTACCTTGGCATCAATCTTCAGCCAAACTTATCATGGAATAATCATATTAATCTTACCCTTGCCTCTTCTAACCGTACTCTCGGACTTATTAAACATAACTTAAAAGAAGCCCCAATTCATATTAAAAAACTAGCGTACACAAGACTAATCCGTCCTAAATTAGAATACGCGTATGCCATTTGGGATCCCAAACAAACTTATATCATCAGTAACATCGAAGCCTTGGAAAACCGTGCTGCGCGATTCATTTTTTCAGATTATTCACTTTACACCAGTGTCACCTCGTTAAAGAATAAAGCTGAGTTGGACACCTTAGCACTTCGCCGTAACATTTCTCGCCTATCACTTTTCCATAAGCTTTATCACCATCCATCACTTCATGATGATTTCTTTCAGTCACCACCAGTTATCTTTCCACGTCGTGACCATCCATACAAAGTCAAACGCATTAACTGCCAGTAATCCCATTATGCATATTCATTCTTACCACGCACAATAACTGAGTGGAACGCCTTACCATCAGACATTGCCACGGAACCTGACTTGACAAAGTTTCAAGATTTAATTCGCTCACGACTTGTCAACTAATCTTATTATTATCTTGGGACTTTTACAGTGTTTTCGATGTTTGTTGCTGTTTTGCTTTTCATTGCAGTTGCCTTATGTTCTCCTAATATGTACTAATGTTTTCTCTGAAATAATTGTGACTTATTTTGTATATTACCTATGTTTCACTCTATTATTACTTTTGTTATATTGTTTTGTTTTTAATATGATGTATAATCTATGACCAGTGCCTGTGCGCCTGTGACACCCCCCCCCCCCCCCCATGTAATACCCTCATAATGAGGGCCCCCTTTGGGGTTATTTTGAATAAATAAATAAATTGAATAAATAAAATATTAACTTCTCCGCGTGTTCATGGGGGCACTCGTTAGCCTTCAATGGCAATGGGAGAAACTAGCCGCAACAATCAATCAATGACAAACAATCTGACGGTTGCAATCACACTTCATTTCTTTTCTGTTGTTGATACACGACCGCGGCGCATGACGGACAGACAGTAGACGTTCAGCGTCAGCTCAGTGAAGGCCTCCTGTCGTTCGAACACCGTTACTACCCAAGGACGCGGCGCGCTAATCATTGAGGAAGAGCAGGAGAAATGGTCAAATTTTGACGCAAATGAAAAAAGAAAAAAATGAACCGTCCATGCATACCTTTTTTTCTTCTTTCTTTTAGCGCAGGCTCCGTGGGCTTTCTGGAACGATATTTAACCAGGTAGACGCGCTGCAAAACAAGGAAAGGAAAGCCGACCACTGCACATAATTCCTTCGACGCAGGAAATATTTACAACCTACGTCTCGTCATACCAGCAGCAAATAATGCAGTTCTCTTTCTCTCTCTTTACCAATGCAACGGGTCAAGACAAATTCGAACATCGAGAGAGGTTAAGAGCAGACACGGGCTCGTGCCCTTTAGAGAGAGATCCGCACTTTCGCTTAAAGAAAAAGAAATGCCGGTGCAACTAGAACCACACACGTGCGACTGCTGCACAAATATCTTAGCAACGTCGGAATAGCGCCGCACTAGTTTCTCGGGACGAATTCTTGGGGTTGCTACGATATTCCTCGACACCGTTTTCAGGGCCTGAATGGTCGCTGTTCCATTCCAGTCAGCGAAGCCATGGGCGCCGCCGTTGCTTCGTTCGATAACAGCGCTACGGCACATCAATTGTTCTTACCTCAGTTTAGATGAAGCTAGTCACACTGTAAAAGCCATTTGCAGTGAATAAAAAGAACGCAACGAGCCCTTTAACACGAAGGAAAACTTTGGACTCCCTAAGCAGCCAGTTTCTAGTGCTGAGTAGCCTAGTGTATCCTCCTTGTATTTGCCGTCGAAACTAAAAGGCAAAGCCGCACTTCCTCAAGCTATCCGATGCAAGCCAAACTACGAAGCAAAGCCAATGATGTTTCCAGAAAACTAAAGATGGAGTTTGTCGGCTATGACGTTAATTTTGTTGCCTGCAATACGCAAAATTATGGCCTTTATCTGATTTTGTTACTCTGAGAAAGACGTCGCTGGGGAATGCGATGCGGACAGTGGTATATTTATTTTTAAACAATAATAATTTAGGCGCCGCCTCATAATACTCTCCAAGGTTTCTTGTCTGTATAAAAACAGCTGCTTTGTTTTTCATTTTGCGTACATGACAGAGTATTTTTTCCACCCCGACAACAGCTTCCCAGAGTAATAAATGCTGATCTCGAAGGCTATGCTTTTGTCGCACTGTAGGTGGCCGAAAGGACCGCTGACGTCTGATCGCCGTTTACGGACACCACCTGCTGCTTCTAAAATTTTATTTTCATTATGCAAAAGCCCAAAACTACTGTAATTTCACCATGGCTCAACTCTTTTTTTATGCCTGACATTTCGTCATAGTGGTTAAGTTCGATGTCCTTGCTTCCGGCGCTCGCTGTACCCTGATAACATAGAGTTAATATATTAAATCTAGGCCTGATAAGGCTGATACGAACGGGTGTTTATCTATCCACGCCTTTTAAACCTTACATTCAATTCAGCAGAATTGGCTCAGCTTTTCCAATGCATTTAACCTCGCGTGCGGAGAGTTCCACTTGCCTGAGGACGAGCCGATATCAAAGTACGTCAAAAGCATGGCCTTCAAAATTAAAGGCAGCAAGCGGCGGAAAATTGCAATCTCGGAGGCTGTAAAAAAAACCTGATGCGCCTCTGGAACTTTGTTATGTCCCAATGTTGCGAAGTTGGACAGCGTTTAATAAAAATACACTAGAACCTCGTTAAAAGGAAGCACAAGGGACCGGATAATCATGTTCCGATAAACAGGAATAGACATTGAGCCTATTCGCCAGAAATTAAGTGACGATATTTTTTTGCCAAGTCGCATTGAAATTAAAAAAAAAAGAAAAAAAAAATTGCCAAGCGCGTACACTCTAAAAACAGTTGCACCCTTTGGGGTGGATTTTTGCCACACAACGATAATCGTCATCTGTCTTGCTTGCGTTTCCTGTCTTGAAAACTCTGCACTTGCTACTTTCTTGTCGAGAACGCTGTGTCACGCTGATAACGCTCTTGTCGTTCGTGACCGAGAAGTGCCGGGCGCACAGCGTTAAAGAAAGGAAAGCCACGCAAGTCAGATGACGATTATTGTTTTGTGGCAAAAATACGCCCCAAAGGGTGCAACTGTTCTTACAGTGTAGCTGCACGCACACTGCTTGCATGCGACCTGGTCAATCTGTGCTTCGACCATCATCGCGCTGTCACTACCGCCGTGGTCACTACAGATAGACGTACGGTTAATACATGCACCCAATCTGCATCCTCTGTCAACTTGAACAAAAACGTTGACTTGAACAGAGGTGTGCCCTGCTCCGATGGCCGAATAATAGCAGGAATTTTTTTCGCTAGTCATTTTCGGGCACTTCCCTTGCTTCATTGACGATAACATCAAGTGCGGAAATTGGCGCTGTTTGCAGCTGCTTGATTCTGAGCGACAAAAATTCGTAACAACAGTCAAAGAAGTCGCCCGCGACTGCGTCACATGCCTCGCGTCCAGCACGAATCACTTTATTCACATAAAACGTGTTGCTAAAATAATAATAATAATAATAATAATAATAATAATAATAATAATAATAATAATAATAATAATAATAATAAGAAGAAGAAGAAGAAGAAGAAGAATAAAATGTTTTCTTGTGAAAAAAAAAAAAAACCCTTAGAGGTTGACTCTATAGTTACGTTTATAGGGAGCCGCAAACATCTTGGTTTGCAACTTCCTAAAGTTTTTTTTTTCTTTTTTTTTAGGTTGTTCAAATACAAAACCAACCAATTGCGAACCTGCTGTTCCGTTTAACCAGCAGTTTCATTTAAGCGATTTCCGTTTGCCGAGATTCTCCTCCTGGCTTCTGTCTTTTTGGGATCGCAGACATATATCTTTCATTTATTTAATTCAAAATTAGCAATTATGCATTACTGAATGCCCTCGCGATCGTGAAATCAGCCAATAGCGATGGTGTGTCCAGCTGCTTTTAATGACGCTTCATGACGATACTGCGGAAACGAGAGCAAGCGATTTTTCACTGTGCTTGACAGGAGATAGTAAATTACCTGCTGCATGCGTAGTGCAGTACTACTTGGCTCACATGTCCACAGCAGCCTCTACGACAGATCGGCAACGTTTTTTTTTTTTTCTTTTTTTTTATAACGTTTCGGGTTCTGCAGTTTCACTAAATAGGTTCGATTGGTGGACATTTAAAATTTTACTATGAGATTTAAAATGCAGAAATGAAAAATTCACAGTCACTTTAGCGTATGCCAAAGAGGGTGAAGGCGGAAGCCTGCGCGCTCAATAGAAATTCATTGAATTACTTGACATTCTCTTTCGGATGCGTTGTTATACTCAATTGTTTTCTCCCACCAAAGGTCGTGGGTTCGAGTACCTTAATTGACTCTACCTTAATTAATTGTCTTAATGAACTCCGCCCTAATTAGCACCAAATGTCGTGATTTCGACTCCCACCAAATGTCGTGGGTTCGAGTGCCTTAAGTAACTATATATTAATTGACTGCATTAATTAACTTCGCCTTAACACCAAAGGTCATGGGTACGACTCCCACATCAAGGGTTCGACTCCCACCGAAGGTCGTGGGTCCGAGTGCCTGAATGAACTCTGTCTTACTTTGCCTTTTTTTGGCAGGATGAGCTGCAGCGGAGCCAGCTGTATGTGGAAAAAGACGACGACGAACGCGAGAGCAGTGGCACGAGCGCGAGGGTGGGAACACTGGCACGATGAGCGGCGTCGGAGCCAGCTGTGGAAGAAGACGACGACGAACGCGCGAGCAGTGGCCCGAGCGCGTCTCTGCGCGAGGCGAACTCACATGACTGTACCGCACGCCGCGTTTTTCAAGGCAACCGTTTGATTGGGCATTTAAGGTTTCGCCTTATTAATAAGATAGATCGACTGCAGAAAATCAAATTGCTTCAAAATTAAATATGTCCGTCACGTAAGGCAATGAATGGCTCATACCCCCTTAAGCAATGGCTCATACCCCCGTAAACACGGCTTCCCCATTACGCGACAGAAGAAAAGTGAAATTCTACGCTAGAATGATGAGCGGCAACGTAGCCCGCTGTGGAAGAAGACGACGACGCTCGAGCCTTTGCATAGTTTCTGCGTACAGGCGGCGGACGGACGAATCGGCTAGCCATGCATATACAGCTTTGCTGTAAAATCAGTCGAACGTAGGAGCGGCTGGGCTCAATCACGTGAGCCTGAACACTCTGCTTTCTTATCGCATTGGTTTTTGGACAAATCAGTACTGCGAAGAGCCTTCAGGTAGACAAAGGTCACGTAAAGGTCATCGCCGCGTTGACATGCGACTTCGTGCGTCGTGGAGAATTTTGCTATCCTTTCAGGAGCGCCGAGAAGTAGAAAATTTTCAAGGATAATGTAGAACAATTAAGTGCCTTTGCGTGCTAGGAAAATCCTATTGCTTGTGTTCTTTCGAACCGTACGTGCTGCATTCGGAATCTCACAATCTTAGGGTAAACTCCCAATTTGAGCTATCATCGTCCATTGTTGCGTAAAAGTATAACAGTAAAGCAAAAGCCCACTACACACCACTGGAAAGTTCACTGTTTAGTCCTCACTCACATGGATCCTAGACAAACGTGAGATATTTCGGTAAATGATTTACACCATTCTAGCGTATATTATAGTATTCCAAGAACGCTTACGTTACATAAAGTTTACTCATAGCTTTAGCGACAATTTTAGCGACATTGCAGAAGAGTTTAGCGACTTTTTCGGCTCCCTTAAGGACACGCTTCAGAAAAATATGGCAACACTGGTGCCACCGCAAAGCCATTTTTTCTTGCACAACATGGAGGACGCACACAAAGTTAGGGGTCGCATACCGCGGGGAGTGAAGGCAAGCAAGGCGTGGGGCTTTGGGTATACCCCAAAGACGGTTGGTGCGATATTTCTTAAACTCCCTGCTGCGCGATCGGAGCAATCGGCCTTTTGCCGAAGTGAGTCATCAGCTCAGAAAGCCAAACGAGCGCTTCTGCAGTAGTACGTACCTGAAGGCAGCAGACTTGAGCGCCCGTCTGTAGACACACTGCGCCTTGTCTAGTGGACGGGATTGATCTGAATTCTTGTCTTCTCTCTTTCCCGCATCCCTCTCCCAACGTATGGGGTAGCCAACCGGACACAGTTTAGTTAACATTCCTCCCTTTCTCTCTCCTCTCTCTCTCTCTCTCTCTCCGTCGTTTGGGAGTGAGGGTGCTTCCGGCTCCCATGGATACGCATGGGTATCCCATGATGCGTGGAATGGCTATAAAGTGGCAAAATATATACGGAGTGGTTTCGAGCTGTTGCTTGGCGTGCTCATGGTAGTACGTGTTAGGAAACTATTCATTAGCCATACAGTTTTCAATGCGAAACATTCTTTGACTCATCCGAGACACTGTACGGTTGGTAGGTAGGTTTCTGTCTCGTATTCTTTCGGGTCATGCACTTAAATAAAAAAAGAATACGGTTGGATCGAACTTCGGCCTCCCAGCACAACCCGATGCTCCTGCTCTAACCATTGGGCCACGATCTTTTCTTTTTCTTTTTGCTAAATACAAAAATCAATTGGGCCACGATCGCACGCATACTTATCTCGCGCGAACGCGAGCTAGTGGCGTGTGTGTCACGTCGCATATCATGAGCGATAACACGTGAAAGTTTCCACTCGGCCACAGACTTGGGAATGAAACGCCCGAATGATAGTCAATCTTACCATAGTCTTTCGCGTGCGTCACGCAAGTCGCATATCAACAAGTTGCTGATAAAAGCGAGAGCGCGCCATTTTCTGTCACTCTTTCCTCGTGGCTGCTTTGAGACGCTGCGTTGGCTGCGTTACCCGCTTCCGGACTTGGTCCAAGTAACGAAACAGGTTGTAACACGGCTTTAAACCGATAGACTGTTGTGGATGATATGTTCGTCTCACAAAATTCTGAGGTTTTACGTGCCAGAACCACGATCTGATTATGAGGCGCGCCGTGGTGAGAGACTCCGGATTACTTTTGACCGCTTGGGTTTCTTTCACGTGCGCCCAAATCTAATTACAGCAACGCACACGCCGATTCGGGAACCGCGGATCGGCAGGACGGCGAGCAGACGACGTGGCGCGGATGAACACATCTTGCACAGCGCTGCAACGAGCTACTGGAATAAGTACCAACCAAGGGCGTAGCCAGAAATTTTTTTCGGGGGGGGGGGGGGGGGGTCACCGGCCCGACCGGGGGGGGGGGGGGGGCAAGCTTCTGCTTTCCTCTAGGTCACGTGATCGATAATAAATGTCGGTAGTTTAAGCACACTCTATACATGTATATCAAAGACATGCCCCCCCCCCCCCCCCCCCCCCCCCCCCGTGTGCTTGTGCGTGTGCTTGTAAAGAAATTAAGTAAAACGTAACGTAAGCTCCAGTAGCGCACCCAGGATCTCTGCCAGGGGGGGGGGGGGGGGGGTTGACAGTTTGCCAATACCACCTAAACAGCACTAATTTCGATTTCTTCACGGGAAATTGTCAAAAAAATTCGCTTTTTGCGAGTGTGCAGACGATTGCGCGTCTTACATCTTAGTTGCAGTACTCAAATGCGTAAGGAAAGAAAAGGGGTTAAACAAAAGCGGGGGTTAAGTCGGCCTCAGGGGGGGGGGGGGTTACAACCCCCGAATCCCCCCCCGTCGGTGCGCCACTGGTAAGCTCAGTAAATACAGTAAGTACGACAGGTACAGTGGGCGTTTGGAGCAACGGTCTCTCATCGCGCCACTGAATGGACCAGTCTTCGAAAACGCATCATTGAGACGACCCGTGCGATCGGAGAAGACATCATTAACTGTTAATTTCCGTTAAGCGTAGATGGCGTCGTTCTCGTCGGGGCGAAGTGCGTTTCACAAGTCAAGGACGGCTATACGCGTGAAAATGCACGTGTGACCAGGCTATACCTACTCCCATAGCAATAGCTTGTTCGCTGCGTCTTCGCGCTAGAAAACTTAAATACGCGCAAAAACGCGTAAGGCTTTTTTTTTTTTTCGAAGCTTTCTTCGCCCTGCTCCCTCATACGAGAGGGTAGCGTTTCCCGCGGCAAGTGCATGGGCCGCTGTGTCTTCCGCTGTGTGCGAGCGTGCAGCCGTCATTTGCCTTTACGTAAACAGATTCAGAATTGTACAGAATATTTCACCGCACAGCATAGATATGGCATGTGTACGCATTTTAAGTAGTGCGTGCAACTCATTTCTGCTTCACTTACGCCGGTGCAAACAGGAAGCGGCTTTGTACCTCACAGAATCTCGACTTATTGGTGTACTAGTGATGCAGGAAAGAACTCCGGTATTTTTCAGCACATAGTGCACATAATTTCTCAGGACGCGTGAACTCCGACGAGAACTGTCAGCGCCTGCAACAAGAGTTTATTTACGCTGTACTGCGCACAGCAGTAATTCATGCTTGTCGGCTGTCTGTTTCGTGTATTCTATTGCGAGTCGGTGGAATTTCACTGCTGTCATCAACCCCTACGTGTGTACATTGCTGGTTTGGGATTCCACAACTGAAACAGCAACACCAGCCTTCCGTAATTGCTGGTTTGTGATTCAACAACACAACAGTAATTACCAGCCTTCCGTAGGGGCGCAATCGCAAACAAGAGACGTTTCTCGCGCAGACTAAGATCCTGCGCGAGCGCGGCCTAACCGGCACCTGAAGGGAAGCGGCGGAAATGTATACCGGAGATTTCGACCACCTGGGGTCTTTAACGTGCACCTAAATCTAAGTAAACGGGCCTCGAGCGTTTTCGCCATCATCTAAAATGCGGCTGCCGCATTTGTTGCTTCATTTGTTGCACATTTGTTGCTTCAGAATGCGGCCGCCACATCGCCCAAAACTTCACAGAGTGTCAAAGCCTTGTCAAACACCGTGACAGTTTTTTCCATATGCAGACATGATTCGCTGTAAATTACCAACCAAACGGAAGCGCCCAGGAATGAAATTGTGATAGTAGCACAGGTTTCATGAATTATGTCAGCGCGAAGCGACGAAAACAAAGGGCGGGTAAGTTGGGGGGGGGGGGGGTGCGGAAAAAATTTCGGGGGGGGGGTTTGAACCCCCCCCCCCCCCCCCCCCCCTGGCTACGCCACTGGTACCAACACAGCCGGGCTTGCCAGATGTGGCTGCGCGCCACAGGCGCATGACCCGCCGCGGTGGCTTGGCGGCTCTGGTGTTGCGCTGGCACTAAAGCTGGCACGAGGTCGCGGGATGAAATCCCGGCCGCGGCGGCCGCATATCGATGGGGGCAACATGCAAAAACGCCCGTGCCCCATCCATCGGGGGCACGTTAAATATCCCCTGGTACCCGCCGTGGTTGCTTAGTGGCTATGGTGTTGGGCTGCTAAGCACGAGGTCGCGGGATCGAATCCCGGCCACGGCGGCCGCATTTCGATGGGGGCGAAATGCGGAAACACCCGTGTACTTAGATTTAGGTGCACGTTAAAAATCCCCTGGTGGTCAAAATTTATCCGGAGTCCCCCACTACCGCGTGCTTCATAATCAAATCGTGGTTTTGGCACGTAAACACTGTGGGATCAATGGTAATGAGATAGCCGATGCTGAAGCAAAGCGCACCCTCAGCAATGGCCTGCGAACTGTAGTGCCGTTCTCTAGACCGGACATCACATGCCTCCTGTCGAAATTAATGAGGAGTGCGACGAAAACATACTGGGCCCAGCCAGACGCTCGTCACGTTCGCCTTAAAAGGCTAGATCCCGATATGCAATTTCCTGTTCTGGGTGGAATTCCACGCCCTCATACATGCCTGATACACAGACTGCGATTAGGCGTCGCTTTCACGCGCAAATATTTGCACATCATTGGACGGACAGACTCCCCGGAATGTTCAGTGTGTGGTGTTATAGAGACTATTGACCATGTGCTCGTGGTGTGCCCTGAGTATGCGCGCGAAAGACTCACACTGGCAGCCACCTTGAGGAATTTATATAATAGACCACTGTCGGAGGACCTCTTGCTAGGCGCAGGGCCACAGAGTTGGCAGACAATAGAGGCAATGCGTGCTTTTTCACGTTTCTTAGGCGACACGGGCCTGGACTCGCGCTTGTGATAACATTTATGCAATGTATCCTTTCACCTCGTTACTCCCATTATCATCCCCCATTGTGACCCTCTTTCTTCCCTTCTTCCCCTTCCCTTACGTAGAGTAGCAGGCCAGATGCTCTATATTCCGACCGACCTCTCTACATTTTCAAATCAATAGACTACTTCTTCTTGGCACGTAAAACCCCAGAATTCAATTCACTTCACAGGTGGTGGTGGTGAAAAACTTTATTGAGTGATGACAGGAGAGAGTTGGGGACGGCCTTAAGGACCGGCCTCTCACAAAATCTAGGAGGGGTCCCTAGTCCGGAACCCCTGTGGCTTCTGCTGCAGCACGCGCTCGGGCCACTAGGGCGCGTTGATCCTCCAGGGTCGAGCAGCCGAGCAGGGCAGCCTCCCAGCTCTCTCGGGTAGGGGGGAATGGGAAGGGGTGTGGCGGGACCGCCGGGTTTGATGGGCAGGCCCACACCATGTGGAATGGGTCCGCGAACGGATGCTCACAGTGTGGGCAGGCCCCGGAGAATGCCGGGTTAAAGTGTCTGAGTATGGCCGGGCACAATACCGTGTTGGTGTAGAGACGGAGGAGCCAGCGCTCGTCCGCCTTGTTTAGGCCCGATGCCGGTGGTGGGAATCTGAGCCTGTGCGATTTGTACAGGGTCGTGATTTCTTTGAAGGATGTAGCCGGATTTGGTGCTGGAACATCAGGCAATGGAGGGTGAGGCGGATCCCGGTAATTTAGTGCGCGGGCTGAGGCATCGGCAGCCTCGTTTCCGCCTAGCCCTGTATGGCCAGGGGTCCAGATGATTGTACGCGGGTTGGGGCGATCTAGATAGTAGCATCGTTTAAGAATTTGGGCTGCGCGTTCAGTGATGCAACCCCGGATGAGATTTTGGCACGCACTCCGCGAGTCGGTAATGATAATCCGAGATGCGGGGTCCGCTGCGGCGAGTGCTATGGCGACTTCTTCCGCGTGTGTGATGTCGGGTGCTCGTAAAGTGAGCCCTTGAATAGGTACGTTTTGGTGAACAACAGCGGCCGTGTACCACCCGCCGTGATGCGGGCCGGATATGTCCGTGTAGAAGACCCCCGTGCGTGAGCCATAGCGTTGCTGTAGGGCGTTAGCCCGCGCTATACGCCTACCATCGTGGGTCCCCTTAGTCATGTTTTGGGGCAGAGGCGGAATGATCAGGGCACCACGCCAGTCCTCAGGTATCGTGGTCCGCTCTTCTACCGGGTAGGTGTAGGAGATGTGTAAACGGTGTAGGAGGTCTCTCCCAGCCTGCGACGTGCCGATTCGCAGGTACTGGTTGTTGAGATGAGCCTCTTTAAGTTCCCCGTATGTGTTTGTCATGCCCAGGTCTGCGAGACGTTGGTTAGATGTCGAGATGGGGAGGTCAAGGGCACGTTTGTAGATTTTGCGGAGTATACAGTCGAGTGTATTCTCGTCGCATTTACGCAGACGCAGGTAGGGGGTCGAATACAGGATCCGGCTGGTCACGAATGCGTTGGCAAGGCGCAGAGCATCCCTGCTCCGGAGGCCTCCCCGTTTATTCGAAGCCCGGCGGATCATACGGCCCACCTGATCCCCTACCGTACGCAGTTTACGCAGGGTGGTGTCGATCTTGCGGTGTGTGTGGATGAAGAGCCCAAGGACTCTTGGGCTCTTCATGCAGCCCTCACTTCTTGAGTGAGGGCTGCGATTCGTAGTTTGAGTTTTCGGTTGTGTTTCTGTCGGCGCCAGCGGCGGACTAGGCTGTGCCGAGCCTCCCAGAGGTGCAGGAGGTGGTTGTCCACTGCAGGTGTGGCCTCTGAGAGTTGAACCGTCTGCTCGGTGTGACGAAGTGACGACACGAGGTGTTGAGACCAGGTGGCGTAGCCCTGGTGGGGTATGGGGATCGAATTGGTGTAGTCCAATCGGAATTTAGCCCAGTCGGGAAGTTTTGCCTGTTGGTAAGGACGGGTAAGGGGGTGTGTTCGGATTGTGGTGAGGATAATGCAGTGGTCGCTGCCGAGGGTTTCCTCGGTGTTGAGCCAATCTGCGTGTCTGATGTTTTTGATCAGTGTGAGGTCGGGACATGTGTCGCGAGTCACAGAGTTGCCAATGCGTGTTGGGTGTGTGGGGTCCGTCAGGAGGGTGAAGCCCATGGTAGAAATCAGTTCCGCCAATTTTCTACCGCGTCGTTCCTCCCGATGGTAACCCCAATGGGTGCTGGGGGCATTAAAGTCACCTACTATGACTAGTGGTTCCCTGCCTGCAGCCGCGCGCGCTTTGCTAAAGATGTCGGTGTAAGTTATGTTGGGCAGTTTGGGTGAACTGTAAATGTTAAGAATGTGTATGGATGGGTCCTGCTTCCTAAGTGGGAGGAGGGTCACCATAGCACACGAGTAAGGCGGGTCGCATTCTAGATCCACCAAGTTGGCGGTGTAATTTCGGTGCACGCATATTGCGGTTTGTGCGTCCCTTTGATACACGGTATAATTTGTAAGGGCGGCGTGCTCGCCTGGCTCCTGAAGAGCCACTACCGCGGGTAAATCGGGATAGATTTCTAGGTGGAGCCGGAGAGCAGCCCGCTTAGTACGGGCTCGAAATCCCCGGCAATTCCACTGAACGATTGTAAGAGGGTCCGAATTAGTGCGGGTACGGCGTGATTTAAGACCGTGGCCCGCCATCTTGGGGATTAGAATTTTGGGTGGCTTCCAGTAGAGCAGAGAGGTCCATAGGCGCTCCGCTGCTCGTTCTGGGGCTATTATCCGGGGTTGCAGTCAAACTGACAGGCTGCCGATCAGCCTCGGCCATATGAGGTAGTGGCCGTTGCATCTGCGATTTATTCACCCGTTTAAGCTTGGTGGTGGGTCGACGGGTGCTGGAAACGATTTGAGGCAGCTGGGCCACTATCATGGCCGGGATGCGGTCGAATACGGTTTGAATGGCAGCAGCGAGTCTATCCTCGATAGTGGTTACTATGGAGGCCATTTGGCCCTCCAGGTGGCTGAGACGCGCTTCAATCGGAGCGAGGAGTGCCGTGCAGTCCCTTTGTTCAGAGGGGGCACTGTCCATCGCTTCCGGTGCTGGCCCGGAAGGTGTCGAGGTAGGAAGTGGGGGCGAGCGGTTCACGAGCGCCTCCATTGCCTGTGTTAGCGAGGCCACTCTGGCCTTAAATTGCTGGATTTCGATTTGTTCCCGCAAGGGAGTGGGAGCTGTGGGTGGTTTGGGTGGGTTCGGGGGGTGTCGGGGTGGGGAGGCTGCCGTACCCGTGCCGCTCACCTGAGGTCCTTGTCGGATGCGAGCAGCCCATGTGAGTTCCCCTTGGGCAGCAGGCTGGAGTCCGGGTGGCGACGGGTGCGATGTGGAGGAGGCAGGTGGGCCCTGCCTCGATGGAGACCTCTCGGTGGGAGGTCCCGGCGTAGTGTGGCCTCGCTTGGAAGGCCCGTGGGTCCCCGCTCCAGGATGCGGGGGTGGAGGAGATTTGGTGGCAGGAGATGGAGTCACCTGCTGTGGAGCCCGGGTGTCGGGCGGCCTCGGCTTCCGTGGTCGCTGGCGTTTGCCTTTCGTGGGGCCGGGTTGGCTCTCCAGTGGAGGGGTGGGCGATTTGGGTGGTGGTGCCCTGTAGCGCTCCTTACAGCTCCGGTCCCCGGTGACGTGGGGTCCGGCGCAAATAGCGCACTTTGGTGTGCACTCGTGAGGTGCGCGAGCGCCATCCATAAGTGGCACCGTGTTGCCACAGGTGCCGCAGAGGTCCGGCTTAGGGCCAGGGCAGGCGTCGGGGCGGTGCCCAACAGATGCGCACTGGCTACATGCTGGTATGGTTTTTTTGTATGGATGTACCAGGATTAGCAGGGCGTCGTAAGTGACGTACCTGGGCTTGACCTTGCCGGAAAAGGTGAGCCTCACCTTGTTGGTGGTGCCTAATCGCCGGATGTGGAGGATCTCGCCCTCCGGCCAGTAGAGGCGATTTTGAAGTTCGGCTTCGGAGTCGGTACTACGCACTGTCACCACTCCGTAGCAAGAGTCCTGATTATCCGCGCGTAGGTACCCGAAAAGGGGCACCGGTCCGACTGAGGAGAGAACTGTGAGTTCGCCAATCAGTTTGTCCGCAATAAGCGGATCTGCGGTGTAGGCCAGGATGAGGTTTTGGTCCCGCGCCATCACTACTGTGACCAGCCGGTTGGCGTTTGCTCCAAGGTGGGCGATGAGCGCGCTGCCGGCTCCGTTCACGGGGAAAACGGCGGTGAGGGACAATCGAGTCCGCGGTTTGAGGACGACGACGAAATCCGTCGTTTTCGGCTTTGGCAGAGGTAGAGGTTGCCACGTGGGTTTCTTCTTCCCCTGTTGCGGGCCCGCGGAACGCGTCGCAGGCGGCGGGAGTGTTGTGGAACAGGTTTGAGCTGCCGCGTCAGCAGCTGCAATTGCTGCGCCGCTCGCCCGCTCTCGTCTTGCCACCGCGGCAGCAAGCGCGGTGCTCTTAAAGGTTTGGGACAGCTCCCGTCTGCTGTCCGAGGTCTGGATGGTTGTCCACAGCATGCCGTGGGGGTCGTATCCGGTGTAAGTGTCCGCCTCAGGTGCGGGAGTAGTTTGGGGACGATTCCCCGTTCTGCCGGGAGGCGCCTTAGCTAGTAGGCCTAGCTGGGCCGCCACCGGCGTCGAGATGTAAAATGCCCGAGAAGGTCGTAAGATGAGTCCACTTGCCAGGACGTGGTGTCCAGATGAACCGGATCACATTCCGGAGACGGTGGTAAGGTTTTCCTAGGGGTCCGAAGAGGTGGCTAGCGGTTCCGTGCGAAAAACGACGGAGCCGAAACTGCACATCTGATCCGGTCGCGCGCTCGCAGCGCCCCCCACTTCACAGGCGTGTGCTTCCGAGTGGCTGACGACGATATGAGTTCGCTGAATTGGGCATGGTTTGTGCATGTTGAAGGGGATCGAGCAGCGCAAAAGACGTGACGAAGTGTTGACGACAGACGGAGTGTTTATTGCATATCAATTGCCATATTGTCATTTGGTAGAACATTGTAAAAAATGTGGTTGTGATGATCATAGAATCATACCCAAAAAATCGCACCTTCTCAGGACGCTATACATAGAGCAACGTACCCGTGTGGGCCTTATATATATATATACAGGGTGTCCCAGCTATCACGCAGCACGATTAAAAAGAAGAGGAACGGCGTTACGCGAAGCCAACCTAGTGCGAATTGTTTCCAGTACAGCGGAGTAGCCGCCCGTAATTTTTTTGTTACTGAGATTTAATTAATTAATTGTAATTATTTATCTAACTCGAGAATTACTGTCCTAATTATCAAAGTGTCAATGAGAAAGTTGTGGAGCAACATTAAAAACTCCCGATACAGCTCTCTTTGCTCAATACGTGCTACATAAATGCGTTTTTCCGAGTGTGAAAGAAGCCTGCGAATACACGTAGAATTTCCGCACGACTGGCCGCTCGAGGCACTTTGCGTGTAATCGCGGGCTTCTTTCATGCTCGGAAAAAACACTTTTATGTAGCACGTATTGAGCAACAAAAAGCTGTATCGGGAGTTTTTCATGTTGCTCTACAATTTTCTCATTGACACTTTGATGAATATATATAGCAGTGAAATGCGATATACTTATCGAATGTGCATTATCCTGCCTACAGAAGCCGGCTGGGATGAATTGCTCTTTCTATCTTTTCTGCGCAGATTGTTTCTCCTATATACGAAGTATACGATATCAAATAGTGTCGAGACTGGCTCTGCTTTGAAGAAAATAATTTATTTAGGCGCATTCAAACACTGTCACCTTTGAAATAGTCCCATTGCGCACCAATAAAGCGCGTCCAGCGTTCCTGTCGGTTTGCGAATTGGTCGTGGAAGTCTCTTTCCCGGAACGAATCTAGAACCCTTCTGCAATTCCAGCTTGATTTAAAAAAATCGTGTCAAAATGGCCACATTTAACCTTGGGTTTTGATTTTGGGGAGAGAGCGAAATATGCGGGAGCCAAATCTGACGAAGAGGGTAGAAACCATGATGTTTCTGGCGAGAAACTCGCGTGTGCGGAGTGATTTGTAACACGGTTCATTGTCGTCGAGCAGCATACAGCTCCTCGCACGAGCCAGGTCGGTCTGTTTTCCCCAAACGGCCTCCCTCAGATGCCCTCAAAATTGACAGTAATACTCGCTGTTGAGGAGCAGGAAATAACTTTATTGATTCCTGAGGAACCCCTCCCCACCCACTCTTGGTTTAGTGGCCGGCAGGGTTCGCGGGCCGCACCCACGTTGGGACGGGAAGCCCGTGAGCCTGCGCCCTTTCGTGAGCCCTCTGGACGGCCCGGAGCTGGGTCTGGTGGTCGTCGCTTCGCAGGGCGTCCTACCAGTCTTCTTCTTTAGTGAACATGGTGCCGCTTAACGCGGAGCATTGCCAGAGCATGTGCGCTAGCGAGCAGTATGATTCGCCACAATCCGGACATTGCGGCTCTACCTCTGGTGAATAAAGGCTCAGTCTGCCTCTCGAGGGGAACGACCCTGTCTGAAGCATTCTGAATATCGATGACTGTGGTCGAGTCGGACAATTTGCGATGAATTCTCAATGCACAATACCGTGAATACAAAAAAAAAAAAAATACGACGATCATGCACTTTGTCGAGCTGTGGACATGCCTAGCCTTTTTGCGGTCGTGGGGACATTGAGCTTTTCCACTGCGACGACTGTTGCTTCGGCTCAGCGCTGTACCCGTACACCTGTTTCGTCCCCATATAGTGATCGATAATCCGCTACGTGAAAGACGAGTAGAGGCGCGGTGCGCATGCGAAGATGGCGTTCGGAGAACGTGGTCTTGAGAACACCGAGTCCGGATGCTGCCAACGCTCATTATTTTTCCACGCGGACAAACCTTGAGGGGGGACTGCGGTACGCGGTGTTGTGACACCAGCTCCCGAGCCCTTTGCTGGCTACAGACGCCACCGACGTTTCAGATGGCCTAGCACTAAATCGTGCGTGCCTGGCGTGTTTGCTGAGGCCGTCACTGACCACGTGGAAATAGGAGAGGGAAACGGAATTGTATGAAGAAGGAAAACAGGGTTGTTTTCCATACATTTACTTTTAAGAGTAAGCCCATTCCTTGGGGTTGTGGCTTAACAAATGTGTAGCTCTCATTGGAATTTGCTTCTGTGGGACGGGCCAACGGCCCTACCGCCATTTTTCTTTGTCTCAAATTTCACCTATAACAATCCAGACGAGGTGCTGTTCCTCAGTCTAGGCTGTAATCAATAAAGCTGATTGATCAGTCAGACTCCGTACGATGCAACGCTAGTCTGGGCCGCAACCATTTGGTGGTAGAACAGTGAGACTCGTTTAGTCGTATGCAGTGACAGTTGTCCTAGGCTCTAACTTAAGAAAAAGTAGAAGTGTAAGGCGCTGTTTACTTGCGTGTTTTGAATCAGTGTTTTTTTGCTAACTCTGCATTTGCATCTGTAAATATTTTCGTTGCAATATATCTTCAAGTTTTGTTACCTCCAACCTGCCTCCTGCTTCATCAACGCCGATAATCACCTTGAAGAGGTTCGATCGACTTCAAGGAGAGAGAAAAAAGTTAACTATGGGGGAAGCCCAGCAAAAGTTAGACTAAGTGTGTGGTTTGCCACTACTTTACTAGGCGAGAGATACCCCACGTGCCAACAAAATTTTATCACGTGGGGTATCTCTCGTTTCTCAATGGATACCTTCGCACGTAGGGATCGCCGGAAATGAAGAGGCTGATCGACTGGCTGCAACTTGCACTCATAACGACTGTGCTTGCCCTGAAATTTTCTGCAAGCTTGATGACGCTCGTCTGCTGATTCGTCGCCACCTACTCAAGCAGCATCCAGACCAGCGCGTCGCAAATGGAACGTTCCCGCCGGGTGTTCGCGGTCGAGGCTTGCCTCGTCGCGCTAGAGCGCAACTACTCAAGCTAAGGGTTGGCTGTGTTAATGTGCACGAACGTTTATACAGAGAAGGACGTGTGACCAGTCCATAGTGTGCGTCTTGCGGTGGCTGCGAGACACTTCAGCACCTTATATTGGAATGTCCCGCTTTCAGTGCGCAACGCATATCGCTAGTGAGGGACTATCATCTCCTTGGCCTGCGGTGTACGACTCTAGATGAATGTTTACACCCCAGTGGTTGTGCGTCTCGACGTGATCAAGCTCATCGTGCTCTCCTTACTTTTCTAGAAGCAACGAACTTAGGGGCACGTTGGTAACCCAGCACCCATTTCTTTTATTTCCCATTCTTTAGTAGCTTGACCTGCAGGGACGGGCCCTACTGTGTGTTCTACTTTGTTCTTTGAGATTTGTCCTCTCGCTCTTTTTTTCCTCCTTCCTCCCCTCCTTCCTATCTTTATACTTATATGTTTCTCTCGTCCTTTCCGAAGAGTAGGCAGGCGTTGTGCCCCTTCTGGTGGCAGTTGCCAGCCTTGCTTCTCGCTTTCTCTTTCCTGTGTATATGTTTACAAATCAACTAATAATAATACTAGGCTTTACCCAGCTCCGTTGGTCTCTGGTGTTCGCGATAGCAGAGCCACGCATAATTTTTTTGCTTTCTTCCGAAAATAAATACGAAGTCAACGGTAGTCATTTTGACACGATTGCTTAAGTCAAGCTCGAATCGCAGAAGGGTGCTCGACTTGTTCCGAAAAAGAGACTTCCAGGACATATTCTCAAAGTGGCAGAAACGCTGAGAGCACTGTATTGCTGTGCAAGGGGGTTTTTGCGGAGCAGCTTTTTCTAGAGAAAAGAGATGAAGCTTTCGGCGGCACGCCGCACGGGGCCACAGCGTATACGAAACCATTACCGCTTCTACCTTGCTTCTGTGCGATCAGCTGTGGGAAATGCAACTCCGTTTTCGCTAATGCACTCTGCTCCAATCATGCTGGATTGACTCACGTGGATTGAAGATGTGTGCAGGAGTTGGCTGCAAAAATAGTGACGGGCATATCCGTACGTGTTACCGGCACTTCGAGATGTATACGACTTTCCTCACGGGGATACAGAAATTTGCTCATCCGCCAGCGTTGTATAGCTAACCTTCACTCTTGCCCCGAGACGTCGGCAATAGTGAGTACCGCTCGTTAAACAATGGCAAAGGGAGTAGCGCCGCCTCCTGTGATAGTAAGTTTCGCGCACAGTATCTACATACATACCTCAACTGGCACGGGAACTTACGCCCACTCTATTGCCAACGCGTCAAGAACAAGTGAATGAGCGCACACTTGAATATATGCGCACTATATATACGCACAATAAATGACAGCATTACACCGATAGCGCACGAATTGTCGAAGCTGAATGTTTCGTGACCATCCACAAGAGTAAGCGAGTTACTAGCGATAATACATATTTGATGCAAGGTATTACAATGTACAAAATAGCAACGTTTCAAGCCTTGTGCGCATCAAGAACATATCTATCGGTTACTTTCACATATAGCGCAAATAAGTACACATACACGCAAAGAAGACAGGACAGATGCGGACGAGCGCTCTATCGGAACTGAGCAGACCTGCCAGCGATTAGGCAGAAAAAAAAATTGGAGGACGCTTAAGCTTCGCCTTTAAGAGTGGAACGCGATATCGTTATCGGGCCCCGTTCGCATCGCATTTTTCTGTGAGTAGGCTTCACTGCAACACAGAACGTGGCAAAGCCAGCTTACAAAGACCAAGCTTACACCGATCCCCTTAAAGTCGGCTTCACTTTTAAACGTCACATTGTCGCGAGTTGCCTACGTGTTTTGTGTATAGGGAGGGGTCCACTCCTCTACGCGTCCGGGCGGTGACCGTTTCTGTTCTTGAGGGGACAGAAGGCCCGCGTGGTATCGGGTGATGAGCCACGGTGCGCGCCAGGGAGGCGTGGCGCGGATTCGGTGAACGCGGGCTTGTGCGTCCTTAGTTGGCATTCCGTCGACGGTCATAATAGGTCCACACAGACAAACCTTGAGTGGGACTGCTGTACGCGGTGCTGTGGCACTGGCTCCTGAGCCCTGTGCTGTTTAGAGACGCCGCCGAGGTTTAGATTGACCACGTGTTGCGTGCACGGAGCGGAGGTCCACTCCCCTACGCGTTCGGGCGGCAACCACTTGGACCTTGTTTTTGGAGTGCTGAGAAAAGCCCGCGCGGTGTCGAGTGACGACTTACAGTGCACGCTGTAGAGGTGCGGCACACATGCGAGGAACGCATTCGGAGAACGGTAAACACCTAGTTCAGATGCCACCGGCGGTCATAATTTTTCCACGCGGAAAAACCTTGAGTGAGACTGCGGGACGCGGTGTTGTGGCACCGGCTCCCGACTCATTTGATGGCTAGAGACGCCGCCGAGGTTTGAGATGGCCTAGCATTAAATCGTACGTGCCTGGCGTGTTTCGCTGAGGCCGCCACTTACTACGTGGAAATAAGAAAGAGAAACGGAGTTGTAGGAAGAAGGAAAGCAGTTTTGTTTCCCATTCCTATAATAATCCTATAATAATTTCCTATAATAATCCGGACGATATCCGGTCCCTCAGTCTGGGCTGAAGTCAGGATAGCTGATAGATCGGTGAGGCACCGTACAGTAGTCTGGGCTCTAACAGTCATTCAGAGAGTCGACGAGCGGGACGTTGTTTCTCTATTGTTCAATTTGTAATTAAGTTGTTTTAACTGCCATGTATCAGCATAGAAAAGTTTAACGATAAATCTTGTTCGTCTGATCTACATCGCTTCCTGTCTGCGTTTGAACATCATTCGATCATCATCCGAGAGATTTCATGTTCCAGCAAAGAACAGAGAAGCAAGAAGAAGAACGGACCAATAAAACTTTACTAAAGGTGACAGCGTTTGAATGCACATAAATAAATTACTTTCTTCGAAACAGAGCCAGCCTCGAAACTTTTTGATACGACCCCATATATTTAAGTTGATATAATGCAATAAAGATTGATTGTTAGCGCTGTCTCTGTCGTCTACACTTCATCCCATCTTTTGCGTTGTTCGACCCTGATGATGATGTTCCTGGATATTTTTGCCAGAGCGCCCTGCGGGCCACTCACCAGGCCACATGCATAGCAAATTTTGGTTGTACGCTGGAAGTTCTTACGTGCCTTCTAGGAAGCGTTCTACCGCAAGACTTTTTCAAATTGGTTCATTAATAGCCGAGATAGAAATACTTCAGTGCCACGAACCCATGATATCAGGAGGCGAGCGTCACTGCCAACATATAGACATCCTCTTCACTCGCCCCGTCTAGCTTCCGCGAGCGAAATTCCTTCCCTGTGTTCTCCCATACTGGAGCTGGAGGATCGCGTGACGCATACGTCACGGGCCCCGCCTTTATCTTATTATTATTATTTTTTTTCCTCTCGATCTTTTGCTGTGCGGCGCACTTCCTCTGGCGATCTCGCGCGCGAACTGTTGCGTTTGTCTTGCTTCGCGCAGCGCACGATTTTGCGCGCTGTGCACGAGAACACCTGACTAGCGGTATAAGTCAGTGCTACAAGAACACTGAGGCAGACGCAAGCGGATCACAGAGCATGATCGCGCGCTGGAACACGGTAGAAAACGACAGTTTCGCCATTCGCTCTCTGCGCGTGCGACTGCACGACGTAGGAAGAAGCGTATATACGAAACGGAAGTACATCTCTCTTGCTACGGTGCGAAGCAAGACAGACATGCAGACATTCGGTTTCTAGGTTTTACCATTTTTCTAAACTTTGATTCGTCTATTGAAGCAACATATCAAACAGATAAGCGCTGTTGCCTTGAATAATTCTCGGTCATGTGTCACTGAAAGTGACGTCACAGCACTTGCGCGATTGACGTCGACTCTCCGGCTGGAAGCGCGGCGCCCGCGAGAAGGGCAAACGGCGTTTGGTTCGAAATTTCAGCTCTTTCCGCGGCGCGTAGCGATGTAATACTTAGCAGACACGATAGTTAGCGCGCATTGTATGCACTGCGTTTGTCAGCTAAAAATGGTCAGACCTGGTGAGCCCTTTATTACGAAGCATTCTTGCTGAATGTAGACCGGGTTTTCCTGCAGGGTATTTGACGGTTTGTGGGTCGATCCCCGAGGCAGTGCAGTCTAACATAACGTCTCAAACGGTGACATAGGACTGCATTTGAAGTACATAGCTCTTATCAAACGCCCAGATAGCACTGAATGTGACCTTCAGATCTGGTATAGCGCCGATGAAACAATGTGCAATCAGTTATTGCGTGACACACATCTGTTCTCAGATAGTAGGCATTGGCGCACCTGGGTCCTTTTGTGCACAATGAACGTGAGAAATGACGCTAGCTTCGCCCTAACCTGTGAATCCATCATTGAAACCACTAGTGATGTCACCGGTCAAGACGTGCACGGTTCAAACCCCTGGTTCAAACCACAATCAGTGAACCGATGGACATTGAGTAACTATGTCAAGTGATGTGCATATATATAATTGTACAAACTCTAACAATGTAAAATTGTACACAATCAACATCTCCAGCAATGCAATGCCGTATAAACATTTCATCTTCACAACCTGCGGTGCACGTTTCGCTTCAGAAATAAGCGCGGGTATAGGGAGTCCTCCCTACGCACCAAACCACAATGCTTCGCGTTATGTAGAGCTCAACTGAGGTTGTGGCTGACAAATTTTAATCATCGTTATAGACAGTATACACCACAGCGACCACCAGTTTTTTTGTTTATTTCAGCTCACGAAAGGCGCTCTATCTATCGCACTTTTCTTGAAAAATGTCCAGCACAAACTTGTCTTGTTGCGGCTTATCCCCTGGTTGGTAGAGAAATGCCAGTGTCTGTGTCGGGAAGTCGAATGTTTCTGAAGAGAAAAGGAGAGAGAGAGAAAAATTGTTGTGAGGTTACGCTGTGAGCTGCCTCGCGGAGAGGTGAGCACCAAACATACGTATATTTGTCTGAGCAGCCTCACGCGTGAGTGCGGTCGCTCACGCTGCTTTCAAACGCCGCGAGCCAGACAGATGCTCGGCCCTCTCCCCTGATGATTCCTCTAGACGTTTGAAAGTAATATAAAGCGAGGGAAAAGCTATGTAGCATAAGAATGTATGAGATCGGGTCTTTGTTCCTCTCTTGATGAGAGGGCGCGTGCATTTTTACTAGTACGAAATAAAGCTGACGCAAGTAAAGAAAGCCACGCGGAGCAGCTGGAAAGCCCCATGACGAAGCAAATAAGTGACTGTAGGCGCAAAATCTTTAACCGCCGAAAGCGATGAAAAATATGTTTCTAATCTTTCTACCTTAGATCTAGGGAAAGCTCAGAGGAAAATAAGCACCGCTTTCCGCTACGTGCCCTGATGAACTTTGTCACAAGTGCAGTTGTTACGAGCTCGCGGCGTCGCTTTCGCGAGATACCGAGGTGTTTTCTCAGCGCGGAGTTGCACAGAGCGTGCCTTACCTACGGCATCGGGGCCTCGGGATCCGCACAGGCTGCGTCCCGCGACCAGCAGGCGGGGCCCCTTGTCGCATTCACCGCCGGGTCCCACGGAAAAGCGCTGGAAGCGCACCTGCACCTGGCACACGGCCTCGTCGAACTTGCGCAGCAGGTAGAGGCAGGCGCCGCCTGCCGCCGACGGGCCCTCCAGCCTGAACCGCTCCTTGGCGAAGGTGCCACCGCACGCGGAGCCTGCAGCCGATCACGTGACTGACACGTCTCTACGAAGTCGGAGAAGATCTCACATGCACGCTTCTCGGGACACCGAAAAGAGGACGCAAGCATGAAATTTAGGTAACATAAGATATTTGGCCTCGTGTAGAAACAAGGCTAAGTACAACAATTTGTACTCATAATATATATATATATATATATATATATATATATATATATATATATATATACAAGGTGTCCCAGCTATCACGCAGCACGATTAAAAAAAAAGAGGAACGGCGTTACGCGAAGCAAACCTAATGCGTATTGTTCCCAGTACAGTGGAGTAGCCGCCAGTAATTTTTTCGTTACTGAGATTTAATTAGCTAATTGTAATTAATTATCTAACTCCAGAAGTACTGTCCTAATTATCAAAGTGTCAATGAAAAAGTTGTAGAGCAACATGAAAAACTCCCGATACAGCTTTCTGTTGCTCAATACGTGCTACATAAAAGTGTTTGTCCGTGCATGAAAGAAGCCCGCGAATACACGCAAAGTGCCTCGAGCGGCCAGTGGTGCGGCAATTCTACGTGTATTCGCCGGCTTCTTTCACACTCGGAAAAATGCATTTATGTAGCACGTATTGAGTAACAGAGAGCTATATCGGGATTTTTTCATGTTGCTCTACAACTTTCTCATTGACACTTTGATAATTGGACAGTAATTCTCGAGTTAGATAGTTAATTACAATTAGTTAACTAAATCTCAGTAACGAAAAATATACTGGCGGTTACTCCACTGTACTGGAAACAATACGCACTAGGTTTGGCTCGCGTAACGCCGTTCCTCTTTTTTTAAATCGTGCTGCATGATAGCTGGGACGCCCTGTATATATAAATAATGTAGAGCCGTTCCACTACTGTGAAGATGCAAGCCAGCGAAGCTGTCACTATGGTGGGTCTGCTGTAGCGAATATTGCTATAGTGAATTTATATATTATCGTTATTGACTATATTAGGCGTTTTCGGCATGTTCGTCAAAGAGCAAGGACACCGGCGTCTTGTTTTCGCCCGGTGCGATGGCCAAATAGTGCGTTTGCTGGGCCAATTAAGTCCGATCTTCTGTCGAGGCGTTGGCGCGACGCCGACGAGATCTCTCTCGCTCCTGCTCTCGGCGGCTCATACCCTCATATCCAACGTGGGTATGAGTCACATGCGATTTCTTTCTTTATTACCTTCCTTCTTTCTTTCTTTATTTCTTTCATTCCTTCCTTCTTTCTCTCTTTCTTTGGTGGTGGTGAATTGTAGCAACAGGCTCTCTCTTTCTTCCTTTGTCCCTGGCTCATACCCGCATATCCAATGCGGGTATGCGCCACACGTGATTTTATTATCGTTAATCGTGACGTAACTGACGAGCATGTGATGCTATTGATGTCATGACCTATCAGTCATGTTAGTCATACATTTGTACCCTTCCATGTCAATTTTGGTATATACCAAGTGAATGAGACGCCACGAAACGAAACGCCACAAGATTGTTGCCTACTTCCGGTGCACACGGACGCGATCTCCTGGAACCTAGCCTTTAAAAGATTCACTGTAAATAAAATGCCACTGCACGCGTTTGTTCTGGCGGCGCTCGCGTGTGGCAGCCGCAGTGACTCACAGGAACGGAGAGCGACACTGTATCATGAGGTCATGACGTATCAGCGGCGAAAGCGAAGAGCTTGAAATTGTGTGCGATATAATCCGCATTGCTCAAAGTTGGAGGTTGTGGCTTATTTTCTACACGCGAGAGGGCAGCCAACTTAGGATTGCGGCTAAAGAAAGATGCTAAGCTCAGCTAGATTGGTAGACTACCCTTCGGGAGGAGTGCCGGGTTTCTCAGCGTGATTGAAAGCACGCTAGGCCTCCCCCCCCCCCCCCCCCCCCCCGCCCTACAAGAAAAAAAAAAAAAAGACAGTGAAGACGGGTGCGACACTTCATTAAATGTCCCGTACCAGCTCCCTGTGACATCATAGATTTTGACAGCGTCTGCTGGGGGCGCTTTCTTTGTTTTGTCTTTTAAGATAATATTGCATTCGAAAGAAAGAAAAGACTCACCCTGCAACTTTTGGTAATGTTCCAGGCATAAAAGGCGGCTAAAATGCGCGAAAATACAACAAAACTGACGATTTCACACTGACGTCACCGACATCGTGGTTTCGGCGCAAGATTCAAGAAATAAATTTCGCCATTCTATATCGCCTCTAATTATCAACTCTATTCCTCCAAAGAAGCTTTAAAGGAATACTATATACCTGTCTAAAGTCATATTGTAGTTCTCTTTAGCGTTCCATTAATACTTTGCATCCATCACCTAAAATGAATTTAACCTAAAAACAAAAGCAGCCAATGAACACGGTCGTAATGTGTCGATTAATTAACTGCGTGCCTCCAAAGTGCGTCACGTTTCCCCTTGGTGCCCTCTGCACCAGTAGAAGCTCGCTCCCTAATTGGGCCCTGTTGTATACTATGCCGCGCTCGCAACTTTCTAACACGAGCGTGTATATATAGAGCTGTGATCGGTGTTTTTAGGTCATGTCATCATTAGGTCAGCAAATTATGCCAACGTGTACTTCGTACGTACCTTTTTTTGGACAAGAGTTCTCGATCTGGGTCAGTTGTAATGCGAAACCTGTACCACTTCCCTGACCGTTGGAGTAGAATTCCATCCGAAGACCGTCGGCGGAGACCGGGATCACTGTCATACGACACAAGACAAGCACTGGTGAATGAAGCAGCCACATCCAATATAACTTTGAACAGAAATAATTGCAATATTATAATTTTGATAATATTAATAAGCTTGCACGAAATTAGTTTCCTTTCTACCATCGTATTTCTTTTGTTTGTTTGTTTGTGTGGTCTAAGTAGGCAGGGTGTGCCTACTTCCACCAAGTTAGCTACTGCGTTAGATGACCGAGCGCCAATGTTGGGACAGTTGGCACTCGTGGACAGCTAACTTATATTTGGGTCATTCCTCGCCAACTGTCCCAACATTGGTGCTCGGCCATCTGCGATTTCTTTCTGAAAATTTAGGCGATTCAATATAACACAAAAGGCGCTGTAGGGAATATTTGCTCCCATAGAAAAGCTCCGATCAAGCACCACGGAACTTTCTCACATATGGCCCGTAAAAGGCGTTGCCGAAAACTGCGTTCCATTATTAAGAAATCAAGACTTATTTTTCTCAGGAGAATGAAGACGAGCCTTACACCTAAAACTGTACTCGTCGCATATTAGTATTTTCCCGTCTTTCTATAAGCCGTTAAAACTGGTCAAAATGGGCCATCTTCGATATTAAAAAAATGACTTCATACAAGAACTTAAATTTTTATCAGGTAAGTGTAAGTGTTCAGAAGCATTACTTTGCGCGAAAAATGTTTTCAGGTAGATATACCGCGCAGCAGTGCGCACGTCAGGTGACCATAAATATGCAAAAACTCATTTTTTGCTTATGTTAAGCCACCAAATGAACACTGAGGCGTATAGTAAAAATACGCTAAATAGTGCACCTGATTTCACGTTGTATTGCTTACAGACTGAGAAAACTTTATCAAATTCCTTTTTGTTTCAAACGAAAAAAATGTTTGAAGTTCTCTCCCACCGCTCTCGAAATGTTCGTCGTGTTTTGTCTTCGCCGCAAAGCCTTTTGGCGTCGAATATAAAATGCATGGACGCGAGCTTTCTAATTGTGCCAATAGAGGGGTGTATATAGGGAGCCTACACCAACATCCCTGTCCCATGTTTCTTATAGCTGTCTCCGACTTCTTAGTTGACGTCCTGCCAATTAGGACAATACCTAACGAGTTAGATATTTGTTTTATTTACTTAAATGAGTCACAATCGAAAGAAAATAGTGATGGCTTCTCAACTCGACTGAGAGCAATATATGCTTAGCTTCGTTTATGCAAAATGTTCCATTTTTAAAGTTTGGTCTATATTAACTGGGACAACCAGTATATATGAACATTTTCGCACATGATCAGGCAAGAGTTTCATAAAAAATAAATGCGGACATATTGTCAACGACATGCTCAGTATAACCTGAAGAAAAATTAAGCCAAACGCTTCTTCCTTATTAGCCGCGAAATATGTGAACAACAACAACAATTAACGACGATGACGACAAGGTCATGAAATTTCAACACAACTGGGTCAAACCAAGTATACATTATAATGCGTCCGTGATGCGCTGATATTTGCAGATTTGCCATAACATTACGCGTAGGCCATTGTGCTTACACATACGACACATTAAACGTTAGCCCGTTTCCGTAAGATTTACTTCACAAACCGATGGGTGGCGGTGGCTCGACTCCGCAGAAACGCTCGCCCGTCGAGCTGAGCTGCACCGCATCGCCGGCGTCGCACAGAGGCAGGTGGCCGTCCACGTCCAGCTCCTCGAACTTCAGCTCGACGGCGCATACGCCGGGACCCTGCAGCGATGAACAACGAAGAGGTTTGCTCGCTGACACCGCCCCATCAAGGTTGTCAAACTGAAACACCTCCAGACGGGCAGGTTTTTTTAAAAGCAAAGCTTCCTTTGTCTATTCCTTCGACTTTTCCACTGCTGCTGCTGCTGCTGTCTTGCACGCCGCGTCGGGAGGTGGTTCAGAGCGAGCAGGAGCGTGGCAGAGACGAAAGGCGACGCGAGACACTCGTTTGGAGCTTTCCATCGACGGTCGTCATAATGCCCTCCGGAGCTACCTGGGCGTCGGCACAATGCCATCTTGGCAGCTGTAATTATCCGGGACCCCCCGCAAAAGCAATGCAGAAACGGCAGCACTTTCCTTTCTACTAGCGTGCAACAGTCCAGAGGGGCGATAGAATGGTAGAGACGAGGTAGGGAGGAGGCGGGAAAGGAGGCAGATAATAGGTAGAACCAACTCGCAGCCACGAAACGAGTGAACGAGAGCCTCGCCACTCTTCGCTCGCAGTTTTCATACATGGGGGAGGGCGGGACAGTGAAAAGGCGACGTGAGAACGCGAGGAAACGCTACTAATAGACACGACAGCGGTTGCGGGCAAATTGAAGATACAATACTGTGCGTTTCTGCTACCATGAAAATTTGTCAAGCTGACAACTGACGCAGGGCGTGCAGACGCAAAGCCACATTAAATCGCCGTAGGCTCCAGGTGACACTACGGAAGCGGTCGCCAGTGGTGTTAACTTAGCGAGAAAGTCGCTAAATTTAGCGTTTTTTCAGTCGTCCTAGCGACAATTCTATCTCTTTGGAGTCTTAGCGACCTTTTGGGGGACTTTGAAGCGTTGAAGTATGCCAATCACTCAGTCGGTGATTCCGAATTACCAGGCGGAATGGTCGGCACGGGACCAGTCACCAGATGCAGCAGACAAGAACGCTCCGTGGTTTGACGTGATGACACGCAAGGGAGGCCGTTCTCGAGCACCCAAGACCGCACCTCATCAAGAGAAGCAGTCTTCAGCAAGGGCGATACTCACAGTTCGCCCCGCTGAGCGACGCTTAGTGGCGTCGCTCCTGGATCACGTTGTGGAAAGTACGTATGGGGGGTCATGCGCGATGGCTATTGTTGCTGCCGGGGATGCACACCTGGGAAGGCCAAGACATATTCGCAGAGCTTGAGCTTGCACAGACTGGAGGGCATGGAGGTTGGTCTTACCGGTCCCACTCAGTACAGGTAAGCATAGCGTAGGAGACCAAGGAAGAGCCCGTTATAGAGTTGGAGCATCGCCCTCACAGATGCACCCCATGACTTTCCCGCGAGAAATTTGAGAACATGGGTTACCATGGCCAGATTCTTTTTTAGGTAGCAGATTTGACGACTCCAGGAGAGGTCTCGATCGATTATCGCCGCTAGAAAACGGTGCGTCTTCTCGTAGATGATTGGCTGTCCATTAATTTTGACAACATACGGTCTCATTGCTTTGCGCGTGAAAGCAACCATAGAGCACTTCTCTGATGACACCTCCAGACCTCATGCTCAGAGATAACCTGATGTTACTGTGGCCGCGTTTTGGAGTCTGGCGCGGTGCGCGCCAGACGCGTAAATCCTGATGACCAAATGCATGTGTCGTCCGCATAGATCGACACATGGGTGGATTGCGGAAGGGAATGAACCAAGTCGATGAGCACTAGATTAAATAGAGTGAGGCTCAAGACTCCACCTTGTGGTACGCCACGGTAGGCGTTGTGCTGCGATATCACACCATCCTCTGTTTGCACAAAGAATGACCTGTCCTTCAAATAGCTGAGTATATCCATCGAAAAACAAGGCCACCTAGGCCGACAACGCCCAAAGTGACTAGGATGGCTCGATGAGTTATGTTGCCATTAGCGCCTTAACGTCCAGGAACATCACCGCTGACAGTCTCTTTAGGGTTTTTTCGTGCTGAACTGACGAGACAAGATCTATGACGTTGTCTATAGAAGAACGTCCGCGTCGGTAGCCTGCCATAGCGTCAGGGTATATCTCGTACCGCTCTAGGTACCACTCCAGACGTGTCAGCACCATCCTCTCCATCACCTTTCCTAGACAACTGGCCAGAGCAATGGGACGATAAGACGCCACGTCTAGAGGTGATTTGCCTGGTTTGAGCAGAGGCACAAGGCGGCTGGACTTCCATGCAGCAGGAACCACTCCTTCACGCCACGAATTGTTGTACACGTCCAGAAGACCATGCCGGGCTGTTTGACCGAGGTTGGCAAGAGCTGCGTACGTCACCCCGTCAGGCCCAGGCGATGAGGAACGTCTGCACGCTGCCAATGCCGCTTGCAACTCCTCGATGGAAAACAGATTGCCCATACGAGAATCCCTCGAGATGGGAACGTCATAAGGATCATGCGCGGTGAACGAGGACGGTTGACCGGCAACCTTCAAACAGAAGTCCTCCGCTACGTCGATCTCTCGGCGACCTTGGTAGAGAGCCAGGCATTTGAAGGGGTGGCGTTGTTGCGACGATGTTCGAAGACCGCGCACCGTCCTCTATATATATGACAAGGGTTTATGTGGGTCAAGAGAATTACAGAAAGTCTTCCACCTTAGAGACTGCAGTAAGCTGATCCGACGCTGGATCTTGTCGGGAAATGGGGGGGTGCCAACGGCACTCTGCCTCGACACAACAAGCCCCGCGGTTGGCGCATGCCTGCGCATCAACCGCGGTCCGGTACAAGCTCGAGGAAACAATAGACGACAACCACGTGTACACTCGAAAAGCATTTATTACGACTGCAACTAACACTTCGAGCTGGCCAGCTAGCTATAGTTGACATCGCTGAGGGTTCCCTCGAAGAGAATAATACACTAGGTAAAGAAGGGCTTCCGACTTACCAACTGGGGAATACGGGGGGGCCGCGGCGTTTGCCGCGGCAAGAACGCGGTTGACTAACCACGTGCGGGAATACGGGAGCGGCGGCGGAGACTTCCGCCATCGCCGCTTGCTGGGGACCAAAGAGACCCGGGCGATATCAGTGGGATCTCACGTGACCCACCCGGTGGCGCTGATAGCGCTTGCGATTCCCGCGCGCCGCCCGCGGAAGGAAAGTTTCCCCTCTCCCAACTCTCCCTGTCACGCATGCGCTTGACGTCGCGCGACGTTCGCTGCCCGTGCGGCGGTTATGGGACCCGAGGATTCCCACATCCCTCCACCCTTAAATATTGCCCTACGGCGGAGAAATCGCTGGAACGACGGCATTGACAAAGTATCCGGGCAGATGCGATGGTAAACTCCGGCAGGAAATGTCCGAATCCACGTCGATAGGCAGCACTGTCCTGTGTGGCGGCCGTCACAGTGGTTGACGATGACGGGGGCTGAAGATGGCTTGCCCTCAAGATGCGCGCCGCAATGTCCACCCGGCAACAGCGGGTCAGGACTTTCTCGAAGCGGCGGCGCGCGCCGGCTCGATGAACCTCGGACCGACGCATCCTCGTGGGAGTGTATGATGGTGGGCCTCCCTCATTGTGGCTGCCATGTGCTGCTGCATCGCGCCGCGAACAGGGAGGGGCCGAGACAGCAGGCAGGGACGTGGACCATGGCAGCAATAGCAAGTCGAGGCGGCTTCACTCGTTCTGCAAAGTCGCTCAAATGCACTCCACAAACATTTAGAATTAAGGCAGTAGAGGCCGCCGCAGCGTCGGCCGTCTGACACGATGCTGAACCACCCGTCTACCGCATAGCTTTATGTGGTAACGAGAAGAAATAAAAACAATCCAGTTCATTTGAATGAAGTTATTCGCTTCGACCGAATTTTTCCGGTCTGATACAGCGCGAAAAAGGGCGATGCTCGTATGAACAAGGCGCTCTCTGGTCCCTCGAGATTTCGGTTATTCCGCCCGCAAAATATTGAGTTCAACTGAACAAAATAAGCTTTCTATTTCGAACGAGGTTTCTCCGCTCGGGCGAGTATAGTAGAAGTAGCGAATCCTGTTGCACCCGCTAAATGTCATGGCATGGTCGTCTTCGAACATGCGACCAGCAGCTCCGCAGAGCCTTAGGCCTAATCGCGGCAATGACGGATACCAATGCCACAAAAGACCCATAAAGGGTTCCAATGAGCCGCCGCGAGGAGATGCAGGCCTAGCTAAGCGGTCCCCGCTCGCTGCTCAACACGCAGCTTTCGAGCCGACTCCTGGGACTGCGCCCCGCTGACGTCCTAGCCAGCGTTTCCGGCGCCCGGTTCCCCGAGCCAAAGATACAGAAAGGAGGCTATTTACATATGTACAGGGAAAATCGACCACCGCGTCGGCTGCTGCACTCACTCGCTTCGGGCGTACTCTTAAAAGAAAACTTGCTGCAAATCTCAGCGTCTACACGAGTTCGGCGACACTGGCGCAGCGTTAACTCGTTCTCAAGAAAGCACACACAGATCTAGCTAGCAATCACGCCTTCGGCTGAGGCCTAACGCTGGTCCGGACAAAGCCTTCATCGCACCGAACCGATCGTCGTCACGTTTTCCAAAAGCTTGCCCCACGTTGGGCGCCAAAATGTCGGGAAATGGGGGGGTGCCAACGGTCCTCTGCCTCGACACACCGAGCCCCGCGGTTGGCGCATGCCTGCGCATCAACCGCGGTCCGGTACAAGCTCGAGGAAACAATAGACGACAACCACGTGTACACTCGGAAAGCATTTATTACGACTGCAACTAACACTTCGAGCTGGCCAGCTAGCTATAGTTGACATCGCTGAGAGTTCCCTCGAAGAGAATAATACACTAGGTAAAGAAGGGCTTCCGACTTACCAACTGGGGAATACGGGGGGGCCGCGGCGTTTGCCGCGGCAAGAACGCGGTTGACTAACCACGTGCGGGAATACGGGAGCGGCGGCGGAGACTTCCGCCATCGCCGCTTGCTGGGGACCAAAGAGACCCGGGCGATATCAGCGGGATCTCACGTGACCCACCCGGTAGCGCTGATAGCGCTTGCGATTCCCGCGCGCCGCCCGCGGAAGGAAAGTTTCCCTTCTCCCAACTATCCCTGTCACGCATGCGCTTGACGCGACGTTCGCTGCCCGTGCGGCGGTTATGGGACCCGAGGATTCACACAATCTTCTTCTGTAGGCGTCTCGACCCCCTTAAGTCGTAGATGGACTTGGTGCGCCGGGTTTGTCTGGCGATCGAGAGGCCGAGCGCCGAGCGAGAAGGACGGAGCAGCAACGCAAGCGGCGGCAGGCCGAGCGCGAGTGACCGACCCCGAAGTCGTCGGCAAGCGCCACGCACGAGCTGAACAAGACCGGCAAAAGGCGCCGGCTATGCGTGCCTAGGAGACGTCTCTTCCGTGCTAGGCGGCTTGCGACAATTCGGGTGAACGCACAAAAAGGGAATAGCACCCATACGCTTGCGCGTAACCCGCTTTCACGAAGTGAAACATCACTATATTTTTTTTACAGTAATACTGTTAAATTAAAGAGCCCCTCACGAGTCCCCATTGCAAATTTTGGTTTTACTATATATATGTTTCAAAGCGGAAGTTGTAAGGCACCGTCTAGGGGGCGTTTTGAAGAAATAATATTTTAGAATAGTTTCATTGTAGGAGGGGATAGAATTGAACTCTCATGTTACCATGTCGCCGGGAGGCGAGTGTCACTGCCAACAGACAAATCACCACAGAACCATATGCTTCGACTAGCTTCCGCAAGCGGCATTCCTTCCCTGCCTACCGCGTAACGTTCACGTGACGAGCCCCACTTCCTTTATTTTTATTCTCTTTCTTTTTCTTCTTTTTTTCCTGAGCGGCGTATTTCCAGTGGAGCCCTTGCGCGTTCCGCATTGGATATTTTTTATTTATTTATTTATTTATACATACTGCAGCCTCAATGAAGCTATTGCAGGAGTGGGATGAACAAACATATGAACATTTACGAACATGAACAAGTTTCCAAGAATTCATTCAATGGTAGTGAACGGATGCTTCCCGGCAAGCGGCAACGAGTTCCAGGCTTGAATTGTTGACGGAAAAAAGCTACATTTGAAGAGGTCGGTGCGAGCAAAAAAGGTTGAAATGTTAAGGGCGTGGTTGCTCCTCGTAGATTAAGGTCTGGAAAAAGTAAGATAGTTATCTAGAGTATCGAAGCGGGTAGAATTGATTAAAGTGTAATGGAATGTCAGGTATTCAATATGGCGACGCATTGCAAGTGTAGTGAGTCCAAGCTGGGGAAGAAAACTGGACGGTGAAAAATCCTTGTCATATCTTCTGCAGGCAAAGCGCACTGCCCTTTTTTGAATGAATTCTAGTTTTTTGATATCACATTTTCTATAGGGGTTCCATACAACGCAACCATATTCGAGAATGGGACGAATGAGAGTTTTATAAGTAAGAAGTTTGGTTTCTTGAGGAGCAGGATGGAGCGTACGATGTAAATAACCTATTCTTTTAAGGGCCTTGTTACAAGTGAGATCAATGTGTTTGGTCCATGACAAATTGCGTGTTACAAGAATACCGAGATATTTGAATTCGAACACTCGGTGTAACGTAACATTGTTAAAAGCATAGTCAAAGGACAAGGGGCATGGACATCGGGAAAATGACATGATGACGGTCTTGGAAAAGTTGATATTCATTTGCCATGATTTGGACCAGTTACAGAAGTCAGAGAAGGAATCGTTAAGGGTGGCATGATCAGTCAGAGATTTTATAGTATGATATAAGAAACAATCCATCTGCAAAAAGGCGTATCTTAACAGAGGTGTGTAAGGGGAGATCATTATTATAAAGCAGGAACAAAAGGGGACATAGCACTGAACCTTGAGGAACCCCTGATGAAACAGGCATCGAAGGTGAGTTAGTAGAGTTGAAACGTGCATATTGTGAACGCTGGGGAAAAATTCCCATAACCAACCAACCAAGGATGCGATTTTTAGTATAGCGAACAACTTATGCAATAGTTTAGGATGTGAGACAGTGTCGAAGGCCTTAACAAAATCTATGAAAATGGCATCAACCTGATCACGTGTGTCTAAAGAGCTGCTGATGTGGACGAATTCTGTCAGTTGAGTTTGTGGGGTCTCACACGTGCTCTTGAGACAAAGGAACGCCAACACAGTAGTGCAAACAATCAAAAGGGCATTTATTGTACCTTTCAAACACTAATGCATGCTAGCCGAATTACTACCCATAAAACATTCACATGGGTGCGCGACAAATCAAGGAAGTCCGACTCACCGCGACCGGATAGCGAGCGAATATGTTTGCCCCATGTTATGACACCATCGCCTAGTCGCTCACGTGTACGGTCACGCGAACGGTGGCGCGTTCGAACGATCCAAGTTCGTCCTTGCCGGTGTCCTGCTCCTAGCCGGGCGAGATGGCCTCGCGAAGCGTGGATCGGCGCACGTACGGAACGTGCTGCTCGCCGACCCCAAGCCCAAGAGGAAGCGCTTTCTCCCTTTTGCGCCCAAGTAACCCCGCCGTTAGGTGGCGTTAGCGCGCCACACTACCTAGGGTGCCTCGATGCCAGCGCCGCCGTTCAGGGTGGTGCCATCCTTTGACCGCACCCGCGCCGCCGCTTTCTCGCTGCGACGCCATCTTGAGTCACAGCGAGTGGTTGCGAGTGCTTGGTGCCGGTGCTTAGTTCGAGACACAGTGCGCGCGGATGCTTCGCTGACGCTTCTACTTGCTGGACAGTGTTCAGCCGCATGAATGACAAGCTTGTCAAGTGCATCGAGTCGACATGACGGGCTGTTGTGTTCCCAAGTGCACCGGATCGACGCGTAAAGGGCTTCGTTGTTTACGCTTCCCCCGGGACCCAGAGCGAAGGAAGAGATGGGAAGCCCAAGTAAAGCGGTATCACTGGAAGGCAACGGATAGCTCCTACATTTGCGAGGTAAGTGTCAAGAAAGTTTAGACTATCGCATCGTGTTTTTTATAAATAAGAAAGTAATCTCTGATCCTCGCTCACGTACCTACGTTCGCTCACGAAGTAAGCACTGCACCGATGCTGAGTAGCCTATGGTTTGCGAGCGCGCGTCGCATAGGCTTTTGCCGTTTTGATCAGCGCAGTCTATGCGAGTAGTACCCTTATTTTAATGACTGACGAAAATGCTTCGCCGCGAAATAGTCTTACATTAGCTACAAATCGTGATGTAAACCACCTATTTTACTTTTTCACGGGAAGCACACATCGTGGGTGTCTCTTGCTTCTTTTTTTTTCTCAGTTTCTTTTTTCGCTACTGGTTATTTGGGACTAAAGAACGCAGTGCTTCTTCTGGGGAGAGTGGCTGTTGTGTACGTGGCAAGCGAAGCATTGTGATTTTCTCTATTCTCAGCAGATATCTTGCGGATCTCAGGTTGTTACGTTATATAGCTGATTTTTTAGACGAATATATTTGTAGCGTGGTGCTCGTAAGCCGATGGTCATTCGTGCTCATTCCGGATCGTAGTGGGTACTGTGACGGTCTTTAAATGCCTGTGCACGGTATGCCCCGGCGTAGTAGAGTTAAGGGGCATCATGGGACCAAAATGTTTCGGCGCTTTCTGGTATGGTGTCTGTTGTAGCCTGTGCATTTCTTCGAAACGTCTGAAGCGAGGTGGTACAGCATTACTTCCGCGAAAATTTATTTTTAAGCACTGTAATGGGTTCTCTGTATTTACAAGGCAACTTTTCATATCAATAATCACTTTTGTTGTTTTACTTGTACTTAGAAACACTTTGAAGAGGACCAGTACGAGGAAAATCGACAGGATGGGCGCCATCTGTTAAAGTCAACATCCTTACATCATCATGGACTATATTTTCCAAGTGAAAAACATTGCTAATCTGTATTTGACTGTCTTAGTTCATTTACGGTTTTTGTACGCGATATGTATGCAGTGTTGTTTATTTTTCAATGTAGTTATCAGTGTTATAATGGTTATTTATAAAATGTTCTGTACTCACCATCGATGTGTTTGGCTGATGCGAAGTATTTGATGGTAGCTGATGTATTCTGGCTGGATATCTTGATTAGTATTACCCGCGGTTGCGTTTTCTTGTTTGTATTCTTGTTTTCGATTTATATTGTGTGTTGATGTACTCACTTGAAATCCCCCCATGTAATGAATAAATTAAAAAAAAAAACTCTCACTATCCCGAATTGTGTGTCGAGCCTACCTTGCGATTTTTTTTTATCTCGTCTTTCAACATAACCTTCAGGCGCCACACAGTACATATAATTTTTCATGTACATATCTGTTTCATGATTGATTGTACTAGACATTATAAGTAAATGTATTTTGTGCATCGTTTGGTTTCTTGTGTGTACTACGCAAGATTGACACAGACAAGTTACGTTACATGTTTCTCTACAGCACTAACTTAACCTTATTTTCACATCGCAGTTATTTTTACACCAGCCTAATCCTGTCAGCACACAGTTTTGTGGGCAAAAAAAAGCAAAATTGAGTTTAGATATCGTCAAATAATTGCAACGAACGCGAAGAGCACGCGCAACGCAAGGGAAAATAACCGCCGTGCGCGAGTGGCTGGCTACGGTAAAGGAGGCGTGACGTGTAAACCAAAATACAACAGCGAAAAAGAAAAACTTCCACACACATGGGGTAGCAAACCTTATATACCAAGCATCGAAGCGCAAAAAAATAGTGCGTATTTCAAACATACACACGGCATGTTAAATGTAAATTGAATTAGGCAACTTGGGGCATGTTCCCGGCGCCATACATTTACGTCTTGGACCTTCGATGAGTTAACGGCTATTGGTTATAAAGATGTGCAGATGCGATACCGATAAAAAATCCTCATCAAGGCAAAGCACTTGGAAGTGCGCCGCGAGTAACACTATTTATGAACGCAAGCGTAGCGGAGTCTCAGCTCGTGTGACTCAATATGGCGGCGCCAGCGGTGTTGTCTCCACCCTGGACCGCGGCGCTGGGCATCGAGGCACCCTACTGCGAACACGAGGGTCGCGCCACTTAACGAGTGGAAATAGCATTCAAAATAAAAATTTACCAGGCAATAAAGTGCTTTGCATTTCTATTTTGTTTTTCATATTCCCCTCCCCAATGTTTATAAATTTTGCAGCATCCGCGTAGTCTTAAAGCATTTGTCCAAGAACAATATACACTTCAAAGTCTCAGTTTAATTAGTTGGGCTAATTGTGATATAACCTACGGCAGAATATTCAACTCGCTTGAAAATATAACGAAGAAAATTAATGGAAACCAGTAGTAAGTTGCCCTGTGCCTTAGGACACAAAAAAGTTGCAAATTAACTTTTCAGAATTTATTTGCTACAATTTTATCAATGTACTCTAAGTACTTCTTGAAAACTTATTTAATTTTAGTTTTTCCGTTAAAATGATCATGCCGAAAATCTAGATATTTTTGTGCAGCAACAAAATATTGCCGTCGACTCTGCCTCTAGGCACGTCTTCCTCTCTTGAAAAATGTAACGAGCTCTATCGAAACTCATCTCATTGATTCCCGTTAAGGATAGCTCAGGTACCTGAGACAGTCTAATGAATGTTTTTGCAGCGAGTCTCGCACCAATCCAATAGTTTTTCAATTTCTTTAGCGCGACTGCAATGCATATATATTTCTAACTCTTTGTCAGGTTGATTCGAATCTGTGATGTCTAGCAACTCATGAAGTGTGCCTTTCGCCGCTATTCCCACCCACCCAAATGTGTTTCTCCTGGTCGATAGGTGGCGCCGCTGTCGAAATTATACCGCTACCTCCATCAAACTTCGGGTCGTCCGTCACATGCCTGAGCACGATCACCTCTAGGAATTCGAGGTGTTAATAGGCTGGGAACAATGTGGACAAGAGTTCGTTAGTGTCGCGAAGACGAAAGAATTCCTGCAGAACCCATGTTAAGATGATTATCGAAGTTAATGCGATTAGCATTTACACAATCTAGCAAACAAGAAGCGACACACCGTGTTAGCTAAGACATCTTTGTTTAGAATCCGTAGTGTTTCTCCTCATTTTCAAGTGATTCGGCTATATGCGGCCATACACTGTCTCCCTGATTGACCCGATTTGTTATGACCATCGCTCGCCAATGTTACCTCACGATGGTAGAACAAGGACCGCAGGCCGACAGCGCATTCAGTGACGACGATGGAATTACGAGGTAGGAATGATGTCGATAGAACGACGAAAGTATATAAGGACAACGGCATGACGACGATGAGAGGATTCTGAAGTGACGGCGATAAAGAATTGCGACGGAATACAATGCCATGACACCGGTGTTCTAATCTCGATTGATTGACAATAATAGCACAATACTAGCGGAATGAAATAGAAATTATCCTAAGGTCACGGAAGGTGGTATGACGACCAACGCATTTAGTAATTTTTAGCCAACCAGACACGCTTCTGAATAACATACCAGCCTGCTCCCTTTCTTTTCTCCTATTCCTTCCCAAGACGCTTTGCAAACATATCCTCTGCCGTTGAGCTCAGTACGCCAGTGCTCTAGCTCATTAGGCCACGATCACACGTTTACAAACGTATCTTGCCAACAAATATATTATTCAAGCTCGAACTTTGGGGGAACATTGAGCTTGGGGGCTCCTATCGAAATACATGGGAAATCGGAAATAGTTTCTCAGAGCAACCAATGCACCAAATTTGATGAGTTATGTTGAATTTAGAAAAAAAAAGTTGAAGTGTAGTGTTTGCCGAAAGGGATATTTTATTATATATAGCTGGTCTACCTTTCTTACGTCAAATTATAAAGAATTGCCAAATTTCGAAAAAGAAAACTTGGCGTATAGAGCTATGTAGCTCAGCAGCTAAAAATGATATCGGAATTCTATAAACTGCACCTAATAATACATCGAAAGCGGATAGCAATCATATATCATACACCATCCTGAAATATACCACTATGTTGTGAATGTTGCATTTGCAAAACCCTTCCAAACATTATAACAAATTCACGTAAGTTTTAAGTTAAAGCAAAAAAAAATTGTTCGCTTTTGATGCTCCAACGGGTGCGGTTTATAGAAATGCCATATTTGTTTTTAATGGCTGAGTTTCGGATTTGTAAACTTCATGCTTCTATTTTTTTGAAATTTACGAACATCCTGCAATTCTTTGAAAACATTGCACTATCTAAACGAAAATGCTATTTGCTGCAGTCTCTGCAATTTAACTTTCCCTCTTAAATGCAACACATTTCATTTAAATCGGTTCAGCGGTTTTCTCATGAAAGCATTCCTGCATTTTACATGTATTTGATAATCCGGCATCGAAGATAGGCCCGAGCTAAAGCTTCCTCTTAAACAATGGATCACGCCAGTTTTATAGGAAACCCATGAAACAGAACCCTGACGTATACGCAAGACCGTGGCCACAGTGGTGTACAAATAAAAAGCCTGCTCAAGGAAAAAAAAATATATATTCATCGGAAGCTTCGCGGGAGCCGTTATCTCGATCAGACTTCTCTCCAGAATGCGGACGAGCTTTCTGGCGAAGTGTAGCAAAACCGTCGATTCATTGTCACTAGAGCAAGTAGCTGGCCGTCTTCGAGATAACGCTGATACACAAGCGCGAACATTTCCAAGCACCGAGGTGAAGCCACAGCTTCAGGGTGTGTTTCTTTTTATTGCGCTTTCTTTAGTTGTGCGTCATAGCATACGTCATAGCGGGAATTTCGAATTCTTTAAGGTCGATACGCCACGTGGTGGCGAAAAAAGGAAACTGTACGAAATGTCCCTAATTCCTGGTATTGAACGATGAATGTGCGCTGGTTCGCCACAGTGAAAACACAATGGTCGGCGATCAGCAGTGCGCCATACGTCGGTCCTGCGAAGCTGGGGTCGCCTGAAATTATCTCTCTGTATCCAGGCAGCAGTAGGTGGCCGCTGGTGGTACTGCTGTACTGGCACGGTAGAAAGAGGGCGACGGACAGCGTCTGCGTAGCTATATGCACGTGGCTCGAAGCGCGGCTCGGGACACGGTTCAGGGAGTGGCTCAGGAGATGCAAATGCTTGCCGGATTTCTTGGCGGACAACTTCAGCGACCGAAGCAACAGTAAACTTCTTCGGTGTCGCAGTTTGCTTCGCAATCTCCTCGCGTACAATGTCTTTGATCAGTTGACGCAGCGAGGTCTCGTCGGTCACTGCCTGGACTGCGGCTCCTGCAGGTGCATCGTTAGTTAGGCGTTCGTATTGCCGGCAACGCTGCTGGAGCGCCCGCTCAATTGCTATGGCTTCCTTAATAAATTCTTCCACTGTTGTAGGCGGGTTGCGCATGAGACCAGCGAATAGCTGTTCTTTGACGCCGCGCATGAGATGGCTCAGCTTCTTCGAATAAGGCATGTTGGGATCCACGCGGCGAAACAAACGAGACATGCCCTCGGCAAACATGGAGACACTTTCGTTGGGTTTCTGAATGCGCAACTCGAGAAGGCGTTGTGCATTATCTCGGCGATCAGTGCTTCCGCAGGTATCAATTAGCCGACGGCAAAATTCGGCCCACGTTGTCAAATGTGCCTCGCGGTTTTGAAACCACATCCTTGCGCTACCTTCAAGAGCGAAGTACACATTGGAAAGCTTCTGGTCCGGACGCCACTGATTGACCCTAGCCACGCGTTCGTACTGGTCCAGCCAGTCTTCGGCGTCTTCATACGTGTCACCGCGGAAGCTTTTGGGGACTAGATTGTTCTGAACGGTCACCTGTGTTGTACTTGCAAGCGCCATTTCCTGAGTCGGTGCGGTCGCTGACAAACTTCCTTGCAAGAGACCGAATTCCGGGCACACACCTTGCAGGCGGCGGCTTGCGCGGTGCACAGGTGTCTCGACGCGTGGATGATGTCTTGAAGGGCTGGATGCAGGGCTACTCGCAGGAGTCGTCCCAATCATTAGGCGAGGATGCGATACCCAGCACTTGCACCAGTGTCACGGCTCACTGGAGACAAGAGCGAAGAGCGGTATTTAATTGAGACAATTAAGACAAAGCACTCAGTTCAAACTTCTTCTCTAGCACCTCGCTTGCACGCTCGAGGTCGTCGTCTTTGTCGTCAGCGTGGTTGGGCACAGATAGCGTCGCGGCAATATTTTCTAGTTGGACCTTACACCACCAGGATTCAGTATTAGGTGGGACAGGAAGTACAGCAAAGTTGAGGTTAGATTGAATAAATAGGCCAACGCCGCCCCCTCTCTCGAATTGTCTGTCTCTCCGAACAATATTGAAGCCAGGGAGGGTTATTTCAGAATCATGAACGCCATCATGCAGCCAAGTCTCAGTTACGCCTGTAATATGTGAGGAATAAGAGGAGACTAGAGAAAGACATTTGGAGTAATTACTGACAACACTCCTTGCATTAATACTTAAAATGGAAAGTTTATTGCAGGTACAGCGTGGTCAAGAAGATGTAGCCTTAGGCATTGTTTCGGCGGATTTAGTTAAGCCAGGAGATGATCTGACAAGAGTATTGGATGTGCTATCCCAATCATATTGCACGTTGTCAATAAATAAATGATCAAAACGAAGTTGGACAGATGAGCCGTTATCCCTATATAAGAGGCAGAGGACTCCCAGAGCCTCTTGCGAATATTGCGAACCAGGGGAGAGAAGTCTTCTGAAACACGGAAGCCAGTGTTTTTAAGCATATAGCAATTTTTCAACACGAGCACCTTATCCTGAAAATCCAAGAGCTTCATGATAACGGGACGCGCCCGGCCTCTAATATTATTGCCAAGTCTATGACACGTTTCTGTGCGCGGGCATGCAACCTTAAGAGTGTCCTGGAACCACTTGGCAACATTGGTAGAAAATACCTCAGAATTCTCGTTAGGGCCTTCACTGAGACCATGTATAACCGACCATGTATAACCGAAGTCAAGTGCCATGGTCGGTGACGTTGCAAGCAGTGCGTCTTGCGCAGAGGCATTTGTGCGTGTGACCTTGACTCTCGCTCGAAGCACGGCTCCCTCGAGAGGAAGGGCGCACGACCTTCTGTTTGAAATTTAGATTTGTAAATTAGAAAATGACCACCTGAATGAATGAATGAACTATAAATAATTTGCGTTAAGACGTGAACTTATACCGGTGTCACACGAACACTTCTGATCGCGATCGGGGCCGATCCGGATTGAGTGTAATGAAGACGAGTAGCCTGCGCCTCAGCAGCATCGCCACCGGCATCAATACCAGGAATCTGGGACATCGCCGAACAGCGCCTCTAGCGGCCGCCTCTGAAAACATGCGCATTTTCTATGGGAGAGCGTCGTTTTTCCCAAATAACTAATCATAGAAGCCATCTTTCAAAATATTACCTTGGAAATAGGCTCTAGGAGCTTAGCCCGACATCTCATGCAAGCGGTACCATTACTTACGACAGAAAACCCGTTCCAAATTGCGGGCGAAGTTCGAAGTATGGGAGTCTATGGAAAAGGCCAAATTTTGGAGCCTTTTTTGGCCAGTAAAAAGCAATTTGCGATGAGCCTATTGCATAGATCGACGTATTATTGGGGAATTATAAACTTCAATGACTCGGCTTTCAGCTAGTTGCAGCAGCAACTCTTGAAATGGCAAAAAAGTCGTTCCAAATCGCAGTTTTCATAACAAGGTCGCAGAATTTTTTGTGGTACGTATATAAACCTAGTTTTTGCCTCCGGCAGCACTCAAACCGATAGCCGAGCGTTCTGCGCGACCACCGATCAGGATCGCTGATACCACGATTGGCAGTTCGCAGGTTCGAAGCCAGCGGCGCCGCTATTTTTTTTTTATCACTTTGTCGCTGCTTAGTTTGGCGGTTTCCCGCCAGATGGCTTATTCCGAAACGCAGATCATTTAGTTGCGGTTCTTGTTTCGTTTCTTTCTACTGTATCAACGTCTTCCTAAAAAAAATAGCTGGCTGGTTTCGTGAACATGCGAACGTGCTTCCAAACTTCTTTTGCACTTTAGGTGTAATGTATTTTAGACAATAAACCCAACTTTGTGTTTTCAAAGTTGATTTCTTTCTTAAGGCAAACATTTATGAAGACATTACTAAGAAATATTTTTGCCTATTCAGCTATGTCATGGAAAGGCGTGCTTGTACGGCTTTTGTTCAGCCTGAAACGTACCACAAAAATAAATAGCTTCCCGTGTGTGCAATTAAAAGATGCAGAAGTAGAAAACTTGGCTGCAGCCCCAGACGTAGTATTCTTACAAAGGAATACAGAAGCTATTTGACTGAGTATATTTGCATTATATCAAAGCAGAATTTTTGCGTACCGGATCTTCGGTGCAAATGAAGGCTGTCCAAATTATTTCACAAGCTTTTTTGCTTAGTACAAACCAATACCTCGAAACATAAACATTCTATCCTCAATATGCACCACACGTGTCTTATCATTTGAACCATTCCCATATACCTTCACGAAATTCCCGAAATACTAAAGGTCTTCATATGCTTTTACCACGACGTACGCAGAGGAGTATTGGAAATAATGCGAAAAGACACCGGGGCGTGTTAATGTAGTTTGTCGTGTAAAAATAGAGAACTATTCCAATCGCAGACCACACCCTTTTTGAGTTATGCCCACAAAGCGTTGCAAGAAGATATTTTTTTTTCGGCTAGAATCACCAAAGTTACTATGGCATTCTTCTGTTCTGTTCTTAACTAACTCTATTGCTGAATCAGATCGCAGCACCATGATATAATTACTGGTACAATTCTTCAGTAATTCTGTAAGAATTTTCTCCTATGCTAAATTTAACGTGTTTGGACAATTGAAGAGACATGAGGAAGGACCGTGAGGTTTGCAGAAATGTTCCCTTATTAGAATCGTTTATCACCCATATTGGTACGGTGGTATTGCCATGATCACTCCAGCGTCCACGGACACCATTTATCACTTTACTACCTGTAAAAAAATACAAAAGTGTCGTTCCTTGTGCCTGAGTAGCACAATCGCAGCTGATCCTTTCATATGGGCCCACTAAGCTACACCTTCCCTTTTCTGCCATGGTGCCACAAGAGATGTCAATTTCACCCTTGAATTTCTCCCTTTCAGTTTGCTTGAAAGTATAGGGACGTACACAAGAAGAACAGGCGAAGTTTTGAAGTAGTCCTGAGATTTTAGTAAAATTTCATAGGCAATATGTTATTATCCTTTATTTGTTTACATATTTATTACACGTGATTGGTGATAATAATGACGTGCTACATAATAGTTCAGTTCTTCTACTTAATAAGTCATGTCTGAGTCTGCTGTCCTGAAAATTAACCAGGTGTAAGCACTGCATGACGTTGGCTGGAAGGCCATTCATTAAAAAAAATTGTGTGCAGAATAAAGAAAATGCAGGTGTTCAATCGCACAGTCGCCGCCAAAAGTTTACGCGGCCGAGGTTCTGCGAATAAGTTCATTTTCAACGCAGCTACCCCGCAGCCAGTAAAACTATGCAAAACTTTTGTTTTGTTTACTCTAGACCAGTATACGCTGTAAATCCGAATACTACGATGCGTGACTAAGGCGTAGAAATATAAATATTTTTTCACCTTCCGGGGTACGAAAGCTTGTGACGCTGACTATACGTTCTGAAGGCGAGGTTGCTTTTTAGCTTATTCGTGATGACAAGCGCCGAGCTCTTGGTGATGGGATATTGGAGCGTAGAATTGTAGAACTTGTGCAAGCTCAGGCGACTTCACGACGCAAACCTAGCGATAGAAGCTCAGAAGGAGGAATAAACATTTATTGTAGAGCCAGCACTTTATGATGGCCGGGCCTAAGCCTCCCATGAGGGGACGTCGAGGGCTTGCCTCGCCGCCGCCTCACGGGCGTGCTGGGTCGCCCAGGTTTGGTCGTCGAGGGCGGAGCTCCGCAGAGCCTCACGCAACCTCGACGAGGGGGTCGTGGTGTTAATGTATGTATACAGTGCTGGGCACTCCCACAGCACATGCGGAAGCATAGCCGGGTGAGTGCCACAGCACCGGCAGTTGGGTGTACTGTAGACTTCAGGGAATATAAGGTGGAGGCGGGCGAGTGAAGGGTACGTATTTGTTTGTAGCAGACGCAGGGTGGTAGCCTGCGCCCAGCTGAATTTGGGGTGAGGTGGGGGGAAAGATCGGCACAGCATGCGTTTAGTTTATTAACACTGATGATAGATGAATAGTCAGAGTAAATTAATGTTACTGTCTAATTCTGGACAGACTCGAGTGTAATGCATACGTTCTAGATCACTGTAGGTTTCATATTAATCCCATACTACGCATTCCTATTCGAATTTTGGCCTGTCTTAAGCCTACCGAGTCTTAAGTAATCAAAATAGGTAGGAAATTGCTTCTTGGGATGTAGCCGAGGCCATGGTAGATGTGATTAGTAATGCGCTATATGTGAGTAGGCTGACTGCGATTATTACATGAAGTGCGCCAACGTACCTACGTAATGCCATGGTGGGAATTACGGAGCCCTTTATTGTAAATATATTGAAGTCATCTGAGAGTGTCTCTGGTAAAAAGTTAGAAGTTTATTAATATGAGGACTGATTAGCCTTCTGTTAAGCTGTTAGGAAAAATACCATGTACGAAGTGCTATTGTGGTTAAAATTACAACGTTATCAGCTCTTCCAAAAGAAAATGACTGTACAAGTCCATTTTTCTCGGGCGTTCATGTCACCTAGGTACCACCGCCTGACCCAAGACCTTTATGTTTTAAAATCTGCCCCGATGACGTAAGTTACGTTGCGGAAAAAAAAAATAAATACCCTTTATAAAGAATGAACCATAATGGCACGTACACACTAGCGGCAAAACGCGCGCGGCCCGCCGCCGGCGGCAAGACGCGCGCCGCGAAAGCAGCCGCGAAACGAGTTTTTCTTGCCGCGGCATGGATAGCTCCTGGACCGATTTTTTGCGGTTTGCCGCGTGCCGCGGATGAAGGAGACCAATGAGAGCGGCCCGCTTCCGTGACGTGCGCGCGGGAAACTGGTTCCATGCGGACCCGCCCGACCGCTTGTTTCTAGTTTCGCACTATCATCTGCACGCGTCAGCTCCCGGATAGTTCGAGAAGGGGAGAGGAGTCTAGTCTGTCACGTGATTGCCGCAGCGGCGCGCCGCCGGTTGGTGTGGCCGCCCTGCCGCTGCTGCGTTTTGCCGCCGGCGGAGCGCCGCGCGCGTTTTGCCTCTAGTGTGTACGTGGCATAACAGTTTCCCGACAAAGCGCAGTACGTTGCCGCAAGTCGTCATTTGTGATAACGATAAGAGCGACAGCCCGTCGTAAAAATGACTTGTCACTCCCCGGTTTTTCTTTTTTGCTCAAGGATGCAACTAACCCGTACAAGGGTAATCCCTCCCTTCGCATGATGCTTGCGACCTTTCTGGTTCTGGACAAGCGCGTTGTTTTTGTATATTTCAGGCGCTTGGAATCGAAAGGCTTAAACCTTTAAACAGCGAAAGGCTGTCACAGTCGCTTCGGTAGCTGCACGGAAAGCGCGGACAATCAGTCTACTTTCAGCACATGCGCTCTCAACCAAGACATATTTGCGAGAAAGGGGCTCCTATATTACCCATAGCGAGAAATGTATCCACAAATTACACCACATTATCCCGATGTGTTTATGAGCCGCACTCTGGGCCTGTATTCCGTGTTATGACAAAAAATATGCAGTGTCAGTAGCCTAAACATAAAACAGCAAATTGAAGTCATCACATCAACTATCATATATCCTAAATTGAAAGAAATAAAACTGAAACTGTACTTCATAATACTCGCACTGCAAACTTTTATGCATGTGATTCATTTCAATTTCCTATCTGTTCCAGGGTAGAAATATGCTGTTCAGTTGGTAAACACAGATTTTTTTGCAAAATTTGCTAAAAATTTTTGCCTCTAACATATGTTCCTATTGGTCATGCACATTTCTATCTATCAAATATATGGTCGAAACATCAGAAATTCGAATTGTGAATCATTTAAAAGTTAAACTGGCTTCTCCACATAGGGGAAATGCCGTAGGAATTTGAGAATGTAATAATACACAATCATTTGGTTGCATAATCTTCCTGGCTATAGGCATGTAATGAAAAGCTCAAATGTATTACACGGCTTTGTCTTTTCGCAGCAATTTCATTCACTGCATTTATAAAGCAATGTACGTTTTTTTATTTTAGCGCGTGAGTCTAAAAACATATAGCAACTTATTTACCAAAGCAATATAAGTTTCAAAAGCTTGTTAATTAGGTTGTCATTTGAGCAAATAAAACGAGAGACTTTCATGCACAGACAAAATAAGCGGCTAAGAGGAACAACTGACTAGTTATTTCAGAAGAATAACTGAGTTTAGCTACGTAGTGTTAAACTATGTAGCTTTAAATAATGCGCATATTTTATACATCACCGGATAGGGGTCATTGGAGATCGCTGGGCGAGGCCTTCGTCCTGCCATGGACGTAAATATAGTCTGATGATGATGATGAAACATTGCCGGAGGTGACCACCTCTCATCCAAGAAATATTTTTTACAGTTTAATAATTTATTTATTTGCGCCGTCAGCACTCGAAGGAATTACGGAAGGAAGTGGGTTGAGCAGGCTAAACAAATAATGCAATGATTAAAAAGTAAGTTTCTAATCATGTAATTTTAGCTGGTGGTACGTGGAAAAAAGTTCAGTGCGCACGACGAAGGCAGCTTTACAATTATACCATATTACCTGACCTTACAAAGAATTTAAAAGGAACATAGTAAGTAATTAACAAATTCAGATTACACAACGTACGGTAGTTGATGTTGCATGAAACTTGCGTTTATTTGTACTCTTTATGATTTCTTTGGGGAGGCGATACTATTCAAGGGCTGTGTGAGGCCAGAAAGAGCTGAAGGAAGTTAAGGTGACTAAATCTGATACGTATTTTCTACAGCTGATAAATACGATGCCATATATATGGTGACGGAGATACAGTCGTACGCGGATATATCAAGCCAACTTATAACGAATTATTCTGTATGTCGAACAGCTGTAAAATCCCCTTGAAAATTCCATGCAAATGTATCGGGCTGGTGCACGCGTATAACGAACGTTATTTCACCAGCACATTCGATATATCGAGCGCTGCGCCACGCAGAAAACCTCATAGTGCACTCCTTTGTACACTTTGAGGTATTCTGGCACCTGGAGGTGGAGAAGAGATAGTGCAGTCAGTTGAGCCCCGTCAGGCTGTTCAGCTAGCCCTCATACTACCTCGGACGTCAACATTCCTTCTATCCGATTTTGGAGGCGTCGTAGTGTGGGTTGAGTGCCTATTCACGAGTTTATTTTCCGCAAGCGATGACCGCTACAAGTGTAAAGAAAGAATCAGCTTGGACTTTTCAATGAAGTTGAAAGTGAACCAGCACTTTTTTTTGCGGGTAAATAAAGTGTGCTTGCTTTTTTCCCCCATGTTGCGTGCAGTAAGTTAGCGGCTCTCAGATGCACTAACCGGTAAGCCGCCGCTTACCTGAGGGCCTATTATTTTATATACCGAATTACCTATATAACGAACTTCTTGTGATCCCCTTCAGATTCGATATATCCGGGTTCGACTGTATCAGTTTACGGGTTACAAATTCAACTTTAGCTTTATTTGGGGTTAGAGTAGCTATTCGATCATAAGTTGAACATATAAAACGACTGGAGTAAATTTGAGTTCTAATTAGGTAATAAATACAATGGAATTTCACACATTGGATGTATACTCAAATTTTGTTCCTATTAGTGTTTTCTATAGTAGCATGAGAGAGGATGGTGGCATTATAAGTGTACAGGAGCCAATAACCCAACGTTCGATCCGCAGTGTTACTAATGTCGATATGCCAGGTAAGATTAGCGGTAACAGGTTGACCAGGTACGATTAGCGGTACTATGAACACGTGAATACTTTTATGAATATACAGGCTGTAACTCCATGATGTTAAGTAAGTAATACCCGTGTCACACGGGCGTTTGGAAGGCCTTCCAATCAATAGTCAGTTGACTCAAAGGTCAAGTTCGAGCTGCTGCACGTGCGGTTTCGAAGGCCGCCGAGTCAATAGTCTATCGAGTCAACGGAGCACCCTACAACTCTACTGAAATCTGGATGGCCTTTGAGCAACGGAAGCGGAAACAGCGCGAACATGCCGTCTCCTTCACAGTGTGCTCGTACTCACGGTTAGAAAGAACAAATCCAACCAAAATTCTCTAAAAATACTATACATGAGTGTTATTAATTATTCAATAAACTATTTTCGCCACTTCATATTTGCGAACTGCACATACTCTCGACAACAGCGACGTGCTTGTGTTCATTCCTTCTTCCATGTTGTCTAGTACACTCTCCCTCTACTCCATGTGTTGCCGGATTCCCTCATATCACCGCCATTTCGCAACATAAAATAAATAATAGCGTGTTTAAGTGGTTTCAATGTTCTTTAACTTTTAGTTACATGAAAACGAAAATAAAGATCCGCATTGCCACACAATTTTGCGAGAAAAGCCTGAACCACTCAACGGCCTTTCAAAAGTGCCGTGTAGCAGCGCGACAACTCCTTCGAGTCGATAGAGTTGTGGCGTTTCGAAGGCCGTCGACTGGAAGGCCTTCCAAATGTACCTGTGTGACACAGGTATAAGTCGAAGAGTTGTTTTGAATGGGAGTTGCTCAGATGATGTTGCTGCTACGTCTGGTGTGCCGCAAGGCTCCATGTTGGGGCCGATTCCTTTCCACTTTTTTAATGCGAAAGCATTATATGCCCCATTACGCGAATACCCGTAGTTGTAGTCGGCGGCGTGACCGAATGACGCTACCAAAAATGGCCGACGGCAAAGACTAAAAACGCGTAAAAATGGTCGAATTGATGACAAATTTAGCAGCCAGGTTCATGTAAACAAAGTAAACTAATCCCTTTGAAAAGAAAAATAGGTAAATTTTGATGTGGGCGGGAATCGAAACCAGGCCTGCGGGGCGCGGAGGAGACCAGACTTTGTCCCCTACGACCGGATAAACTCATCCTAGCCAACTCATCCTAGCTCGACTCGCAACTCCCGCTCCACCGCTACTCCGAATTCCGTCGCTGCCGAGAAATGTATGCAGCCATCTACGCCTCAAGCTCTGGCGAGGAGCCGGCCCCGGCCGCCCCAACTCTGCCCTACGCCACCCCAAGCTACCCATCAACGATCATAAAATCATCCTCCGTCCCCGTGGCGACCTCAACCTTCGGACCGTGAACGGCGTTGCGCTTCGCTATGGGATTCTTCAAGCAGCCCGCCTCAGACACCAAGAGGCCAAGCCAGACGCCGTAATCAACACCCTCCAACACGTCGTCCTCATCAACACTCCCGACCCACAACGCCGACACCACTACCTCGAACAAGACTTTTCGAACAATACTGGGTGCCCAAGCACCTCTACTACTCCTCTGTACTATATAGGTGCTACATCTGAAACAGCCTGAAACCGTAGCCATCTCCTGAAACAGCCCTCCAACCGTACCAAGCCTATGGCCTGATCCCACTCCTGGACCGGACTCAGGCAACCCCCACTTCCAGTCCCCCAAAAACCACCTGCACAGGAACCCGGCCGCCACACCACTGAGGTGAGCTGGGCAGACGTAGTTTGCCAGGACTCTGCCAACCCCCTCTAGAAAATGTTGCATGTCCGCGCACAGCTCGCCTCCCTCCACAACACCAACCAACGCCTTCAGTCGCAGCTGCATGCCTTCCTGCAGGTCCTCACCCCTACCCCGACGACAATGATCTCGGCCGCTCATAAACTCCCTACCCTACTACCTTCTCCTCCTACTCGCGGTCAGCCGGCCAAGAAGAGGGCTGCAACTCCCACTACCTCCTCGGCCACACCAACATCGGCCGCGGCAACCCCGGCCCTATCCCCACAATTCGAACAACTCGTGGAGGCCAAAATTCAGGCCGTGGTGCAGACGGCCATCCAAGCCTTCACCCAACAATTCTCCAACCTCACTAGCCGTCTAGACGAATTTGCTCGCCAAATTGACGAGCGATTTAAGGAGCAAGATGCCCTCCACGCGACAGCCTGTGATGATGATGATGATGATGATGATGATGATGATGATAAGTGGTTCTTGAGGGAAAGGGAAAGGTTGGCGCTATCTTCTGCAGCCCTTGAGGGAGCACGGCTCAGCGCCAAGCCTGTGCTGCCGCGCGGCCTAAAAAGAAGGCCAAGCTCCACACCCTCTCCACTTCTCCTCTGCAAACTAGACCCTTTAGCTGTGGCACCAAATGTGTATTTATATAAAAACGTTGCGAGACGAGAAGGTGGTAAAGACTTCCGACGCTGCTCGACGAGTTTCCCGTTCTGATCTCGTCGAAAACCTCCGAGCCGCCCCCAGAGGCCCTGGCAACAGTCACCAACGCCGCGCGCGTTCGGTGCGAACGCGGGCAAAACGGCGACGGCGTCGACAACAGTACTGCGCGTTGCGGGTGCTGCTGCATCTCCAAGTTTATACAGCTGATAAAACTACTGTACTTACTCCGTATAGCTCTCTACTAAGTTGCTATCGCCATTGGTGCTTCGCCTTTCGGATGTCTCCTTGCCTGACCCCTTGTATTTATGTCCAATTGAACGCCGCGGAGCGCTCCTTCGAGTTACGAACTCGTGGGCAAGCAAGTGCGTTCAGACGTTTAGCACGTTTTCATTTGGCCTCGCCGAAGCGCCGTTAGTACGCAGGGGTGAACTTGCACGGAGGCGGAACGTGTGGAAAAAACATTTCACCAAAGCAGCGTTGTACACGTTACTCTAAAACAGGAACTAAAGCTCGTTCGTCGTTCCTTCCCAATCTTGGAACGAATTTCCGTTACAAGTTCCATTAATGCGAATGGAACGCGTTCCAGTTACATTTCTAACATTGTAACGTGTCGTTACATTAACTTTACCTTTGATTTTTTTAAATTAAAATGTGGTGTCGGATAATCTTGCGACGAAATAAAGTGTGCAATTTAAATCTCACATCAAACTAAGTATATTATAAGAATTTGAACATTGCCGGCGGCACATTATCTGGAGATAAAAAGAATCCAAAGCAACGCTCCTAGACGAATTTTTTTCAAGCAGCACCGGACATACTCCAGACATGTTTAACTGCCACTTTGGTGCTCGTCTATTACAAGTGCAACACATACTGCGCTTTCCACTTCGGTCTTCAAATGCGCAGTCAGGATACTGCGCTTCAGATCTGCAAATAGAAAGTTACTCGCATGCACCAATAGCCTCCTGAGACCCGGACACAACAACGGGACATAATCGCTCTTCACGGTAGTTTTTATTGCCTACTGTTATGCCATGAACGTGAAAAACAATTTTTTAAATTTCAATAGTGTAGCACCACTGTAGGATGACGTGACAGCGACCGTACGAGCCGTGCCGTCGTCCCTACTCAAAATGGCGAAGGTGGTGAGCCGAGCGGCGGCTGCGACGACCAGCGTGGCTAGCTTCTAGAACGACACTGCGCGTGCCGAGCTTGCGCCTCGAGCACGCGCTGTGCTTCTTAATTTTTCACTTCTTTGACAGCCGGCGCTAAGGCACCGGCTGAGAGCGCCGACCAAAGGGCCCCGTGTTGCGGCGTCGGTGGGCGCTATAATACCACGGAAAGATGCCAAAAGCTCCGCCTCCATGTACGTGAAAAAAATGACTATCTCCATCATCTCCTAATGTAAGCTGTGGTAAAAACTGCATTTCATTGTTTGAACGCTGAGATGAAGATGGAACTACGTGTAGTACATTGCCATATTGCTGCCTCGTCCAGTAATTTCACGAAATCTCGATGACTTCGACATACGCCTCGAAGTCTTTCGGCCGTGTGGGACGACACAGAGGTCTAGACCAATTTATTGTCAAATTTCTCGAAAGCGGATGACAAGAATATGAGTAAACCACTTCTTTACAGTAGTTACACATGCACCGTTCTTCACACCCAGAGTGAATATTTTGCGTAATCACTTCCGAGTGAATTTCGAAAACAAAAGTGGAAGACAATGTGCAATGTATTGTACAAGGGGCCTCAGGAGGATATAATTGAATGTCTGCACAAGAAACCGCATCGAAAGGAACAATACTTGGGCGTTTAATGAATGCTGATCCAATATTGCAGTATGAGCGGAAAAAGAAACGTCCAGAACAGATGTTCTTAATTTAAGTAAAGACCCTTGTTTGAACTCGGCAAGAGTTACATCTCGATGTTAGTGTCCGACAGGCCGCCATGGCGGAAAGAAACTACAGAAGGGAGCGTCACGTGGCAATCTTGAAGCCTAGTCATTAAAAAAAATATAATGCAGAACTCGGGAAAAAAATGCACTATAGTCACGTGACAGACAAGCGGTAGTTCTTTGCGCCTTGCATGATGTGCTGCATACGTGCGTGCGTTCGTGCGCCTGTTTAGTGGTGTGGAACGTTTACAGAAGGAACGCCGTTCCCTCTGCCATCCCTTTGTAAAAATAACGAGTTACCGTTACAGTTCCACCGAGCCTTAAATGAATGGTGGCATTCCTCCGTTCCTCCCAAAAGGAACTAGTTCCTGAAACGCCGTTCCGTACAAAACTGCACCAAAGGGAATATATCGCTTTCGCATAGCCACACGTAAGCAGTTTGAAATGTCTCTGCCGAATTTCTTTTTTTTTAACAGCGAAGCTGTTTAAGCCAGCCGTAATTTGTGGTGCGTATCAAGAAACTACCAAAAAAAGAAATTAATAAACATTCTTGCAGAGGTGGGTATCGAGGCCGCGTACCTCCGGTCCCAAAGCGAGCGTCGGAACCACTAGGCTATACAGCCACGCTGCCAGAACATGCATTTATGCGAACCATATGATTGCGTTCGAGCGTCGTCGTATTCCTCCACAGCTAGCACGTTTGTACGCTCGTGCTCTGCGAGGTGAAGAGGTTTTGCGTGCTATGAGAGCGAGAGAGAGAGAGAGAGAGAGCAACGCATTCACGAAGCGGGTCTCCTGGAACGCGGTGTCGGTGTTGCAATCTGCGCTGTGCAACGCGCAGTGTCGGCCGTAAGTCCGAGACGCGCGAAAAGAAATTATCGTCTACATGAGTAATAAGATGAAAAGTTCGCGCGCACTTCCGGAAAATGCTGGGCTACGATCACACAGCTTCGCTGTTTCAAGCGTTGCGCGGCCGAGTGCAAGGTTTTTTATTAGCAATATGTGTGATATTATTGAACCGGGATACAATTTTTGTGGATGATTGTGTACTGTATGGAAGGGCATCTAATGAGTCATTGTTTTTATTGGCGGCAGACTCGAAGCGGGTATAAAAATAGTGTGTCACTAATAGCATGGCCCTAAACATAAATAATTATGTAGACATTAGCATCACTACAAAATTGTTATAAAATCAGATATAAGTATTTGTTAAGTGGCCAGTTGAAATAAAAAAAATAATTCACCTGTGAAATATTTAGGTCTTATGCTGTCAGAGAATGGCTCTTGGTCATAACATCTCAATACCGTAGTTAGAAATGCCGGGAATGCCCTTCACTTGCAACAAAGTTTAAAACACATAAGTATTAACGTAAAAGAGCAGCGTAAAAAACAAATTTTACCAATGTTGGTGTAGGCATGCCCTGTGTTGAATGCAGTTTCTGATGTGCATATCAATGCAGCATTGGGTGAACGTTAAAGAACCCCAGGTGGACTAAAGTAATCCGGAGTCCCCCACCATGGCGTGCCTCATAATCAGATTGTGGTTTTGGTACGCAAAGCCCAACAATAAATTTTTTGCATATTAATGCTCTAGAAAAAGTCCAATTCGTGGCGACACTGTTCGACCTGGGGATATACAACCACTTTCTAAGTGTAAGAGGAAAAAATAACTTGACTGGATCCTTTTGCTTGAACAGGGAAGCAGGTTACGTCTTAAATTGTTTTACTCAATCTTTCATAATCATATTGACACGTATATATGTTTATCTTTCACCGGTGACCGCTTTTCACCGGCTAAAAATGTTAAACGTTATCGCTAGGCACAGGACGCGCCTGCATGTATGGGAAGTTTCTCGAACGTTATCGATGCTTCTATCCGTTGTCTTTTGTCACCGACGCTCATGTAATCTGATTTTATGAGAGACACGAATTATCTAGATCTTTCTGGAAGAGATGCGGGTACCAGTAAAGTCCCTATATAAGACTTTAGGTACCAGGGGTTATTCTGGGGCCTTCGATGACTCATGTATAAAAGCCGACGCGTTTCGCCGCTGATCAGATTTCGACGATCGCCGACTGTGTTCACCGCTTTCGTTGTGCTTTGAGTGTAGCTTGCTTTTGTGGGCACATGTTCGCCCAATAAAGAATCAGTTTCGTCATACACAGTTTTACGACTGTTTACTTCAGCGTCACTACTACGTGACAGTATGGGAATCTGCTGATCAGTCTATCTGAAGTAGAGCACTGCACGGGCCGGTTTTTTAGGTCCGGGCCTGGCCCGAGCCCGAAAGTACCATTCTTTGGCAGGCGCGGTTCTGTTCCACCCATTAGCCCTTTTGCCTTTACGAAGCTAGCTCGCGTTCTCGATTATTGTGAAGATACTGTCATGTGATCAACGGCCGCCGGGTGGTCTTCAAGCTGCATCATAGCAAGTTTTTGCCCTGCATCCCTTCTTTATGGTTACTTGATAATTTAACTGCGAGAGAAATAAACATTTCATTACTAGCCGAACACCCACAGATTATTATGTGAATATTTGGTATAAAAACAAACCATGCAATGGACAATTAGGAAAATAGGGAGGGATCAGGCTGGCAACAACCACAGGGAGTAGGAGAACCCCGGCTTATATTTAGGGGTGAAGTACAATGTAAAAAAGCACATCGGTTGATCACCATGCTCGTGCTTTAAAGTGTGCGGCACCATACTATAGCGAAGGCATAGGTGAACACTACCATACACGCCGCCGCCCGCCATTTAATCTCACTTTTTAATCTCATATAGTCTTACGGATGTACCCACAGTGATAGAACTCTAGCCACTAATTTTGGCGCGAATGTAAATTTAGATACGCTGGTTACTGTTTTTCAGAAATACGATAATACACGGCCACTAGAAGCTTTTTTTTTTTCAGCAAACAGAAATTGTTGACCCACAAGGCTAAAGCTCATCATATTTTCACGCGGAACATGCCATTCTTATTGCTTTATTCGACTTCATTATAATGATGTCAATTTTTCAATCGACAATTTAGGCACCCATGTTTAGAAATATATGCAAATTTAGACTCTGTCTAATTGTGTTTCAGTACAGTGCATCTACAACGTCGGCTTCCCTTGTTTTTTTTTCTCCGCCAGATTAAAGTATGATCTGCTTGCTTATACACGTAAATTCGCAGATAACGCACCTAGTGCTACAAAAACATATACAAGGCTGCGAACACGAGGGTCGCGCCACTTAACGAGTGGAAATAGCATTCAAAATAAAAATTTACGAGGCAATAAAGTGCTTTGCATTTCTATTTTGTTTTTCATATTCCCCTCAGCAATGTTGATAAATTTTGCAGCATCCGCGTAGTCTTAAAGCATTTGTCCAAGAACAATATACACTTGAAAGTCTCAGTTTAATTAGTTGGGCTAATTGTGAATTAACCTACGGCAGAATATTCAACTCGCTTGAAAATATAACGAAGAAAATTAATGGAAACCAGTAGTAAGTTGCCTTGTGCCTTAGGACACAAAAAAGTTGCAAATTAACTTTTCAGAATTTGTTTGCTACAATTTTATCAATGTACTCTAAGTACTTCTTGAAAACTTCTTTAATTTTTGTTTTTCCGTTAAAATGATCATGCCGAAAATCTAGATATTTTTGTGCAGCAACAAAATATTGCAGTCGACTCTGCCTCTAGGCACGTCTTCCGCTCTTGAAAAATCTAACGAGCTCTATCGAAACTCATCTCATTAATTCCCGTTAAGGATAGCTCGGATACCTGACACAGTCTAATGAATGTTTTTGCAGCGAGTCTCGCACCAATCCAATAATTTTCAATTTCTTTAGCGCGACTGCAATGCATATATATTTCTAACTCTTTGTCAGGTTGATTCGAATCTGTGATGTCTAGCAACTCATGAAGTGTGCCTTTCGCCGCTATTCCCACCCACCCAAATGTGTTTCTCCTGGTCGATAGGCGGTGCCGCTGTCGAAATCATACCGCTACCTCCATCAAACTTCGGGTCGTCCGTCACATGCCTGAGCACGATCACCTCTAGGAATTCGAGGTGTTAATAGGCTGGGAACAATGTGGACAAGAGTTCGTTAGTGTCGCGAAGACGGAAAGAATTCCTGCAGAACCCATGTTAAGATGATTATCGAAGTTAATGCGATTAGCATTTACACAATCTAGCGAACAAGAAGCGACACACCGTGTTAGCTAAGACATCTTTGTTTAGAATCCGTAGTGTTTCTCCTCATTTTCAAGTGATTCGGCTATATGCGGCCATACACTGTCTCCTTGATTGACCCGATTTGTTATGACCATCGCTCGCCAATGTTACCTCACGATGGTAGAACAAGGACCGCAGGCCGACGGTGCATGCAGTGACGACGATGGAATTACGAGGTAGGAATGATGTCGATAGAACGACGAGGGCATATAAGGACGACTGCATGACGACGATGAGAGGATTCTGAAGTGACGGCGATAAAGAATCGCGACGGAATACAATGCCATGACACCGGTGTTCTAATCTCGATTGACTGACAATAATAGCACAATACTAGCGGAATGAAATAGAAATTATGCTGATGGAACGGAAGGTGGTATGACGACCAACGCATTTAGTAATTTTTAGCGAACCAGACACGCTTCTGAATAACATACCAGCCTGCTCCCTTTCTTTTCTCCTATTCCTTCCCAAGACGCTTTGTAAACATATCCTCTGCCGTTGAGCTCAGTAAGCCAGTGCTCTAGCTCATTAGCTCACGATCACACGTTTACAAACGTATCTTGCCAACAAGTATATTATTCAAGCTCGAACTTAGGGGGAACATTGAGCTTGGGGGCTCCTATCGAAATACATGGGAAATCGGAAGTAGCTTTTCAGAGCAACCAATGCACCAAATTTTATGACTTATGATGAATTTAGAAAAATAAAAGTTGAAGTGTAGTGATTGCCGAAAGGGATTCCTGCATTTTACATGTATTTGATAATCCGGCATCGAAGATAGGCCCGAGCTAAAGCTTCCTCTTAAAGAATGGATCACGCCAGTTTTATAGGAAACCCATGAAACAGAACCCTGACGTATACGCAAGACCGTGGCCACAGTGGTGTACAAATAAAAAGTCTGCTCAAGGAAAAAAACATATATTCATCGGAAGCTTCGCGGGAGCCGTTATCTCGATCAGACATCTCTCCAGAATGCGGACGAGCTTTCTGGCGAAGTGTCTAGCAAAACCGTCGATTCATTGTCAGTAGAGCAAGTAGCTGGCCGTCTTCGAGATAACGCTGATACACAAGCGCGCTCGTTTCCAAGCACCGAGGTGAAGCCACAGCTTCAGGGTGTGTTTCTTTTTATTGCGTTTTCTTTAGTTGTGCGTCATAGCATACGTCATAGCGGGAATTTCGAATTCTTTAAGGTCGATACGCCACGTGGTGGCGAAAAAAGGAAACTGTACGAAATGTCCCTAATTCCTGGTATTGGAGCTCGTGGTTGCTGTTCTTGGCCGAACGCTTGTGACTGCTGCCCGTTCGCCTGCATCCATTGCTAATAAACCTCTTAGCAAGTGGTGGAGGCTGCTGGGTTTCGACCACCCTGGAACTTCGGGGTCACACTCTACCTCCCATCATGCCCGACGACGCAAGCGGCACTCCTCCAACTCCTCCAACAGCGTCGCCCACCCTGGTTTGTGCCGGCGCCTTGCGTCAGCGAGATCCCCCCTATCTTCTCCGGCACCCGCTGCGGTAGCTCAGTCGGCTAAGGCGTTGGGCTGCTGAGCACGAGATCGCGGGATCGAATCCCGGCCGCGGCGGCCGCGGCGGCCGCATTTCGATGGAGGCAAAATGCAAAAACGCCCATGTGCTTGCGTTGTAGTGCATGTTAAAAAACCCCAGGTGGTCAAAATTAATCTGGACCCCTCCACTACGGCGTGCCTCATAATCAGAACTGATTTTGGCACGTAAAACCCCAGAAAGAAGAAGAATCTTCTCCGGCACAGATGACAAAGACGTTGAATATTGGATCTCCTCATACGAGTGAGTGAGTGCCCATAACCAGTGGGACGATGCTACCAAGTTGAGAAACGTAGCATTCTATCTCTCGGCCGTTGCGAAACTATGGTTTCTAAACCACGAAGGCGACCCAACTACGTGGTTGGTCTTCAAAATCAGCTTTACCCAAGTTTTCGGTCGGCCAGCAGTAAGAAAGCTCCGTGCAGAACAACGTTTGCCTACACGATCCCAAGAGATCGGAGAGAATTTCACAAGCTACATTGAGGGCATTGTTGACCTTTGCAAACGAGTGAACGCGTCGATGTCAGAGGAGAAGAAGATCAAACATATAATGAAGGGTATTGAGGACGACGCATTCCAAATGTTATTATCGAAGAGTCCTCGCACTGTCGTTGAAGTGATCGAATTGTGTCAGAGTTACGACGAGTTGCAGAGGAAACGGCTTCACACCAGACGTCCCCCTGCGCCCGACGACTCTGTGTCCAGCCTTGGTGTCGGCGACGACCATGCTACTCTGTTTCTGAAGATTCAGGAATTCGTTCGCGCAGAGGTCGCTCGCCAGCTATCTTTAATGTCTTGCGTCCTGGAAAGCCATTCCTCCAGCACGTGATCCGACGCCAGTCACAGCACCTCTCACGTACGCAGAAGCAGTTGCCCGACCTCGCCCACAAACGCTCACGCCGCCCGCTATGCATCGACCACCGATCTTTTCGCCGCCTCCTATGCCGTTACCAGATCGACAGCATTTTCCGACTTCTCAGTCACGTGTCGGAGCTTACCCCCAACAATGGCGCACCTTGGATGACCGTCCAATATGTTTTGCTTGTGGTGGTGCTGGTCATGTGGCTCGCCATTGCCGCCGTTGCTTGCTTCCTTTCCCGAACATCTGGCGAGCGCCACCTTTCCCCGCTCAATTTTCGTCTTCGCCATCCAGCCTTCCTACCTCTTCCTTTTGCCCTTATCGCTCACCCGCACCTACCCGCCGCTCACCATCTCCACGTTGTCGCTCGCTTTCTCCGATGCGTCTTCGTACCGGACCCACCGAGCAGGAAAACTGATGGCCGCAGTTCCCGAGGCACGAACTGCGTCCACGTTGCAATGCTCAAGTCCTCGTCCCTCTCCAGCCAACGTAATTGAAGTGTATGTCGAAGGAATCGCCGTCCTGGCACTTGTCGATACAGGAGCCGCCGTATCTGTAATTTCCGCAAAACTCTGTCGCATACTAAGAAAAGTTCTGATGCCTTTGTCCAACCTCTCCCTTCGAACCGCGGACGCTCAAAACATTACGCCTCTCGCTGCCTGTACTGCTCGAGTCGTCATTCAAGGACTTCTGTATACCGTCGAATTCGTCGTGCTGCCCTCGTGTTCCCATGACATTATATTAAGCTGGGACTTCCTTGCAAATAACAACGTCATTATTGACTGTTGTCACGCCGAACTCGAAATTTCTGCGCTTCCCGATTTTGAGACAATCGACAGCCGCCCTTCTAGTGATAAACTGTTTGTGTCCGAAGACAATGCCGTTCCTCCGTGCTCTTCACTGCTTGTCCCTGTGTCGTGCTGATGGCACTGTTCTCTTTACGCCCTCTGAAGTGTTCATTCGCCGCAAATGTACTCCGCTGCCCTTTGCTTTCTTTACTCTTCGCAGTGGCGCCACGAAGATGCTCGTCGACAATCCCACGGCGTGCCCTTTACCTTTATTTCATGGCGAATGCCTAGGCCTTGTTCAGCCGGTCAACACCTTTTGCATCAGTGACGCTCCTGCGGCTTCTCCTTCTACGGACCTTAGCGCACTTTCTTGTGACCCTGCGGTTGATCAGTCCCTCCTCGACGCTTTCCACCGCTCCATCGACGATGAAACGTCATCTTCCGAACGAAGCCAGCTGCTCACTCTCCTGCAGAAGTTCCGCGCCTCTTTTGACAGCCCTGCTTCCGGTTTGGGCCGCACATCGACCATTTTTCACCAGATAGATACAGGCAGTCATGCACCTCTACGGCAACGCCCTTATCGGGTATCTGCCTCGGAGCGCCGTGTAATTGACGACCAGGTTAATGACATGCTCAAGCGCGGCGTTGTACAGCCTTCAAATAGTCCGTAGGCGTCACCGGTCGTTCTTGTTAAGAGAAAGGATGGTTCTATTCGGTTCTGCGTCGACTACCGACGTCTGAACAAGATAACGCGCAAGGACGTTTACCCGTTACCGCGCATCGACGATGCCCTGGACTGTTTGCAGGGAGCGGAGTTCTTTTCTTCGCTGGATTTACGTTCCGGATACTGGCAAGTCCCTATGGCACCATCTGATCGACATAAAACAGCATTTGTGACACCTGACGGCTTATACGAATTTACCGTGATGCCTTTCGGCCTGTGCAACGCTCCAGCCACTTTTGAGAGGATGATGGATAATATTTTACGCGGCCTCAAATGGAACACATGTCTCTGCTACCTGGACGACGTCGTTGTCTTTTCCGCTGATTTCGATACACATCTCAGCCGTCTCGAGCACGTTCTGAAATGTCTCACTGACGCGGGACTTCAACTCAACTTAAAAAAATGTCGTTTTGGGGCCCGAAAGCTCACCATTCTTGGCCATGTTGTCTCGCGAGACGGCATTCTTCCGGACCCAGCCAAGCTCCGCGCAGTCGCTCACTTTCCAAAACCGACGAAGTTAAAGGAGCTTCGAAGTTTCGTTGGTTTATGCTCGTATTTCCGACGTTTCATTCGAAATTTCGCATCCATAAGTACACCCCTGACAGACCTTCTAAGCGGAGACAAAAAACTTTCAGCTTGGTCGCCCGCCTGCGATGACGCCTTCACGAAATTACGCCGCCTGCTAACCTCGCCACCTATCCTCCGCCACTTCGACCCTGCCGCCCCCACCGAGGTCCACACCGATGCCAGCGGCGTCGGACTCGGCGCCGAACTCACGCAACGGAAGGCGGGGTTCGATGAATATGTGGTCGCCTACGCGAGCCGAACTCTGACAAAAGCCGAGGCCAATTACTCGGTTACAGAGAAAGAGTGTTTAGCCATTATTTGGGCCCTTGGAAAGTTCCGCCCTTATTTGCATGGTCACACTTTCGACGTCATCACTGACCACCACGCCCTTTGTTGGCTGTCCAACCTCAAGGACCCATCTGGCCGACTTGCTCGCTGCGCTCTTAAGCTACAGGAGTACGACATCCGCGTTCTTTACCGTTCTGGCCGCAAACACACGGACGCTGACGCCCTTTCTCACTCACCGGCCTCAGCTGACAGCGCTTGCCTATCCGCCCTTGAGCCCACACTTACATCCCATGCAATGCGCAACATGCCGTCCGAGCAGCGCAAGGATCCCTGGATCAGTGCTCTCGTCAGCATCCTTTCTGATCCATCCACCTCTTCACCATCTCGCGCTCTTCGCCGCCAGGCTACACACTTCTGCATTCGCGATTACCTTTATCGACGTAACTACCTTGCTGATGGTCGCAAGTGGCTTATTGTGATTCCCCGACACCTCCGTGACCTTATCTGCGACGCTTTCCACGCAAACCCACAGTGCGCGCATGCCGGCCTCCTCAAGACCTACGCGCGACTACGCCTCCGATTTTATTGGCGCGGCATGTAGAACTACGTGCGAAAGTTCATTCGCTCCTGTACTCAGTGGCAACGCCGAAAATTACCTCCCGGACAAGTCTACCCGTCACAACCCCTTCCCTGCCCTAGTCGACCCTTTGATCGCGTTGGTATTGACATATACGGACCACTACCATCCACTCCCGCAGGGAACCACTGGATTATTGTTGCCGTGGATCACTTGACCCGTTATGCTGAAACCGCCGCTCTGCCGACTGCCACCGCCCGCGACGTTGCATCATTTCTGTTACGCCATTTCGTTCTGCGCCATGGTGCTCCTCGCGAACTTCTGAGTGATAGAGGCCGAGCCTTTCTTGCCGATGCTTTGAATGCACTAGTCGACGAATGCCGAATCGTTCACCGCACAAGTACAGCGTACCATCCGCAAACTAACGGCATGACAGAACGCTTTAACCATACTCTTGGGGATATGCTATCAATGTACGTCGCCTCTGATCATTCAAATTGGGACCAAGTTCTCCCTTTCGTGACGTATGCGTACAACACTGTGGCCTAAGCAATTACTGGATTTTCCCCGTACTTTCTCCTATATACGTTCGACACAATTCTTTCATATAAACCTGATGCGTCCGAAAGTACTCCGCTGTCTGAAGCTGCTCGACATTCTGAGGAATGCCGCCAGCTTGCCCGCTCTTTTTCTACCGAGGACCAGTGGCAGCAGCAATCCCGTCAACCTGCCGACCATTCTGCACCAACCTTTTCCCCTGGCTCTCTGGTCTGGCTTCGGATACCCGCTACCACACCCGGCCACTCCGCAAAACTTGTAGCGAAATACCTCGGACCCTACCGCGTTCTGGAGCAAACGTCCTCCGCCAATTACCTCGTGGAGCACCTCACGCCACCGACAGATCTGCGCAATCGCCGCCGCGAACATGTCCACGTCTGTCGCATTAAGCCGTACTACAACCCAATAGTAGTGTCTTCGCCTTAAGCCGCCAGGATGGCGCCTTTTTCGGCGGAGGGCGATTGTAACGAAGACGAGTAGCCTGCGCCTCAGCAGCATCGCCACCGGCATGAGTTCGTGGTTGCTGTTCTTGGCCGAACGCTTGTGACTGCTGCCCGTTCGCCTGCATCCGTTGCTAATAAACCTCTTAGCAAGAGCTTGATGCGGATCGAGTGTTTCTAAACGGTAATTTGCGATCGCGATCTTGCGGGATCCGGATGCAGACAATCGCGATCAGGCCTTATGATCGCGATCAGCGCTCATAAGGCTTCAAGCGCAGTATTCTGAAAACCCACCAAGAATAAGTGAAGGCAGTTCAATAAAAAAAACTCTAAAAACTTTTTATCAGCAATAGTAAGCTGTTAAATTGAAATATTGTCCAAATTTAACGATATTGTCACGGGAAACGGTATAACTGAAAATATATTTACAAAATATCTACAGCGGGCTGTAGCACTGCCAAGTTGGCCGAAAGACAATCTCTTCAATCGTCGTCTTCACCCAAATGGTCAACGTCATCTTTGTCCCATTGCGCGCAGTCTCGTAACATTAACCTCCGGCCGGAAAAGCGCCGACCCGGCGCCTAAGACAGGGAGGTGGGCGCGATGTATGGTTTGAGGCGGGCCACGTGCACGACGTCTGAGGAAGGAGAAGACGTGGTAGGATCGAGCGGGGCTATTTCGTAAGTGACATCTGTCAATTGTCGCTGGACGCGATAGGGGCCAGAGTATCTCCAAAGTAGTTTTTCGGAAAGGCCAACGCGCCGAGACGGGGACCAGACAAGGACAAGATCACCCGCACTGAAGCGGGCGTCCCGGTGGTGGGCGTCGTACAACAACTTCTGTCGTGACTGCGACGCCGAGAGGCGAAGACGGGCAATGTGACGTGCCTTTTCTGCTGTAGCAATGGTTTCGCGCGCGTATTCAGTAGGCAGTGCGGCAGGGGTCGAAATAAGTGTGTCAAAAGGGAGCGTTGGTTCTCGTCCGTATGGAAGATAGAAGGGAGAGTAGCCGGTGGTGTCATGGCGTGAGGAGTTAAATGCAAAGGTGACAAAAGGTAGCGCAGTGTCCCAGTCATGGTGATCAGACGAAACATACATAGAGAGCATATCAGTGATAGTGCGATTCAGACGTTCAGTAAGACCGTTCGTTTGGGGGTGGTACGCAGTCGTAAGTTTGTGTTTGGTGGCACAAGAACGAAGTAAGTCTTCAATGACTTTAGACAAGAAGAAGCGACCCCGGTCGGTGAGAAGCTGTCGGGGAGCGCCGTGATGTAAAATTACATCTTGCATCAAGAATTCGGCGACGTCTGTAGCGCAACTGGTCGGGAGAGGTCTTCTCCCGTTGTCTTAGTTAAAAAGAAAGACACCAGTTGGCGATTTTGCGTTGATTATCGGCATCTCAATAAGATCACCAATAAGGATGTATATCCTCTTCCACGAATTGATGACGCTCTGGATTGCCTTCACGGCGCGACCTATTTTTCATCCATCGACCTGCGCTCTGGTTACTGGCAGATCGCCGTGGACGACAGGGACTGTGAAAAGACAGCATTTGTTACAGCTGACGGCCTCTATCAGTTCAAAGTTATGCCATTTGGCTTGTGCAATGCCCCGGCCACATTCGAGCGAATGATGGACACGCTGTTGCACAGCTTTAAATGGTCTATCTGCCTGTGCTACCTGGACGACGTGATCGTGTTCTCCCCGACATTTACCCAGCACCTCCACCAAAATGTCACGGGAAACGGTATAACTGAAAATATATTTACAAAATATCTACAGCGGGCTGTAGCACTGCCAAGATGGCCGAAAGACAATCTCTTCAATCGTCGTCGTCTTCACCCAAATGGTCAACGTCATCTTTGTCCCATTGCGCGCAGTCTCGTAACAATATATTGCAAATCTGAATTTGTAGCCAAGGCATTATGCAGTTCTGAGTGTTACCGACGATCAGCAGACGATAATAACTCCATCCGGATCGTTGGACCATGTAGCAGTCACCATTGTTGATCACGATCGAAATCCGATCCGGATCGGTCCAGCCCGATCGCGATCAGAAGTGTACGTGTGACACCGGTATTCGATCGCGCTTCGAGCGAGACAGTGAAGGTCACATGCACAAATGCCTCTACGCAATTATGTAGTTTTTCGTATATTGCTGTTTGATTTTATTTGAATTTTTCGTATATTCCTGTTTGATTATCTGATTTTTCTTTTGTATTTCTTTATCGGCGGAATGCGGAATGGACGGTTTTAGAGTGTTTGTATCAAAATGAACCGCTGTTTTTAACCTGTTCGCCCGTGGGGCTCCTGTAGTGTTCAGTACTTTCGTGCGTTTGGTTCCGTGTATAATTGTTCTTATTCTCCGTTTTTTTCTTCAATCATTTTTTGTTCTCACATTCACTGTACGGACAGTGTACCGATGCGCAGGTCATTCGACCCACTTTTTTAGCCACAGGCCAGCTCCCTAAGCGGGCTGATCATGTCTGATTTTCTTATTTGCTTCATTTACGTTTTGTTAGGCCGGTTCCTTTTTTTTCTGTTATGTATTCTTTTGCTTGATTCACACCTTGTTAGGCTGGTTCTTTTTTCTGTTATTTGTTTTTTCGCTTCAACTATGCACGTCCCACTTCTGCCTAATGCCTTCTGTGAAGGCTGGCAGTAATTCTGAAATAAATAAATAAATAAATAAATAAATAAATAAATAAATAAATAAATAAATAAATAAATAAATAAATAAATAAATAAATAAATAAATAAATAAATAAGGAGAAAAAAAAACGACCACCTAAATGTATGAATGAACTACTAAGAATATGCTTTAAAACGAAATTATAATGATTCCGAAATAAATGTTACCTTGCGTACACCTCACGGGAATATACAGCTTCTTTGGTTTTTTAGCCAGTAATTCGTAATTGCTGCTTTTCACGCTGCATATTGATGATCACGTCGGTAAAAGCTGATGGCGTTATGCGGCAACGCCGCCTGCGTGGGAACTCCGCAGCGGCGTGAGAACGCCCAGGTGGCGTCGCGGTGATGAATCAGCATAAAAACCGCCAACAAACCGACGCTTAGTAGTTCCGAAGAGAGGGAGAAGTCGCATATACAGCCGGCGGTCTTTGATGTATCAGTTGCTTAGATTGGCATACATGTGCGAACAATCATTTTTTTTTTCTGAAACGAAATGTGTTTCGCCAAAAAATAATTTCGTCAGAAGCCACCTAATACGATAATTGTCGACGTTAACGTGATTATCATTGAAGCAATGTATAGCGACACACCGTATCACCGCCACAGATACCCGTTATATGAGGCGTGCATGCGGCCGGGTTCTTGTCTCGCGCTTCGATCCCACTAGGTGTGTATATAGACTCCCTTTATGGAGCCTATATAAAAGAGAGACAGCAACTCTATTCCCACTGAACACTCGGCGCCCTCTAGCGGCGTCGCCGCGAATTTCGCGCGGGGCGCGTGTGTAGGTATGTATTCAGACCAAAGTTTCCTAGTATACGACGCGGTTGCGATTCCTCCAGCGCCACAGAAATCTTTATTTTTGTTGTAATTGAAGAGGCCACATATACTGTGGCACATACCCGGCGAACCAGGGTGGCGTGAAAGAGGTTCATTGAAGAGCGGCACAAACCCCGTGGCACAAACTGCAATTAAGTGACACAAGTTGGTTCGAACTGTGTTCCCTCAGCACAGCAGAGCCCGATGCTGCATACCTACGTGTTAGACCATGGGCTACCCAGTAACATAAGATAGCGGGAAAACGGTTAGATAGAAAGTTAGTCCCCCGAAAGTGCATCAAGTTCCCAAAGAACGCGTAATCGCAATAATAAGTTAGAATATGCTCCACTTGGCATAATAACAACATTGTGTAGTTTTTTTTGTATATTGCTCTTTCTATTCCGTGACAATATTATCTCAACACGACCACCTAATGGATGAATGAATGAATGCTGTATTTGTCCCAGTCAATTAGGTAATGGACCCTAGACAAAAAGGTACAAAAAAAGTAGCTTGAGGGCATCTGGAGCCCAGAATACAAGTATACAAGCATGCATCATACAGGGGCGGCAAGGAGGCACAATTTATGTCAGCAGGAAATGACGTAATAACATTTTAAATTGGCACAAGATGTAATATGAAATATTGGGAATGAAAGACCTACAGCACCCGCTGTAGCCCGAGGGCGCGGAATCGAATCCCGGCCACGAGAGCCGCGTTTCGATGGGGGCGAAATGCAAGAACGCCCGTGTGCCGTGCATTGGGTGCACGTTAAAGAAGCCCACGTGGTCAAAATTAATCCGGAGTCCCCCACTACGGCGGGCCTCATAATCATATCGTGGTTTTGGCACGTAAAATCTCAGAATTAAATTTTTTTAAGGATCTACAAAAATCGCACACAAGAAAGAAAAAAAAAAACGTATCCAAATCGGGTATTAGAAAACGGTGTTAGTTGATAATTTTAATAAACGAATAAAAGTTGAGGAACGGATTTATCATGGTATACCTACCGTGAAGTTCATTAATGCGTACACTCAGCGAGGACTTTACATGTCACAAAACTTTCCTCTCGGTTAGTATGGCGATGTTTGGAAAGTTCTGGCTATACCGCTGTTCATCCATCGCAATGTGGAACCGCAGTATAGTGCTGTTCCATACAAGAGCGGTTGCCGCTTACGACATTCCGATAATTTTGCATGAAAGTGTGCACTCAGTTAGCGCGGAATATTATACCGGCGCTAGCGCCACACGCGCAGTCAAGAATGATGACATATCGCCAGGGCAGTTGTAACCGGAGAATCTGTTTCTCTCAGTATAAGTGCCATATGGATAAGCTATATTTGAACCACGTTTCATTTTCTCGTAAGTATCAGCTTGCACGACAAGGATCAAGGAAGCTTTATTACCCCCTGTTCTCTTAGGAACCCGTCGCCGCCTCGGCAACGTTTGTCCGTTTTGCTTATCGTAGCTGCCAGCGTCACGCGGCCTCAAAGCGGGCGCGGATTAAGTCACAACTGGGTTCGCGCGTTACAACCCGGATAAATGAGCTGGAAGCTAAGCTCCCTCTGCACTCTGATTGTAGCGGCATTCTTTCATGTTGCCGGCGCCTCCCATCTTTCTCGCCCAGCTCCGCGTTTTCTCTCTATTTGGTAACGCTGACTTGCCGAAAGAGGCCCCCGAAAACAGCAAATACAATGGAGAGCTTTGCTGCTGCACGCTAAAGAGATAGAGACGAACATAAAGAAGGCAAGGACGGACAGGATAGGACAGGCAGGAACGCCTGTTTTGTCCATATTCAGAGTTTTCCATGTTTGGTCCTTCTGGACTGGGATAATGTAATGATTCCATTCCAATGTTATTCCTCTACTCGCTTCGTCACTAGACCGAGAAGCGCTGTGCCCACGTTATCACCGGGATCGACCGGTCGTGAACAGTCAAAGACTAGAAAGGAATAGGATCGACCGAGAGGAATCTCTTACATTATAGCAGCGGCCCCGTCTTTTTATCGGGTTCATTTTTATAATCATATATAGACCAGAATCCGTTACCCTCGCACACCCGTTTAGAGCAAGCGCACTTAATCTCTCCCCTATATAGTCGACACCTGTCCACGCAGCCCGTGCTGTGCTGCCAATTTGATGACGGGGGTGCTCACGACAAAGCCGTGGCGAGCGAACACTGGCCGCAAGCATGCGATAAGAACAGGCTGAGCGTTATCGTGGCTGTTATTTCCGCTGTTGCGAAATAGGGGGTCCAAGCAGCCGCGGAGACCACAGGGCTGTTGCCGTGCCGGGTGCCTGGCGAATAGAGAAGTTCGGTGGCTGCTCGCTCAAATAACAACTCGGTTCCTCAGGTCCCCAGGCTTTCCCAAGTGTTATTTCCCCCGCAATGCTTGCCAGCAGCCGGGCCGGAGATGTTCCGTTGACCCGCTCGCCGTTGTTGAGGCGGGGCGCTTGACCTTGAGGATGTACGATGAAGGGAATGTGGGCTAGCCACCGCCGTGTGCTGAGCCAGGCGCTGACTGAGTTGACCAGTGGGGACAGTCGCTTCAGAGGACGCACGCTTCACCAATCAGCTCGATCGCGGTGCTTGCATCTTTGCCAGCTCTCAAATGACGGACAGGCATTGAGGCGAAAACTTCATTCAAAGCAGCACGCTCACCCGTGACGCACCTTTGTTCTGAGGGGAGTACCAGACATAACCACGGCCGGACTCGACTGTCCTTCGCGTGGGTTCCTCGTTGGCATGACTAGTTGTATGATGATGGGTCGGATTGTTTTTGTCTGCGGACTCTTCAAATAGGTCGGTAGACGTTAAGGACACCATGACAACTTGGAGCGTGGAGGACAGTCGAGTCCGGCCGTGGCATAACACCTCCAGTTCCCTCAGTCCACGGCAAAAAATGGCTGCGCCTAGAAGCGCTGCAAAGTTTAGTCTACAGTACAGCAAGCAACACGTAGTCCCCCTTCCCCCCTTCCGTCATACTGTTAAACCAATCGCGATAAGAACGCTTGCCTTGTCAGGCTTTCAGTGTTTCATTGCCTTTTTTTTTTCTTTCTGCTTTGCTCCTTTGAGATACAGGGTGTCTCAGAAAATGCCGTTCTAAATTGCTTAAAGAGAGGGAAGATGACGTAATTAAGTGATTTCCTCGGATATTGCTTCGAATACCACGGCGTACATCTTTAAATGACTCGCGGTAGTAATCAGACAAGTAATTATAAAATTCAGGCTAATTAACTTTTTAATTGAGTCATACGATCGATCCCAATCCGAGACTTGAAGCCCGTCGTCTGAGAAGTTCATAATAGCTTCCAGGCTTGAACAAAAGTGGCGTTGCTAATTTATGCGGAGTAATGAATCCCGGCGAAGTTCGCCTAGAAATACGAAAATGAAATGCCGTAGAGCGCAGCTGTCGTGCCCCCAAGACGCCCATTAGTGACGCAACTTTGAGTATGAGCGACCGTCTGCATGAAGCCGCAATATCCCCCACTTCATGCTTGCCGGACCGTGAGTGACGCTCGCGGTGACTAATTGTGTCGTTGACAGGCTGTTTCAGATCCCTCCAACGAGCATCTAATAATGCAAGCGAAACAGCTAGACGCATAGTGTTTAAAAGCGTTTCACCACGTTGTATTTGGTATCAAGACGCCATAAATTTCACGTGATGCTTACGCTGACGAAGAGTTGTCGGGTTTTGCTTTTAGTGGTACACTTATCGCATTTCCGACTAAGTCGTTTTAGAGTGCTCCGGCGACGTTACAAATTGGTGTACGATAGCATCCAAGTTGTATTAAGAGAATATCAGCGTGCTCTAACAATAATAATCAAGCTTACCTTTCATATTGGAGCCGGCTTAGTCTCAAATTAAAGATCAGTCTTACAGAGCCATTGCAGCGCCGCCGAAGCGACCTTAACGGCCAGTAAACGATGCATTTAGTCACTGCGGGTATTTCTGGCTTGCAGCTGTCACGCTGATGCAAACGCATTCCGTCTTCTTTTGTTTACTTTTTTTTTACATGCCTACATTTGGCCCTGAGGCATTGTTGTAGGGGGTTGTTAAACTGGGAATAGTACAAAACAAAGCCGAGTCATAACTTTATATATATATATATATATATATATATATATATATATATATATATATATATATATATATTGTAGTGAAGAGGAGTGCCCGGCGCTGCAGCCACATCGCCAGTCATCTGGGAAGCACGAGCTCGAGATTGCCTGAGCTGCTCTGGTTGAGACACGCTACGAACGCTGCGAACGCTGCCTGCTGCTCTCTTGTCCTGTGTTCGCATTAGATTCTGGTGGAGGTGCTGCGGTTTCCCCCAGCCTGGAATTACGCACCCGAACTCTGCCGTCCATCATGCCTGACGACCCCAGCCCGACATCCCCACCGGTTACTCCAGCCATCGTATGTGCCGGTTCCCAGCGTCAGCGGTATCCTGACATCTTCAGCGGCACCCATGAGAAAGACGTTGAAGATTGGCTGGAATCGTACGAACGCGCCAGCAACACTAACTAATGGGACGACACTCTCAAGCTCAACAACGCGATGTTCTATCTCTCGGGCGTCGCCAAGCTGTGGTTTAGAAACCATGAAGCCGATCTCCGCATGTGGGCTCACTTCAAAACCAGCATCGCAGACGTTTTCGGCCGCCCTGGCGTGCGCAAGCTTCGCGCTGAACAACGCCTACGCAGCCGATCCCAGCAAACTAGTGAAACGTTCACCAGCTACATAGAGGACATCGTCGACCTCTGCCGGCGTGTCAACCCGACGATGGCGGAGGTGGACAAGATACGTTACATCATGAAGGGCATTTCCGACGATGCCTTTCATATGCTGCTGTCAAAAAGCCCTGACACTGTTTCTCAGGTCATTGAGCTTTGCCAGAGTTTCGACGAGCTCTGCAGGCAGCGTCTTCTCACACGGCGCCCACCTGTGTTTGATGAAAGCCTCGCGAGCGTGGCCGCGGCTCCTGACATAGGCTCCCTGCTTTGCCAGATCAAAGAGTTCGTCCGTGCTGAGGTCGCTCGTCAGCTTTCGTTGCTGTCTTCAGCCACGTCACCACCCTCGCCTTTATCGGCCAACCTTCGCCAGGTCATCCAAGAGCAAGTTTGCGCAGCTCTCCCTTCTGCCCGCGAGACTCCGCCGGTGCCGACTCCCGTTGATTTTCTCGAGGTGACTGCACCTCTCAGCTATGCCGAGGCTCTCTCACGGCCACCACCTCATACCTTTGCGCCATTCCCATCAGCCGTGCCACTGCGTCCCACTCCTCACTTCGTTCAGCCGCGGTACCCACACAGCAGTGGACAATGGCGCACTCCTGACAACCGCCCAATATGTTTTGCGTGTGGTCTACCTGGCCACATTGCACGATTTTGCCGTCGCCGCCCAACATCCTACCGCCGTAGCTTCGACACCGAACCATACGTTTCACCATACCCGTCGTCCTCCGCGCCTCAGAACCCTGGCCAGATGTCTTCTTACTCGGACCACCGCCCTCTTGTTGACCGCCGTTCGCCATCGCCCCGACGTCGCTCGCTTTCGCCGATGCGTCGTCGTCCTTCTACGCCGGACCGGGAAAACTAATCGCCGCAGTTCCAGAGCCGAGAACTGCGTCACCCACGAACAGACCAAGGCCTCTCTAATGTTACTCAATGACTAATGTTATTGATGTATATGTGAATGGCGTTGCTGCACTCGCCCTCGTTGACACTGGTGCCGCAGTTTCAGTTATTAGTGCCAAACTTTGCCGTTCGCTCAGAAAAGTTACAACGCCCCTGTCACACGTATCACTTCGTACTGCAAGCGCCGACCGCATCACGCCTGCAGCTGCGTGTACTACGGGCGTTGTGATCAACGGCCTCCTCTACATCGTCAAATTTTTGGTGCTGTGTTTTTGTTCCCCCGATCTTATTTTAGGCTGGGACTTCCTTTCCGCTAATAAGGCCGTCATCGACTGTTCTCGTGCTGAAGTGGAATTTCATACGCTGTGTCATGCCCCACTCCTTGACGCTCGTGAACCTGAAGATAAAGTATTTGTTGCCGAAGACGTTACAATTCCACCGCATTCATCTGCCCTTGCCACAGTGTCATGCAACATTGTTTATGGTGCCAGCACACTTTTTACGCCATCTGCAATTTTCGCTCGTCGCAAATGTTCCCCGCTGCCTTTCGCTCTTTTGGACGTTCATGCCGGTGTCAGTAGACTGCTCGTCGCCAACCTATTGTCCTGTCCTCTCACTTTGCTTCGTGGGGAGTGCGTTGGCCGCGTCCAGTGTCTCGACCCTGCTGCCATCATTCACATGCCAACTGGTTCCATCTCCACTCAAGAAGTCGCCGGAGTGACCTGTAACCCCGCGCAGGAGCCGACGTCGCCCGATGGCTCCATCGCCGACACGTTGACTGTTTCCCAACGCGCCCAGCTTCTACGCCTTCTCGACAAGCTCCGTTCGTCTTTCGACTGCCAGCATGTTCCCTTGGGCCGCACGTCAACTGTTTCTCACCACATCGACACGGGTACCAGTGCGCCACTACGACAAAGACCATATCGTGTATCCGCGACTTCGCGCCGTGTTATCGATGATCAAGTAGCTGACATGCTCAAGCGCGGCGTCATTCAGCCTTCGGATAGCACCTGGGCATCTCCCGTTGTTCTTGTTAAGAAGAAGGATGGATCGATTCGATTCTGTGTCGATTACCGTCGTCTTAACAAAATAACTCGTAAAGATCTTTACCCTCTTCCGAGAATTGACGACGCCCTTGACTGTCTCCAAGGCGCGGAGTTCTTCTCTTCTATCGACTTACGCAGCGGCTATTGGCAAGTCACCATGGCACCCGAATATCAACCTAAAACGGCCTTTGTAACACCAGATGACCTATATGAATTTCGTGTTATGCCTTTCGGACTTTGCAACGCCCCCGCAACATTTGAACGTATGATGGACAGCCTTTTGCGTAGTCTCAAGTGGAAAACGTGCCTGTGCTACTTAGATGATGTGGTTGTTTTTTCGCCCGATTTTCCCACCCATCTCTGTAGGTTGGAGGAAGCGTTACAGTGCCTAACTTCCGCCGGCCTCCAGCTCAACCTGAAGAAATGCCACTTTGGCGCAAGTCAGCTCACCATCCTTGGCCATGTAGTATCTAAAGACGGTATTCTTCCTGACGCCGCCAAGCTCCGGGAAGTTGCTGATTTTCCCAAACCTTCCTCCGTAAGAGAACTTCGCAGCTTCCTTGGCTTGTGTTCTTACTTTCGCCGCTTCATTCGGAATTTTGCGTCCATCACCGCTCCCTTGAATCAGCTTCTACGGAGGGACTTGAACGATTACGCCTGGTCGTCCGCTTGTGACGATGCCTTCCGAGAGTTGCGTCGTCTACTGACCTCGCCGCCTATACTGCGTCACTTAGACCCGACAGCTCCGACCGAAGTACGCACCGATGCCAAGCGGTGTTGGACTCGACGCTGTGCTCGCGCAGCGCAACTCTGTACTCTGTATTCGACGAGTACGTCGTTGCATACGCAAGCCGCACCCTCACCAAAGCCGAGAAGAATTATTCCGTTACGGAGAAGGAATGTTTGGCCATAATCTGGGCACTTGGTAAATTTCGACCCTACCTCTATGGCCGCCCCTTTGATGTAATTGCAGACCACCGTGCACTATGTTGGCTGTCCACGTTGAAGGACCCCTCAGGTCGATTAGCTCGCTGGGCTTTGCGGTTGCGGGAAGCGCGAGCTCGAGATTGCCTGAGCTGCTCTGGTCGAGAAACACTGCGAACGCTGCCTGCTGCTCTCTTGTCCTGTGTTCGCTTTAGAATATATATATATATATATATATATATATATATATATTAAAATGAAATTCTGAGGTTTTATGTGCCAAAACAACGATCTGATTATGAGGCACGCCGTAGTGGGGGACTCCGGAAATTTGGACCACCTGGGGTTCTTTAACGTGCACCTAAATCTAAGTACACGGGTGTTTTCGCATTTCGCCCCCATGGAAATGTGGCCGCGGTGGCCGGGATTCGATCCCGCGACCTCGTGCGCCGCAGCCCAACAGCATAGAGCCACTGAGCAACCACGGCGGGTGATCTATATATATATATATATATATATAAAGGCTACTTCAACACAGAGTGATTAAGAGCTGTTCTGAAAGGTCGTGCAAGATCTTGAATGACTCGCCAAACCACTGTGGTTGATACTGGCTGCTATCTCTTAATGAAAAGGCTAATTATGGAAAGGAAACGAATCGAGGATTTAATGGTACCGCTAGCGTTATTCGGGTTGCAGCACGATGGTCGTACGCTGCATTCACTTGCTTTGCGTGGAGTGAACGAGCACATAAAGCTGGCACTCGGAGCCATAAAGAAGCTCAAAGCTTCAAGCGAATGGTGTTACTTTGAATTCGCACATGCTCCTCGTAACTAAAGCGTCCTCGGTGTTCCATCGCCGTGGCAGTGATGTTCAGACACCGTGTCGACGTTGCCATTTTTGCTCGTGTCACACAAACGACAAACACGTCTGTCCACCCGGCAACGCTTCGGGGAACCCCAAACGATGCTGGAGAGCCAGCTATATATACCGGGTGTTCAAAATTAAGCTTTATAGCTTTCTTAAAATTAGGAACTGGGAGGCACGCGAAGACCACCTGCGCAAATAAGTTATGAGGCCAGGGGGACACAAAGTGAGATGATAATAGTCGCTATCAGCAGCCGAATTAACTAAAATTGAATAATTAACTTTTGATTGACTGCAGTAAGTGTGTATGTATTCTTAAAGTTAGAGGCCTTGTGCACTTGCGGATGGATCAGCTAATATGGCTGCTTCTGGCGGGACGAGGTATTCTACCGAAGAAAAAATAGACATGGTACTTGCAATGGCTGAGATGAATGGCAACGCTTCATTGGCAATGAAGCGTTGCCAATGCCTTGCCAATGCCAGCGCCTAATTTTAAGAAAACTATAAAGCATAATTTTGAACAGCCTGTATACCTGCAAAATTCTTCGCATAACATCGATGCCCACAGTGCGTGGGATGTTTTATTTTTTCTCCTCTTATGCAACGGGAAACGTGAGCATGCCTCCGTGCCCGAATGAGCCACGTAGAATACCGGCAAGTGCGAAGTGAGCGAACAAAATTAGGCTCGAAGTCCCCAGCAGACAGATGAGAGAGAAGCGAAACGGCGCGTTGCGCGAAACTCGCACGACACGGTTGCAGCGCGCAACCGTTGGCTTCGGCTGCGGTCGGACGATTTGTAGCAACTCCATGCAGTTGCAGAATGTAGCTCGAATGCAGTTCCAATCCAGCTCACCTTGTGCACTTGCTGATGGATCAATTGTGCACTTGTTTTAACCCTGTTTTGAGCACTTGTTGGTGAGCGTGATCACGACGGACGCCGCCGACAGCCCAGGCCTCTAAAGTGCTTCGTACTGAAAAAGAAGCGTGCCCCGGTTCACGCAGCGGCAGCAGCCGCTCCGCCACCACCTACCTGTGGCCGCAGCATGTACGAACAGCGGACGTTCGGTGGGTACGACATGGGGTATCCGGGCGACGTGAGGCGGCCGCTACGAGTCAGCGTCTTGCCGCAGGGCTCCGTGGGTACCAATAGGGCCAGACCTACCACGAGCGGTAGCAGAGACGCCATTGAAGCGGGCACAGTGCGAGCAACCCGGGTCTGCAGCGCGTACGTTTAACTGCAGAGCGCAGCCAGCCTGAGGCCCACCTAAGCTGAGCTTAACCTCAGCGCCTGTCACTCGCATCCGATGCGGTAGCAGCCGCCACCACGCTACCGGTCGTGATCGGCGAAGCGCCAGTGGATCGGATTCGAGCGAACGTAACTCTGCATTAACACTCGTCGCGAACTCCAAGCAGCTAGGCACGCTTGACAAGTCTAACCTGCTTTTGCTATCGTCGTGTGGAAATATTTTCAGCAGCCATGTTGCAGCAAAGAGATGGGCTGTTGCTAACTGATGTCTGAGATAGCGCGCGATTATCACGTCGCCTTAGACGCAATCCTTATCCCTAGCCTTAAATGATATAAGAGTCCATGCTGCTTTCTGCGGAAGTGAAGAAGACCTCAACTTCGTTCTTTCATGTTCAACTACGTGTTTGATCTTATTTGTCGTGAACGAGTACTGTTCTTACTCCTGTTGCACAGTTTTGTTTGACAGACATCGCTTGGTTATATGCCTCACTGTACATGGACGGCTGTGCATAATATTTGTCAGCTACGGTCCAACCGGTGTATTAGAGTTACAAAATTATATCTGTGTGGTCACGTCCTGAAATTCAGCAGAACTTTTGTCTATCTAAATTATAAACGAGGGATAAGAGGTACTTAGAATACACACAAAGATAAGTACCTTGAAGTTTACAGACAACGAGAGCTTCCTTCATGAGCGTACACTGCGAGTTCCACTGCGTCCCTAGCTCCTCTTGTGTCATAAGTGTAACCCAGCCCAGCAACATACAAAATGTTCTTATATTTACTGTTGGTCCATCGTTTCACGAGGGCTGTTACAGACAAGTAAGTGGAAGTGCCTTTTTAATTTTGATAACTGATGCTTGTTCGCAGAGTTAGGGGACATACTGCATTGAATTGAGTTCGGGGGTTTTACGTGCCAAAGCCATCATTTGATTATGAGACCCGCCGTAGTGGGGGACTCCGGATTAATTTTGACCAGCATGGGATCTTTAACATGTCTCCAATGCATGGGACACGGGTGTATTTGCATTTCGCCCGCACCGAAATGCGGCCGCCGCGGCCGGAATTTGATCCCGCGACCTCGCATGCTTAGCAGCGCAGCACCATATATCCACTTAGCCACCGCGGTGGGTGGCACATATTGCCTAAAGCTATACGTTTCTGGCCACTCATTTATCATAGGCCTAGTCGCAATCATGAAATTTGCAGTGCATCGTGAGTGTTAGGCACATTGGGGAAGCGGACAATGGTTACTAGTCCGCCAATGCGCTGCATTGCCATAATGTCCGTATATAGCCAATGAGCCCGCAAAACTAGGATTGGGGGCGCGGATCTTGAATCAATATCACCTCCCGTTCCATCCACAAGTATCCGACGAAAGTGCAGTGTCATAATACAAATGTCAATTGGTGGTCGGTTTAGTTGGTATGCACACCACACTTCGCAACACCATAAATTATAGAAAGAACCCTTCTTGCGGTTATAACGGGCTTACATGGGCATAGCCGAATTACACACTCTACGACTCTTGAACCTAAGTGGGCCGCGCGCTATTGACAAATTAAAGCACACACTACTGCCGTTGGTAACCCTGAGTCACTGCGGGTATTTGTTATAGTCTCGATTTTATTGCGGCAGCACTGTTGAGATCATGAAATGGGCGAACAGATGGCATATCTTTAGACCTCCTTTTCGAGCGTTGTCGTTGCTTCTCTTAACCCTGATTTGCAGTTACGGAATCCGCTGGGCCTGCGCCTGATCAGCTGAATGAGTGATGCAGGCACGATGATTTCCCTTCTGGTGATGTTATTCGTCTGCGAACGGATGCGTGGACGCATTAGGCCTAATTACCGAGCCTGATCTGACGGCCCTCACTGCTAGACCGTGACGTGGTTGGCAGCTGCTCGCGGGCCATAAACAAAGGCCCGTGACCGCGCTTGATTCTATTTCTTGCGCTGCGCCGTGCTTGCAGGAGCCGAATGGGAACCGACTAGACGTGCCTTTTCAGAGGCACCTCCGCGGAGCGTTCTGTTGGTGCGGGCTATAGCCCGAATGTAACACACTCTAGAATGGTCGTACATGCGCAATGGACGCTGTACTATACGTGTACGTGCACGCGCGTGTATTCACCACGCTCCTATTTTCACCTCTATGCTCCTCTTGCCAAATGTGGGATAGGAAACTGTAGGAGCAACTGGTCGACTGCAGCACACCCTTTCTCTTCTATGTCTCTAGGTACAGAGCACGAGGTTTGAGTTTGAGTTTATTCAGTCGTTTTAATAAAACAGTTTGGTTTATACGTGATGCAAGTGAGGAATACACAGCACGACACATCGAAAATATGTGCGCAGTATGGTATACGTCATGAAGGTCAGGCATGAAGAATAATATTAAAAGTAGCGCTGAGAACAAAATACGCATGAAAAAAACCCTATCTATAGGATGAGCTCTTTCTTTCTTTCTTTCTTTCTTTCTTTCTTTCTTTCTTTCTTTCTTTCTTTCTTTCTTTCTTTCTTTCTTTCTTTCTTTCTTTCTTTCTTTCTTTCTTTCTTTCTTTCTCGTGTCTTGACTGAATCCTTGCTATGCCGTATTCTTTAATTATAACCCAACCAGTCCAGAAAGAAGTCCACTTGGATCAATATGAAGCACTGTCCTCGTGTGCAGCCCTTTGGCGGAGAAGTCAGGACAACGTGGAATATTTCGTGCTGACAAATTCTGCCACGGCTTCTCGTTTGAGCAAATCAGGAAAAACGTCAGACGACGCTACACACAATAAATAAATGTAAATGTGTGCAAATTTCCTAAATTTCGAATACGAATCGAATACTTTTGTTTAAAAAGGAGGTATTTTATTGCATAATTTGACATTCGATTTCTCCAAAAACATTGCGAATATTCCACGAAGGCCTCGTGGCCGATTATGCGGAGTTACTACGATCTACTGTGACTTGCCAACCACGAAAAAATGACCATCTTCCGCTTCAATAATCATTGTAAGCCGACCAGGAACTGTGCTGAACTTTAATTTATTTATTTAATTGAAAAGCTGTTCAGTTGAGCGAGCTCTCGATAACATTGTTAACATCGAAGAAGATAAATAAGACAGAGTTTCTTTTTTGTCGCCTTTCCTCTCCTATAGCTTTAAAATTCCCTGAAGCAGATAGACACCCAGTATTCTACTTAATATTCGATGCAAATTTTGTCACATATGCATGTTCTGTTTGATTTGGGAATTTCACCACGTGGAAAACAAAAATAAATATTCCTATAGACGAAAGAAAACACGGAATATATTTACTACAAAGGGGGAAGAGGAGGACAAAGTGAAGTTTGGTATAGCGTCTATGGCGTAATTCTTAAAAATAGGAAATTATATGATGTTTTTCGCGACGAGCAAAAAAAAAAAAAGAAAAAAAGAAAGGAAAACACGTCTGAAATAACGGAGAGGGTGGCTGCGAAGATGTTGCAAATCAATTGCTCCAACATCTTGGGACCACTTCAACAATGCAAACATTCACGCAGAAATTTAAAACCGCAGACGAGAACTTTCGGCGAGTACCATACGCTGTGTTTAGCTTACCGATATCCCCGTGACGAAAATTATATAATAAGTGTGTTCTGTCATTAACTAACATATAGGACCGATACTTGAAAGGCAACAAGAACTTGAAAGAAAGCAATGAATGATAGAACAGTGAATGATGGGCGTAATATAAAGAGACCGGAATACAGCAGTATAATACAGCAGAGAATAAACGCAAGTGGACGACATTCTAGTAGGTCATCTAATGCGCAGATCAGATAACCAGTGGTCTAGCTCTTAGACTATCCGAATGGATGCTAAGGGGCGATAAATGCTCTCGAGGGCTGCATAGGATTAGATGGAGGGAGAAACTAAGGAACAATGGACAGTGCCCTTTTCAAGGCGATCGAATCTAGCGCACACAACAACAGATAGCTCAATATTTTAAGGTCGAAAAAGACAGATCAGCTCACTTCTACAAGGACAGTTTGTAAGCTCAAGTACATATTGAAGAAAATCTTCCGCAGTTCAAGATGAGAATCGATATGGCACGAAACCTCTGCGCTCATTGATCACAGCATCCAATTCCTCTGGATGCCCACACTTCAACTGCTGTGGTCCAACTGTCCTACAAAGCAACAACAAGGCGTGCAGTTTTGAAACGTTCTGAGTTAAAACAAAAAGACCGGCTTCCCATGAGGATTATAGAATTTGATCATGGTACCTGGTAAAAATCTGCGGCTTTATTTCATCAAGACAAATTGAAGTTACTGCAAATCGATAACCACGTATATCATTAAGAATTCTGAACGGGTCATTCAATTTTGGATACATTAATGCAAACAATTTCAGGCATTTTAATTTGATCTCAGATAGCTGTATCATTCTTTATCGCAGGCTTAATTGTGGTCGTGTGTAAGAGCTAATAGATGTGCGCGGAGTCATTGATTTCCAGGACAGGGTGGAGCGTGTGTAGTGGATTCCTTGCGGTATTCTCGTTCTAGCTGTAGTCGACGTTTGCAGACCACAGCGGCGAAATGTTTCCTTAAAAAAAATATGCACTGGCTCTTGCATCGCGCATATATACTCAGCATGTATATTATTAAAGAATTGTTATGTCGGTTGCGAAGCATAAATGCTGAAAATTTTTTTTCAATATGTCGATTATTATGTCTTCATCGGGGAAACGCGAGAAAAATTATGAGCAATACGCAATTTATTTAAAGAACGCCTGGAAGCATTAGGAAATTGTCTGCGAACTTCCAGAATATAATACTTTAAGATTCTTAGACATAAGACTTTCCTTCAGAGCTCCCCATGTGTGCTGGTTCTATGAAGTTCGGGAAAAAACCTCCGCTCCCATTTCTTCCCCCGAGCGTACTGATCTGGTTAAAGATCAATTGCGAAACACAACTTCATGTTCTTAACACGTCATGTGTTCATAAGCCACAAATCAGCGTTTTTGTTACACGCTCGCACGCACACACACACACGCACGCACGCACACACACACACACACACACACACACACACACACACACACACACACACACACACACACACACACACACACACACACACACACACACACACACACACACACACACACACACACACACACACACACACACACACACACACACACACACACACACACATATATATATATATATATATATATATATATATATATTCGCCATCCATTGCGCTGACATCATAGCGAGATTATGTACATCAATCGGTTTTGATGGTTCGACATGCACACAGTTACCACGTGGCCTTAAAGTGATATTTCGAGCCTCTTCTTAATTAGACGCTTTTAGGTGTTTTCTCATATTGTATATTTATTGTATAAAGTATATACAATATATATATATATATATATATATATATATATGTATGTATGCGTGTGCAGCAAGAAGAAAACACGTAAACGCCTCTTATTAAGAAGAGGTTCGAAATATCCCTTTAAGACCACGTGGTAACTGTGTGCATGTCGAACCATCCAAACCGATTGATGTACACAATCTCGCTATGGTGTCAGCGCAATGGATGGCGAATTAACGCAGAGACTGTTAAGTTTCTAATATAAATTCGATAGTCTGATGGGGCCAGCTATCGAAACATTTCCCCATACAGCGTACACCATCCGGAGAGCACCCGATTCCGCTGCGAAGGCGTACGTCACTCACAATGCATTGCCGGCCTCCGCCGTGAAACGGAAGTCTCTTCTCGAAGTTATACGCATTTCACAAATAATAAAAAAAGAATAAATAAAAGAAGAATATCAGGAACAGTGTAAGCTTCAGAGTGAACTATCTACTGCGCAAGTCCAGTTATCGAGGGTTATCGGAGTGCAAAAAAAAAAAAAAAAAAAAAGTAGGCCTCATACGCGAATTTGTTCCGTGCGGAAATAATGTGGTGGACGAACTGTCTGCAGCAGCCGTTACCTCTCTGCCCTGCAGCAGTCATTACATTGGACACACGGGAGGCTGTTTAAAGAGCAACACCGGAGATTTTTTGGTTTCAACGGATGTTCACCAAATTCCTTCTACCCGTCTCTTTGTCACTCTGATAATCTATGCCAAGCGGTACGACACAAATTGTTTAGTTTCACTCACATTTTAATTTTAAAGGTTGTCATATATAATCCCTATTTGTGCACGGAAGTGTGCGATCTTTTAATTGACCACCCGGTTCTTTCTGACGTAATCGCGTGCAAGTAGACCATGGTGACCAAGGAACAGGTGTTTGCCAAGTAGCCGTTCCGTACAAATGGTTGTCGTTGCAAGGAGCCACTGTTCGGCCTGTTAGCAAGGAGTATTAAGTATACCCACACCTTTTTATGGAATTGCGCAGGTTGTTGAACGGCTTTAAAATTTTTTTTCTTACTTCCTCATATTTGAACCTGACGGAAGCTTTCAGGCTCACAAGACCAAAATATGGTAAGCACTTGAAGGAGGATGCTGCGCCGACGCTCTTCGCGGTCACGTATCCTGACGGCATCACTACTCAGCTCAGTTTGAGGTTCCATACTTCGTTTTCTCATTATTTAAAAATTTGGCCAAGTTTCTAAGCAAGTCGACCGAACGTACATGTGACAGGAGGATCTATATAATTTGAACATCCAGAAATCCTAACAAATGGCCGAAAAAAAGAACGCTTGAGTTGTCCGTTTTATTGAAAGACTAGAGAGTACGTCCCCAATGTGCGACCCAACGCGCGAGAGCGCGCACGCATGCATGCCCCCCCCCCCCTCCACACACACACACACACACACACACACACACACACACACACACACACACACACACACACACACACACACACACACACACACACACACACACACACACACACACACACACACACACACACACACACACACACACACACACACACACACACACACACACACACACACACACACACACACACACACACACACACACACACACACACACACACACACACACACACACACACACACACACACACACACACACACACACACACACACACACACACACACACACACACACACACACACACACACACACACACACACACACACACACACACACACACACACACACACACACACACACACACACACACACACACACACACACACACACACACACACACACACACACACCAGCTGCTAATGCTGCAAGGATTCGTTTCATCACTCATTTTTTCAATTATTCATTGTTGCGGAGAGGCCCTTGCATATTTGTTGCCAACATTTCCAGTATATATAATGAAGAAATCAATCAGTTGACCTCAACCAATGTACGAACGTAATGTGGCGTAATTAATAGTGGATCGTTAACTTTGCATAACATTGTCGAAACCCCTTATGGTATTCTTGAATAATCGTCTGAAGAGAAGATATTGGACCGCACGTGAAGTTGCTGCTTGTTAAACGTTTCCAGAAGTTTCTAGCGGTGGCATCCTGCATTGCGTCTCACTCATTCTCTACAGTAAAACGGCACGCGGTCTACCTTTGGAGTCTCCCTCTCGCGATGTCGCAGACGCCCCACTTTTTCTTCAGCCTCTGCCAGTGATCGGAGGGTGGCGCCACGGTGTCCCGAGTAGAGCGCTTTTCTAACACTGAGGGTCATTGGAGTGTGGCTGGTGGTTGAGGGTATGCGGTATTTTAGCGAAGATGCGGAAGCAACTGGGGAAGAAAATGCGGCGGCCGCATTTCGATGGAGGCGAAATATAAAACGCCCGTGTACTTGCGTTGTAATGCACGTTAAAGAATCCCAGGTGGTCAAAATTAATCCGGAGCCCTTCACTACGGCGTGCCTCATAATCAGAACTGGTTTTGGCACGTAAAACCCCACAAAGAAGAAGAACTTCTTCGTCATCAAGACGCTCAAAAAAAAAAAAAAATTCCGTCACTAAGATGTATGTATTAATGGTAGAGCTTAAAAGCGCATTTGGTGTGCGATAAACGAGCACGTGTAATATGTCGCTGGCACGTCATATATTCCAGAATCATAAATAACTACGTTTATGAGCAGTTTCATTGGCGTGCGAAATCAGAAAAAAGAAATAATTAAACCTTGCAATATCGTTTTCCATACTTGATTGCGTTGACGACCAGAAATCAACGTTCTGACTATTACATGTTTATTCGCAGCAGCTCGATGAAACCCTGCCTGATTGTGTAGGTTCCAGGAAATAATGAGCATTTACGGGTTGCCTGTCCGCCATGGCTGCCATCCATTGCTGTTCAGCGCTGCTGACCGCGACGTTACAGTCGCGAAACCTGCTGCAATACGTTATAGGAACGCAATAAACTGACGTTACGCTTGCACACACGCTTTCCTGCCTTTTTTTTTTTCTTCCCCTCTTGTTTTTCTGCTCCTTTCTTTTCTTTCGACTGATCTCGCCCGGATAAAGCTACTGCGACAGGCCGTGTGAGCCCCATTTCAATGAAAGCAGTTGGCCGAAAACAGATATTCTGAGATTACAATGCACACTAACGGGGTTCGAGCAGTGGAAATCAATTTTTATATCTTGCGACTCGCGCCGGGTGACCCTTCCGAGTTATCAACTCCACTTTCCCGAAGGTGAACATTTCCTTGTAGAAATTTTCAAGCCGCGAATGTGCATGATCGTTATGATATGGTAGACTTGCCAACTCTCCCGATTTTTTTGTAAAGTTTACGACTTTGGGCTTGTTTTGTGATTTTACGAATATTACATCATGTTTTACGAAAAATAAATTCTGTTTGAGAAAAATGATTTAAAGGTGCTGATGGATGGAGAAAACGCAACTTCAAAAAAGAAAAAAAAAAGAAGAAAGCATGATAAAAAGGAATTATGTGGTAATTGCGCCGCCTTCGTGAAGCAGTGCAAGACGCCGTATCCTTGTTTGGTTCTTGATTTGAGCGTGTTTATTCAGCATAGTTCTTGCAGCAGGCGAAATGGGCAATAGCAAAATCGCTGAAAAAGTAAGTACAATCTAAAGACAATGTGTTGCTTGTCAGTCTCTGCTGTCCTAAGTTTGCTGCTGTTTGTGTGCTGCGTCTGAAGTTAAATCAATAATAAAGCACGTACGTAATGTCAGAAAAGGCTGGGGAAAGTTCTTAAAAATACGTGCTAAGCTCTTCAAATTATGTCCTTCAGGTAATTTGAACCTATAGCTTTAAAATAAACTGGTACATCTTAAGTGAACCATTGAGACCAATTGCTTGTTGTTCATAATCGTCTCGTTTTTTTAGTGTGATTAGTTAGCTAAATTGCTGAGCTCAATTAAGCAAAATCTTAAACATTCGTTTAAGGTCATACGTTTGATTGCAAAGTTGCAGTGAATGCTCGGAAACACTCTACTAAGTTGTTTCCATGATGTTATGTCTTACGTGGCTCTTTCTTCCGGGTTCGGAAGAGAGCCCGCGAAATACGAAAAAAGAAACAGACATCACAGCGCGCCTGGGCGCCTAGTTTGAAGTGCTCTCGATTGTGTCTCCAAAGGACGAAGAGCGCATGTCCGTCGTGTAAGTAGCCGACGAGTATGCTTCGATCCGCTTCCGTCGCCATTCTATCGCTTATCATCTCTGACCGCGCTGGTGTGACTTCCTGGACGTCGGGACCTTGTACAGACAAAGGAACATGCAGCCTTAATTTTTTGGAATCAAGCCTAAGTGCTCGGAAAACCAGACGGGCAAGCGCGCAGTGATGCCATCCTTTTCGTATTTCGCGGGCTTTCTTCAAAGCCCATAATCAAGAACCACGTGAAAGATAACGTCCGAAAAACAACTTCGTTGTGTGTTTCTGCACACGCTCTACAACATTTACAATGAAACTCATGCCACAAAAGTAAGATTTAAAATTTTGTGTAATTGAACGTAACTAATTAGCTAATCCAAAATAGTCTGAGTAACTCAGGACGACAATGAACGATATGCCTTTGGTCTCAATCGCTTAATATTTACCACTTAAAGAAAGCGCGATTCAAGTTACGTGAAACACCTGGTATATTCATAATTACACGTAGCGTCATTGTCTTTCTCTCCACAGTCCACAGTTGGGAAATAGTGCACCAGATGACATCCAGGAGAACTCTGGACCGAACGTGCGGTGATGGCCGAGAGGAACCAATAAGGGTGTTAATCACGTTCATGCCATTATCTTGGAAGCCAGCTGAACCTCGGCTAAATTAGTTTCTGGGACACCAAGAGTATTCAGAAATTGCGCTGCTTTTAAGGCTCTTGATCAGTTTCGGATACGCAGTATTGCAGCTGACAATGCACCAAAATGCTAGGACGCTGAAAAGGCGTGACATGGAGAGAAGTACAACTTGGTTTCGCTGATTTTTTTAGCGGCCCGATCAGAACGTTGTCCAATTATTACTGATCGGTGTTCGTGAAATAAGAGAGAGAAATGATGCATAGAAAGGAACAAAGGTTGACTACAAGTGGTTCCGGTTCTTCACGGGGGAAAGGGTAGGGGGATAAAAAAGAAAGAAAGCGGGAAGGGAGAGAGAAAGACAGACAAGCGCAAACAAGGTAACTGCGTACACTATACAGCGGTAGCAGGCAGTGCTCTTAGAGTTTATCATGAAGGTGCGTAGACCCCGGGAACCTGAGCAGCGCGAATAAAGCCTTCTGCGCGGAGTTTCTTTGGGAGCACTGGCCGAGACCTTTTTGTTCGGATAGTGGACAACTGCCCAGTCGGGCCAGCACTGTGCACACCAGTGGCGTAGCCAGCGAGTGGCACACCGGACCCCCCGTGAAACTGATGTGTTTATATGCCGAAAAAAAATCTGGCTACATTACTGGTGCATACCACTCGCCTCTGGGCACTACAGCGCGACCAGACACAGATAATGTGTGTGAGTGTCTCGTCACAGCGCATGTCTCGCACGTGTGTCGTCGCATGCCATTTTAATGAGGAAGGCATAGGAGAGAGTAAAAGCGATGCCGAGCCACATACGGTATACAGTGGTCTGTTCGCGTCGTGCTAACCCAGACGGTAGATGTAGCTATAGATCCGGGGGCAACGAAAGTAATCGTCACATGATGGAAACCTTCGAGTCCCACAGGGCAATGTTCACGGGACGTTGAGCGCAGCCCAGCCGCAGTGTAAGTTCGCGAAAGAGGAATCAAAACACATCGACTGCCATCATGTGCAGATCGGGCGGCTTCATAGGCGGGGTCATTCTCGCTGATATTGCAGTGTGAAGGAAGCCACTGAAAAATTATGTAATGTCCCTTGTTATGGCTGCGGTGATAGGTCTGTCGAGTCTCCAAGACCAGATGTTCAATGGGTCCATGGTGCATTGCGTTTTGTATGCTTTGGAGTCGCAGAAAGCTGTTCATTGTTGCGGTGACTCCTGACAAATGAATTTAAGTGAATCATGCTTTGCACCCTTCGATGTGGTCGTACATAATGTCAACTTGATTTCTCCAAGTTTCGACTGCAGCCGCGGAGCTTTTGAATTTAACCGAACCATCTGTGCAGACATGTTGCCAGGTTCCGTGCACGTTGTAAAGATGCTCCAAGGTCGCTTGTTTTAGAGCTCGCAACGGCGCCCCGGCGTTCTTTTTGATGTCCGGAATCATCAATTGTATTTGATGCCCCGGTGCAGACACCACACTGGTGCTGATAGTCGTGTAGCAAGCGTGAATTGTGCTGGCAATTTACCTGATGTTTTGCAATGTTTTTGATAAATGTTGAATGTGGCCTCATTGCTGGCAGGCAAGCAAGATGGTGTGAGGGAAGCCGAATCAGGTGCAGAATGTGTGCTCTCAGGGCATCAGTAGCAATATAGACTGCAGTAGGGATAATCTGTGGCAATGGCCACTGTCCCGATTGAATATGCACTTCTTGGGAAACCAAGACGCGTTCTGAGCGCTTGGGATTGCACACACCGAAGTCTGCGAATATTTGTCACAAGTGTTTCTTAGTACAGATAAGCTTTACCGCAGGAAGGCCAACAATAGTGCGGTATGTAAGAGTTCGTGAATTAAGGTTACGCTGTTACGTTAAGAAACTGTAAACGACTGTCATCGCTGATGGGCCAGTTTGGTCCTCCTTCCCTTGCCGCTATTGCTGCCACCCCTTCAATTCAAGAAAGCCCCGTCTCGAAGTTCTTCCAGCAAAAGAGCAATAGCTCTCCGGAACAACAAAAAAGACGTTATCGCTTGGTAGGAGATGACTCCGCCGGCTGATAATGCTGCCAAAGAAATTATTACACATGAAAACAAAAAATCACTCCCTTGATCGTCACCCGAAACACCCGGTCTTATATAACTATTCTCTGTTTCTATATTAAAAAAAAGAAAAAAAAAAGACAGAAGTATCGAATGTTATAATGGAGCTTTGGCAGTTCTTAACATAGCCGAACAACTTCTCAGCTACCAACCTTCACAAAATTATTAATATATGTTGCTACTCTCCCAAACGATGAGCTGGTTGAACTGTGAAAATTAACTTTGTTTACTGCGTATATTGAATGACGTTAAACGTTCGGCGATCTATGTCATTTTCTTTTTGAACGGAACGGAAGATTATCAGCACACCTGTAATATCGGCGTCACACGGGGCACTTTCGATCGCGATGGGGCCCGACCCGAATCGAATTTCGCTATTGCGATTGGCTCCCTTCCAGAACCTGCGCAAGTGAACCAATCGCTATGGAGAAATTCGATCTCGATCGGGCTCGATCGCGATCGAAAGTGTCCCGTGTGACACCGGTATAAGAAACACAGACCGCCATGACTGCGCGACAATACGACGATGGTGTTTGGTTGCCTCTTGGCTTCAAGACTTTTGCTCCTGACAGCACATACGTGACGAGCGAATGTAGCGAAAACGAAAGGGAATATATAGTTTTGAGAGTAAACTTGCATTTGTGCGACACCTCATCGAAATGTAGTCGGCATCTGCTGGCGTTTTCGGCATAAACGTGTTAGAGATGCCACCTCGCTATGAACACACCAAGGCTAATTTTCCTTTCTGCTTCTTATCATCCTATTTTATGTCCGCTGCTGGACGAAGACCTCTGACAGCGAACTCCAATTGCGTTGCGTCAGTTGACTTCATCGTATGCCTTCAAGTTCCCTAATCTCCTCACACTATAATGTAATTCTTTGGCGTCCCTCAACTGCATGCGTTTCCTTTTCACTTGGCGACCTTTTTGTTACCATAATAGATCCCCGGTTGTCGGCTGCATCATCACATGACCCGCCCGACTCCTCTTCTTCCTCTTAATCTCAATCAGAATAGAACTAGAGACGTTTGACTTCTAAGCGCTCCATACCACCGTTTTCCTGTACCTTAACAACATGCCCATCATTTTTCGTTCCATATAGCTTCCTTGCGTAGCACTCAGCTTTTTCTCGCGTTTCTTTGTTATTCTCCAAATTTCCACTCCGCAATTTAGTATCGCTAGAGCACTGATGATTGTATCATTCTTAAAGGTAGTGGTAAGCTGCAGGTCATGACTAAAGAGTGCCTGCCATATGAGTTTGAACTAAAAATTATTCACCTGTAGGTCACTATATCACAGAGCTCTGTTCCGTTTATTTCTGAATGCTGTCGCACTATTGTCAGAAGTCTTTTCAAAGTTTAGATTATGAGTGCTAGTCAGTGCCAGAGGAAGAGGACAGGTGGCTGGCCTTGGATGCTGATGGTACCTTATGGTAGGAGGTACACACCCGAGAAAAAAAAATAAAAATAAAAAGAACCCGCGGGGGTAAGGAGAGTTGACACAAAGCGCTCTGACAGTGAAAAAAAAGAACTCGATATCGCGGTCTGCCCCTTTTCAGAAAATGCTGGACTTCCTCGTAAAATCAGTCCGTTCGACTTGTCCCGAGGCACTAACGCTGCTTCGGTGTCAGTACCGGTGCAGGTGAAGTGTGCTCGCTGTTTAGGCTGGGGGATTTTATTTTTCCCCTTCTGAAACTGCGCACCATTTCTCCTTTTCACTCTCCACGGCAGTATATCGTCCGGTTGCGTACTTACGGTTTCAGCGGCGACCACTTGACTTTTCTCTTACAATCGATAGAAATCGACAAGGAACCACTTCCGCATGAAACGCTCCGCCTCGAGGGCTGGCTACAGTATATTCAAAAGCCAAAATTTCGCGTAACCGCGTTCGAAAGTGCGCGCAACACCCAGCATGCAGTACCTTTCCTCTCAATCTCGCGAGGAGCGCAGATCTGGAGCGTGCGGCGGCGACAGCGGCTCGCCCCGAGCGGATCGCCGCCGCTCAACAAGTTGCGGCGGCTCAGCTCTTCCCACCGCGGGCCAGGATCGGCTGCGGCAATTGCGCAGTCCCGCGTCGCACTCGGTCGCGGCGTTGTCTGCGCCGCTGCCTTTTTATCTCCGCCGTGATCATCGGCCAGCGCCGCTGCTGCTTCTCCGATACGCGTCCTTCGACGAGTGTGCACGCGCATGCACCCGAGGCGGTTTTTTTTTTTTTTTTTTTCTCGAGCGCGCGGGAGCACTTTTTTTTTATCCTGTCGCGGTGCCAAGCTGTCTAGCGACGACGAGACCACGAGACGCTCTAATCTGGGGGAAGCGGGTTGCGCCACTGCCGGAGCGATCGACCGCTGCTGCGTCGCGGTGACGGTTGCCTGCCCGGTATACCGGCCCGTTGCCGCGCCCACCCTCTTCCGCTCCTTCTCTCGTCCGCGTCTTACGGACAGGGGAGGTCAGGCAAATCAGAGCCGTTAGTACGATAAGCGGCACTGGCGCAGCGGCGCTCTTGGTAGAAAAGGCGTCGATGTTTTACGAAACGTTGGTTTTGCATTAAGTGGCGCTGCCGGTTCTCCTGTAAAAGAGACAGAAATGGAGAGAAGGAAACCTGCCTGGGCCATTGCACCACGAGGGAGTGATAGCAGTCGCTGGTTTGAAGTCGAAGCTGAGGCGAAGCTGTTGAAGATAAGGTGCCTCGATACCGTGCGGCGCTGACATCGAGGCACCCTAGTTGAAGAGATTGTCATTCATTAAATGTTATTCAGAAGTGTTTATATGAACTTACTTTTTAATTGCTGTAACTTCGTTTGGTTTGTAAAGAGCGCTATAGTTGTTACTCGCATTCGTTTTCAAACGCGAAGCCACCAGACTGCGTCCGTTCGTTCCATTTTTCAAACTGTTTTTGTCAAACAGTCATTAGATGATGCTCTTATCACATGTGAGAGTGGTAATCCCTAAAATACGCCCATTTGATATAATTAACGTACCTTCAACACAAGAGAAGCAGACGTCACGAGACCGGCTCTTTCACCAATCCATTACCTTCTTTTGGTCGAGAGAGAGAGAGAGTTATAAAGTCTATTGCATGTGTTGACTTTCTGCTATGCCCACCTTTGTCATTACAAGAATGTTGCAGGACAACCTACAGACTCCCTTAAAGACACAACTGCTCGCTCTCATGAGCCTACAGCGCGTGTTTGAATATCGGGAGATCTGACGATATTTACTTATTCTTTCACACATCTTGAAAGAAGGGGCTGGTTTCTTAATTTTAAAGAAAGCCCACATTGAAACAAACAAACAAAAAACTATCCTGTAGTAGGAACTAGTGTTAAGCATAAAATGTCTGAAAGCATATACACGGTGTCCCAGCTATCAAGCAGCACGATTAAAAAAAAAGAGGAATGGCGTTACGCGAAGCAAACCTAGTGCGCATTGTTTCCAGTTAAATGGAGTAGCCGCCAGTAATTTTTCGTTAGTGAGATTTAATTAGGTAAGTGTAATTAATTATCTAACTCGAGAAGTACTGTCCTAATTATCAAAGTGTCAATGAGAAAATTGTAGAGCAACATGAAAAACTCCCGATACAGCTTTCTGTTGCTCAATACGTGCTACATAAATGTGTTTTGCCGAGTGTGAAAAGAGCCCGCGAATACACGCAGAATTGCCACGCGACTGGCCGCTCGAGGCACTTTGTGTGTATTCGCGGGCTTCTTTCACGCCCGTAAATACGCTTTTATGTAGCACGTATTGAGCAACAGAAAGCTGTATCGGGAGTTTTTCATGTTGCTCTACAATTTTCTCATTAACACTTCGATAATTAGGACAGTACTTCTCGACTTAAATAATTAATTACAATTACCTAATTACATCTCAATAACCAAAAATTTACTGGCGGCTACTCCACTTAACTGGAAACAATGCGCACTAGGTTTGCTTCGCGTAACGCCATTCCTCTTTTTTTTAAATCGTGCTGCTTGATAGCTGGGACACGCTGTATATATAGTTACGGGTACCATGGGGGGGCAGTGTTGTCAGGGCCCTGTGATGTAATATATAGCCGTCCTCATATCTCTCGTCCGGCGTACATGCATGCTTGTTCTGCCTCCTTTTTCAACCTCCCGCGCGGCTACCTTTACCATTTTAAAAGAGTCGAATGTTGGGCTAGTTGGTATTTTGACATAAGAACCATCTTGAAATGCAGCGCCACGGGACGGCACAACAGAGAGGAAGAAGAACACAGGCACCATTCATTACGTCCCCCCTGCGAGCTACAGCGTACGGCGGTTTCCACAGAAGCCTTGCTTGCTCCTCAAATATGGTCCCGAGACTCATGAAATTCTCCTAATTTCTACGCCATTCCATTCCCGTTTACAGACACCTCAGTGTCAGTTCACTTGGTTGCTCGAGCAACAGCTCTTAGTTAGCAGTAGAATTTTTTTTGGCGCAAGGAAAACTGTGGCCGAAGAGCACCAAACACAGATCATCATCATCATCATCATCATCATCATCATCATCATCATCATCATCATCATCATCATCATCATCATCATCATCAGCCTATATTTATGTACAATGCAGCACGAAGGCCTCTCCCTGTGATCTCCAATTACCCCTGTCTTGCGCTAGCTGATTCCAGCTTGCGCCTACAAATTTCCTAACTTCATCACCTCACCTATAGTTTTCTGCCGTCCTCGACTGCGCTTCCCTTCTCTTGGTATCTATTTTGTAACTCTAGTGGTCCACCGGTTATCCATCCTACGTAATACATGACCTGCCCAGCTCCATTTTTTCCGTTTAATGTCAACCGGAATATCAGTTATCCATGTTTGTTCTCTGATCGACACCGCTCTCTTCCTGTCTCTTAACGTTAGGCCTAACGTTTTTCGTTCCATCGCTCTTTTTTCGGTCCTTAACTTGTTCTCGCTGACTGGCGATCCTGAATTCTTGCTCTCTTGAAAGGCTATTTAACGTTATCTTTGTCTTCTGCATGTTAATCTTGAACCCCACTTTTACACCTTTTCAGTTAAGGTCTTCAATCATTAGCTGTAGTTCATTCCCATTGTTGCTGAATAGGACAATGTCATCTGCAAACCGAAGGTTGTTGAGATATTCGTCGTTAATCCTCACTCCTAAGCCTTCCCAGTCTATGAGCTTGAATACTTCTTCTAAGCATGCAGTGAATAGCATTGGAGAGAGTGTGTCTCCTTGCCTGACCCCTTTCTTGATAGGCATCTTTCTACTTTTCTTGTGGAGAACCAAGGTTTCTGTGCAATCCTTGTCGATATTTGCCAAGATGTTCACGTATGCCTCCTGTACTCCTTGATTTCGCAGTGCCTCTATGACTGCTGGTATCTCTACTGAATCAAATGCTTTTCATAATCTATGAAAGCCATATAGAGAGGTTGATTGTACTCCGCAGATTTCTCTATTACCAGATTGATGACATGAATATGATCCATCGTAGAATATCCCTTCCTGAAGCCAGCCTGTTCTCTTGGTTGGCTGAAGTCAAGTGTTGCCCTGATTCTATTGGAAATTATCTTGGTGAGTATTTCATACAATACTGAAAGCAAGCTAATGGGTCTATAATTCTTCAGTTCTCTAACGTCTCTCTTCTTATGGATTAGTATAATGATGGCGTTCCTCCAGCTCTCGACTTGAAGTCGACACTTGAAGTCGTGCGGCATTGCGTATAAAGGGCCGCAAGCTTTTCAAGCATGTCTCCTCCATCTTTGATTAAATCAACTGTTATTCCATCTTCTCCAGCAGCTTTTCCCCTGGTCATGTCTTGCAAGACCCTTCTAACTTCATTGATAGTTATAGAAGGAGCCTCTGTATCCTGTTCATCACTACTTCGAATGAAAGTAGCATGGCTGCTCTGGGAAATGTACAGGTCAGTATAGAATTCTTCCGCTGCTTTTATTATGTCATCGAAACTGCTGATGATATTACCTTGCTTATCCATCAGTGCATACATTAATCGTTAATCATTATCTGTATATCGTTCCAATTGTTGCTGAATAGGACAATGTCATCTGCAAACCTAAGGTTGTTGAGATATTCGTCGTTAATCCTCACTCCTAGACTTCTGAGATCAGCCTAGTTGCCTTGTACTATGCCAAGTTTTCTTCTCACTGATTTTATGCTGCGTCCATACTTTACCGCTTCCTCAATCTTTTCCCCGTTATAATTTCGGATATCCCTTACTTTTTTCTTGTTGATCAGTTTCGACAGTTCAGCGAATTCTGTCTGATCTCTTGAGTTTGACACTGTACTGTTATGCCGTTTCTTTATTAGGTCCTTTAATACTTGGGAGAGCTTACCTACTGGTTGCCTTGGTGCCTTCAATTGCTGCTTCCGAGATCAGCCTAGTTGCTGTTTCATTCATTACCTCTATGTTGTCTTCATCTTCCTGTTCTAAAGCGGCATATTTGTTTGCAAGCACCAGCCTGAATTGGTCTGCTTTTACCCTTACTGCGTCTAGGTTGGCCTGTTTCTTCGTGACTTATTTTATTCTTTCTCTCTTCAAATTGAGAGAAATCATAGAACTCACTAACCTATGGTCACTGCACTTTATCCTACCTAACGCTTCTACATCCTGCACTATGCTGGGATCGGCAGAGAGTATGCAATCTATTTCATTCCTTGTCTCTCCATTAGGGCTTTTCCAGGTCCACTTCCTGTTGCTGCGCTTCCTGAAGAAGGTATTCATTATTCGGAGCCTATTCCTTTCTGTGAATTTTACCAACATCTCTCCTCTAGTGTTCCTAGAATCGATGCCGTAGTTGCCAACTGCTTGCTAACCAGCATGCTTTTTCCCCACTTTTGCATTGAAGTCGCCCATTACTATACAGTATACTGAGTTTGCACCTTCCTCATTGCTAATTCAACATCTTCATTTCGTAAAACACAGAGCAACAGCCATCAAATGTTTGGACTTGTTCACCAGGACGCGTTTATTGATTTTGAACTAGTGGTGATGTTACAAATAGTACCAGAACTGAATGAACCAAACGCGGCTACTCGATTCGAAAATGACAGTGATTGTAAGCTGCCTTCCTTTTCGCTGATACACCGTATACTAGAACAGCATAGTGTATGCGAAATGAAATCTGCGTCACTACGTGCTTTCTCTTGCATTAGGCTCTGCGCAACGTCTTCTCTTATAGAAAACATGTTACACTTTGTTGCATTTAGACATCAGAATTGTATTGTCTTTGCGTAAATCGGCATGTTATACCTATTTTGTTATCTAATTCTGTGCGCTTTCAGTAGCTGATACGCATTAATGCTTTAGCAGCGATTGGCTGCTGCATATAATCGAATGCCATGGATTTATTTAATGCAAAGGGCTTCCTGATTGTGTGAAGCTTAAAAATATGCCATTACTTTCTTGCTCCATTTTTCTGAACGTATCCCGACCATTGAACAAAAATTGACTTTAACACTTGAACTTCCAAGTTTGATACTTCTTGTATAGAAAAGAAATTGCGCCTGTCTCGACACCGAGTATATAGGGTTAAGCGCAGAATGAAAAGTGCCTACCTGTTTCCAGATAGGCTCGGACATTGCGCAAGCGATTAACGATGACGAAATATCTAACGCTGAAATCATTTGCTCCGCTCATTGCACTTTTGCATGCCGATTCACTGACTGAATACGGGACGTTTCCAATGCATTGCTGCGGTTAGTATTGGTTTCCCCAATATGGTGATGAATAAAGCATTTAAGCAAACAAACATTTCTCTTTCATCATGGCCAACTGTATGCGCTCGCTACGAAAGAGCCAAATTTCTATCACTTCAGCGTGCTCGTGAAATAAAGAGATCTCAACTAATAGGAATTGTGCGTGAGAGCCATACACAGAAACTTACTGCAGAGAAGCAAGAATTTGGCGGTTAACGGAGAAGCGTGCTTCCCAGTAACCCTCAGATCGTGTAGAAGTTCACTTCCCTGGCCATATTGACGCAAACTTGTGTCCCTGAAGTCATTTGAGTTTCCTCGCACAGTTCTCTGAAGTGCTAGTTTTCGCAGAATTGTGTGGATGAGTAATTTCATTTAGCCGTATAAGCACGCTAACAGCGTTTATTACAACGCTTAACCTCGTAGCCTTCGCCACGAGTAGTCTGTAAATGTCGATGGGTCATTCAATTATGCCATGGGTGATCGCTTGCTCCACAGCCACGCGTTCGGTGAACGAGAACAGAGGTGGCGTCGGCGAAAATATCAAGGCAAATTTTGCCGAATGAGAATCGCGCGCCTTTTAGGATGGGGACCTTAAGCGTCTCGTGCTCAAAACCCGGCCTTCGTGGCCCTCAGCAATGACTGGTATAGCTCTTCAAATAGCAGCTGATTATCAAAATTTACCGCGTGCCCAAGTTTACGCACGCGACTGGCCAAATTTGGTCGCTTAACGCCAGTGCCGCGTTCATTTGATCTCAACGCCCGCGCGGCGCTTTTGCGGAGGTTCCACTCAAAGTGTGCCGACAGACCGAGCGCCGCTTTCGAAGGCGTCATTATTGCTCGGCTGTCATTTGATCATCCCGATGGGGAGGGTGGGAACGCTATTTAGTTTTTGCGACATAGCCCGCCACAAACGTTTTTTGCTGGCGGCGGGGGCCTTTGGTTCCTGGTCGTGTCGCGGGCAAGGAGAGACTGCTCCTCGGCGCCTTTTGGAAAGCGGGGCTCCCGCGTTGCGTCGCAGTGGCATCGCGGAGTGGCGATGTTGGAGTCATTGGCGCCCTTCGCCGCGAATTAGCCGGACCACATTGCGTGCATGGCGGGCCCTTTACTTAATTAGTAAGCACTGTTCTGTCTTCGACAAACGAAACAACGCGTTGTTTTGGCGAGCCAGTTTAGGACGTTTGCTGCAGCTGCGAGGTGCGTCGCTTCAGGCATGCATCGGACAAGATGAATAACGAACACCCTGGCGTTCCTTAAGATGCCGCGGAACATTACGATGCATTTCTAGCAAACGGGAATGAAACGGTGAAGCCGCAAACTGTCACAGCAGCACTGAGGTTGCTGAACAAGGCGGCTTCCTTTTATTTTCTTCTAATTTTACCTAGCGGGCTTGGAGCGGCCGAAAGGAATGAAGTAGGCGGTGCAGGGTGATTGAGCGGCCTCAGACAAACGTTCTAGCTGTAACAGAGACGCGCGGTGTCTGACCATGATTACCCTTCCGCATCCTCGTCCTGTCTAGGGTGCCTCAATGCGCTCAGGGAACGCATCGAGGCACCCTAGCCCCCTAGCCCTGCTCCGCTCACTCTGACACCTGCACGAAATATTACGAATCAACTAAGCAACGAATCGCGGTTTATTGCAACGCATTGCACATACATCACATTATCTTAGAATATGTGCGGTTAACTCTAGGCTTCGAATGGATCTTTTTGAAAGCTTCCGGATAGGTGAGCTTGTAGTCGATGAGGCGCAAGTGTCACGTGCCACTTTCACGTACCATCGCCCACAAGAGTATATATAGGATACGTGGGAGTCGCGAAGAAACTGAATGCCTTCTCAGGTTTAGTCATAAACCCTGAAATTCATAGATGGCGCAATAAGACGATCACGTGTAGGCAGACTGTATTAAATTGGGATTAAGTGCATAGCGCAACACGAGGACACACGAAGGAACAACAGGCACAAAGCGCTTTGTGTGTGGCTGCTTCGCCCGCTTCAAATATACGCAATAGTTTCTAAGTGAAAGCAACTCTGTGCTGACGATGTTAATCTAGAAGCTGAGCATCTAAAACCTCTTCCTCTGACCAGTGCAGCATCAAACCTTCCACATCATTGTCGGTTAAGGAAATTGAATATATCGACGCATGCCTGGATAAGTGCTTCCCGTATATAAAATGTATCCCGACGGCCCGCGGTTGTGCGCGCGGTCTTTTTTGCGAGATTTTAGAACGCTTTTTCCTTTTCTTGTATTTGGTATCTTCCCTCAAAATGGTTATTGACAGGTGGTTTGTGAAGTACATCGCTAGGGCTTTAGTACAGCTGGTGCCGAAACAAAATTTCCTTCTTGAATGCAACCGCTGTGTGTTTGTCGTTCCTCCTTCTGTTCTCGTGTTGCGCTGTACTTCGCGCCAATTCGATATGACAGACCAACAAGCGCACACCACCACCCTGGTCGGAATCACAGGCAGAACCACGCTCTTTCGAATTCTCTGTGCCGGCGCGGCGAGCACATTCGCTGTTCTCCGTCTTTTCATGTCCTGAAAACTTTTCGAACGACTTACAACATGTCACTTTGTTTGTGTTTGCCGACTATACTGATCTTCCAGGCTGAAGATGGTGTCTAAAGGCTGGGCTATATGCATTTCCGAAAAATTCTTGCCTTAAGGTGCAGGTGGGGTGAGACTTTGAATGGTGGTATGGAAAAATTGCAATCGTATGAATTGCAATCAGAGGACTGATGGACATGGCTGTGCTTTTTAAATTCTTCATATGGTGTCAGTTATAGTTGAGGATACTTTTCTGTCTTAATTATTAGTTGTAGAGCTCTCGTCGCAAAAAGAAGGCAATGGTATGCTGCATAAGTGCCACTAGAACTATGTAGATACGTGACATTATTGGGGCAAAAAATACCTTTTTCATTTTTTACATAGTGCACCTGACAGTACGACATACTTTTTATTTGTTTTCTAAACTATAATTAGCTTGCAGATATTCTTGCTAGCCCCAAAGTTGTACGAGGCATTAGCTGACACGTTAAAAAATGTAGTTCACATGCATGCAGCAGTTTTTTCTTTAGAAAAAGGTACAAAAGTCTCCTAAAATGGTGGTCTGAGAAAAATGCAAATAAAGTGGTGCCAAAGTGCTTGATTCATTCAAACATCCCATGAATAAAGTCTTCCTCGTATTGACCACTACTGTAGTCTGTCCCTCTCTCTGGTCATTTCATTGCTGTTTTGCTTCGGCTTTAACTTGAAATCGTTTTTTTTGACTGCCATGAGCCCATTGATAGCGTGCACATTGAAACACACAAATGTCCAGAAGGGACCCCTAGCAATTGCTTTAGCACACTTGCAATATAGCAGTTGCCACAAAGCTTTTGTCTTCGTGTCAGTTCTTGCGCTCTCCCCATCAGCAACACCAAAAAATCCCGAAATAGGTCTTTCACAGACATGACGTACTCTCCTAAGAGCTCGCGCCACCATAATTAAACAAAGGAAAGAGAAATGCGAGAGCTACAGAGACATTCCTGATGAGTGTACGATAGACTGTAGAGAAAAAGAAGGTAGCAAAACTAAAACCAGAACATATGTCAAACAGCAGTTGTTTTTATACGATGAAAACTTCACACGAAATTGAGACCCGGTGACGGGGCATACCCACTCTCTGGCCGACGCGTCAACTAAAATGAACTAACTAAATATTTTAACCAATTGTTATATATGTGTTGAAAGCCAAATACATGGGACGCTATCAAAAGAACCCAAAATCCCAAATTCCATATTTGGGACCAAAAAAAAAAAAGGAAAAAGGGAGACAAAGGCAAAGGAAAGAGAGGGAGGTTAATCAAAGGATATTTCCGTTTGGCTACCCTGTACCGGGAAAGGGGGTGAGGGGAGCGATAGATTGGACAAAACTCTCACCCCCCTCCCCCTTATTAAGCTGGCGGGATATTAGAGACCCGTAGGAAAGCACTACCAGTGCTCTGTGCGCAGCGAATGCACTTTTGGCCTTTGCTTATAATAGCGAAGCCTCTAAGCCTGCTGCATGGTCGTGTATATTTTTGATATGTGTGCTGACTGACGTTACACGATGCATCCGAAGCATAGCATACCAGACGGGCAGGCAGGCTAACACACCTGCACATCCATTTGAACCTAGAATTGCCGTCTCTCTCTCCGTGTCAGTCGATGCCGTTTTGAGGAGCGCAGGTTCTTCACTACGTAGAATTTTCGGGGTCATGCATTGTATGTTTACGAACGTGAAACTTGCGCGGACAAATGTACTGTGCTGGTAAAACTTCCTGCGCATCAGGACTTAAGTGCACTAAAAGGTGACTCTCAATGTACACCTTAGGCGGCAGTGTGCGAACAAGAAAGCTAAGCCACGGCCCCGAAGGGAACGCCCTCGAGCTTGCACTATACACTACATGAACTTCCTGGTTGCACAAAAGCCGACACGCGCTGTTTACTTGTTCTCTTTTTGTCCTCCACAAAGTCTGCCGTTAGAACGTGCAGGGGCGCGCGCGAGCGCGTGGTTGTGCCGAATGCAAATAGGGTCGCCGAATAAGAGCTTCCTATCGTGCAGCGAGCGCACAGCTACTCGCGCTTCGATTACGCGATTAGAACCCCTCGAGGGGCGGTGGCTGCTCCGCCAGGCCGTTACGACGCTGCCGCATTTTCGTGCACTGCAGTGTACACGTGTAGCTTCGCAACGGTAATAAAATACGCTCAGTATAGCGGAAGCGTCGACGTATGCCGCGCTGCTACTGGCAACGGCTGTGCCCCTTTCATAAATGGTCGCGCAATGCTCCTGAATCTTACTAAGCCAGGCTGCACGGAATAATTGTATGCATTAGTTAGGCAGGTGTTGTTTATTAGCTGCCATAATTACGCGCACAATTTGGCTACAGACTCGGCTATTGATTGCAAACCACAACTCTTATGCGAGAAGAAAATCAATTATAAGGAGAGGTAAGCCACGCACACTTAATATAATTATCGCTGGCTATTGAAAATCGCATGTACTCAAACAAACAGTTGTAGTAAGAAGAAAAAGAAAGCAGAAAAAAAATCTGACACATACAGACTCTCGAGGCGCAATATATCACGAGCACACAATGTATATGAATGCTTAGATCCTCTCTATACAATCATTCTTGGAGAGCTGGAACTTTTATAGCACAACTCACAATCAACTATAATCAAATCAATATTTGAAAGAAAATAACGAAGGATCTCTATACATATATCTGCATGATGAGAGCCTGTAGGTGATTCGGTAGACCTCGGGTCTATCTTCTAAATCGTGGTGACCACGAACGATTACTCGCTCCTGGTGGACACTCCTTAAGGAACTACCCCGTACAAGCATTCTCGGTGCCAGTGTCTAAGACGTCTCAGTTTTTTTAAAACAGCGACACCCGTTAAAAGCTCGAAACTGGGCTTGCGGTCTCCGTTCGTCCGCCATTTCCATTCCGCCGACGACCATCGTCGTCTCTCTCTCTCTCTCTCTACTTTCATTTAGAGTTGACGCTAACGCGCAGATTGGGCGCTTCGCAATTTGTACGTGGTTTTCTGCCCCACGGAGACTCCGGGAGTGGTGCTGTCTGTGCATGTATTTCGGAGGCCACAGCAGTCAATACTCTAGCGGACGGAGACGATGTTGTGCGCGTCGCAATGAAGTCTATGCGGTGCCCGTGGTGAGAGACGACTGCTGTCGCAGCATAGCCTCTGTCAGTATAGCCTGCTGTCCAGAGCCTGAAGAATCGCCGAAGTGGTCTTCATTCTTTTCTCTACACTTTACAGTATTATTCAGCATTATAGGATACTGGACAAGGGGCTGAGCTTTGTGGACGAGGTGAGTTATTGTAAACATGATAATAAAACAGTTGCACGCAACTCACACTTGGAGATTTTATTCAGCCTACCATCTGTAACCATCTAGCTCCTGGCTAAAGTGACTCCAAGGCCCTAGGTGCACAAAACCAACTTGACAGCAAGGACCTGTTCCGCTTCTTTCGACACGTTTGTTGAGCGACGCTTGGTCCATCCCTCTCACAAACGCAGCCGCGTGGAACGGCAAGCGGAATGCTTGGCCACACAAGCGGGTCAAGGAGCGCATCGGAATCGGCTGTTTTATTCGAAAAGTCGATCCAGCCTTCAAATGGCCATAACTGCTTTCCGCCGTGGCAATAAACCGAGTGAAGCGCTGGCGCTAACCTTGCACAAGTGAGTCACAACACGTCCCCTGAAATCCGGGACAATTAAGAGGAGCAAGCATCTCAGGACTATAGAACCACGGTTGGTTTTCAGTATGCCGAGCACCGCACGAGCACGCGTGTCTGCCGTAAAAGTGAGCAGAAGCCACCGCACTATCGCTCACTTAAGCGCCTTCTTTACTTCGACCTCAGGCGCCGAGAGGAGGAGGGGGATAATCCTCCCTGCAAATATCCGTGGTCTCATTGACCCCGTATGCGTAAACACGCGTTGCGTAGAGAGGAGTCATTGCACCGAGGTCAAATACGCGGAGAGCAACGCGGCTGGCAGCTCGAGGAATGAAGCTGTGTCTCCTTCGAAGCAGTAGCTGTTACGCGGCATCTTACCTTGCTCGAAATGATGCACACAGAAGGCCTTAGCAGCTGCCAGCCGTAGGCTGTAAATGAAAATAAGAAAAGAAATCAACAGCCCTGTGCGTTCTACAAGCGCCTCAACAGACGTATACGTGCAGGTACTCTGGGCAGCCGATGAAATTGAGTAAAGGTGTGTGTGTGTGTGGGGGGGGACTCAGGAAGAAACAGAACGCACGGCGCTGATTTTGTGCACAAAGGTAAAATTTGTGGTCGAAGGAAAGCTGGCGCTGACTCGGCGACAAACGCATAGCGACCCGTGACAGCGGCGTCGTCAAAAGCGCGCTGCTAGACGATTTTCTTACACCGCAGCAGATGCTGTCACGGAGGCAATTTGGAGAGAGTGTCATCGTTTTCACATGGATAAATGCACTCCTACAGAGTAGCTGCATGTCGGGTAACATCACTCCAGTGCGGTATGACTGACCCAAAATAAACGCATCCATGCAGAGAAAACCGTCGTCATGTTTTTGTTTGTTTTTATTTTTTACCTGGGGAGAGGCCCATAATTGTGCCACGACAACTAACCGTATTTGGATTAGAGCGATCTTTGAAAGTGAGCGTTTGTTATTGGCGTTTCATTGAACTGTGGTATTCGCATGCGCTGCGTTACCATTGCTCCAGGCTAGGCTCTTTGTTAGATAAGTTATTCTGATCGGTGATTCACTTTTTTCTTGATACTTTAACGATATCTTTCTGTATTGTCGGCCGTGGTGGTTCTACAGATAGGGCACTTTACATATGATAACGGGGTTACGGTTTCTTTTTCCTGCCACGGCTGACTCGTTCCGAGAATGGTTGAATGTAATAATGCTGCATGTCGTACTGTCATTTTTGTGAAACTATATGAATCAACCAAAGTAAAAAAAGAAATTTACGTGCGCAGCTAGAACTCGTACGTGAAACTAAAACCTTCTATTGATATATTTCCGCTACAAGTTATGGCCTATATATATATGACACCCTATATGCTCAACAATTTCAGTGAGCTGTGGGCAAGTTTCGGTTAGCCCATAGCTTGAGCGGAGATTCTTGGCGGTCGTTTAACGAGGTCACGTAGTATTGACCACCACAGCTAAGGCGTTGCGCTGCTGAGCACGAGATCTCGGGATGGAATCCCGGCCGCGGCGGCCGCATTTCGATGGAGGCGAAATGCAAAAACGCCCGTGTGCTTGTGTTGTAGTGCACGTTAAAGAACCCCAGGTGGTCAAAATTAATCCGGAGCCCTCCACTACGGCGTACCTCACGTAAAACCCTAGAAAGAAGAAGAAGTATTGACCACATCAGCACAAATATGTGCAAATGTAGAAATATAATTTTGTTGGTTGTGTTATCAAGGAAAACGTGTCTGACCGCTATTTTGTCTTGTCATTTGCATGCGATGCTACCATTTTACCTCGAAGCCTGAACATAAATAAGTATGTATTAATTTCCGAACAAGTAGGTAAATGTGTAAGCGTTCTCAAATGGGATGCACTAAGACAACAACCACATGAAAGCTTGCGAACTGATCTGCTTAAAGAAATCTATGAATGATGCCAGCAGAAAATTCAAATAAACAAAGAAATAAAGCAACGCCGATGAATTCGTGCCCAAATAATGTCCATGTCTTCATGCCATATCCATGCTTATCCCATGATCCATGTCTTCATCCAATCTTCACGTCCAAATAATTTAGCTTCGCTATATTAAGAGCAGACGCCAATAGCCGGACGCTCTTGCAAGAGAGGACTTTAGACAGACAGGGAACAAAGTTAATCGGAAGAAATGGTGAACTATAGGAAGCACTATATCACGCAAATAAATATTTAGCCTGCAGTTGCAATGCTGGTAAAACATCAAACATGATAAATTTTATAATATCAAGGATACGAAGAAGAGTGCTGATGACTCAGGTGATCAGTACTCTGATGCCTCTCCGCAGTTACCCGGTGTGCAGCGGGCGAATGATGTTGGTAAGCCTTCTATTGAGTTAGTAAATGACGTCAGAAAATGGCGAGTATACGGGCACGTGTTCTGAACAGCATTTCGGTCCGAAATGTGGGTTCTGCTGACTTGCCAGCTGTTACGGTTTCTGAATAATGGGGTGTAATATAAACCATGAGCTCAACGAAACCCAAGGTTTCGATGAAGTTATCAGATTGAAGATAAAGTGGGTAATTTAATGCACTTATAACAATATTACTTTACATTTTAAGTAAATCATTAAATACTGGTCAGATACATTATAATACGAAAGACAAAAACTTTAAGGCCTCTTTATAAGAAATCACCAAGAAAACTTCATGAAAATAATCAACTTCAATTCTTTTGTTGTTTATAGAACAGAACACACTCGGTAAGATTGTGCATGTCAATATATGATCTCATTTTGTGAAAAGTTTACACTTATTAATCTAGCCCAGTTTGATTTTCGCTCAGGAAAGAGTACTATTAGCCTAATAAACATTTTTTGGGGCAATATCCGTAATGAAATTGGCAAAAAATATTCTGATGACTCTTTGTTGACTTACAAAGAACATTCTGCGCGTTAGATCATGAATTACAACTTTCAAAGATGATGACTGCAGCTATGACTTCAGAGGCTCATATTACTCATTTCTGTTTCAGTGACTATTGCTGCTGAGCACAAGCTCACGGGTTCCATTCGCGGCCACATTTGAATGTGCGAGAAATGTAAAAAAAAAAAAAAGAAAAACGCTCTTGTTCTTGGTTTTAGGTGCGCTATCATTTGTTATCATTTTAGTGCGCTATCATTTTAGGTGCGCTATCATATGCGCTATTATTAGTGCATTTTATTTGTGCTGGCTCTCGCTTCAACGCGCACTAAACGTCGAAACCACTGCGCATACGAAGCTACCGACACTCGGCGCATGCCCTTTGTCTTCATCGCAGATCGCTTTGAAGATGAGGCCCGCGCGGGCGCCCACTTCGCCCACATCGCAGATCACTTTCAAGATACGGTGCCCGCGTGGCCGCGCTGTGAGCAGCAGCCCAACACACCCCCCTCCCTCTCCATCACCTCGCGCCCGAGCCTCACGCGCGAAAGACCGCGTGCTTCCGGCCTGCCTTCCTCCGTCGCGTGCGCTAGCTACACTGAGCCGCGATAGCCGGCTCACCCTCGTACGCTTTCACACGTACACACAGCCTACGGGGCGCGGTGGCGATTTTATCGTCGTTGGACTTTATACGGAACCTCACGGCGACGGCGACGCCGACGGCCGAAATGTGCTTGGAGTGTCCATATAATTGCTCTCGCAATTAAATTTAAGCACTGTTAAAAACAACGAGGACAGATGACAAACATTGCATCCAATTGTACATGCTACTAACAGCAATATCAAAGACATGCAGCAAGCACATAAAACGCATGGATTGTGAAAGCGGTGGGCCTAAAAAGGCCTTCTGATGTCATGGCTGTTCATGTCAACGTGAGAGAGGGAGAATAAACATCTTTAATATGTGAATGTAGCTTTGGAGAGGCGTCCTCATTCCAGAATGGCTTGAGTTCGGGCCTCTTCCTCGGCACTCGCGATCAGCCGTTGCTAATCCTCGCGGTCGGAGCTGGCCAAGGCTCTCTCCCAAAGCTCGTTGATGTGATAAGGGTTGGGATCATTTAGTGGTGGCTGTCTACAACCTACTACTATATGCCTAAAGGACCCTCGTTCTCCGCAGAAGTGGCATTGTGGAGAGAGAGAAAGCAGTCATAAGGAAAATGCAGGGAGGTAACCAGGCTGAGCCCGGTACGCTACCATGCAGTGGGGAAAGGACAAATGTGATTGAAAGAAGAGAAGGAAGAGAGAAGTTCACACTTTGCATTGTTACACACACAAGCGTTCATCGCTGAGTCAGTCACAGGCAGTGATACAGGCTGGTGCATTTCAAGAAACGCAGTAGCGCCGTTGCGGCCTTTCACATAGCGAACGCACGAGGCCACGAGCCCAAGATCTCCTCTGTGAAAGGCCAGTCATCGAAGTATCCCAAAGCTGTCCAAAGGGCACTCCTCTCATGTTCGTATGTGGGGCAGTCACACCGGAGATGTGTGGTCATTTCTTCAACACCACATGTGCTACAACTGGCAATGTCCGCGATTCCAATTAGGAATGAGCAGGTGTTTGTGAAAGAAACTCCTATTCGCAGGCGGCACAGTAACGTTTCTTCCCGTCGGTTAAAACCGGGTAAAAGTTGTAATCTCATACGCGGGTCCCTGGCATATAGGCGCCGGTTGTGGAACTCCGGTGTATTCCATTTCTTTAAAGTAATAATATGGGCAAGACCACGGAGTTGCCGCGCTGCATCCGTTCTCGAGAATGGTATCGAGGTGCTTTCGACAATGGCATCGAGGTGCTTTCACATTCATCATGTGCCTTACGGGCAGCTTTGTAGGCCCTTTTATTCTTCTTTCTGGGGCTTTACGTGGGGTTTTACGAGCAATGTTGCAGTGCCCAGGTAGCCACTGAAATACAATGTCGTGGCCTCTGCCCGTCGCTTGATGGTAGCGTAATCATATCTCTGCTACCAGTTCTTCGTATGGGCTGCGGCATAGAGCTGATAAGAGTGATTGCGGGGCTCCTTTGAGTCACAGAATATATCCCAGTGATTTGGTAACTGTTGAAGCACATAAAGTACTGTGCTACGGAGGGCAGCACGTTCGAACCCTGTCGATGTTGTTACGTGGCAGATCTTGAACTTCTTGCAGATTGACGTCGACGGAATAACTACCGCACCAGTAGAGCTCATTAGAGTCGAAGAGCCGTCTGTATAAATGTGATCTGGATTGAAGCAGGAATCATGCAGTAGATGTAGAGCGGCTTGATTCAGGGAACAAGTTGGCAAGTCGGACTTCCTTCCAACTCCTGGAATAGAAAGTCGCACTTGTGGCTGCCGGAGACGCCACAAATTACAAGGTGATCTTGCTGCAGACGTGAAATCGGATGAAAGAGAGGATCGGTAGGAGGTTACAGTGTCCGAAAAAGTTGCCTCTGGTTGAGGCGTTGAGACTCAACCAGAGGCGTTGAGACTGGAGATGATTTCTCAACCTCAAAAAGGTGTTGAGACTGGAGATGATTTCTAAGGGTGTCTGTGGCGTACGTACTAATGGGATGTTCACTGGTGATGGTAATTGTGCGACTGTTGAAGCGCGGTAATTGTGTACCGTCTATGGGGTGATTTTTGGTTGAGTGGGGTATTAACTTGCAGAGCTCGGAGGAATCTCTCCTGCTCTCCAGGTTTTGACTTGTGTGGGGGAGGGCGTGCTCTGCGGTTTGGCATGTAATGTTGTGTGATGTATTGGTACGAAACTAGAGGGTGCATGCGCTTGGACTAGGATTCTTCGGTGTCTGCTCGGCGGGTGAAATCTCGAGCCACGAGGTCGGCGAATTCGTTGTAAGGAATGCTGCGGTGAGCTGGCGCCCAGATGATCATGATTGGTCTCGTTGGCGGCTTTTGATTGATGATTCTGAGCGTGTTGGTATGAATTCTGCTGCTGGCAAAGCATGCGACACGCCTGTTGAGAGTCGGTCACTATGACTTCAACTTCTGTTTGGGGGGAGCGCGAGGACCATGACCGCTTCCTCGGTGTGGAGGGGATTCTTTTGGGGGTATGAAATGCTGCTCCGATGTTCTTTCTTCACGATTACTGTGGATGTTGTGGCTGCTCGTCGGGGTAAGAGGCCGCATCCGTGTAGGCTGTAGAGGATTGACGCCCATATTGCTTGTGTATGGCCCGGACCCGGGACTCCCTTCGCAGCGCGTGGTGCACTGAGTGCAACGTGAGAGCAGCATTAAATAAACATACGTCGCAGTGAAGCGGCTGCTGATAAACTTTGCATAAATACGGGGCGTGACCTACAACCCGAGTGCAGACTACCAACAGGAATTTAATTTTCGAACAGTCAGAAACATATATGACGTGAAGATGGTGAATAAATAAATCACAAGCGCGATAATAAAAACAGTATGACAAAGTCAAATCATAGTTATTTTCCGTCTCAATTCTTTGAACTTTCGAAACATGTGGAAGACTTTACGTTACTATACAGTATTAAGGGCGTCGGAGCAAACAAAATGTCATGACCCTTCTGACAGCGAAAAGCAGGTGCGCGTGCTTATAGTTCGAATCTAAATTCGTGTCAGTGTGTTTATACTAGTTGACAAACCGGTTTATTAACAGTTCCTTAAGCCCGCGATAAGTGGCACAATAACTCTTATTTTTTGTAGTGAACGCCAGAAGAGTTAAATAAGGCAAAGGTGACCCAAAACTTCTTAAAAAAAAGGAAATATATATATAGAAGGAAAGATAGGAAGCTGAAACGCTTTCAAATTTTTGGCCTTAAATATGCGTAATAATAAACTGCCTGGGAAAAGAGTGAGAAAAGAAAGCGCAGGAAAATTATGGTCTCGGGTCTGCACCCTACACTCTAAAAACAGTTTGAGGCGTACCTTTGTTCCACAACGCTGCGCGCCCGGCACTTCCACGTCAACAGTTTTTAGAGTAGATACGCGCTCGTATGCCCAAGCGCTTCGCAACTCGCATTCGTCACTCCTTTCACAGCAAATCGCAACTCTCAGGAGGCCCGTCACCGTAAATCTCTCGCTATATTTTCGATGTCCTCTGTTTGTTTTCAAATCGCTTAACCTGGCCCTCCGGTCGGGTTCACCTGCCGTAATCCTGTTCGTGCGCAATCTCCGGTGACCTACTGCCACCAGTCGGTGCGTTATCAGGTGCCAAGCTGCTCACGTGGCTGACTGCATTTCCTAGAGTGGGTGTCTGCACACATAAAAAGAAAGGCACCGGCAGCACGCGAGTGTCCGCCTTAACGCTTTCGCCACTTTCGCGTATCAGTAAGCCATCTCACCTAGTTGTCATTCGTCGGACGATATCCTCGCTCGGCGTGCGGTGCTGATACCAAATGGCCTGTCGTTGTGTGACAAGCCCGAGACGCCCCGTTGGATGGAGATAACATTCAAAGGCGTCGACGACGGGGACAGTATATAAGCAGCCACTCAGCAGTGCAGAGAGCATTCACTGCAGACAGGATTCACTGAGCCTACTCAGCAGCCACCGCAAACTTCCATCACCATGAAGACCATTGTAAGTGAGCAGCATTGACTAGCGCGGCAAGTCAGGGAGGGGGACTTGAGAACTGCACAGGACTACGTGCACTTAAACTATATAACATTCGAGAAGCATTTGCAGCACCATTAAAAGGGTAACAAACAAAGAATTAATATCACAGGTAGCAAACGCATGCAAGCAGAGGTTCTTACGCATGCACATATTTTATTGAATTTGTTGGAAGAGAGGAGAGGATGAGTAGGAGAATTTTCGAAGAATAATTTGGTGTTGCCATTCACGCCGCTGCCAGCAGTGCTTATAGTGATGCGAATGAATAAGAGTTCTCGAATGGCTAAGAATGAGAAGTTAGGAGTACGTAAATCATCAATTAATTTAGTGTAACAAGCAGGACCCTGTTTTTGTTTGCTCTACAACATAAAGTTGTGGACAGCTCTTCCCCATTAATGTCAAGAATTAACGTCAGGACAGAACCAACCTGAGACCAGCATGCCCACCTAAGAGGAAGCTGGACTTAGAGCAAGTGCACGGCTGACCATTCTGGTACTTGTTCTAGACTTGCCTGCTTTTTCTTGAGCGTTGTGAGGAAGGTAATTTCCTCCGGCACTAACTAGGAAGCCTACTTGAAGCGAAGTTCAATTTTCCTGAAAAGTGGCAGGTGCGAATGAGAAGACGGATGAAAACGGCAGATGAAAGAAAGCAAGAAAGCAATAAATAAATAAATAAATAAATAAATAAATAAATAAATAAATAAATAAATAAATAAATAAATAAATAAATAAATAAATAAATAAACACCTTTATGGTCTCATATGTTCGGCGTTCAAGGTTAGTTCATTGTGGCAGCTGGATGGCTCGGAGCACTTTCGCTTCCTGCTTCATCGCTTTGAGTCATGTTTATTTTTGAGAAACGGGCTATTGGTATTAACAGTTGCCGTTGCAAGGACGAAATCGCTGACCTGAACTTTATTTATTTGGGCAAAACGTGTCTTTAACCTGAAAGCTGAGCATTTGTAGTAAACTATAGTGTGCACACCACTGAACAATTATTTTGATCGAGTACGAGTAAATGGCCGGCTGTGCTGTGTTCTCACCTATAACTTAAACTTCGTAGTATGCCCTGGCTACACATTAGAGAAACGGATCCAACATTATTAACCCTTCCTTTCGGTTTACTTATTTTTGTTCACTGCATTAACATTCAGCACCTCTGCAGGCTTGGTACATCCAAACATGCTACAATATGAAATAGATGCATGATCATTTATCTCTTTATAATAGGTAAACTTGTGTTCGAAAGCATTTTGTAGCGACAAGGAATACTTGAATTTCGGTTGTGCAACAAGTAGACGACCAACCAGAAGAGTGCTTCGGTGTCGGTGCACCGCACTTTCTTACCTCGCGTTGATTTGTGTTGTCGTCTCTCTTCTGCAGGCTGTCCTCGCTACCCTCGCTGTCCTCCTCGCCCTCGGAAGTGCAGGCTACCTCGGAGGATACGGCGGACTCGGATACGGCGGTTACGGCGGCTACGGTGGCCTTGGTTACGGCGGCTACGGTCTGGGCTACGGCGGCTACGGCTTGGGTTATGGCGGCTACGGTCTTGGCTACGGCGGCTATGGCGGCTACGGCGGCTACGGCGGCTATGGCGGCTACGGCGGATATGGTGGTTACGGGCTAGGCTACGGCTACAAGGGTTGATGACGGAAGAAAGAAGAGTGACTAAGAGGATGAACGTTCAGGTGCTTGCTACGACGTGGCACGGAAATACCAAGGATGCCAGTGAGACTATAAGACGGGTAATAAAATTGTCTAAAGAAGTAAAGTTCGCCAGTCTTTCTTATTTCGCTTGCAGCTGACGCTGGCCTATAGAGTCGAGTCGTAATTTGAATGACCGCATATATGCACTACATACTTATTTATGGGCGCAGTGGCACAACTGCCGCTTTCAGTAGTTCTCCATGCAAACTTTGATCGACTTAGGCAGTTATGACCCTTGTGCGTCTTGCTTTAGTTGCAGTTAGGGAGAAAGGTAAACGCAGCGAATAATTTTAGGTCTGGACTTACGCGGCCTCTCTCAGTAATGACAATTGCTTGCTGTAGGTCTCAACAGGGACAGAATAAGGCATAATATTGTAACGCATGGGATGGGTTTGTTTACAAGATGATAGATGGTTAGCGTAGCGCAAGGGACAGGATGGTCATCCAAGGCCAGTAGGCAGCGGCCAGCTCCTCGCACACTCCTCTACTTTTTCTTCCTTCGGCTGCGCCGTGCAGCGTGAATGTTTCTCCGGGAGCAGACGAAGCTCTCCGAGCGAGTTACATAGCCCGATGGTGGTACAGCTTGAGTCGGGCGACGTGCACGACTTGCGTTTTGTGAAGTCACTCTTACGATGACGTCCCTCAAACGTTTCAGTATGACGTATATGGGCCGGTGTATCATGACAGAAATCTTGCGTACAGCCCCCTTTTCCGTACAGGTGCTCAAAGCCAAACAAAGTCCCCCGGAGAAAATGTGACGAGCATATGTCGAACATCATAACGAGCCTTGGCACGATCTTGAGAGAAGAGATTCCTGAGGTGGGCCAGTCGACGGGCTTCTTCGGCACGACATAAAGTCTGGCCTATTGAAGAGTCATCATGTGGGGAACAGGGAAGGATGGTATTGCTGAAGCTTTGGGGGTTGCGAGCATAGAGAAGAAAGAAAGGCGCATAGCCTATGACTGCATGCTCGACAGTATTGTAAGTGTACGTAACAACGGGTAAAATGGAATCCACATTTTTTTATTTGTGGAGACATACATGGCAAGCATGTTGGCAGGGTACGATTCGCGCGCTCAGTGAGGCCGTTTGTTTGCGGTAGGTAAGGGGTCGTGTGCCGTTAAGCACGTCCACAAAGACGAAGTAGTTCTTCAACAACGTCCGCAGTAAACTGTACGACGACGAAGTGTCTTCTTGGTAGAACGCTTCTATCTGTGTTTTCTGGTTTCTGGCAAAATCTTCGGAATTTCCTGGTGCCTTCGGCTCTCTGTTGTGTGTTCAAGGCCCAGGAGGGCCTTGCAGAGGCCCTCCTGGCCAGAGGTTATCACGGCCGTCCTTCACGAGGAAGAGAAGAAGCATGCTCAGTGACACCAAGGACACTGAGCTATACTCCGTGTCGGGTGATGACTCATCGGATGATAGCTTCATTTCTGTCCGCATAAGGAGGGCCAAAAGAAGGACTGTCAACGCGAATGCATCAACGCAAGCGAGCACGGCGACTATGAAGTCAAGGCCTGAATGCTGGCCTCACGCCATCGTGTTCGTGCCCGAGGAACCCTCAAGCAACCTCCGATTGCCGAACAGGCAAGAACTATCTGTTTTCTCGGAAGGGGTCGTGCCGAATGAAATTAAGGACATTCGGATAAACACGCGCAAAAATGTTCTCGCAATCCATTTTTTCCAACGGGAGTGCGCTCGAAAAACTGAAGCAGATCTCGGAGCTACGACGCATCGAAGTGCATTTCTATATCCCGATGAACGATGCATCCACAGCAGGTGTAATTTATGACATTGATGTCGCCATTCTCAACACGGACTTGCCTGTCCTGGTTAAACCAATAAGTGAGGGTGTTGTCATCACGCATATGAGCCGCCTTGGAACTTCGCGCTGCGTCAAAATGATTTTCGACGGAGATTGCATCCATCGCACGTTTAAGTCGGTCACTTCCGGCACCCGGTTCGGCCATTCGTACAAAAACCTCTTCAATGCCATCAGTGCTTTAGGCTTGGACATGTCAAGGGGGTCTGTCCAAACTCGTTACTGTGTCCCCGGTGTGCTGAACCTCACGCGGAGGACACTTGCCAGGCTACTGTCCTAAAGTGCGGCAACTGTAATGGTTGTCATGCTGCCTCGTCTGAGGAATGCCCTCGCATCAAGAAAGAGGTTGCAGTTCTCAAGCAAATGGTTCGGGACAATTCGTCACAGAGGGATGTTGACGAAAGGATCCGGCGTCGGCGTCACCGAGCCTCCTCAAAAAAAGGCAGATACACGAAAGGAGAGTGGCCCGTCCATTGTAGCACCCACATTCTCCAGTTAGGCCACAAAGGGGCTGAACAGCACAAGAAAGTCAGCTGAAAGGAATCTTTCTCAAGAAGAATGGCCTGCGCTTGTGAGCCAGCAACTTCCCAAAGAACCACAGATTGTCAAGCCCGCTCGGGAGCCTACTACTGCCACTGATGACACGCCCAAAGCAGATCGTCAAGTCGTTTCAATGCTGCGACCCCTCATAGATGCCATTCGACTGATTTTGTCGCACCTTGGAACCACGTCTGCTCGAAGTTCATTGAAAGTACTGGATGCCTTAAGCCCAGTGCTTGAACCTCTCGAACAGAGACATGGCCAACCATCACCCATCCTTTCGAGAAGAAGTCAAGGCAGCCTCAGTCATCCAGTGGAACGCAAGAGGACTAAAGTCACGCCTTGCAGACTTTCGTCACTATATATATATATATATATATATATATATATATATATATATATATATACTAATTTGCTCCCAATCATTGTCACATGTGAGCCTAACGTGTCAAAACCAGTCAGATTATCGGGATACGAAGCTGTTATGTCCACAACTGGTGCATGCAGCAATGTCATCGTTTTTATTCGTGGAGAACTCACCTATGTTCGCCAGCCGATTCCGCCTCACGATGACAATCAATATGTTTGCCTAACAATTAAAAAGGGCAAACTCATGTTTACACTTGTAGGCATTTATATATCGTCTTCAAGTAATTTTGATTTCAAACGATTAACGAACATCTTGTCGGTGTGTCCTGCTCTATATGTCATCATCGGAGATTTTAATGCGCACCATATGGCATGGGGAAGTACAAGGACAAATGCAAGAGGAGAAAGACTAGCAAACTTCGCCTCCAACCACGGCATTTCACTCCTGAATGACGACAGCCCAACGTTTATACGAGGCGTGAATTATTGCAGCTGTCTTGACCTAGCTTTCGTCTCTAGCTCTTTCACAAGATAAGTTAAATGGTTTTTGGATATCGAGACACACGGGAGTGATCACATTCCCACGTACCTTATCACCAATGGGATGTCCAGGTCCTTCCCACGGAACACCACTCGATTAATTGACTGGACTACATTTACCTCCGCCATGAAACATGCTTGTCGAAAGGGCTTGTCCTCTGAATTAGACGAAACAATAAAGTGTAGATGCCACGCGCACGGTCACGGTTTCGTCGAAGCACACGGATTTGGATATAGAGTTGGAGTGGCTTCGTGTACTCCGTCGTCGTGCGGAGCGGCGATAACGGTTTACAAAATCCATCGATGACCCTTAGGACACCCAGACGACTACAAAAGAAAATTCAACGTCGCATGGATAGATTGGCAGCACGAGGTTGGACAATGTTTTGCCAGTCACTAGACCCCCGGAAGCCACTTTCCCACCGTACGTGGAGAACCGTACGTGGTCTGCGTTCCCTCCTTGAACAACGCTTCCCGTTCAAAGCGCTGGCGCTCTTCCAGAGGCGGTTGGATGACTTTTGTGCAAAGATCGTTTTGTGCAGAAGACTTTTGTGCAAAGATCGTTGGCCAAGCACCCGGTTCAGGGTCTCCAGCCTCCAGTGACAACCCCGTTTCGCGTGACTGCCGCATGGATCTTCCTTTCACCATTGAGGAACTTGAAGCGGCGCTTGCTCTATATGCAGGCGTTCTTCATCCCCGGGACCAGATTGAATATCCTACCGCGCCTTGAACAACCCGAGTGAATGCACACGGAGAGAACTGCTATATCTCTACAACGTATCCCGGCAAGCCGGCATGGTTCCCGAAGAATGGAAGACTAGCCGCTTGGTACCTCTCCTGAAGCAAGGAAAGTCCCTACTTTAACTCACCTCATATCGCCCAATAGCGCTGGCCAGCTGTGTGGGAAAGATAATGGAAAATACGATCCTTGCCCGCTTGGAGATCGCTCATCAATAGACAGTGTTGTTGATCTCGCTACGTATGTCCAGCATCAAAAGTCATGCAAAAGATAATCTTCAGCTTTGTTCTTGCATGTCAAGGGGGCATACGATAACGTATCTCACGAGGCTATCACCGATGCTTTTGAGATGGTTGGCCTAGGTAGTCGAGTTTTTCAATGGATTTCTCATTACATTTTTATGAGATCGTTCTTTGTGTGTACCGGCGATGGTCAAACCATACGAGACTACACCTACCGAGGCGTCCCTCAAGGCGGAGTACTAAGCCCCACCCTATTCAACCTCACACTCATTGGTCTCGTTGAAAATCTGCCAGCAGCGATCAAGATATCAATGAACGCAGACGACATATGTATATGAACTTCAGGTGTGACACGTCCTCAGATACGTGCAAGACTTCAAAAAGATGCTACCCTGACAGTTATATACCTCCGCAACCAAGGTCTTGAAATCTAGTCAGACAAATGTGCACTGGTGGCATTCACTCGCAAACCAATGACACCCTACGCCATCTCTATAAATGGCCAGGTAAGTTCTTATGAGAAGACTCACAAATTTCTTGGCATAATCATGGATAGAGATCTCTCATGGAGCCCGCACGTGACCTGCTTGAAACAGCGCAAGACAGCAATCTCCAAGCTTTTCAAGTTTCTGGGCATAAAGACTTGGGGAATGCCAGTGCATGCAATGTTGGAATTGTGCAGGGCTATTTTTGTGGGCTTCTTGAAATATAGTTTGCCCGTACTGACCAACACTTGCCAGACAAATCTTCGTGCTCTACAGGCTATTCAAGCTCGGGCTCTAAGGGTTCGTCTGGGTTTACCGAAATGCACATCGACAGTGGCGACTATTGCAATCGCCAGGGACCACCCCATGCAAACAGACATTGCGGTTGAAGTGTTGAGAGTGCATACTAGGCACTTTGCCCGGGCCCGTTCCCATCATCTGGCAACACTACCATCAGAAAGGCCGCAGGCATCATTTTGTACTGCGATTTCGGATTATTACACTCGCCTTCCATCAGGCTTCACCACCGCAACTAAGCCATCGATTCCTCCATGGTGTTTGGATCGACCTGCAGTGCACCTCACCGTACCAGGAATCAGAAAAAAAAATCTGATCTGTCATCACCTGCACTTGAACAACTAACTCTGCTCCTTTTGCACGAGAGGTACGCCGAACCCGTACATATTTATACTGATGGATTGGCAGCTCTCCAGTCTTCCTCTGGTGCCGTGGTTTTTCCAGCGAAAGCCACCACCATCAGTTTCGAGACGTGTCACCCAACGACATCGACGGCTGCGGAACTTGCAGCTCTTCGCGATACACTTCGTCTCTTCAGCCAAGAACAACTTCGAAGATGGTCGATATTCAGTGGCTCGAAGGCAGCACTGCAGTCTTTGCTATCAGCCCTGCGGCGTGGACCACACTAACAACTGGTCTTCGCGAATAGAGAACTAATCCATACCTTGACTGAGAAAGGACACCACGTGACATTTCTGTGGCTTGCAAGTCACTGCGGCATCGTAGGGAACGAACACGCCGATAACATTGCCCGGTTGGCTCTTCAAGGCGACGAAGAGGAGCCGATATTGACACAATGATGTGGGGCTCACGCACAGCGAGACGGCGAGCGCAAAGGTCGGCGCCATGAAAGACGACGAAGCACGTAGGCTGCACGTTCTTCTTCTGGCCGGCCATTAAAGTGAAGCATCGATTTTTAAAGACTCCGTCTTCGATCTACGTTACATTTTTCTGGTGGAGGTGCGGGGTACATGCTACCACTCCCAGATCGAACCCCGCCTACAAGCCCAGTACGAAGTCCGGTCGAGCTGACTCCTGTTCACTTACGAACAAGCCGTCGACTTCAAGGACTGCCACCGGAGCACGAGCCTCTACCCAACCGAGTCAGAACGATGAGTACATCAGTTCCGTCTTCTTCCTCAACTGCACCGACCGAGGTCGTGCTTAATCAGCCGCTAATCCCCAAATCCTTCCATGGGGACACCTTCGAGGATGTTGAAGACTGGCTCGATCACTTTGAGCCGGTCGCAGAATTCAACGGCTGGACTCCGGAGCGCAAGCTACGCAACGCCTACTTTGCCCTCGAGGACTATGCGCGGACATGGTTTGAGAACCGTGAGGCGGCCCTATCAACATGGGACGAATAGATGCTTCACTTTAATGGCCGGCCAGAAGAAGAACGTGCAGCCTACGTGCTTCGTCGTCTTTCATGGCGCCGACCTTTGCGCGCGCCGTCCCGCTGTGCGTGAGCCCCACATCATTGTGTCAATTGCCCCCCGTGCGAAAAGCGACCGTCTCGGTCGCGTCAAAAAGTTCTTTCAGCCATGACAAGAAAAGGAGTTCCTCAGGTGCATCTGGGCGTTCACGTACGCGCATGGTATGGTTTCATGCGTACTACATGAACAACTTCAGCGCGAGGACGACGACGGAGCGAACCGGGTTCGGAACTGCAGGGGACGACTTCGTAGGTTACGTCGCTGAGGCGGCGCGCAACCTTGTAGGGACCGAAATACCGGCGGAGCAACTTTTCCGAGAGTCCACGGCGACGGATGGGCGTCCAGACCCACACGCAGTCGCCGGTATTGTAATGGACGTCGCGTCGACCCTGGTTGTATCGAAGGGTGTCGGTATGCTGTTGGCTCCGGATACGATGCCGAGCAAGCTGGCGGGCTTCTTCGTTTCTTTGTACGAACTCTTCCACGTGTTCGCTGGTCGGGCTATTATCATCCACAGGTAGCATGGCGTCAAGTGTTGACGTGACGTGGCGGCCGTATACAAGTTCGAACGGCGTAAACTGTGTAGTCTCCTGTACAGCAGTGTTATACGCGAAGGTGACATAGGGTAAAATCTCGTCCCACATTTTGTGCTCTACGTCGACATACATGGAGAGCATATCAGCCAGCGTTCTGTTCAGACGTTCTGTTAATCCATTGGTTTGAGGGTGATAGGCAGTGCTCTTGCGGTGAGAGCTATGTGTTAGCTGGAGAACGTCCTGCATAAGTTCGGCTGTAAATGCTGTACCGCGATCCGTGATGAGAGCAGAAGGTGCACCATGTCGTAGGACGATGTGGTGAACGAAGAACTTGGCCACTTCATACGAGTTTGCTTGCGGAATAGCTATGGTTTCGGCGTACCGGGTTAAGTAGTCGGTAGCGACGACTATCCATCTGTTGCGCGAAGAGGTCACTGGGAATGGCCCAAGTAGATCCATTCCTATTTGTTGGAACGGTGCTTGAGGAGGGTCCACAGGGTGGAGAAAGCCAGCCGGTTTAAAGGGCGGTTTCTTGCGGCGCTGACAATCGCGGCAGGTCTTCACGTAGCGTTGAACAGAAGAAAAAAGTCGGGGCCAGTAATACTTCTGTCGTATCCTTGCTAATGTCTTAGCGAATCCCAGGTGTCCCGCGCATGGCTCATCATGGCAGGCTTGCAAAATGTCTTGGCGCAGCGCCGATGGCACGACAAGGAGGTACGTATTTGGACGGCTTCCGCAGTTTTTCCTGTAAAGGACGTTGTTGCGCAAACAGTACGATGATAAGCTGCGCACGAGCGAGCGAGGCAAAACACCTTCAACTCCTTGAAGGTGCTCGATCAGCGGCAGCAGCTCAGGGTCAGCGCACTGGTACTCAGCCATCTTTACGGCGTCGACAACGCCGACAAATGGCAAGTCATAGTCCGGGTCCGATGATGTCGAAGGGAGCGGTGCGCGTGACAAACAGTCAGCGTCACTGTGCTTCCTTCCAGATCGGTAGACAACGGTAACGTCGTACTCTTGTAAGCGCAGGCTCCAACGGGCTAGTCTGCCTGAAGGATCCTTGAGGTTGGCAAGCCAGCACAGGGCGTGGTGATCGCTGACAGCCTTAAAGGGTCTACCGTACAAGTAGGGTCGGAATTTACTAATTGCCCACACAACCGCTAAGCATTTTTTTTCAGTGGTTGAGTAGTTTTTCTCAGCCTTGGTGAGACTGCGGCTCGCATAAGCAATGGTGCGTTCAGCACCATCTTGCCACTGCACAAGAACTGCGCCGAGCTCCGCATTGCTGGCGTCAGTATGGATTTCTGTGTCTGCGTCTTCGTCGAAATGAGCAAGTATTGGGGCAGCTTGCAAACGCTGGCGCAATTCATTGAACGACTGCTGCTGCTCGTCCGCCCAAATGAAAGGCACATCGTCGCGTGTAAGCCGTGTCAGAGGCTCAGCAATTCTCGAGAATCCCTCGACGAAGCGTCTATAATAGGCGCACAAACCAAGGAAGCGTTGGACAGCCTTCTTGTCTGTGGGTGGTGAAAACTCGGCGACGGCAGCTAACTTGTCGGGGTCTGGTCGGACGCCTTTAGGACCAACGACATGGCCAAGAAATTTGAGCTCTTGGAACCCAAAGTAGCATTTTTCAGGCTTGATGGTGAGGTCGGCAGTGCGGATCGCAGTGAGGACGCTCTCGAGTCGTGCGAGATGCTCGTCAAACGTGCTCGAAAACACGACGACGTCGTCCAAGTATACGAGGCAGGTTTGCCATTTGAGTTCAGCAAGCACGGTATCCATCATCCGCTGAAAGGTGGCAGGTGCGGAACAGAGACCGAAGGGGAGAACTTTGAACTCATAAAGGCCGTCAGGTGTCAAAAACGCTGTTTTTTCACGATCCTGTTCATCCACTTCGATTTGCCAATATCCGGATTTAAGATCCAACGAAGAAAAGAACTTGGCATGTTGTAGACGATCCAATGCGTCGTCGATGCGTGGCAATATTGTTATCAAGGACACATGCCGCTAGAAAACTTCGAATGCTCACCCGTGATATTACGTTCTCCTTGTGGAATACACGAAGTTTTCAAAGCAACCAGCTGCACAACCTAGACTCCTCTCTACGCCTTTGCATCCCAGCTGGACTCTGCCATCGCGAAGCTACCCTGCTTTGTCGAATATGGCTAGGAGTGGTCTTTAATAAGTCTTTTGCGTTCCGTATCGGATGGGCCGACGACACCTCGTGTGACGACTGTGGTAGCGAGGAGACTCTTCAGCACCTTCTCTGGGACTGTCCTCGCTACAATCTACAGAGACTATCGCTCGCAATCGCGATAGCGCGCTTTGACCAAAGACCTCTAACAGAGGAACTTATTTTAGAATGCCGACATCACAAGCCATCGCAGCGGAGGGCGACGAGGGCGCTGCTGCAGTTTTTAAGGGCAACAGACTTGGACAAGCGGCTGTAGCCCGGACCGATGTTTATAGTGCTGCAAGTGCTACTTTCCTGTGCCACCTGTGACCGACTGTGATTTTGTGTATGTGCTCCTTTATTTCTTTATCTGTATTTTGCTGTCACTTTACCTCCCCCTCCCCTCTCTCCCTAGCGTAGGGTAGCAAACCGGACCTTCCCATCTGGTTAACCTCCCTGCCTTTCCCCTTTCTTCTGTCTCTCTTAACTTCGCAGTAAACTGGGAGCACTAATCACTTATCACCATAGGCGTAATTACCAGGTGCCCCCCCCCCCCCCCCTCCCCACACTTTTGAAAGCAGGCACTTCCAGCTGCACGCTGGAAAGTACAACAAAACTGCAGATGCAGCTAAGTTGTCTAGATGCAGCTAAGTGGCCACGTAAGTAATGCTTTTCTTTACTACGTATCCTCTGCTTGCGCAGCGAGGATTGTCTTTTGAGCCTCCTTGAGACACGCTGTAGCGGACGACGCGCGGGATTCGTCGTACACGCTCCCGTTACGTAGATGACTTGGCACTGGGCAGTTCCCGCCCCAACAAATGTCAGTTTGCGCTACTTGCATCGTGCCCAGCTTATTGGGACCACTATATACGTATATGAAAACACAGCAGCCTGCTATATTTTACTTACGGGCGAGGGGGAGGTCCGGATAAAATACTATAATCAGCCGCGCCTAACGACGGAGGTGCCTTACGGCATGAAAGCGTTGTATTATCAAATGCTGGGAATATTGAATATCCATCTAAAAATAGCAGTCTCAGTATCTTATCACCATAAAAAATCTAGTCAAACCACTTTACAGGTATCGCTGTCGAATTTCATTGTGTAATCAGGACTTATCGTAGATATGCTCGTGAAAATGACCTTGGTTTAACGTGCAGAGCCATTTCAACACCAATAGAATACTTACTTGAATTTTTTGTAAAGGAATGTGTCACGTCTGACTTTGTCGGTTTCATTTTCAGGCTGTTTCTTAATAAGAACTACACTATTACTAGTTTCTCGACAGGAGCAAAACAGCAGATATTTCACATTTGGAAGAAATGAGGGCCACTTTTAGTTTTTTTTAATTATGGGCTATTACGTTTCAAAATCAGGATCTGATTATGAGGCACGCCGTACTGGGGGACTCCGGATTAATTTGGACCACCTGGGGTTTTTTAACATGCACCTAAACCTAAGTACACGGGTGTTCTCGAATTTCGCCCCATCGAAATACAGCCGCCGTGGCCGGGATTCGATCCCTCGACCTTGTGCTTAGCAGCCCTACACACTTCTTAGTTACGTGTACCGAAAATCTTGAATTATGTTGGTTGCTTATGTGCTCTGAGAACATTTACTGAATACTTGCTTTCTCCAAATTTTTATACGTTGTACACGGTATTTAGTTGTTTTACCCCGATATCATCGGTAAACTATGCGGGCTACGGTGTTCTTCTTTCTGGGGTTTTACGTGTCAAAAGCAGTTGTGATTATGAGGCACGCCGTAGTGGAGGGCTCCGGATTAATTTTGACCACCTGGGGTTCTTTAATGTGCACTACAACGCAAGCACACGGGCGTTTTTGCATTTCGCCTCCATCGAAATGCGGCCACCGCGGCCGGGATTCGATCCCGCGATCTCGTGCTCAGCAGCGCAACGCCTTAGCTGACTAAGCCACCGCGGCGGGTGGGCTACGGTGTTTGTATTATTCGAAGTACGAAGCAATGTTCTGAGTGACGAGCGATAATTGTTTATTCTGTTTAGGTTTATTACAGCCTTTTTAGAAAGTTACCCATTGAAGCGTTCCAGGGTGTCATACTGTCGCTAATCGAAATGTTTTCCAGATTCCCAAAACAACAGCACGAGATGCTCACTTAAAATTCCGGGAAAATAGAGAGAATTTTAAGCAGCAATGCGTTGGCGAAACTTTCACTTTCCTGCTTTAAATGCAAGTGTTGTAGATATTTAATAAACCCACGTTTTTTAATTTGTTTTCGTGCATCACACGAGATTCGTAGCTAGTTTCTCCGGTGTCCTCGGTAAGCTAAACAAGGCATCTTGTTTATATTTGGGGAAAATTAGGGGCATGGTCTGGGTAATGTGTAGGAATTGTTCCAAATGGGTGGGTTAAATGCGCCTTTTCCAGTAGAACAGGTTTGCAAGTGGTCGATAGCGTTATTAGTCTGTTTTACGAGTGGTGGAAAACTTAGACGGCTGCGCTGACGTAATTGCAAATACAACTGAGGTCAAATTTGACAAACATAGGGTGAACAATACGGTAAGTTTATTTGCAATGGTAAATGCGTGTTGATCAAATACAGCTTTAAAATAATTGTAAGCAACTATTCGAAAGTATCCCGCTGCTGTTATTAGCTAGGCTTCCCAATGTCCCAAGAGAACTGTGCGTTTCAGATATTTCATACATTGAAAGAACAGGAAATATTTTAAGTGCACGGTGCCGCGTAGATTTAACGTTTCTATCTTATTTAGAAGCGTTACGAATAATTATTGAACCCTCATTTTCTTTTCTTTTTCCTTTTTCATGCCTGATACATTAGTTTCGCCTGGTGTCCTCACTGAACTAAAGGAGGCAGCTTCTTTGTGTTTGGTGACTATGAGGACAGGGTAATGTGTGATATGTAGGTTAAGTTCAAAAAAGACGGCTAATTGGGTCTTTTGCAATAAATTACGTATCCAAGCACTCTAGAGTGTTATGGGCGTGTGTAACAAGCGGGGCAGAATTGAACCCACTGCCATGACATAACTGTAACAAACACCAAGACTTTTTTATTCAAGTGTTAGAACGTGTGACATGGCCGCTATGAGCTATGCTTCCAAGTGTCCCGACATAGCTGAAAGTTACAAGAGGTTTATATTTCTTGGAAAGGGTAGGGGGGTCATGATAAGCACAATGCGCCACAAAAGTTTTACTTTCCTGGTCCAGTTAGAAGCGTTGCAAATAATTACGGAGCTGTTGTTATCCCTCCTCCCGCCCCCCTTTATTTTCATGCGTCATAAGTCGTTCCTAGTTGGTTTCAGCGATGTTCCCGTTATAGGCAATATGTAGGTAAACTTCTAAGACAAGGGACTAATTACGGCATTTGTAGTAAATTTATCCCGCTGCCCTGGGAGAACTGTGAACTCAACCAATATCAAGTTTAGGGAAAATTGAGTGGGGTATATATATATATATATATATATATATATATAAATATATATATATATATATATATATGTATAATAGAGAGAGAGAGTCAGATTGTTTGCGTTTTGCCCCCCACTCGAGAAAGAGTTGGTACGCCACTGCGAATCACAACGCGTGGAGCACCCAGACGGAGAATCGCGGAGGACAGCAGGAAAGATGAAACGTCAGCTGCTGTAGCCCAAGCGAGCGCCGCCGTCGCAGTATATCTGGTCAAATAGTCTACAATAATCCATCGACGTCCGGTAGTAGACTTGGGGAAGGGACCAAGCAAGTCGACACCAACTTTTTCAAATGGCAAGGTCGGTGGCTTAACTCTTTGCAGGGCACCCACAGGAGGCATCGTTGACTGCTTATGGCGTTGGCAAATTGCACAGCTGGAAACGTACTGCTTCGCCGTCTTTCAGAGCTTGGGCCAATAGAAACTCTGGCGCAGTCGGTGGAGTGACCGAGCAAAGCCAAGTGACACCATGGTTGTCAGTACAGTCGATGTAAATTCTGAGCTCTCAACCACAAAGAATAAGCAAATACGAAGTATTTTATGCATGTTCAGTGACTGTTTTGCATCCACCTTGCACTGTAACAGAGACTCCCATCGCTAAATACTGTATTATAACAGACCCCAGCAAACGCCCCGTGCGTCAGCACGCCTACTGAGTGTCACAAAAGGAGCAAGTGGCGATGCGTTGTCAAGTAAAGCAAATCCTCGACGACGACGTAATTCAACCCTCAACCAGCCCATTTGCATCCCTCGTTGTACTTGTGAACAGAGATGGCACTCTACGGTTTTGTGTGGGCTACAGTAAACTGAACAAAGTGACGAAAAAAGATGTCTACCCTCTTTCCCGCATAGATGACTCTCTAGACGGTCTTTGACATGCCCGATACTTCTCTTCCCTTCTTGAATAAGCACACCTAATGGGGCACACATGTTTCAGCAAGACAATAAAGCTAGACTCATTAGCTTTGCAGAAATACAAACTACATTGTTTAATAAAAAAATCAGTTGTGTTGACTCACACAAAGAGGAGAGCAGCATGGTAAACTACGACAAGTCGTAAACACACCATTTGAAGTAGACGAGATTCTCCATATTTATCAAGCGTTGTGACATTGTACGCACAGTGCCTTCTCAATGCCAGTCTGAATCAGTAACGCCAAAAGATCTAAGAACCAAGCATAAAAAAAGTCGAATAACGTAATTTTTCAAGCTTAATTTCTCCTGACGCGGCTTTTGCAATGTTTTGAAGCAAATGCAAAACAACATTTTCGTTAGACTGTAGCCGCCTGTCCTTGAACCATTGTAGAGGAATATGACGCATATAAATAAAAAAAGTAGAGAGCAAAAATAGAAGAAAGAAAGTTAAGTAGGGCAAAATGCTCAGTCAAAGCGGCTACTTCGACATCCTTCGCTGTCTGCCTGTAGGCTGTTGCGCAGTTTGATCAGATAGCAGCTCGGTGGGAAGTTGTACCCTTCCCACTTTTGTATTTTTGTTTATTACGACCATTCGGAGACAAGGAGAACATTCGGAGGCGGGCGCATTATGTTGTTTTTCCCCCCATCGCCTGCAGATCACGCATGGTGAGCGTCGCAGGTGCGGTTGGGTTGAACTGAATTTTTGTTGCAGCAACGTCTTGCGCGCGACATGTTTCAAGCAGATGCGAACCGTGAGCTGGAGTTATAGGTTTCATTCGCGTCGGCGGCAGGGACGAGCTTACAGAAACAGCCTGGTTAGACACCGGAGCACGCAGCATGACCCAGGGCACTTTCGCTTGCTTGTGCTTCCCTGCTTTACAAACTTGCGAGACGAATGCTTCAGTGCCTGATCCCACTTACATATTGTTCGTATTGTGTCTAAAGTAATAACATTAAATGGAAACAGAAAAGCATTTCGACCGACCGATTCTATGTGGTTGGTCAATGCAGACCGAGAACTTGTGGCTTGTATAATCGAGGCTCCTTTAACGCACCGATGACATTATACCCCCCTAAGGGGCCAAGGTTTCAAGCGCGCACTGCCGCGTCCTCTGCGGGACCTGATAACGCCGCAAACACACGAGAGACCCGCCAGCTCGGACGCTCACTATACTTTCCACCACAGTGTGCGCTTTCTTGTCACTGCTTCTTTACGTTTTTCAGCGCTATGACATGAATGCTTTCATTATTTGATCATACATGGCGAAGCCGCCATCACGCTTAGCCACAATACGGTTCAAATACCTTTCCCTTTCTTCCTCAAACTGAGCTAGAGTTTTCCGGTAACAGTGCTACTCGACTGTTTATCTTCCTACCCCGAATCACCAATATTCCCTTTCAAAATGTTTGATGTGTTAAATAATGGGCCTGTCTGGCGTCTCCGGCTTCAGTGGTACACCAGTGGTTGTGTAGTGTGGCTGAACACACCGTTCGCTGTTTGAAGTCATCAATAACATACCAAAAGCGATGCGTCATAGTTACCACTGTGAGCATTGAAAGAACCGCCTTTTCGTTTTAGTTTTGCATTCTCGCCACAGCAAAAGCTTCTCAATTACGGATTGCGCATGGCAGCCGATAGAGAGACTTCCGTCGCTATTAAGCAGCGTCGAGGCTTCGGATTTACGAAATCAGCTGAAATTATGCTGAGATGTTGAAACCGATTAATTACTTTTTTTTGCGTTTCTGAGAGAATTTTCGCACACCTACAGGTGTAAACAATGCACACACGCTGGACTGTCATGGCAACTATGAAAGGGTTCTGCAAAACAGGAAGCAGACCTTGCGTGCCTCATAATCAGAACTGGTTTTGACACGTAAAGCCCCAGAAAGAAGAAGAAGCAGACCCCAAACGTGTTGGACAAATTCGCGTCGGAAGTCGGGAACGCTGAGAAAATTTTCAAACACTAACAACATAGCTTGAAGATTTGTCAGATAATGCCAGAACATCAAACAAGAAATGCTTAGCCCAACGAAGGTATACTCAGTAGATATTTTAGACATATATGCCCGTCTTTTTTATGGTGCCCAGTGCTCGCACTGCATTCATTTACGACCTACGTTGGACATGGCTGTCGTTCAAACCACATGTTACAGGGTGTGCAAGTGGAACTTTATTTCAACGTGTGCAGGACGCGTCGTGAAGTAAAGGGATGCCGACGCGGTGAAGACGATACTTTCAAAAAACGGCAGTATGGTCTCGGCACGATATAATAATCGGCATTGTAGAGCAATAAGAGGACTTATATTAGAGCAATAAAAGTACAATAAGAGACAGACAGACCGACCGACAAACAGATTAAATATAGTGTACCTGACTTTGAGACACACGCGGTTATAAACACCACCACCACCACCACCACCACCACCACTACCACCACACTGAGCAGCCAGACCAACCGGAGCAATCGTCAGTACCACCTGCCCTCTTCGATGCATCTCTGTATGCCAACTGGACTGCACCGAAGAGAGCTCTGCTTTATCGCATATGGCTAGAGGTGGCATTTACGAAATCTTAATAATTTCTCATTGGAATGGCCGACAACGCTCTTTGCAGTGCCTGTCTTTGCGAGGAGACGCTGGAACACATTCTATGCGACTGTCCTGAATATAATGTTCAGAGACAGTCCCTGGCGTCCGTTCTAGCGCACCTTGACAATAGACCAATGTCAGTTGAAACGGTTCTCACATGTCGTCGACAGAAGACATCGCAGCTGAAGGCGACCAAGGGACTACTTAAGTTTTTGAAAGAAACGGGCTTGGACAAGCGGCTGTGACAGTGATGCCACGTACCACCCAAGAGCGACGGACTGTGACTGACTATGCGTGTGCTGTGCTATGTGCTCTCTTTCTCTGCCCCATCGTTCATTCTCCCCCATCCCGCTCCCATGTGTAGGGTAGCAAACCGTTTGTGCTAAACTGGTTAACCTCCCTGCCTTTCCTCCTCCACTCTTTCCTTCCTTCCTTACCACCACCACCACCAACAACAACAACGACACTCACTATTTAGTTCTTAATGCCGTCCATGGTAACATGCATCGCGGTGTACTGGGCTCCGGGAGCTTCGACTGCGACATGTGATCGCATGCACGGGCTTTACGCCTTGCTTTCGTGCGTGGTAGAAAAAAAACAATTAGTGACTCTTGATTGACGGTGGGTTAATGAGAGAGTTGATTGGATATCTGTATGCACTGTGCGCAGCATGACAACAACAGTGCACCGTAACAGCCCCTCATTTACTGCCTGCCAAAAGGAAGGACAAAATGTACTACGGTTGCACAATGATAATTTCTACTATTTGCAGGGGTAAGCTGGGAGCTCGTTATTAGGCCTTGTGATCAAAACACACAAAATGTGGGTACTACTTAATCTGGCAACATTCTAAAGCTTGGTTCCCATGTAGGGTGCACGTGATAGCCAGAGCAAGTGAGTGCATGTAATCTCTAGATTGATTCACTTGACCTTTCCTTCTATTTACTAAAACAAGGAAGAAGGGCCAATCCTCCTCACTGCTCAGGCGTCTTCTATAGTGCATATTGTTTATGCTGCGGCCGACAACAAAGAGAAATCATGCAGCGTTATTCTCGCCGGAACAGCTGCGTTACTAGGAATGGTAATTAAGTCACGAAGCGAGAGTCACATTCACTCTCTAAGGGAAAGAGACATTGATTTACGCGTAGTATTCATTCATGAATGAACCTCATGAAAAGAAAACATGCATTATCGCTATCTTTAACCCAGAACTATGTTCCGAATTAGTAAGTTCGGCTTCTCTGCAAACATTGGCACATCTTACCGCTGCTTTTTCGTTTTATTATGGTTATCACCAGTGATCGTGATATCTTACGAACACACCAGCATTAAGGCAGCTTCACCAGACTGTAATAAGAACATGTATCTTTTTCAGTTTTGATTACTCATTGCTCTGGCCCTTTCTTGCCGGCTTTCTATCACTTTCTAGTGAACTTCCTGCCATACCATTTTATAAATTTTGTTACGAATTCTTGAGACGTTAGTGGAGTTTTACGCGCATTGCGCATGTCCTTGACGTTTGTACAAATTAAAACCTCAGGAGGCAGTAAAGTGGGGCCAAGAGGCCATCGTTCTTTTTTTTTTCATTTTCAATAGAGTTTTGCGTAATGCTAGCGCAATTTATTCAACCTTTTATTCGCAACGTCCGATAAAAGCCGACCCTTTTCGCCGCTCTCAGATGACCGATTTCTAGAACGCCCTGCAGACCTTACCATCATAACTGGGCTGTGAGGCAACCTTTTCTTCGACTTAACTGCTTATATACGAAAATATATTAAGTCAACGTTCTGCGAATTTCGGATAAGGTCACAGTAAGCGAGTGAAAATTAAATTAAATTCTGGGGTTTTACGAGCCAAGATCACGATATGACTATGAGGCACGCAGTAGTGGGGAACTCCGGATTAATTTGGACCGCCTGGCGTTCTTTAACGTGCACCCAATGCAGGGTACACTAGCGTTTTTGCATTTCGCCCTTCCTCGAAATGCGGCCTCCACAGCCGGGACTTGATCCCGCGACCTCGTGCGTAGCAGCGCAACGCCAAAACCACTAAGCAACCACGGCGGGCAAATAAGCGAGGGAGTCGTTTAATAAGCACATATGTATAGCTCGATCGAATGGTCGTATCACAGTGGGATCTTGGGCGCCGCTCAAAAGGCGATAGCTGACGGCTGTGCCGCAGCAGTAGATCTTGACCGTTTTGTCGCCGCTATTGGCAGCTGACACGGCTATAGCTCTTGTCAAGCCAGTTGTTCCCAGCTGCATATATAAGCGAGCACTTTCTCTGGAGCAGCACAACATCCAGCTGGTGCACCAGATCAGCTCAGACTCAAATCTTGCCGCCATGAAGACTTTTGTGAGTACTTTGCGCTCATGCCACAAATTGCGCGCACCTCATTCGCCATTTTCATATTGCATTGATCCAAGCCGCAGTAGGTCTTAAACAAGTTTCCATACACAAGCGCTGCGTTCTTTTTTCTTTTCTTTTTACACTATGTTGCTCTGGGAAGTGCACACAGGCTGTGCGATAATTTTTAAAAGCCCGCATCGTCCCTCCGGCCCTCTCCTCCTTTCCCAGTATAGGGTAGCCTATTGGTTACCGTACAGTGGTTAACTTCCCTGCCTTCCCTTTTCTCACTTCCAGAGTCTGCATAATTGCGCAAGCTTTGCCCATATCACATTATTCAATAAGAGGCTTGTCCAATGTTTGTATTAATATTTATCACTCACGCTTAATGTGCGTGTTGCTTTGCTCGGATTTAAGGTAAAGTCTCGGAACAGACTTTACCTTAACATCAAGAAATTCGTAATGCTGAGGACGGATAACGACTTCATTTAATAAAGTTACTTTTTCTTTTTTCACTGCTTGCTTTGCCATACAGCATATTATGGTGAAATAAATCCATGCAGTTCTTCTTCGGGAAGAAGCTGCACAAGTGGCCCGTGGAACTTATCGTCCATAATTAACTGTTCGTAATCTGTGGGCTGGTGTTTCCGCATCCTGGCAACCCGCTTAAATACTCGCGAATGAATATATAGACAGAAAATTCAAGCTAGGGTTATGTCTTCTCCAAACTTTGTTTTTTAATGAAACGTCAGAGTGGTTCTGAGTCATTAGACTTAGCGAATCCCTGAAGTGTTTCTCTGAAGAGAGATAATTTCTAGGTAGACGGAATGACTTGCAATATTTATTGCAAACCGACAGTCTAATTAACGTTTCGCCCACCGCTAATTTATTTATAGGCAATTTTAACGTCTGGATATGCGCGCTGCTGCCACCCGCACATTGGAAAGTCTTAGTGATACGAAGATTCTAGCGACGCAGAATGTAACAACGCAATCCTGACTGTTTCGCGGAAGGGAAGAGATGTCCAAAGGACTGCCTTTGCTTTTTTTGCGCATTAGGTCCGCCCAAGGAGGGAAAAACGTCGTATTAATTCAGAGCAAGGTTCAAGATTATCCATGGTGTGTGATGAGCATTCCTCTCCCTCATCTCGCCTCCTTCATCCCCCCCCCCCCCCCCCCCCCACATCCCCTAGCCTTACACCCTCCTGTTGTCGCCAAAATCCACTGTTACTTGCAGGTCAGTTTAATACTCTGCAGGAAGCTTCACTTACGTATATTGGCTGAAAAAAAAAAAAAAACAGTTTAACAATGCGTCTAAGCCTTTTTGTCGCTGTACAGGCGGTAACCTTGGTTCTGTTGTCACGTTTGGCACTTCGTGCATAAATGATTGAAAAAATAACACCGCCGAATTAGCGTAGCGTATGTCTTGCCATTGAGACGTTTTTATTTTGTTATAACAGGGCATCTTGGCTACCCTTGCGGTTCTGGTTACACTCGCAAGCTCAGCTTTCATCGGAGGCTACGGCCCCGGCTATAGTGGAAATGGCCCGACCTACGGATTGGGTCACATTGGCTATGGCCTCGGTTATGGCCTCGGCTATGGCCTCGGCTATGGACTGGGATATAGCAGCTACGGTCTCGGCTATGGTGGTTATGGTCCTGGCTACGCCTACGGGCTGGGATACGGTTATGGATTCAAGTAATAGAAGAAAGAAAATAAATAAGGTGGAGGAACATGGGTGTCCTCGTCTGTTCTGCAACCCTCAGCGATAAATTGTGAACCTGATTTTGAACCTAATTGTGAACCTACGATGATTTTGTATAGTGCACCTAAGAATAAGCAAATAAAGAGACTGAAGCTGAAGGAAACTTTAGCCGTGTACATGATTCTTGGCCAATCCCCCATAGTGGGTGTGAGCCGCTCTCGGAAGCAGACAAACAAACAAACAAACAAACAAACAAACAAACAAACAAACAAACAAACAAACAAACAAACAAACAAACAAACAAACAAACAAACAAACAAACAAACAAACAAACAAACATGTATGCCATACTAACAAATCGCATCAATCATGTCAGCCCCTCGAAACCACGTAAACGTGGATGATGTGTTATTATAGGAAGACGCATCGCCTTAATGTGATTCCGCACAATAGCTTAAATAGAAAACTCGCATATAGCGAATTCGTGTCAGCTGCGAGCTCGTCACATCGTGGCGAAGTGAGTGAAAGCGGGAGCCCTGGTGTTTGCTCTTCCCCATTCACAGGCCAGACATGTTCTTTAAAAACAGACGCGAGTTCGTTTTAAGTGCCGTCGTCCCAGCGCTGATGTTCTGCCTCTGCACTCGCGCAAAGCGATTTATCGAAGTGCCTAAGATGTACTGCCTATTTTTGTCACCAGGTTTTCTGACTACGTCCATGTTTCGGGCTTACTCTCTTTTATGCCGGAAAGCACTAGGTTCTGACCGAATTGATTTTACAAATTTTCCACGTGAGTCTTGAGTGAAATCACTTCAATCTGAGGAAGCTATTTCTTAATGTCACCAATGAATTTTCGGTTTGAGACAGTTTGCTAAGAAATGGACTTCATCTCGTTCAGTATAGAGGACTGCACAGCTCCATTTCATTTGGTGTTCGCATTATTTGTTCCAGTGGGAGATGCCGGTAAGAATACCTATTTAAGCCAATATTTTTTTTTCAATGTCACCGACTAATAATAGCAAATAAATAATAGCATTCTTCATGTGAGCGCATACCAACAAGCGGAAATAAAGAATGGTTTACAAGAACCAGAGAGCAACCCGGTATAGCTAATATTCAAAAGAATTAAATAATAAAGTTTATCGTCCTAAAGCAGTTCACGAGCTATGAAAGACCATGAAAACGGGGGCCCCGGAAAAATTCTGAGCTCCTAAAGCTTTTTTTTAATGGGCATTCAAACCATGGTACGCATGCGTTTTTATAGTGATAGCCACGTACGATATAATAAACGTGGTTTTTGCTGGATGTTGACAAACCAAATCTGTCGATTTGGTTTGTCAACAAGAAATGCCGCAGAGCACAAAAATTCTTGTCTCCAAGCATGACTTCGGACTCATTACTTTCCGTTAGAGAGCCAGGTGCTCAAACCACTGCACCTCGCAGTTGACTTTTTTAAAACTTTTTAGTTCACTTCGCCTTGTTGCATCGCATTGCATGAGTCTTACTTAACGCATCGAATTGTTAAGAAGTTCTAGCTCGATGTAATTCGGAACCTTTAATGCTTTGATAAAGATTACACAAATAATTGTATGCTTTTCAAAACACAATAGGCATTATACAAATTTCGCGCTGTTACTTCTTTTGTGAGCTTGTTTTCACTGCATGCTTGTTAAGTAGACTTAACTTTCAGTTACTTTATTTTTGTTTGCTCTTTTGTTTACATACGTGTGTGTAATCTTTAGCTATATCGTAAGCAATAGAATTTTTCGGAATGTAGTAGTTAAGTGATTCGTTTCTTGTGATGACTGCTACTCCAGCTACCCATAAAAGCATTATTGGTTACGCAGGCTAAATATTTAAGATGTAAACATATAATGGGGATTATTACTAAAATATTAATATTATTATTTTTTCGCTCTTGATCAACCTGTTCGTAGAGCATACGAAGCTGGCGCTATCTTTCGTAACCTTCTCGTAGCCTGCATACCGTGACCGAACAAGCGGTGTAGGTACTTTCAGCGCACTATCTTTTTCCATAGTAAGGGTGGCCAACTGAAACCTTCTCTGGTTAAGCTACCTGTGTTTCTTTCTTTCTTTTTTTTGCTGCGCAACGTAATCTTTGCGACCATTCGACAGTGAAATGATGACGCCCGTTGAAGCGATACAGCATGCTGTTATAGCTTATTTCTGAGCAGAGATGAACATCTGGTGATGAAAGCATGTCTGAGAATGGAATAGCCATGCGCGTTCTTCGCTCACCACATAACGTTGCGGTTGCGCCAGGGCAAGGCCAACATTCAAGCACGTACGTCCATTTTTTTTTTCTGAGATATGCTCGAAGCTTTGAAATATTTACTGTTTAGGCATTTCCCGCTTCAGGGAGTCGGGGGACATGTATATTTTTCTGATTTCTTGGTTTCCAGGCAGAGATGATTTGAAAATAATGTAGATCACTGTTCTCACATGACACCAAGTTGAAAGCCCGCTTGGGCAAAAATGGCTCAATAGAGACTTAGTACGAGCCTATCAATATATACTAAGGGGATCTTTTTAATTTTCACGTCCTTGTTGAAACGTTTGCTAGCTCCAGCGACGTAGAAGCACAGAGAAAAATTGGTTGAGTAAACGTCATCAGTGCAGAAACATAATCTGGACAGACGTTTTTTCCAAATATAACCTGGCATTGCGCGTTCCTCAAGAGAAACACTGAAAAAGAAACATGGAACCGAAATATGGGCATAACCATAACTAAGCAGTGACTGCATCGGCTCAGGTTCACCGCGGGATATTTGCACTTTGCAGTTTTCTTGACACCGCAAGCTAAGACGGCAGCTCGTAGTAGCACAATGAGGATTACTTGGTAGCTGCGACGGCAGTGAGCCCTGTGGAGACACGAGAAACACTGCTGAGATCTGCACACAGCTACAAATTCTGCGAACAGCAAAATACGAGATTTGATGTCAGCAGTTTTTCCGACGGCAATAATCAAGCTTTCCCCCCATGGCGCAGAGCATGCCCTCATTCCACATTCGTCGTGTACATAAAAACGTTCCCATAAGCAATACTAGCACGACTGCAGTTATTCATCGGCTTAATTTCAAATGCGGCACAAGCATGCCGAAAGCTATTAAGCACACATAAATTTAAGCGTAGTTAAAAAGAACGAGAACAGATGACAAATATTGTATTTAAATAGTACTTGCTGCAAACAGCAAAATCAAACGCATACAGCCTGCACATAAAACGCGTAGATTGTGAACGCAGTGGGCCCACAGAGGCTTGCTGGTGTCGTCGCCGTTCATGTCAATGTGAGAGCCGCATTAAATAAGCATACGTAGCCGTGATGGGGCGCTGCTGAAAAACTGCGCGAAAATACGGGACCTACAACCCGAGTGCAGATTAACTACAGTAATTTATTTTTCGAACAGTCAGAAACATACAGAAGGTGAAAATGGTGAAAATTCAATCCCAAGTGCCCTAATTAAATCAGTATGACAAAGTGCAATGATAGTTCTTTTCCGTTTCAGTTCTTTGCACTGTTGAAACATGCCGGAGTTTTTACATTTTCATTTAGTACGAAGGGCGTCGGAGCAAACAGAACGCATGATCCATATAATAGCCAAAAGCAGCTGCGCATGTACGAATCTAAATTAGTACCAGGGTGTTTACACTGTTTGACAAACTTATCGAAATGCGTATGATGACTTAGTTTCCAAAGCCCTCGACAAGTGACACTTTAGCTCTAATTTTCTTGCAGTAAACACTGGGAGAGTTGAATAAGGCAAAGATGACCTAACTATTATGAGAAAAAAAAAACATACAGAAAGATACAGAAAAGAAACCAAACGCTTTCCCATTTTGAGCCTTAAACATGCGTATCCAATCACTACAGGATAGATAATTCTCATAATCAGCCTAGTTTATGTCCACAGCAGGACAAAGGCCTCTCCCAGAGATCTCCAATTACCCCTGTCTTGCGCCAGATGACCCCATCTTACGCTTGCAAATGTCCTAATTTCATCACACTATACCTGCTGTCCTCGAAGCGCACCCTTCTCTTGGCACCCATCCTGTAACTATAATAGACCACCCGGTCCGGTTATCCCCATACGCACTGCGTGGGTTGTTCAGATCCATTTAGATGCATTAATTTTTATCTTAATGTCAACTTGTATATCGTCTATCACCATTTCCTCTCTGATCCACAACGTTCTCTCCCTGCCGCTTAACGTTACGCCTTAAATTTTTCGTTCCATCGCTCGTTGCGCGGGCCTTAATTCTCAAGCCTCTTTGTTAACGTCTAAGTTTCTGCCCCATATGTTGGTACTAGTAGAATGCAACGATTGTACACTTTTCTTTTCAAGGATAAAGGTAAGATACCGGTCATGGTTTGGTGACGCCTGCCGTATGCGATCGAAGCCATTTTTGTTGTTCTATAAATTTTTCAGATGTAATTTCTTTCCCAGTAATTGGCCTAGATAGGCCTACCCTTGCAAAAACTTCTAGAGACTGACTGCCAATCATGAATTCTTGTTCTCTTGCCACGCTCTTGAACATTGCCATTGTCTTTTACATATTCAACCCGTGTCTTACACCTTCTTGGCTGAGGTCATCAATCATTTGTTGCAATTCGTGCTCAGCGTTGCTGAAAAGGACTATGTCATCTGCAAACCGAAGGTTGTTGAGATATTCGCCGTTGATTCTCACTCCTAATGCTTCCCAGTCTAATCGCTTGAGTAATTCTAAACATGCAGTGAATAGCATTGTAGAAACTGTCTCCTTGCCTGACCCCTTCCTTGATCAGCATTTTCTCGCTTTTCTTGTGGAGATACTCCTATTCATGTTGCGTGTCATGTTCCCTGGGGATATTAGAAAGAAGCGGAAGATGCAGTGGAACGAAAGGCTACATATTTTGCAGTCTTGCAGGGAAGCATCAACACTGCTCAACACACCATCCTACGCGCATTCGAGAGAGGACGCCTCAATCATACGAAACGCACAAGCACACACATTACTCACACCACACTATACGCATTATATTAGCAAGGACCCAGGCTCCCCCACTTCCAAACAGTGAGGGGTCTATCCATAAAATAAACATATCTTTTGGGAGTTCCTTGCCAACACCATCTTCCTTGCCAACACCATCCTGTAAACTACCACACAAGCAGCGTCCAGGCAACTGGGAGGAGTGGACCCCCCCCACGAAAGTTTGAAAAACCATGGGGGCTGCTTCTGGTGCAGCACGTCAAGAACGTGCAGGGATAGGGGGCATGAGGCTACCAGGAGATCCGGACTGGGGCTTTAGTTCCTTGGGACTAATAAATGTTATTTCTCTCTCGCTTGTGGAGAATTAAGGTAGCTGTGGAGTCTTTGCAGATATTTGCAAAATATTCAAGTATGCTTCCGTTCTCCTTGATTACGCATTGCCTCCGTTACTTCTGGTATATCTACTGAATCAAATGTTTTTTAATAATCTATGGTAAGCCATATAGAGAAGTTGGTTAAACACCGCAAATTTCCCAATTACCCCATTGATGATATGAATGTGATCCATTGTAGAATGCTCCTTCCTGAAACCGGCCTGTTTTTTTGGTTGATTGAAGTTAAGTAATACCGTGATTTTATTGGAAAACGTCTGGGTGAATATTTCATACAATACTGAAAGCAAGCTAATGGGCCTATTATTCTTCAATTCTTTAACCTCTGTCTTCTTATGGATAAGTACATTGTTAGCGTTCTTCCAGCTGTGTGGTGCACTTGAAGACTTGTTGGCATTGGCTTGTGACATTGCGTATAAAGGGCTAAATCTATTCTTATTCCATCCTTTCCTACCGCTTTCCTTCGAGACATGTCCAAAGTCCTTATAATCTGCTTGCCAGTTACACATGGAACACCCTGTTCGTCACTATTTCCAATAAAGGATTCGTGGCTGCTCTGGGTACTGTACAGGTCAGTATAGAATACTTCTGCTGCTATCACCGTGCTATCGAAATTTATAATGACATTACCCTGCTTATCTTTCACTGGATACATCTTTTTTGACCTATGCGAAATTTTCTTCTTAGTGATTTCATGCTGCGGCCATTTTTTTACTGCTTCCTTAATCTTTCCCACGCTATAATTTTGAATATCACTTACTCTCTTCTTATTTATCAGCTTTTACGATACAATCAACTATATCTGATCTCGATATAGTTCCCAATTACCTCATTGATGATATGAATGTGATCCATTGTAGAATGCTCCTTCCTGAAACCGGCCTGTTTTTTGGGTTGATTGAAGTTAAGTAATACCGTGATTTTATTGGAAAACGTCTGGGTGAATATTTCATACAATACTGAAAGCAAGCTAATGGGCCTATTATTCTTCAATTCTTTAACCTCTGTCTTCTTATGGATAAGTACATTGTTAGCATGAAGGTGTCGATATAAGTTCGACACCTTCATGCTTTGTCGTTTCTTTATTAGGTCCCTTCTTAAGAGAACTTACCCACTGGCTGCCTTGGTGCTTACATCCCATTTCAGTTGCTGCTTTTGAAATCAGCCTAGTCATGGTTTCATTTATTACCTCTATGTTATCTTCATCTTCCTGTTTCAAAGAAGAATATTTGTTTGCGAGCACCAGCCTGAATTCGTCAGCTTTTACCCTTACTGCGTCTAAGTTGGTCTGTTTCTTCCTGAGTAATTTCCTCTCTGTAAATTGAGAGAAGTCCTATAACTTACTAACCCATAGTCACAGCACTTTACTCTACCTAACACTTCTACTTCCTGCACTTTGCTGGCATCGACAGAGAGTATGAAATCTATTTCATATCTTGTTTCGCCATTAGGACTTTTCCAAGTCCACTTGCTGTTACTGCGCTTCCTGAAGAAGGTATTCATTATTCGGAGCCTATTCCTTTCCGCGAATTCTACCAACATCTCTCCTCTAGCGTTCCTAGAATCAATGCCGTAGTTGCCAATAGCTTGCTCACCAGCCTGCTTTTTCCACACTTTTGCATTGAAGTCGGCCATTACTACAGTATACTGAGGTTGCACTTTCCTCATTGCTAATTCAAGGTCTACATAAAACTGTTCTATTTCGTCATCATCGTGACTGCAGGTTGGGGTGTAGGCTTGTACTACCTTCATTCTATACCTCCTGTTCAGCTTTATTACGACGACTGCTACCCTCTCATTAACACTGTAGAATTCATCAATGTTGCCCGCTTTATCCTTATGGATTAGAAATCCTAGCCCGTATTCTCTCCTATCTGGAAGACCTCTGTAGCAGATGACGTAGCCGTTAGTCAGCACTGTATAAGCCTCACCAGTTTTTCTAACCTCACTAAGGCCAATTATATCCCAGGCAATGCCTGTTAATAAGAGCCCTGCTAAGCTAGCTCCAGTCGAGAGGGTTCATGTGTTAAACGTGGCCAGGTTCAGTTTCAAGCTGCTGTATGTCCAGATCCAGATATTCTTAGCCCTCTCTTCTACATCACAGGTCTAACCGCAGTCTTGATCAGGAGCCCCGCCGCCGCTGAGACCTGAGGGCTTGGGGCTAATTACAAGAATCATGAGGCAGATGGTGGCCAAATACTGCACCATGAAGGCCACTTCATGTTGAGGTGACAGCTTGTTTTGTGGACAATCAGTAGGCCTTCCTTATTTGGGTGCACCTGGACTGTAATAGACCCACTGACTCTCGGAAATCTTTTTTTTTTCGCTTTCATGAACAATTTCATGCCTGAAAATTCAAGCCACTCCAAGCCACGCCAAGCCTGACAGGAGAGAACAGAGAGGCAAGAAAGCACAGGAAAATTAAGGCAGCGTGTCCGTATTCTCTGGGCGCTCGTGTGCCCGAGCACTTCGCAACTCTCATATTCATCACTCTTTTCACAGCAAATCGCAAATCTCAGGAGACCCGTCGCCGTAAATTCCTTGCTATCTTTTCGATGTCGGGTCCTCTGTTTGTTTTCAAATCGCTTAACCTGGCCCTCCGGTCGGGTTCACCTGCCGTAATCCTGTTCGTGCGCAATCTCCGGTGACCTACTGCCACCAGTCGGTGCTTTATCAGGTGCCAAGCTGCTCACGTGGCTGACTGCATTTCCTAGAGTGGGTGTCTGCACACATAAAAAGAAAGGCACCGGCAGCACGCGAGTGTCCGCCTTAACGCTTTCGCCACTTTCGCGTATCAGTAAGCCATCTCACCTAGTTGTCATTCGTCGGACGATATCCTCGCTCGGCGTGCGGTGCTGATACCAAATGGCCTGTCGTTGTGTGACAAGCCCGAGACGCCCCCGTTGGATGGAGATAACATTCAAAGGTGTCGACGACGGGGACAGTATATAAGCAGCCACTCAGCAGTGCAGAGAGCATTCACTGCAGACAGGATTCACTGAGCCTACTGAGCAGCCACCGCAAACTTCCATCACCATGAAGACCATTGTAAGTGAGCAGCATTGACTAGCGCGGCAAGTCAGGGAGGAGGACTTGAGAACTGCACAGGACTACGTGCACTTTAACTATATAACATTCGAGAAGCATTTGCAGCACCATTAAAAGGGTAACAAACAAAGAATTAATATCACTGGTAGCAAACGCATGCAAGCAGAGGTTCTTACGCATGCACATATTTTATGGAATTTGTTGGAAGAGAGGAGAGGATGAGTAGGAGAATTTTCGAATAATTTGGTGTTGCCATTCACGCCGCTGCCAGCAGTGCTATAGTGATGCGAATGAATAAGAGTTCTCGAATGACTAAGAATTAAAAGTTAGGAGTTTGTAAATCATCAATTCATTTAGTGTAACAAGCAGGACCCTGTTTTCGTTTGCTCTAGAACAAAAAGTTCTGGACAGCTCTTGCCCATTAATGTAAAGAATTAACGTCAGGACAGAACCAACCTGAGACCAGCATGCCCACCCAAGAGGAAGCTGGACTTAGAGCAAGTGCACGGCTGACCATTCTGGTACTTGTTCTAGACTTGCCTGCTTTTTCTTGAGCGTTGTGAGGAAGGTAATTTCCTCCGGCACTAAGTAGGAAGCCTACTTGAAGCGAAGTTCTATTTTCCTGAAAAGTGGCAGGTGCGAATGAGAAGACGGATGAAAACGGCAGATGAAAGAAAGCTAGAAAGAAAGAAAGAAAGAAAGAAAGAAAGAAACACCTTTATGGTCTCATATGTTCGGCGTTCAAGGTTAGTTCATTGTGGTAGCTGGAGGGCTCGGAGCACTTTCGCTTTCTGCTTCATCGCTTTGAGTCATGTTTATTTTTGAGAAACGGGCTATTGGTATTAACAGTTGCCGTTGCAAGGACGAAATCGCTGACCTGAACTTTATTTATTTGGGCAAAACGTGTCTTTAACCTGAAAGCTGAGCATTTGTAGTAAACTATAGTGTGCACACCACTGAACAATTATTTTGATCGAGTACGAGTAAATGGCCGGCTGTGCTGTGTTCTCACCTATAACTTAAACTTCGTAGTATGCCCTGGCTACACATTAGAGAAACGGATCCAACATTATTAACCCTTCCTTTCGGTTTACTTATTTTTGTTCACTGCATTAACATTCAGCACCTCTGCAGGCTTGGTACATCCAAACATGCTACAATATGAAATAGATGCATGATCATTTATCTCTTTATAATAGGTAAACTTGTGTTCGAAAGTATTTTGTAGCGAGAAGGAATACTTGAATTTCGGTTGTGCAACAAGTAGACGACCAACCAGAAGAGTGCTTCGGTCTCGGTGCGCCGCACTTTCTTACCTCGCGTTGATTTGTGTTGTCGTCTCTCTTCTGCAGGCTGTCCTCGCTACCCTCGCTGTCCTCCTCGCCCTCGGAGGTGCAGGCTACCTCGGAGGATACGGCGGACTCGGATACGGCGGTTACGGCGGCTACGGTGGCCTTGGTTACGGCGGCTACGGTCTGGGCTACGGCGGCTACGGCTTGGGTTATGGCGGCTACGGTCTTGGCTACGGCGGCTATGGCGGCTACGGCGGATATGGTGGTTACGGGCTAGGCTACGGCTACAAGGGTTGATGACGGAAGAAAGAAGAGTGACTAAGAGGATGAACGTTCAGGTGCTTGCTACGACGTGGCACGGAAATACCAAGGATGCCAGTGAGACTATAAGACGGGTAATAAAATTGTCTAAAGAAGTAAAGTTCGCCAGTCTACGTTTTCTTATTTCGCTTGCAGCTGACGCTGGTCTATAGAGTCGAGTCGTAACTTGAGTGACCGCATGGGCGCAGTGACACAACTGACACTTTCAGTAGTTCTCAATGAAAATTTTGACTCACTTGGGGAGTTATTACCCATGCTGCTTTAGTTCCAATTACAGAGAAAGGTGAAATGTTGAAGCTGGTGCACGGGAATCACGCAGCATTTAATTTTTTGTTTGCACTTACGGGATCGTTCTCACTAAAATGACGATTGCTTTATGCAGGTCTTTATAGGGACAAAGCAATGCATACTAATTACTTTAGCGATAAATTAGAAATAAAGTGAAAATGTCATACCCACTAGCATTAGGATATGGATACTTTTTATTCGCTCAACCAAGATTATGTTTGCATAAGGCAGTGCAAGCAGCGCATTTGATGAGAAGCAATGTGGAACAAAGACGAGTTAGTGTTAGACGAGGTATATGGACTGACTCAGAAGGAAAGCGACTGAGATTCAGTTTGCGTCGTTTGTTCCTTGAGTCTGGAAGCAGAAAAATGTGCAAGACCAAGGTACATTTTGTATTTTGACAAAAATTCTTCTTCTGTAACGTTGTTCTCCCATTCCGTCGTGTCTCATATTTCACCTACGTGAATGAATTCAGAAAGCGGATGCTGCTGCTATCTACTATATAAGAATCATTTTAATATCGCCTTGAAGGCGAGCGAGCGAACGAACAAGGAAGCAAGAACGCAATACAAGTGATGGTAAATTGTAAATGGCGGCATGCTAAACTAAAGACTGCGGTATTGGGGGATGACATCATATAGAGCTAGCAGGTGCCAGCAGCATAAATTTACGGGTAAAAAAGATAAAAAAATGTTCCTTTTGACTGCCATAAATGTTTTTTTTACATTTTAAGTTGCAGAAAATACTGGACTGGAATACTGCAACGATTCTACCCCAAATTTTAAATACTATTAATTTTCAAGCTTCATTAGGGGTCCGAGGGGCACTCCACCTTCGCAAGCACACCGATCGTACTGTAGTGAACGGTGGATTATGAAAACAAAAATAATAGAGTGACCGGGGAATTCCTAAATTATACTGGCCCTGGCGTATGTCTTTTTATGTTAATGTCTAGTACGATTTGGTAAAATAAAGAACACATATGTGTAAGTTTCTGCGAAAAGATGTGTTTTATAATTGAAAGCCATGGCATAAGCTCTGGTTATGAACTTTCTAAAATAATTTTTTATAGCGCTCTAAATAAGATAAAGTTCTATGCGAACAGGAAAAACGATGCCCAAACAGCTGTTGTTCTGCTAGGGTGTGTATGCATAGTCAGATAGAGCAGCTAGGTGCAAGACATTGCGCAATTGTGCTTCGGTAGCCAAAAGTACAATCTGAATATTTTATAGGACAGAATTTCATTGTTGATGCGAAAAAAAGTGCAACGTGCTTGAGCACAACTTCTATGCCTAGCTGGTACGAGTTCACCTTTTGTGACGATTATTACATGATGAAAGGGAAGAATTCTTACTGATGTTAGCCAGATAGTGAGATTACTCGGCATTTTTGCTTTAACCATCTGGAACAAGAGAAAAGAGAACAATGCATTGAACTGCATTCAATTTCTCCATGCACTGAACTGCCTGCAAAAGCGACCCCATTGAAAAGTTATGCACCGTTGAATGAGCAAACCCAATGGTACAAAGGTTTCTGCAGGAAAATGAGGCCAGTCTCATTACTACATTGTTTAATAAATACAAAAAGAACAGTTGTGTCGACTCATAGGCATAGGGGCAGTATGGTTAACCTTCCTGCCTTTCCCACCACGTTTCTCTCTCTGTTTCTTTGGACAAGTAAACACACCATTTCAAGTATACGAGATTCCCCATATTTGTCGAGCGTTGTCACATTGTACGCACAGTGCTTATCCAAGACCAGTTTGATTCAGTAACACCAAAAGAGCTAAGAACCAAGCATTAAAAAAAGTCGAACAATGTAATTTTTCAAATTTAATTTCCAGTGGCGTGGCTTTTGCAATGTTTTGAATCAGATGCAAAACAACATTTTCGTAATACGGTAGCCGCCTGTACCTGAACCATTTTAGAGGTTTATGGCGAATTCAAATTTAAAAAGTAGAAAGAAAAAAAAAACAGGAAGAAAAACAAGTTAAGTAGGGCAAGATGCTCAGCCAAAGCGGCTACTTCGACATCTTTCGCTGTCTGTCTGTCTATATGCTCTTGCGCAGTTTGATCAGATAGCAGCTCGGTCCCACCGAGCTTCGGCTTTTTCTTTATTTTTGTTTATTGCGAACATTCGGAGACGAGGAGAACATTCGGAAGCGGGCGCATTATGTTCTTTTTGACCCCATCTGCTACAGATCACGCATTGTGAGCGTCGCAAACGCGGTTGAGTTGCACTGAATTTTTCGTTGCAGCAGCATGCTGCTCTCGACATGTTTCAAGCAGATGCGAACCGTGAGCTGGAGTTATAGCTTTCATTTGCGTTTGCCGCGGGGGTGAGCTTACATAGACAGCCTGTGGTTAGACTCTTAGCATACTCGAGAGCACGCTGCACGGCCCGATGCACTTTGGCTCGCTTGCTCTTCTCCGCTTTGCAAACTTGCGAGGCGGACGTTTCAGTGCTTGATCCCACTAACATTTTGTTCCTTTTGTGTCTCAAGGAAAAACATTCAACCGAAAGAGAAAGACAATTCGACCGAGTGATTCTATGTGGCTGGTCAAGGCTGACCGCGAACTCGTTACTTGTAATCGAGACTTCTTTCACGCACCGATGACATTATACCCCCACACAGGTCCCTAAGGCGCCAAGGTTTCAGGCGCGCATTGCCGAGCCCTCTGGGTGACCTGATAACGCCGCAAATACACGAGAGACCCGCCAGCTCCGACGCTCACTATATTTTCTACAGCAGTGCACGCCTTCTTGTCACTGCTTTATTACATATTTCAGCGTCATGGCATCAAAGCTTTCATTATTTGATCATACGCGTACACTGCGCAGCCAACGTCACACTTAACCACAACGCTGTTCAAATATAGTGGAAATTTGGGCTTGTTGATTCCTGAACTTCGGTTTGTATAGCGCATACGCTCGTCGCTCTGTGTCGTCATGTCCTTTTTCTGTGGTCGTTCCGTCTGCGCTACACAATCCGAAGGCTGTTCAAATACAGTGAGCTAGAGTTTTCCGGCAACAGTGCTACTAGATTGATTCATCTCCCTAACCAAAATCACCAGTATTCCTTTTAAATATGTTTGATGTGTTCAATAATGGGCCGGTATGGCTGCCGATATAGAGACTGTCGTCGCTATAGAGACTTTCGTCGCTATAGAGCAGTGTCGAAGCTTCGGGTTTGCGAAATGGGCTGAAATTATGCGCAAACCGTTGAAGCCGATCAATAATTCAATTTTTTTGCGTTTCCGAGAGAATTTTTGCATACTTGAAGGTCTAAACATTGCACACGCGCTCAACTGACGTCAGAACCCTGAAAGGAATCTGCAAAACAGGAAGCAGACCCCAAACCTGTTGAAAAAATGCTGAGAATTTTCAGCGAATGCTGAGAATTTTCAACCACTAACAAAAGAGGTTGAAGATTTGTCAGAGGAAGCGCAAACATCAAACGAGAAATGCTGAGCCCAACGAACGTATACTCAGGAGATATTTTCGACATGTATGCCCGTCTATTCAATGGCGCACAATGCGCGCATTGCATTCATGGACGACCTACGTCACTGTCATGATTGTCGTTCAAATCGGGAATTACAGGGTGTGCAAGTGGGCCTTTATTTCACCGTGTGCAGATGTATCATGAAGTAAGTGCACGAGGACGACGTCCGTTCGACGGACGGACGGACGGACGGACGGACGGAGAGACAGACAGACAGACGGACAGACGGACGGACGGACGGACGGACGGACGGACAGACAGACAGACAGACAGACAGACAGACAGACAGACAGACAGACAGACAGACAGACAGACAGACAGACAGACAGACAGACAGACAGACAGACAGACAGACAGACAGACAGACAGACAGACAGACAGACAGACAGACAGACAGACAGACAGACAGACAGACAGACAGACAGACAGACAGACAGACAGACAGACAGACAGACAGACAGACAGACAGACAGACAGACAGACAGACAGACAGACAGACAGACAGACAGACAGACAGACAGACAGACAGACAGACAGACAGACAGACAGACAGACAGACAGACAGACAGACAGACAGACAGACAGATAGCTAAAATCTAATGTAGTCTGACGATGAGGCACACTACAGGTGGTTTGACACCACCACCACCACCACCACCACCACCACCACCACCACCACCACCACCACCACCACCACCACCACCCCCACCACCACCACCACCACCACCACCACCACCACCCCTACCACCACCACCACCACCACCACCACCACCACCATAAACAACAACAACACTCATTATAAACATGCATCGCAGTGTACCGGACTACGGGAGCTTCGACTGTCCAATACGTGATTGCCTGCACGAGATTTACGCCTTACCTTTGTACGTGGTAGAAAATAAACTATTAGTGAGTCTGGATTGACGGTGGCTAATGAGGCAGTTGATTACATATATGTATACACTGTGCGCAGCATGACAACAACAGTGCACAATAGCAGCCCCTCATTTACTGCCTGCCAAAAGGAATGAGGAAATATACTACTGTTGCACGTAGATAGTTTCTACAATTTGGAGGGGATAAGCTCTGAGCTCTGTATTGAGCCTTGTGATCAAAACACACAAAATGTGGGTTCTAGCTAATCTGGCTGCTTTCTACAGCTTCGTTCCCAAAAGGATGCACGTGATAGCCAGAGCAAGTGAGCGCATGTAATTTCTAGATTGATTCACTTCCCCTTTCCTTCTTTTTACTTTCGTGCTTCTTTAAGAAACGCGTCCACTTGATCTAGAACAAAATTAAGCAGAAAAATAAGAAAGAAACGCTAATCCTTCACACTGCTCAGGTGCCTTCTTCTTCTTTCTGGGGTTTTACGTGCCAAAACCAGTTCTTATTATGAGGCACACCGTTGTGGAGGGCTCCGGATTAATTTTGACCACCTGGGGTTCTTTAACGTGCACTACAACGCAAGCACACGGGTGTTTTGGCATTTCGCCTCCATCGAAATGCGGCCGCCGCGGCCGGGATTCGATCCTGCGACCTCGTGCTCAGCAGCGCAACGCCTTAGCGTACTGAGACACCGCGGTGGGTAGGTGCCTTCTATAGTGCATATTGTTTTTGCTGCGGCCGACAGCAAAGAGAAATAATGCAGCGTTATTCTCGCCGGAAGAGCTGCGTTACTAGGAACGGTAATTAAGTCAGGAAGTGAAAGCCACATTCACTCTGTAAGGGAAAGAGACATTGATTTTCGCGTATAGTCTTCATTCATGAATGAACCTTCACGAAAAGTAAATATGCATTATCGCTATCTTTAAGCAAGAACCATGTTCAGAATTCATATGCTATGCTTATCTACAAACATTGGCACATTTTCGAAACCGTTGCTTCTCTGTTTTATTATTGTTATCGCCAGTAAATCTTACGAACATGCCAGCATGCAGCGAACTTCCCCCGACTGTAATAAGAACCATGTATTTTTTTTTCGTTTTGTTTGCTCAGTGCTCTGGCCCTTTCATGCTGCGGGCTTTTTATCACTTTCCTGTGAACTTCCCGCCATAACATTTTATAATTTGTTTCAAATTCTTGAGAAGTTAGTGGAGCTTTACGCACATTGCGCATATCCTTGACGTTTGTACAAATTAGAACATCAGGAGGTAGTAAAGTGGGGACCAAGAGGCCATCGTTCTTTTTTTTTTCATTTTCAATAAAGTTTTGCGTAATGCTAGCGCAATTTATTCAAGCGTTTATCCGCATCGTCCGATAAAAGCCGACCGTTTTCGCCGCTCTCAGATGACAGATTTCTACTGCGTCCTGCAGACTTAACCATTACAACTGTGCCGTGTGGCAACATGTCCTTCGACTTAACTGCTCATAGGCAAATATATTCAGACAACGTTCGCCACATTTCTGATAAGGTCACAAATAAGCGAGGGAGTCGTTTAATAAGCACATATGTATAGCTCGATCGAATGGTCGTATCACAGTGGGATCTTGGGCGCCGCTCAAAATGCGATAGCTGACGGCTGTGCCGCAGCAGTAGATCTTGACCGTTTTGTCGCCGCTCTTGGCTGCTGACACGGCTATAGCTCTTGTCAAGCCAGTTGTTCCCAGCTGCATATATAAGCGAGCACTTTCTCTGGAGCAGCACAACATCCAGCTGGTGCACCAGATCAGCTCAGACTCAAATCTTGCCACCATGAAGACTTTTGTGAGTACTTTGCGCTCATGCCACAAATTGCGAGCACCTTTTTCGCCATTTTCATATTGCATTGATCCAAGCCGTAGTAGGTCTTAAACAAGTTTCCATACACAAGCGCTGCGTTCTTTTTTTCTTTTCTTTTTACACTATGTTGCTCTGGGAAGTGCACACAGGCTGTGCGATAATTTTTAAAAGCCCACATCGTCCCTCCGGCCCTCTCCTCCTTTCCCAGTATAGGGTAGCCTATTGGTTACCTTACAGTGGTTAACTTCCCTGCCTTCCCTTTTCTCACTTCCAGAGTCTGCATAATTGCGCAAGCTTTGCCCATATCACATTATTCAATAAGAGGCTTGTCCGACGTCTGTATTAATATTTATCACTCACGCTTAATAAGCGTGTTGCATTGCTCAGATTCAACAGAATTTACCTTAACATCAAGAAATTCGTAATGATCAGTCCGCATAACGACTTCATTGAGTTGCCTATTTTTTTTTTCACCGCACTGTTTTCTACACCACCAATTATTTAAATAAATACGTGCAGTTTTTTTTTTTCGTGAAGAAGATGCATAAGTGACCTGTTGAACTTATCGTCCATAATTAACTGTTCGTAATCTATCGGGTGGTCTATCCGCATCCGGGCATTTCGCTTCAATATATGAGAAATAATATATAGACAGAAAATTCAAGCTATGGTTATGTCTTGCCGAAATTTTTGCTATTAATGAAACGCCACAGTGGTGCTTTTTCCTTAGACGTAATGACTCTCTGAAGTATCTCTCTGAAGAGAGCGAGAGAGAGGATTGCTAGGTAGAAACTAATGACGTCAGATATTTATTGCAAACCGACAGTTTAATTATCCCTCAACAACGTCTCTAATTTATAGGCAATTTTAACTTGCATCCATGCGAGCTGCGGCCACCTGCACGCTGGAAAGTGTCAGTGATACGAAAATTCTAGCGACGCAGAATGTAGCAACGCAATCCTGATTGGTTGGTGGAACAGAAAAGATGTCCAAATGACTATACTTTTGATTTTTGCGCAGGAGGTGCGCCCAAAGAGGGGAAAGCTTTTCATTAAAAAATTCTAGATTATGACGTCTGAACAACACACCCATTCGCCCTTCCGTTCCGATCGCAACAGGCGCCTTTACTTGCAAGTCAATTTCATACTATTCAGGACGCTTCACTTAAGTATACTCGATGAAAAGCAGCTAAACAGGGCACCTAATGCAATTGTATTTTTGCACAGCTGGGAACCCTGGTTCTCTTGTTTCCTTCGACGCTTTATACATAAATGACTGATTAAAATAAAATAAAAAAATCCGAATGCGTGCAATGTATATCCCGTAACTCAGACTTGTTTTTATTTTGTTATTACAGGGTATCACGGCTACCCTTGCTGTTCTGGTCAGCCTCGCAAGCTAAGGTTTCATCGGGGGCTACGGCCTTGGCTATGGTGGCTATGGCCTCGCTTACGGATTGGGTCACATTGGACATGACCTCGGTTATAGCCTCGGCTATGGACTCGGATATAGCGGCTATGGTCTCGGCTACGGTGGTTATGGTCTCGGCTATGGCTACGTACTTGGATACGGCTATGGAGTCAAGTGATAGAAGTAAAATGAATAAAGGGGAGGAACATGGTCGTGTTCGTTCGTTCCACACCCCTCAGCGATAATTTGTGAACCGACGTTAATTAAATGTCGCTCGTGTCTTACGATAACTTTGCATAGCGCTTCTAAAAATAGGCAAATAAAGAGAGCGAAGCTGAAGGCAGCTTTAGCTCCGTTCACACGTGTGAGGCAATAGCGAATCGCAGCAAACATTTTAGCGCCTATAGCAATCATGTAAACGTGGATGATGCGATATAGGAAGACGCATCGCCTTGATGCGCTTCCGGACAGTAGCTTGGCTAGATTGGCTAAGTCGCATCCAGTGAATTCATATCAGCTGCGAGCGCGTCACATCGTGGCGAAGCTAGCGAAATCAGAAGGGCCCTGGTGGTTGCTCTTCCTCATTCACAGGCCAGACACGTTCCCTAAACGCAGACGTGAGTTCATTTTAGACGTTGAGTGTTGATGCGCTGCATCTAAACTTGTGTAAAAAGATTTTAGGGAAGGGATTCAGTTTTGTACTCCATATTTTCTGACTGCGTCAATGTTTCGTGCTCGCTGCCGTTTGATGTCGAAAAAAAAAAAAAACAAAGTTCTGGCAAGATTGAGTGTACAAATTTTTCGCATGAGTCTTGAGTGAAACCAGCTTCAACTCTGAGCGCGCCTTTTACAGCGGAGCTGTAACACGCTAGTTTCCTAGTGACACGCTAGATCGCTGCGTGCGTAGACCGAGCGCGTAGACCAAGAGCGCCGTAGCCTCGATACAAAGCAAAAGCGTATCGCCGGTGTGCCCCCAGCTGCATTTAGTATCCAATGGGTGTCTCTCTTTGGCTGACGACGTCACGCACTGCATAGGCACGTTATCTCAGTTGCGTTCCGGCCGTGCAATGGGTAGGCCGCGTATTGTGCTGACCGAGGAAGAACAGCATGCCTACGAAGAACGACGGCGTTTGCACAAGCGGGAATGGGCGCGAAGGCGGCGGGCCGAGGCTGGTAACCTTCGCGCCCATTCCCTCTCAAGCATCGCTACAGAACCCATGGCCGTCGGCCATAGCGACCACAAAGCTGTAGTCACCTTAGTGACAAAATGATAAAGACGGTAGAAAATGACAATTCATGTGGTATGCGTCTTTATTTAAATCAGTATAGTTTATCACCATATATACAGCTCCGCTGGTCATCCACCTTCACAGAGTGGAATGACACTGTTTTTTTTTAAATGTTTGCAATGAATTGTTGTTTTGAGACAGTTTGCTGAGGATGGACTTGATGTCGTTCAATGTGGAGGGCTGCCTGAACTAAATTTCAGTTGGTGTTGACATAATTTCTTCCTGCGGGAGATGCCGGAAGAATACATATGTAAGCCAGTGTTTTTTTTTTTTTTTTCGAGAACACCGGCTAACAATAGCAGATGTATAATTCCATTCCTAACGTTTGCGTATTTATCAACTAGCCAAAATAATCAGTCTTTTACCGGAATGAAATAGTATAGTTTTTACTCCCACAGCAATTCACCGGCTTTGCAAGAAGTCGCAACGCGGGCTTCGGATTATTTTTGGTTATCTGGGGTTTTTTAACGTGCACCCAAAGGATGGTGAAATAGTGTTTTTATAGCGATATTCTTGTTTAAAATGATAAACGTGGTCCTCGCTAGGAATGTCCAACTGTCGGTTTGGTTTGTCAACAAAAAGTTGTCGCAGTTTCACCTGAAAGGTGAAGCATCAATTACGATAGCAAATTTGAAGAGAGCTATACGGAGTAATGATAGCAGCTTTATCAGCTGTATAAACTTGGACATGCAGCAGCACCGGCAACACGCAGAACTGTTGTCGACGCCGTCGGCGTTTTGCCCGCGTTTGCTCAAAATGCGTGCGGCGTTGGTGACTGTTGCCGGAGCCTCTCATATAAATAGGCACTTGGTGCCGCAGCTAAACGTCGCCTCCCTTCCCTCCCCCCCCCTCCCCCCCCCCCCCACGGCCTTTCGTGCGTCGGAAGAAGGCACGTTTGCTCTACATATATGGTGATTGTAGAGGAGGAAAGAGACGCCTACTTCTGTAGCCCTTAAGGGAGCACAGAGCAGAACGCGCGTTTGTTCTCCGCCGTGCGTTCACTCCCCGTGAAAGCGCGCGTCCCTCGCGCCCTTTCACTCGCACATACAGCGTTCGGCGCGCGGCGACGATTTCATCTCCAATGACGTCATACGGAACCTCACGGCGACGGCGACGCCGACGGCAGAAATCTGCTTTTGAGTGTCCATATAATTGCTATCGCAATAAAAATGCCACTGGGAATAAAAAAAATATAGTCTCTGAGCGGGACTTCGGGCTGATTACTTTCCCTTCACGAGACCCGTTACACTCTCTCTCAGTCTTAGGCGCTGAAACCACTGCACCTCGTTTTTCTTTACTATACCTTGTCGTGTTGCAACCCATTGCATAAACACAGAAAATAATTTATTGCTGATGTTTAAGCGGCAGCCGCCCTTGCCATTACCCAATTTATTTTTCGGAAATATACACACAGACCAACAACACTTCATCTTGTTTTCTCTTTCTTATTTTTTTAATTCTTGCCCGAGCAGTGTAATATAAATATTCGAACACACACACACACACACACACACACACACACACACACACACACACACACACACACACACACACACACACACACACACACACACACACACACACACACACACACACACACACACACACACACACACACACACACACACACACACACACACGCACACACGCACGCACGCACGCACGCACGCACGCACGCACGCACGCACGCACGCACGCACACGCACGCACGCACGCACGCACGGACGGACGGACGGACGGACGGACGGAAGGGATAGATGTATAGAAATAGAGAACTGTAAGCGTTCCTGCAATAGCCTTGTACCAGCCGCAAATTAATTTAGAATCGTCCACTATAGCATCCGTCATAGTGCATTATGCTGGTTTGGGACATCAAATTACGACAATCATCTTAAAGCCTTGTAGCTGTGGTTGCTTTCGGCCTACCAGAGCAATGCGGGAATGCCGGATAATGGACGAGGGAATAAGAGGACAGCCACTGAAGCAGAAATGACCAAGCACCGGCATATGCAGGCGATCTCGCCAAGCCACTTTGCATCGGAAGATGTTTGCATCGAGATAAGTCTCCCTTCCCGCATGTTCGATGTCGCTGCAGTCATTCATCTAACACCCCACGAGACCCTGCATCGGGCGGATCAGTGGCGACCCGTTACAAAATATCTCTTACGCTTTCGCGTAACCGAGGAGCATAACCTGCGCGTGGCGGCCACACGGACCAATTATATGAGCGGTGGTCGGCAGCCCGACTGTGTCGCACGAACACTTCCCGAGGCTGTTCCGCGACCCGGGGGGCAGGAGAAGGCGAAAGAGAGGTGCGTGCGTGAAAAACAAAGAGAAATAGAGCGTATTACAGGCCTTCCTTTCGATCGTCGAGGTCCGTACCCCTCTCTTAAAGAGAACGCGACATTCAAAGTTACCGACACCACGCCCACCGTGAGCGGATTGGTGATAACGGAAGCGTGTCACAAAACTGGACGACATTTGGGTATAAAAGCAGGAAGCCGCATAGCAGTGAGTTCAGTAGTACCTGACAAATAGCACAGCAGCGCCATGAACGCACTGGTAAGTATAGCACATGCGTGCTGCTCTCTTCATAATATACAGTGTGGATCGCACGCCGCACTATTGCGCTTCTTGAGTGCAAAAAGCACAGCCGTAGTGTATTGCAGAGAGAGCTGTATTTACTTTAAAGGAAGTTCCCAGCAGACACTGAATAGTTGCGGAGTTTCACGAACTTGAAGCTCCTTACTAAACGAAAAACGTATGCGCAACTTTCCATAGTGTAGATGAGAGGTGTGCCTTTCGGACCGCGTTTGGAAAATTAGATGACAGGCTCTTTACAGCAGACGAGATTCTTGGAACGTGACCTCATACGTCTGCGATGTACAAAGCCCATGAAAATGTTGCTGCATTTCTTAATACCCCCCAACCTATGTGACTGCCTGGGACTGACTGAACGATGATCGTTTGTGCGTGTGTATGTGCATACCGTCAACTTTTCGTCACTCCTTCCACTCAAATGTTAGTCCACTTTCCTTCTGCCCCTAGCTCAGGTTTACCAACAGGGATTCAGCCTGGTTATCCACTCTGCCTTCCCTTCTTCACATGTCTCTCGTTCTCTGCTTCAGTTTATATACGCTCTCTGGTGAATGGGCAGTAAACTTGTGTTCCTTTGAATAATGTTTGTAATATAGAAGATATCGTCTATGGGAAAAGCAGCAGCGTTACCGCTTTACGGAACCTCAACGACAAGCGGCTGACGCTCGTGCTTGTGAACCAATACTAGCAATCATATATTTCATGCACCTTGGCTTAGATGTGACCGTTCCTCATTTGTAGCAACTTTTCCTTGTCACTCCGCACGTCTATCGCACCATTCTAATATCAGTCATTTCGAGCTTATAAATGCTACACTTCCATATTGTGATTTGCACGTTTGAAATTGAGCTGACAGTAAGATGCAAAAATTGAACTGTGTGTCCGGCACCTGAGTTTTATAGCACATCTAAAGCTGTTTTAAATTGAATATATAATAATCATCAGCAGCCTATATTTATGTCCACTGCAGGACGAAGGCCTCTCCCTGTGATCTCCAATTACCCCTGTCTTACGCTAGCTGATTCCAACATGCACCTGCAAATTTCCTAACTTCATCACCCCACCTAGTTTTCTGCCGTCCTCGACTGCGCTTCCCTTCTCTTGGTATACGTTGTGTAACTCTAATGGTCCACCAGTTATCCATCCTACCATTACATGGCCTGCCCAGCTCCGTTTTTCCCGCTTAATGTCAACTAGAATATAGGCTATCCCCGTTTGTTCTCTGATCCACACCGCTCTCTTCCCGTCTCTTAACGTTAGGCCTAACATTTTTCGTTCCATCGCTCTTTGTTCAGTCCTTAACTTGTTCTCCAGCTTCTTTGTTAACCTCCAAGTTTCAGCCCCATATGTTAGCACCGGTAGAATGCAATGATTGTACACTTTTCTTTTCAACGACAGTGGTAAGCTCCCAGTGAGGATTTGGCAATGCTTATGTACTTATAATGAAATAATATTCAATATCGTGAAAAAAAAAAAGCATTGGTGCGACATTTTTCGAGATTTGGTTAGTCTCTGTTAAAGCGTATGACAAGATATAAAATAAAAAAATGTATTAGGCGCAGAACTCTTGTTCAAACAGCGATAATTACAGGCATATCATCGATGAATGCAATGGTAAAGAATTCCATTAATGTTTCTGTTATCCTATTGAAGAGTCCGTATGTACCAAGCTGAAAACGCAGCTGTGACGTAGTTTTAACAGCTGACTATATACAGTAAGCTGTGATTAAGTACAGTATACTTTCCGTATGACGCTCGTCTTCACTCCAGGCGCCAAGACGGGTCTGTTTAAATTCTAAGAAACAAGACTTCAGCAAATCTGATGAAGTAGATACATGGTGGAGCATGCCAATCAATCAATCAATCAATCAATCAATCAATCAATCAATCAATCAACATAATACTTCTACCGACACCAAAACTTTCCACAATGGTTCACCGGCTATGACAACCTGCTGTTGCGCCAAACGTACCAGGTTCGATTCCCAGCCGCTTTCCGTCGTGAAAACATCAGTGCACTGAAGTTATAGTTTCGAGAAGTAATTTGGAGCCTGAATGGAAGGGTTCATGCCAAAGTGGCAGCCAGCTTAAGGTTCGTGCTTTATCATCATGGTGACTTGCTTCCAGATTTCGTTTCACGTTGGAGTGATCCCGTAACTGACGCGCAGTCCCATAATCATACGTGGGCGGTGAAGCGTATGATAAGGTTATCGGCAAGTGGCTGGGTGAGAAATGTGTGAATAATAAGGGCGTACTGGAAAGAACTTGTAAAAAATAGATGAATAATACATTAAGTTTGGTTTTGTTACAGGGATTCCTCGCAAGCATTGTAGTCCTGGCCACGGCCGTGAATGCCGGCTTCCTTGGCGGCTACGGAGGCTACGGAGGTTACGGTGGTGGCTACGGTTACGGCGGTTACGGAGGCTATGGCGGAGGCTACGGCGGAGGCTACGGCCATGGACTTGGATATGGAGGCTATGGTGGATTCGGAGGTTACGGCCTCGGATTCGGCAAGGTCATCGGAATTGGCTACGGAGGATACGGTGGATATGGCGGCTACGGAGGCTACGGCGGATATGGCGGTTATGGCGGCTATGGCGGCGGTTATGGAAAGTACTGGTAGACACAACTTGGCAGCATTGTAACCATGCCACCTTTAACTGCACGTCTCATGCACACATCATCACACTAAATTGACCAAATGCGAAGGAAAGGGTGCAATAAAGGGCCTTTTCAGTAAAGCATTCGAACCTTGTTTCATTCGCTGTGAGAGCGTTTGACGCTCGAGCTTTCACTGGTATCGCCCCTCCGGACTGCATGTCGAATGGCCGTGTCGAAAGGCCTCCATGTCGGTGTTTTAAGAAATGGCTTCGAAAATTCTTTAAAATGGGAAAGATAGGATGATTAAGCTGTTTCCACAGGATTGCCTTTTAGCAATAAGGTATACATGTTAAAAAATTCGAGGTATTAACTAGAAAAGTAGTTATAAAAATTATGCTATGAACTTGCTAATCTGTAGAGACTGACAATTGATTTTAATGTACTTGAAACTCATCTTCCGGGACACGCAAAAAGCGGACATTGCTTTCTGCAGCGCAAGTTTTTGCGATCATTTTCAGCCCCCCCCCCCCCCCCCAAAAAAAAAACTGAAACTTTCGATGAAAAAGAAAATTTTTCAAATGATCATAATTACTTGTTTAATTGCTACCTCTACTAATTTTAAGATATATGCCTCTGTGATAGAAACAACCATGAAGAAACAGCTTAATTATAGCATCTTCCGTATATTAAAAGAAGTTTGGTCGCATTTTATGGAACTCCTTCTATACCAACCCACGGAGGTCTCCCCCTTTCCAGTAATAGATCTCAAGAAAAAAATTATAAAAAGAGCATTTGTATTTCCTGTACGCTTCATCTAGGCGTGTCAAGACTTCACTTCAGCTAAACGTTCCGTTATACCGGTGTTTTGGGGTAGCACCTTCAAGCTGAGTGAGACAGTCTCTCATGCCCAATAGTTCACATAGCAAGGTTTAAGCGTTGTCAGGGCCCATTGCAACTGGCTGCCGCTGACGCGAATGTAGCTGGTAGGTCCTCAGAACACGGGCGACCACCATTACGACAGTCGAAAGCGACTTGTTGCGGACTTACCGCGAATGGTCGGTCTGCGAATGGTCGGTCTGCGAATGGTCGGTCTGCTTCCCGACGCGTGCAGGTTATAATGCGACACTCTGCCTCAGCGAAAGAAAACAAGGGAGGAAAAGAGGGCTTTAACGCGTGACGAATGATGAAAAGGAGTAGGAGTGCTAATACAATCAAGCACGTGACCAATGGATTAATTCACAGCCGCGATTCAAGATTCGTGCTGCGTAAAAATGTAGCGGAATTACTGACGGTCCGGCAAATATATGTATTCTTGCCGAATGTTCGTGAAGAGGCGTCGAGGCAGGAGTCAACGCCTGCCGTTCACGCGCTTGCAGGAGAAACTGGTAGCTTTCGGATAGCTTCTACAAATAACTACTTGGGAGATTCGGTCCATCGAATAAAATGAGCAACCCTGCAATGGTGTTCCCTGAATTTAAAGTTCCAGCAGTATACATGCGTTGCTCCGCCGGCTGCAGAGCGGTAGCACTATATCAGCGTGATGAGCAAGTATAGGTATGTCGGATACATTGAAACGCACTGAATAAGCGAATTCATTTTATTTTTTAACCGAAACTTCATTTGCCTCTAACCTGAGGTGTGGTGTGGGTCGGTTTCTCGACGGATATATTTGTGGCTAATATACACGAAGTTTACATTTCTCCTAATGCATGTACCAGCCAACGGGCTCGTATGAACACTCAGTGCTAAGCGCCGAAGTAGTGCGAGTAAGCGCACCTCTGTTCTTGGTAATACAAAACACTTCTTACGTAAAACCTGAGCACCATAACGCCAGTTCATAGGCATCTCTAAAGCACACTGACCGACCCTTTAAGAATAAATGGAACAGCGCATTATATTCCGTGGCTTCTTAGATTTTTTTATTCCAGAAGAGTCTTCGAGTTACTTGCTTTTCTGTGATTTAGCCATTCGGTATGTATATGTGCCACTGGGTGTGTGGCCGTGCTTGGCTAATCATCCATAATGTGATTATTCCACTCCAGAATGGGTAAATGTTCCACAGTGAAACAACAAATGGTACCTAAATATCCTCAGAGCAACAAATATACGCCTTCGAGCGCATAGTTGTTTTAACAAAGCGAAACTTTCTTCGCCTTTTTTTTTTCCCGGGGTCAGGCGCTTCTGCTCGGTGGGCTTCTTTCCGAGTATAAGGTGGGCCGGTCCTGGAGGTGGTGCAATAGTAAACTGGGCTGGCCCCGGAAATGGCGTGAGGAAAAGTGGGCCGGACGCAGTCTAATCCGTGGTCACGGGGATCCCGTAGATCGCGTGGTAGGGTTTTCCGCGTTTTTCTGACTGGCCAGGCAGGCACGAAATCGCTTTGCTACAAAACACTTCGCAAAAGATGAACACATTTATAGCATTTTATTACTTCAGAATAGTGTTTGCCTGAACTCGTTGGTTGCGCATAGCACAAACGGTTTCCTGCAGAGCGCACTGACACGGACGGAAAGGGACGACGACACACGCTGGACGACACACGCAGCGTGTGTCGTCGTCCCTTTCTGTCCGCGTCAGTGCGTTTTGCTGGAAACCATTTGAGTGTATTATTAACCGCTTCACGAAAGCTTCGCTTGACACAGATGAAAAATGTGCGTAAGATCTGCATGTTTTCGTTTTCTTTTTAAAGCATTTTTTTATTTGGTGGCGCAGCTGGAGGCCGTGTGCGCAGACAAAGTAAATATTGCAAACAAAGCAATGTTGAAACACATTCCTAAAAAAAAGAAGAAAAAAAAACTGTGAGCCACTGAGTGCTTGATGTGGCTGATGCTGTCTATAGATCGTCCCGGGAGCGATTTAAGAGCAAATATTGTGAGGTTTTACAGCCACCTTAGGCTATTGAAAGAGGTCTTGAGTTCGTAGAACAAAACAGATGTTCGCACAAACCTTCGCTGTCCGAACGTGCACGCGAACCGCCTGGCCAATTCATCTTGAAGAACAACGAGGAAGAGATATAACGAGCCGGGTCTCTGTGAGACGGACACGTTAGACTTGAACTTGCTGGCCCTAGTGCACTCTGCTGGTGCTTCTATAAGCCACACAATGTTTTTGGAAGTCATCAGCGTCATAATCCACAGAAGTAATTAATTCTGCTATTAATCACAGTCCTCTTTTACAAAAATGTTTCTTACGAAAGCTCGTTTCCCCATGGCAGGCGCTCGATTACTCGGCACTCATGACAGAGATCGGCGTGATTACTAGGCCATGAAACCATGAAAGATTTATTAGAAGTCTAAAGATTTAACGCAAAATTCGTACAGCTTCGTGCGCAGGCAGTGCTGCATCGAATGAAGTTATGACTGAGGAGCGATCATTGTGAGTGCCATGGCCGCTTGTGAAAACCAGGGCAAATAGATAACTTAATAGAGAGATTGTGTAGGTTCCGCAAGAGTTCTTCATTAACTGTTTCTTACCTCTGTAGTAACGTGACACAGTGAAATACTTCTGCGTTATGTATCTAGTGTGCACTTCTACTAACTCTTATATAGCTTGCGCAATCTATCGGAAGGGACAACCTCAACTCAAAAATTAAAAAGTTGGTCAAACAATCTTCTGTAATTATCCAGGTAATTCATACACAACATTTGTTCTGGATGCGGAAGAGGACTGAGGACCGACCGCGCCGTCGGTCTTATAATTATATTGTGACGGAAGCGAGATGGAGGCGAAGGATATATTTACAGAATATATACAAAGAATTGGCTAGGGCAAGAGATGTCTGATCCGGCCCACGTGCAAGCGTCTTCATCGTCGTCTTCGTCGCTCTGCCAAGCATCGCGTTCATCCATATATAGATCGCTCCGAAACATCACTCTCGGGCGGTGGAAGCGCCGTCCTGGCGCTTACTATGAAGGCGAGGAGCTAGAAGAGCAGTATGGCTTCAGCCGGGAAACATGAACAACATCAGTTGGTAGCCAGGAGGTCGAAGAAGCAGGATCCAGGAGTACAATCTCGTAATTGACGTCACCGAGTTGACGAAGAACCTTGTAGGGCCCGGTGTAATGTCAGAGGAGCTTCTCTGATAGGCCAATGCGGTGGCATGGCGACCATAGGAGGACCTGAGAGCCAGGCGTGAAGTGCAAACTTCTGGTGTCAGCTGTCGTAACGGGACTTTTGGGCTTCTTGCGAAGCAGAAAGTCGGTCGTGGGAAAGTTGACGAGCGGCACGGGCTAGAGCTGCGACGTAACTGGCGTATTCCGTAGGCGAGTGAGGAGCCGAAGGAAGGAGAGTCTCGAAGGGCAATGCAGGATGTCGGCTTTTAAACAGTAGATAAAACAGTGAATATCCCGCGGTGTCCTGCCGTGACGAATTGTACGCAAAGGTAAGAAATGGTAACGTGCATTCCCAGTCACGGAGATCTGGTGAAACATACATGGCCAGCATCTCAGTTAGCGTTCAGTTCTGGCGCTCGGTCAATCCATTCGTCTGGGGATGATAATAAGCGGTGGGGAGCTTATGTTCAGTGAAGCAGGCACGAAGGATGTCATCTACCACTCTTGAGAGGAAGTACCTCCCCCGATCGGTGAGGAGCTGCCGAGGGGCACCATGATGTAGATTTACGTCGTGTAGGAGAAAGAAAAGCTTGTCGGCAATGCCCTGGTGATTGCGAAGCGCGTGGCGTAGTCTGTCGCGACCGCAACCCATTTGTTTCCCGAGATGGACGTAGGGAAAGGGCCAAAAAGGTCAAGGTCGACGCGGAAGAATGGCTCTGCAGGGATATCAATAGGTTGCAGCTGGCCTGCAGGCAGCACTGAAGGGCGCTTGCGGCGTTGGCAGCGTTCACAAGCAGTGACGTAGCAGAGCACAGAACGGTACATGCCAGGCCAGAAAAACCGACGTCGGATGCGGGCGTAAGTACGCGAGACACCTAGGTGACCGGCAGTTGGTACGTCGTGAAGCTGGTGAAGAACACTAGAGCGTAGATGGCGAGGTAGGACAAGCAGAAGCTCTGGGCGTTTCAGCTGAGCTTACGATGATACAGAACGTTGTCGTGTAGCTCAAACAGGCGGACAGAATGGTCTGCTGATGGAGAGGTTAGACGGTTGATTATGAGCCGTAAGGACCCTTCTCGTCGCTGTTCGGTGGGAATATCATCCAAAGCAATGATGGACAGTACGCAGGCGTCTGAGTCAGTGTCAATAAGGTCGGAAGCATCGACAGGGTGACGTGACAAGCAATCTGCGTCTTGGTGCAATCGTACGTAGTGCACAACAAACGATTATTCTTGAAGCCGTAGTGCCCAGCGGCCGAGACGTCCAGACAGATCCTTCAGTGAAGAGAGCCAGCAGAGGGCATGATGGTCTGTAATCACAGAAAAAGTTCAGTCAAACAAGAAAGATCTAAATTTGGTGACAGCCCACAGTAAAGCCAGGCACTCACGTTCAGTGATTGAAAAGTTTCGTTCGGACGAGGAAAGAGGCGTAGGCGATGACACGTTCTTTGCCGTGCTGGTTTTGGCCAAGGACAGCCCCAATTCTATGACCTTCGCATCAGTTCGAAGTTCTGTAGGCGATGAGGAGTCGAAATGATGGGCCAGTATTGGTGTTGTAGTGAGTAGGCGGATGGGGGCAGAAAACGAAGCTGCTTGTTCGGGTCCCCACACGAAAGGAACGTCCTTCTTCAAAGTTCAGTAAGAGCGCGGGCGATGTCCGCGAAGTTCCGGACAAAGCGATGAAAGTAGGAACATAATCCTACGAAACTGCCGACGCCTTTGGCTGAGCGCGGCATGGGAAATTGTTGCACTGCTCGCACCTTGTCGGGGTCTAGTCTAATACCGGCAGCACTGACAAGGTGACTGAGCATAGTTATCTGGCGCCGCCAGAAACGGCACTTGGCGGAGTTCAGCTGAAGGGTGGCTCTACGGAAGATGGCAAGAAAGGCCGATAAACAGCTGAGGTGGCACTCAAACATAGGCGAGTAGACAATCACAGCGTCTAAATAGCATAGAACGATGGACCACTTATATCCCCGCAGCAGAGTCTATCATACGTTCGACAGTTGCTGGGGCATTACACAGTTCGAACGGCATGACCTTGAATTGGTATAGGCCATGGGGCGTAATAAAGGCAGTTTTTTCGTGGTCCATAGGGTCGACTGAAATCTGCCGATAGCCGGACCGAAGATCGATGGAAGAAAAATATTGGGCTCCATGAAGGCAGTAAGGGCGTCATCGAAGCGAGGCAAAGGGTAGACTTCTTTATGAGGGACTTTGTTCAAATTCCGATAATCAACGCAGAAACACCAGCTGCCGTACTTCTTTTTCACGAGAACGACAGGGGAGGCCTACGGGCTAGACGAAGATTCTATGATGTCTTTTGTAAGCATTTTTTAAACCTCGTTTTGGATGACTTGACGTTCGTGATGGGATACGGGATATGAATGTCGGCGTATAGAAGTGGCGTCACCAGTGTTGATTCGATGAGCCGCGACAGATGTTTGGCCTAGAGGGCGGCCGTCAAAATTAAAGATGTCACGATAGGGTGCCAGGACCCGGTAGAGAATTGAGCTTGCGCCTGGGTCAGATCGGGAGCACTCCGAGACTTGTTTGGGAAGCCCGTTGGCCGGAAGATCGCCGCGGCAAAGATGCTCGCGTCACGTGCGCAGACGGCTACTGAATCTTACGTCGCGTACATAGAAGACGTGTGAGCAATATGCTGAAAGGCCGACGCCAAGGTGCCGGAGGACGACAAGGTTGGGCATATCTTGAAAGGGATCACCGACGACACCTTCAACCTTTTAATGCTCAAAAATAGTTCTACGGTCGACGCTATTATAAGGGAGTGCCGGCGCTTTGAGCAGGCTAAAAGTCGGCGCATTGGCCACTCGTTTGCCCGGCTTCCCAACACGGCGGCAACGTCCTCTTGCGAAGGCCGCACGGCTGCACAGCTGTAAGTCACACCAGATCAGCTGACATGGATTGTACGCCGCGAACTTGAGGCCATGACCACCGCCCCAGTTCACACCGATGACTCGAGCTCGATTACGGCTTCATTCGTTCAAGTCATTGTCCGGCAGGAGCTCGCCAACATGGGCATTCACTCTGTGTGCACCGTGGCCAGCCCAACACAAACTTCGTGGTGTCCGCCCTCTTGCTATCAAGAGCAGCGATTCGCTACACGATATCGCGACCCTGCTTCGTGGCGAACCCATGACGATCAACCGATTATGCTTTACTTGTTACCGTACCGGCCACGTCACCCGTTACAGCGCCACCCACTGGTCCTCGGTGCCTCGAACGCCCTCTAGTCCTTATCGCCAGCCGTAGAGCCCCCGCTTCCCACCTTCAATCCAGTCCTATTTCCCCAACGCCGATGTTTCCCCCAGGATAAATAGCCACTCCCCGTCGCCGCGTGGTCACCAGTCACGCTCGCCTCCAGGCCGTCAACCGTCGTCACCCTTTAGCCCTGCTCGTGCCTATCAGGAAAACTAAACAATGAAGCGCCCGGAGGTGACGCTGCATTGACGACTGCCGCCACAAATCCTCTTCTGACGCTGCCGACGAGACGAAGCTTGTTAGACGTTGATGTTGATGGCGTAACTATTTCTGCGCTCATCGACACTGGAGCACACATCTCTGTAATGAGTGCTGATCTTCGTCGACGCCTTCATAAAATGCTCACGCCTGCCGCCTCCAGCGTCCTCCGTGTCGGTGAGGGAGGGAGTCCTGCTGTTCTTGGGATGTGCACCCCCCGCTTCTGCATTGCTGGTCATCCCACTTCAGTCGAATTTGCCGTCATTGATAAGTGCCCCATGACCTAATCCTCGGCTTAGATTTTTGGTCCACTCATTCTGCCCTCATTGATAGTGCGACCAGTGCTCTTCAGTTTGAGCTGCCCCATCCTGCCGACAGTCCAGCCGACATAACGCCACGCTTATGCTCTCGCCATCACGTTCGTTTGCAGCCTCAAGCTGCTACTTATGTTACTTTGACGTCTCCACGCGACATTTCCGATGGAGACTAGTCTTGTCTCTGATTATCGACGTCCTGTTAGCCCGCGAGGTCGCCCTGGCTCACACCATTGTTTCCGTTGCTGGCCATACAGTGGTTGTGCCCCTTCTCAACGTCGGCCTGTTGACTAAGGTTTCCCGCAAGGCATGTCGCTGGCCACCATTTCCACGCTTGACCCCTGCAAGATTGCCGCTTTAGATGCAGATGTTTCGCCGCCAACTTGCTCCTCCAACTGCAGGTGTCCCAGCTCCCAATCTCATCTTCGTGGTTAACGAACCATACTTTCGCAGTGCCTTTCAGGTATCAGGTAATATTCCCGTCAATGAAACTAATTCTGTAAAATTTAAACAGTTATTATTACACCAGTGTTGTCCACAGCCCCACTAGTAAGCCCTTTTTATCGGCTTTTTCATTTTCATGTGTTTACTGCGTTTACCTGTTTTTGCAACCTATATTAATGTTTTTTTTATGTGACCCAAGGTTACCAATTGTTACCCCCCCCCCCCCCCCTTATGTAATGCCGTACCAGGGGCCCTTAAGGGCAAATAAATGATGATGACGATGATGATGATGATGATGATGATGATGATGATGAACATCACGGTAGGGTCCCATCGGTTCGCACTGATGCGTTCGTACTCCGCCAGCCAGTCTTCAACGTCCGCGTCACCGGAACCGCAGAACGTGCCAGGATACCGGGGTTGCACAAGCACGACCGTTGAAGTGGCTGGTACTGATGTAGGCGCTGTGTCTTCCACCATTGCAGACAGATGTCCGAAACGACTAACGCTGCGGAGTTCCGTTGCGAGGCGAGACGTACCCAGCACCTCCACCAAAGTGTGACGGAAGCGAGATGGAGGCGAAGGATATATTTACACAATATATACGAAGAAGGGGCTTGAGCAAGAGATGTCTGATCCGGCCCACGTGCAAGCGTCTCCATCGTCGTCTTCGTCGCTCTGCCAAGCATCGCGTTCATCCATGTATGAATCGCTCCGTAACAATATCCAACAATAACGTGGATACGCGTTACCTGTAACACACTGCATATGTGTGGTATACGTTATACGTATGTGCGCCGAATGAGCGCCCGTCTGTTCTGCGGGATCAAACAATATACCATGACACAAAACCTGCACATATAATGTCATCTCATATAGGTATAATACAGATATAATATAAAAAAGGAAATTATATTGGTAACGAAAGCAGGGCTCATATTCACAGTACTTCTTTCACTTAACAGCTTTTCCTCATTGATCGAATTTCGGGTGCCCGCCTGTAATGATAGCGATCGGCATGATGACAACACGAACGCCGCGGCGATAGCCGGTATCAGATGGCGCCTACGTAAGAGAACTTTTGCGAATACACGCCAGCTCTTCGGGAGTGCAAACGCCACCATAGAGCCAGAGGAACAAAGGTTGCTGCACATTCAACTGAAGAGCTCGTTTAAATAAAAACATAATTCTTTGCGCTGCGGGCAGAGTTGTTTAGGTCAAATGATAGCCTAATCTTGAAGTACACGATGAGAACATTTAGTGGTCATTTGAACCTTGAATGTGATGGTGCTATGCTCGCTTCTAGGAGAACGTATCTATTGCAGTGAAACCACCTATTCGAACGAGTGCTTTTCAGAGGTGTGCGGATATTCGAAACTTTCCAATAACGAATATAATATTGCCCTATTTGATTTGGTCTTCGAATGAACTAGTCCCTATTCGGAAATATAAAACAATTTAAATAATTTTCGAGTATTTCGAAGCGCCAACTGTGTGCGATAAAGCATAAAATTGGATAAAATGGCCGACAAATTTGATGCCGCTGGTCATAATAGACATAAAACACGAGAAGTTGCGTAATGGAGCACGCTACGTCGCTCAATCGATTCGAATGCGATTCGACTTTTCCGACTAAATAATAGGACTCCTGACTATCCTAATAAACTGCTTATTTCCTCCTAATGCTCCATTTGAACATGCTTTTAATGCTTTTAATAAAGAACGCTTGATAACGTGCAATCCATAGTGACAGGAACTTGCTAACGCTGTGAATATACTATAGAATGTGAAGTTCATTTATATAATGGTGAAAACAGCTGCTCACTATTCGAAAAGCTATTCTAAAAGCATTCGACATTGGATTCAATTCACTCCTGGTACCATTTAATTTGTGTTTGATTCGATCTCGAAAATTACCATTTGCACACTCCTTATTGTTCCACAAAAATGGAAAAGGCCACTCAAAGGAATGGGTCTCCTAACACAATGGATGACCAGACGACAACGACAAGAACCACGACAACTGCACGGCATTGGCACCCCACGACGATGGCGAAGAAAAAAAAAGAACTCAAATAAATTCGGAGATTTTACGTGTAATACCTTGATCGGATTAGTAGGCACGCCCTATTGGAGGTCTCCGGATCAATTTTGACCACCTGGGGTTCATGCATGGTACAGGAGCGTTTTTGCATTCCGCCCCCATCGGAATGTGGCTGCCGCGGTCGGTATGAAACCCGCGACCTAGAGCTCAGTAGCGCAACATCAAAGCCACTGGACTACCACAGCGGATAAACGACGGCGGAGACACGACTAATTAGGCATCTTTGTCTCCATTTGACTAAGGAGAGAAATATAGAAACACTGGCTTCAATAAAGAAACTGGAAACGTTTGCATGGTTGACGGCCTGGCATGCAAATCCAGGGGTTATTGCGTGAGAGAAGGGCCTATATAGAGGCAGACATTAAAACAGAAAAAAAATGAGGCTGGTCTTTTTCTTAAACGTGGTCGACCATAGCGACAAGGGTAGAGTTGTTGGTGCACGTGCACGCACATATATAGCGTAAATTAAAGAGAGATAGGAAAGAACAGTTGACCCAAGTGTATTTTCTGTGCATGTATAAGGTGGTGCGTTTTAGCATAGCGCGACCCTTCTACCGTTACTATACTGCGGCTGTCCCAGCCACCTACTAGCTTTGTGCCGCAGAAGGTCTCCACTTTTGCACACTGAAATAGCTCATTCAGTTCAACGGACAAGAAAGGCCGCTAAGGCACAGCAACAGAGAAACGCACTAATTTTCAAAGCTTTTCGTTTGCAGTAAACCACAATATTATACATTCGTTTCTTCGTATAGTGGAAGAGAAACTATTCATGCATGCGCTTGAGGACGATACGCGTTTACTTTATTTGTGGAGACAGACAGATGTACCGTACTCTCAACGCAGGCGAGAACAAACGCTCCTCCCTCGGCAAAGCCGACTGCTGCTATACGGCACGCGCGAAATCGTCTACAGCCGATCCCTATACCGCGCATGCACTTGGCACAATTAACTTAGCCATAACACGCGCACACTATCAAGCTGCCGCGTCGTTAGGTGTACCGGTATACGGTCAGGGCAATGCTAAAACACCCTTTTAGCGGTTGGATGCAGACAAGCACGTCATTTTAAATGAGAGCCACGATTGAACCGGTTCCTTTACAAGTCAAGCAGGAAAGGTGGAATTTAGGCCTCGTTGGTGGGACTGGCATGGTTAGTGTTTAGCGCGAGAAACTGGAAGCAGGGGCAGTAAGCAGGGCACCCACACATAAGCGCGTGTGTACGTTCTGCCTTCTCTCCATGTCACAAGCTAACACGAGTAAAGCGGAGCATGTCCACCAACGCATATATATAGGCGACAATGAGAATTCCTGCATGACAGGCACGATTGCGGCCTGACTGCCGAGTATCGCGGTCATTGCGCGTGCACCGCCGGGCCTCGATTAGATGGAATTGCAATGACGAGAGGAGGGGGGAAAACCACGCGAGATCAATGAAAAACAGCGTCGGAGAGAGAGATGTCTCGTGCAGGGGCCTTTTATTATTTTCGGGCATTCGTTCGGCTTGCGTCACGAGAGCACCAGTGCTCCTTTCTCCGAAAAAGTCAGAAAAAAAAGAAAGAAAACGCATTCGATGTGGGTCGGGAAGGAAGCACAAACCCCAGTGATCCAAGCGTCAGAGAAAGAATGAAAAGTTCGCTCGATCTCGCAGAGCAATTGACCTGCGGCGCGCGAGTGTCGCTACCCAGGTATCTGCGCACTAATCAGACACCTCATTCAGAGTGCCACTTCTTTTCTACGGCAGCATAAAATAAAGCAAGTTTCACCGGTTGCCAATTTAACTCGGTCGCAGATGCAAAGCCGTGAAAGAGGCTTTTATGCAGTTGAGGCGACTGCGAATTTATTTAATATAAGTGGTGCCTTCTTTTTCGCATGGGATCCGATGTTGTAAGCTGGTCAACTCGCATTGCCTGGCATGTATTTTAACGTAATATCACATGCGTAGAATATTAGAAAACGTAATATTTCGTTTGGCGACAGACGGCCTTAAAGTGAAAGTAAAAGCATAGCCCATCCGAGGCACCAGCTTACACTTGCTGCGTCATTCGGGACGCTAGTGCACAGTGATTGGATATATGTAGTAAAATAAACATAGAACTTAGCTTTAAGGTAGTTTTTATTCCTTGTTACGGACGTTAGTTTCCGCGAAAGGACCCTTCAGCTGGGTTCGTGAACTTATCATTAGAGGCAGCCAACGCTGCCCAATGTATCTATTGCTAAAAATGTTCGAAGTCTGCTCCAGCTGAATAAGGATGTAGTAGCTGGGATGCACTCTCTTCTCTTTCGTCATTACTAAGCCGTATTTGTACCGGCGAAGGTACCCGTCGACAGCCCGAGAGGTCTGCACGCTAGCCGCTGGGGAGTGTGCGCCAGCGGCCGCCGACGCTATAATGTGACGAAGACGCCAAGCCCGCCGGCGATAGCAAGTCGACCGGGCAGGTCCAGGATAAGTGCCCCGGCGCCCAAAGAACTCGCAACAGGGCACTGCAGCGGAAAGGAGAGAGCAGAATGCACCAAAGTAAGGGGGTAACGCTCGATTACTGTTAGACAGGAAAGTAAAATCAGCCTATTCCCCCCGCTCCTGCTTCTAGGCGCGGGTGCGTACAGCGCACTGTCGCCGCTTTCCTGTTACCACTGAGCCGTGAGTCAGCGCAGTTTAAGAAGAACACATGCCGTTGGCATCACGAGGCACACGAAGAAGTTGGTGCGCTGTTTTGTTGTCTCAGTTATGCAGGAAACCTGGCTTTAATTTTGATTGTGTTTTGCACTGAGCTAGTGCTGCCGACTTTCCATTGCTTACCGCATCTTAAAAAAAAAAAAAAAAGTTGGAGTGAGCCTTCTTGGCTAAGTGTTCGTTCCTTTTATGCAAACTGTTACTGACTTTATTACGATGTGGATATGATTGAGCCAATGTGGTTCGTGTTTCGGTGACTTCTGTTTGCAAAAAGTTTATAAATATAATACTTTAAAAATTACATCACTCCAATCTCTTGTTCACCGCCGAGAGCGAATACTCGTACGGCGAGGGCGCAACCGTGTCAAATTTGAAGGCTAGGAACAATGCTGGTCCTATGGATTTGCCATCATATATATCTATATATATCGCAGGGAGACGCCTTCGTTCGTTCTGCAGTGGACATAAATATAGGCTGATGATGACGACGATAGTAATATTTGAACAAGCCCATTTAAATTAAATCGTTGCTTTTTAGCATAGATCCTAATTATCCTGATGAACTACAAAGAAAAACTTCATAGGGGATTAGGATTCTACTCAAAGCTAGATGCTATTTTGATTTACATACGCACCGGGGACCTTATACTACGCATTCATTTATAGCCATATAAACTATGGTATAACGTGCTGGGGTCAAATCTATCCCTTACATCTTTCTTCCTTACAACATGTACAAAATCGAGCCATCTGTATTATAACTATAGAGTAATCGCCGATCACATGTTACGGAACTGTACCGCGAACTTAACACACTATCCATTACTGATCTCGTGAAATTTAATGTTTACATATTATCACGTGGTAGTGACGGTCAAGAACACAATAGAAAAACTGTGAATGGCGAAACTAACTCCTTATTGGGTGAACCTGCTCCCAGAAAAACAGGCTACACTCAACACACAACTATAGCAGCGAACGCAGTCGGCGATCAGTGAAAGTCTGATCAGCGGGTCAAGCGCGTCGGCTTTTATACATCGGCCATCGAAGTCTCCAGAGTAATCGCTGGCGCTCGCGTGTCTTCCAGAGAGTACTACACTAGGTTCGGTGACAACAGACAGCGGATAGAACCATCGATAACATTCGAGAAACTTCCGATACATGCAGGAGCGTCCTGCGCTGAGCGATAACATTTGTTAACCGGTGAAAAGTGGTCACCCGAGAAAGATACACAAGCACACGTGTCAATATTTTCATATCGAACAATTAAAGACCATCACCTCCTAAAATTTGTTTTCATGCAAGGACTTACTAATGCAAATATTCCACGTTTTTCTCTAAACAACAATTTTTTACTTCCAGAAGTCCGCACTATCTACGGTACCCAAAGGGTTGGTTTTGTTTTAATTAAATTGTGAAATTTCTTGTCCTGTAATATTAAAACTGCTGTTTCTCTGTCATCATTTAAACATTTGCTTCTTGATTTTATTTGTAACCAATATCCTAATTAGACAGGGAAATAACCTGACAGTTACCGTTTTATGCTGAATAATACCTATTTCTTTTGTGACTAGAATTGTTTAATCACTTAAATAAGTGTACTTGTTTAATTATTGTTTATAGTAATTGTGTCACTGCTAGCACTTTATTGTAAGTTTTCTTCTTCTTATTCTTTTTCACTGTTTAGTAGTTTTACATTTCATGTAACATATATAGGAGGTCCCCTTACACTATTTTCACAATGGGACCTCCTTCTGCACGATCCACCTTTGTACATGCATTATACCAGAATAAACTTCAAACTACTAATCAGATAAACGTGGCCTAACCATAACACAACAAACAAGGAGGCGTTTCCCGATGTTTATAACATTTTTTGTCATGGTTCCTCCACCCGAATGGATGAGGGGGAGACATATCACGGTGCTGGTGGTGATGTGGACAAATATTCCTCTCTTTACTGAAAAAGTTGCTGAAAAACATTCCTTTCTCACCAGGGCTATTTATTGGTGTCCACGAACTGATAATGACCATTATCATGTGCATTGATGAAGTGTGTCGCACACAATTCATGCACTACTCTCTCGTCGTGCTTGCGGGCGATTTCTGCTTGTCTTACGTAGAATGCAGAAGCATAATGACCGATGAAATGTGGACATTTAGTTGCTCTACTTGATTTGATTTTTCCCATCGCCTCAAGCTGCAACTAGTATTCGCAAGGCCATCGGGAGCTGCTAATAAAAAGCTAATCAATAAATTTACATCTACTTGTTGTGGTCTATATGAGCCGGCTAGGCGTTATCGTCAGGGTGACAAATCGTGCCTCATACCACCACCCCGTAACCCGCTATTCTGGCGTAATTCCACTGTAATTGGCTCGACGAAGAACTGAATATACCAGAGAGAGCTGGATATTACACGGGTAGCGGGTGTCAATGTGCTAAATTACTTGGTATCCGCTTAGGAACATGGCAACTGTTTATCTTCCAGGATTCATAGAAGCAAGTTCTGCAGCACATGACGCTACTGCAGTGCGACATGTAGCGACGACCCGATGGCCATAAAAGCAGCGATAAACAATTTCCACTTGAGTAGGTTCGGAACCATGGCCGACAAATCATACAAAACCGTTTTTTCTTTGTCTTACAACAGGCTGTACTCTCAATGCCAATTGCTAGAAGTGATAATCGCTTTCTGCTGCGGCTGCTGGACGCCCTGTGTATTGTTAATTTAATTCATTTTGCTACATATTCTCTAAGATTTCTACTGATGCCTTTGGTGACGTAGAAGTGAATCCTGGTTCCGATAAAAAAAAGAAATGTTATTAAAGCTCTTGGAAGGTCAGGTGAGAAGGAGTCAAGAACGTTTGGACACCAGGACACAGCCAACCCTTGATCAATAGAGCTCTAGCACAATGAAGCAAGCCTCGGCCACGAACATGGGGAGGTAAGGATCCTTTAGTAACACGCTGGTCTGGGTGCTGCTTGACGAGGTACCTTCGAACCCACAAAGAAGAATCGTCAAGCCTACATGAAATTTCCGGACAGTCGCATTCATTGTGAGCACAAGTGGAAGCGAGTCGATCGGTCTCTTCGTTTCCGGCGATACGTATACGTGCGAATGTCAACGAGGGATGCTCCACGAGATGTAATTCTGCTGGCAGACTCAATGATGCTACGCACAACTGGGCGATCAGCGTCACTTATCTGTATTATGCTGAGGGCAGCACGGCAGTGGCGTAGCCAGAAATTTTGTTTTGGGGGCTCAGGTCGCTGCGCGGCCTCCTCCTTATAGAATTTTTCGAGGGATCAAATACATGAATAATAACTGCACTGCCAATGCCATTGTATATTAGATGCTGCAAACGAATTATTGAACGCTTCGCACTGTCAAGTAAAATATGTATTTATTCATAAAAGAATATATTCATGTGTCCCAAAAATTGTGGCAGAAATAACTGATATCAATGCTGCCGCGTTCTTTTGTCTATTTAATAAGTAAAGAAAATATCACACGAACTTTAGAACTATATCAGTTTGAAACCAGCAAAGCAGTGCATGCAGCTGATATGAAAAACGTAAAGGCCATGAAATGTATAAGTTGAGGACAAATATTTTGATGAATCTTTGTCATCAAGAACCTTGTTTACATTTTTGCCCATATGCAACGGCCAGGAAAGAACCTCAATGACGCTGTCCCTCGTTGCAATAGATTACGCAGGAGCAGCTGTTACCGGTCGTGTATTGTAATTACACCGAGATTACACTCGCAACAGTGAGTACAAATAAAAAGTAGGAGTTCTGCAAAATATACTTTAGAAATGCGAAGATACAACTCGGTAAAGGGCAAAAAGGAGTCGCTGGAAACAAAGTTCACTGCTTGTATACACAAAACCTCACAACAAGATATTTAAATATATGTCTAAGTATCCAATAAATCTACGTATTTAAGCAAACGTCACTGTATTTAATGCGTCAAACAAGACAAATAAACATGTTGCGCAGTCACAGATAGTAAACTTTGCGAACAGAAAGAGAGATGATCTAGGCAAGAACAAAACTACGATCGCAGAAATCGTGATATGTACTCGGGCCGTGCGGCGGTCGCGACAGCGCCATATGGGCAGAATAATAGAGGAATAATGCAGAAATCCGTACGAAAACGTGTAATTTATCTGCCTGCACAGCGCAACAATTATTCTGCACCCAAAATTAAAGGAGGGTATGGCTTCGTTTCAAAAAAGAAATAAAAGCAGGTAGCTAAAAACGAAAGAAAAACACAAACGAAAGCCACATATGACGCGGAAAGTTGAACTACCCAATATCCTAGTGCGTTTTTGGCAAACGCCGCGCGGGCGGGGCTTTCAATGAGCAAAGTCGGTCAAAATTGGTTATTGATGTCCTCGTAATTTTCGTATTCGCATGATAATTTTGATCATGATGCTAACTGCTGGAAGAAACGGCTAAAATTTCTGTGGTTTTAAAAGCTAACGAACGGTCATACGTTTTCATAATTACGAGCTTATAGACCTGAAGGAACGGAGCTTTTTACTTGCATTGACTTTTGCTGCTTCGCTGTCTAAAGGACAAACTTCTCTCGGCGGGGAAGTTGCGCGAAGCGGTCCATGACTTCGGAAACGTTGATGCCGACGTCTCTGTGGGTGTATAGAAGCGCCAGCGTAACCATGCATTCCACAGACATTGTAGAGCGCAAGTTGTATTTTAGTAAACTCTTGTTATAAAATATTCTCTCTGCGCTGGCCGTGGTCACTGGAAGGATCACTAGAATCTGCAGCTGTTTGTACACATTTACATAGAACCTGCAGTCACAATGAGAGAGGGCATCTATTCCGGTGCTAAAACCTAAAACACTCCCTCGATGTCGTTGGCATCCTTGTTTAGGTACCTTGCACAAACATTAGGCTTTTCGATTCCAGCGATGTCCGTCATTTTGTCAGGAAGTATGGAGAAGCAGCCTGTTTTTGCATGTAGTCGTTGGCATCCTTGTTTAGGTACCTTGCACAAACATTAAGCTTTTCGATTCCAGCGATGTCCGTCGTTTTGTCAGGAAGTATGGAGAAGCAGCCTGTTTTTGCAAGTAGGCTTTCTTTGATAATTTCACCACAAATTTCTATAATTTGGTTTTGTGCATCTGGGCTTAAATACGAGGCATTACTGGGGCAACTTTCCAAATGGTTCTTCAGATATGTATCTCCACAATCAGCTCGCATGCGAAAAAGCGCTCTGAGAATACCTGTATTTTCAGCGGGGGTTATGCTTAAATCCATAGGGCCACTGTCCCTGTGGCCACGGAGAGCCAGACCTTTTCGCCCGCAAAAAGAATTTCCTCGATAATAGGCCATTTACTTTCTTCTGTTGTCTCATATTTTACTTTGCCTGCCCTGGTCCAGTTGATCGATCACATTAGGCGCGCTTCCTGAAAATGTTTGGAGAAAATTATCAGCTGCTAGCTCACAGTCACGTTGATATTTAGTGTTTTCGCGTGTGTGGAAGATTGCAAGCGCGTGCTTTCATTTCTGGAACGGCTTGGACACAAGGGCTCCACTGCACACATGTTGGCCCAAGTATACAAGAGCATTAACCCCATAAAGTTCCAGAATTGAAAATCTTTTAAAGCACGCCTTTGGAAATGTCAGTGCACCTTTCGCGTCAAAAGTTTATGAGAACTTTATGGGCATAAAGTTTCGTAATTGAAATCCACGTGCTCCGTGTAGATGCCGCGGCCGCTGCGAGATGCCGCAACGCGCCCGCTCGCTATCGAAAAGCCCTTGAAAGTTTGTGCACGGATGGGGCTCCCTGCGTTACGTGACTCCAGGTGCAAGGGCGTTGCCACGAAATCTAGCCCGAGTTCTCAATGTTCGTGCCGCAATGACTTTTCGAACGTGAAAAAGACATTGTAGACAGAATCCAGAATGATTCCTGGCGTCGGTGGTAGTTTTGGTCGGCGGTGCATGCCGGCACGAAAAAATTTCGGGAGAGGCTGAAGCCCCATCAGCCCCCCCCCTCCCTCCCCCCTCGATCCCCCTGGCTACGTCCCTGCAGCACGGGAGTCCGTAAGGATGACAACCTCCAATGCCCTTTAACTCCTCTTGCACGCACTTCAGAGCAGCACCAATCGCTGCCAAATCCACAGTTGTTGATGAGGCTGGATGCGGTACACACCCGTCGGATGTCAGTTGAAGGACAGAAGAAAGCTGCAGAGGCGTCTTGGCCATCGCTGTGTATAGATGCGTCCGTAAATAACTTAACATAATCTCCAAATACTTTTAATAAGTGTGACTGGGCCAATTAGAATAGCGTCGGGACGGGCAGTGCAGACTTTTTGTGTATCTCTGGAATTCCAAGATAAACGGAGAATAGATATTTGCTGAAACCTTCCAGAGGTGTAACAGAAGTAGCGCCTTCAGAACTGCTAGCAATGATTTTAAACGACGCCATTTTACCCATGCGAGAGAATGGGCGCTAAATCCGCCGATTAAGAAGTGCTTGGCCATCCGATGTGCGGTGCAGACGCTCGATGTGACATAGAGCTCTGCGGTCCGCTTGCAAAATGCTAAGCTAGAAGTGAAACGTAAACACCCAAAAGTCCCTAGAAGCACCTAGACGTTCGATATGCTAACGCCCATCCTTGGGGCAGGGATGTCGGGAGCGTAGAATAAGATCTCAAAGGCGAGCTGGTTAGGTCGTTCATTCCCCGACGTGACCAGACGATCTCTAAAAACCTAAGTAACCACGCACACGAAGGGAGACATGGATGACGAAAGCGCTTCTCTAAAGTGGCTTGAAAATCACGTTAAGTATAAAGCCACGAGGAAAGGAAAACATCGCATTAAGAAAAGAAGCAACAAGAAATAATAAACCATGCAAAAAAAAAAAGAAGTTACGAAAACACTAAAACGCCTTACCTAGGAGCCTGAGAAGTGCGTTCCAACTAATGTTCCAGTCTTGTACTCTTTGTGTGTGTTTCATTTGCGCTGCTGTGGCTGCTTCCTGTTTGAGCTAGCCCGCATGTAATCCCTAATAAACTACCGTGGTTATCGGGTTACCTGCGTGTAAGGCCGCAGTCTCTTTCTTTTAACTACGTAAAATCACGCTTGATTCAGGCAGCTTCGGGGTTTGTTGTGCGACCACAAGGGTTTGTTGTAGGACCGCTTTTGTTTACTATTTATAATAATGGTGGTGTAAAGGTAACGAAGGTTACTGAGGTAACACTGTGACCACACGCCAATGATTATCTTTTACTCGAACGTTGCTATGGGTCGTTACAGTGTCAACAACGTTTTATTTTTTTGCTTCTATGTGCTGCAAATGGATAGAAACTTGGCAGATGATTGCTTCTGAAAAACACTGGTAACGAGCTTTACTAAAAGAAAGAAAAAAAAAGCCTATTTAACTTCAGTTCTGTTTTCGAAGTAAGCCGTTTGTACCTTGCCACAGAAATTAAATACCTTTGTGGAACTTTTACTTACAGTCTCGAGCGCTCAGTAAACAAATGACAAAAGATTGGAAAAGATTGGAAATGCCCGCCGTGGTTGCTCAGTTGCTGTGGTGTTGGGCTGCTGAGCACGAGGTCGTGGGTTTGAATCCCGGCCAGGGCGGCCGCATATCGATGGGGGCGAAATGCGAAAACACTCGCGTACTTAGATTTAGGTGCACCTTAAAGAACCCCAGCTGGTCCAAATTTCCGGAGTCCCCCACTACGGCGTGCCTCATAATCAGATCGTGACTTTGGCATGTAAAACCCCATAATTTAATTTTAACAGATTGGAAATGAGCGGTGTACAAGACATTAAAGCAGCCAATTCTAGAGTAGGCGTGAGTGATTAGGTTCCTTTCCCATTCTTCAGATGTCAAGAAAAAAATGTCGAATTCATCTAGAAGACGGCGATCACATTTATATTCAGTCAATATGATCGTAATTTCTCTCTATCATCGCACGTAAATAATATATCGCTATTATATCTGGCTTAGCGGCACTTAAAGATCCCCTAGTCATGCTGCACTATAGGATTGTTCCCTGCTCCTCTGCCATACAAGTACCAATTTCATTGACAGATCCGTCATTGCTCACAAATCACCCTCACCTACTAAAACTAGCTCAGTTTATGCTGCGTATCAATTTTTTAGAGCATCCTTGCCCCCCCCCCCCCCCCCCCCCTTCAAGAAAGTGATGAAGGGTTGAACAAGCTGGACCATTCGCTTAGTCGGCATCTGCCATCCAATGAGTTTGCGCAAGAAGTCTATAAGCCTGCTCTAGTGTCCTGTAATAGCGTTTAGCTTTCCTGATATGTTCCTGTATCGTATTCTTCCTTCTACAATATAACTGCGCGATTTGTGATGTCAACTGTTGTTATTCTTGCACTCAATCCGGCTATGTCTCCTGCCGGAGACAGCGGTATGTGGAAATAAATAAAACAAATAAAAGAATTCCTACTCAACACTATGATCAATTCAATCGAGCGAAGCCATGGAAGCGCCAACAGAGATTTTAGTTTTCTAAGTAGGAGAAAAATATATAAAAAACACATTTATTCAGGTTTCAGTATGAGAAAATGCAGTTTACTAAAGGAAATGTGTAAACATTTTGGTGTCAGTTATACATAACGGATGAATAAGCGTAGCAGCCTCGCAGCTTTCGGTCTTCCCCGGCGACTGGATGGTGAGGCGTCTAGTGCTTCAGATTGTGGACATATGCAATAACGCTTCGAGCAAATATGCTAGATGGAGCAGCTTGGAGCATACATCTGCCCCATTTTCTTGTATACTTGCCACAGAGGTATTTCTCATCAGTGGAATGTCGCGAGAAGTGTGAACATTCTTAAATGGGGCCTCAAGCTAGACGCACACGCACCGAAAGGGTGGTTTCTCTGCTACGCTCCGTAGAAAGGCCCTGAAGCCCATCTTCTGCAATCGTATCACTTCTCTCTTTCAAAGTATGTAATAGAGTGTTTTAGCTGAGGGCTTCCAGTCAGCTCCACTCAGACCAGTGTATCCTAACAATCTGCGCACAGGCGCTCAGCGGCAATGCTAGTGTGCGTGGGCCAACGCCCATGCAGGTAGCGGAAGGGATAAGGTTGCCGTATAGCTCGCTCCACTGCAGAGCCGACTGTATAAAGCGTGAAGGTGCATACAACTGGGCTCCATGGTCGTTTTTTAGCCAAGCTGACTGCTCGTCGCTCGCGCCTCTAGTGGATGCATTTATCATCAGCGCTGTTCTCCGCAGTGTCTCGGCACGGTGAAATGTGAGCGGAGCGGACCGTAAGCGACGCACAGCTACAACTTTCTAGTGCCGTATATATTTTTCCCGTAAAGAGCAGCCTGGTTCGAGGCGTGGTTTACATATCGTTAGTCAGATCATCATCATTATCATCATCCTCATCATTAGTTTATATGTATGTCCACTGCAGGACGAAGGCCTCTCCCAGCGACCTCCAATTACCCCTGTCTTGCGCTAGCTGATTCCAACTTGGGCCTGATGAAATTTCCTAATTACATCACCCCACCTAGTTTTCTGCCGTCCTCGACTGCGCTTCCCTTCTCTTGGTGTCCATTCTGCAACTCTAATGGTCCACCGGTTATCTACCCTACGCATTACATGTCAGATCATATACAAGTGCTGTGTCGTCTAGAATATACACTGCCCTGCTGGTATGCGTTAAAAAATACTGTGCGCTGCGCTTGGTTCGCCTTTGTGAGTTCTTTGAGTGTTTCATGAGATATAGTTACGTTTAGAATTTTTATACTTGTGCCGTTTACAGTGAGGCACACCTTATTTCATGGCACGTGTTAACGCAGAGCGTCAAAGAATTGAATTTGTATAAATAACCGCGTCCTTCATTCAAAATTTCAAATATTGCTATTGTCTGTTCGTGACATATAAATGGTAAAAGGCGCTTTCACTTCAGGCTTGCAGCCTCCAGATTTAGTCTAGAAACTTTGTCCCCAGGATGTCGGAGGCTATGCCACGCCGTGCTGAAGCAAACAATGGACTGACAGTATAGGCCAACTATGCAGTCTATGGTGTGTACGGTCTTTTGTCGCTCTAGCAGGATGACCACGAGACTTCAAGCAGATCAAAGAGCAGTGGCTACCATGGCAATATTTTGATGGGGAAGAACTCCGGAACATACTTTCAAGACTTTCAGTCCATGATTTTGCCGTCAAAACCAGATTGTCGAAAGTTAACATCCAGTCACAAAACTAAGTTGCAACAGCTTAACAATAGCGCCACTCATTTGCTTGGAATACATAAGGTTAACAAGTTAAACCAGCGATTTCCTGCAAATTTGTTTAATGAACAAACGTATAAGTTCCTTCATCGTATTTCAGGTACAGACTGGACTTGTAGTTCTTCAAAACTCTTGTCATTTTTTTCAACTTTTTCTTGTGTTTATAAGCTTTACCAGTGTTCAAATTTCTGCATAGATTTTTTTTTGGAGTGTAAAGAAACAATGGCCATGTTGGTCCGAGATAATTATATTTTTTTTCAGATGAAAATAATAAAATGCACGCATCATCGTAACTCGTGGATGTCTAGTCGGCCCTCCTGCTTTATTCGCAAAGCTCAAATAATCTGGAAGAGGAGGTCAGCTGTTGTCTTCGCCGTCTATAGCCTTCTAGCATCAGCAGTTTGGCGAGGAAGACTCAGCGCTGAGGACTCAATAACATTTATACTCGTAGTGACATGGGTTCTGTTGGAAGGTATAAGTTAGTCTGCGGCAGTTTTCGCTCAGGTTGAATCAGGTACAACGAAACAACAACTTTGGAGGTGGAACCGGACCTTTATTTTTGGCTGATGGTCATGAGCATGAGGCGCTCGTTTGCGCAGGAACGGGATGACTGCTGACACACTACTCCGGACGTCTTCACGTAGAGCGTGTGTCGCTGGCGGCAGCATTGAGAGCTTGAGACGACTCTCCGCTGGTGCATTCTGGTGGAGACGCTTATCCGTGGAAGCCCTTGCCGAATCCGTAGCCACCGTATCCACCATAGCCGCCGTATCCCCTGTATCCGCCTCCATAGCCGCCGAATCCCCTGTATCCGCCTCCATAGCCTCCGTAGCCGAAGCCCCTGACTAGGGCGATTCCACCATAGCCACCGCCGAAGCGCCCGAAGCCTCCGTAGCCTCCGTAGCCAAAGCCACCGGCTGTAGCCAGAGCGAAGACGACGGCCAGGCAGACGAGGAAGAACTGCGAAGTTAACAGAGGCCGATGAACTAGACACACCTGAGAGAGGGCTTTTACGAGCCCTGCTTTAAGTACAGCGTTAAAACGTAGCGATTGCATGCAAGTTAAGTCATTCCGACTACATTTTGGTGGAGACATCATGTTTGAACCATCTTCAAGGGAGGCAAAATGCAGAGAAACACAGTTTCTGCTTCTCGAAGAGGCCGAAATTAAATTGGCCTGCAGCCGGTCCACTCAGCGTAGTCTTCATGTTGCTTGCTAAGATAGTTCCACCTGGTTGGGGATCATGACTGATCATGACTGCTTATGTGTCATAATTATTTTCTGTTTGTCACTTCTCAGAATTATCATTGCAGCCCTTGTTCTGTACATTTTATTGGAACTAAATTAATTCTGTTTAACATTGGTGATGAGGGCATCATCAATTTTTCCTTAGACATTTCTTAGTTGCCTCAGCAATTACCCAGCGTCAATAGAAAACGATGTCCTCCAAGGAAGCATGAATTGCCTCGCGGACAAGTCGCTCGCATGGTCGTATCTAACTACAGTTGTCAACTCGTTGCTATTACTTCAGCACATGTCTTCTGAGCAACATTAGCGATAAGCCGAAGTTAGAGTTTAATAATAAAAACTGGCACATCGCAATGCTAATTTTGCACAACACAATATGTTTAACAATCTTTCAATAAAACGGAAAGCGCAGCAGAAGAAGTACACACACACACACACACACACACACACACACACACACACACACACACACACACACACACACACACACACACACACACACACACACACACACACACACACACACACACACACACACACACACACACACACACACACACACACACACACACACACACACACCACACACCACCACACACACACACACACACACACACACACGCACGCACGCACGCACGCACACACACACACACACACACACACGCACACACACACGCACACACACACACACACACACACACACACACACACACGCACACACGCACCCGCACACGCACACGCACGCACACACACACACACACACACACAACAAATATGTTGTCGGGCTTGAGCGAAAGAAACTTGATCTCGCGAGAAACTTTTGCTAGAAGTGGCAATGTCGACACCACCGCGGTGAACTGTCCCATCTTGACGCCCCTTCAAGAGCTATATCTAGTGACTTCTCAATAAAGAACATAGAAAACACAGGAGAACACAAACTAAAAGCATCAGGACAAAACACCAATTACACATCATGCACAGTTTACGTGAATGGCTGCGAAAGCCAGTCAGAAGCCAGCGTCGTCATTTATAGCGCAGGTAGAGTCCGCTAAGACGTAACGGCTTATCTGAGCAAGGAATAACACCGACTGTACCTCGAATACAAAAGCGAAGTGATGCATGCATCTTCGAGCGAGGCACAACGCACAGAAACACAGGAGCGGCACGGACTCCGTGCCGGTCCGGTTTCTACGGTTCATCCGCGTTAGCTTCTCCCGGAGTACGAAACTGAATTGGCGGTAAACCGGTCCACTCACCGTAGCCTTCATGTTGCTTGCTTTGATAGCTGGGACAAGAGCAAATGTCATGACATGAACGGGGGGTCTCCCCGGGTCGCTTTTATAGGGAAACCGCGGCTCGTAGAGGACCGCCTTCCAAGCTGGGAGAGGCGAGGCGTGGTCTGCGGGGAAGAGGACAGCGGGTTCTGACGGTCGCGCTTCCCTCGCCGCCACTGCTGAGACACGCTGGCCGCTCTGGAGCCTGCAGAAGTGGAGCGCGAAGAAAAAAAAAAAAAAATTCAAGGCCCCGCGAAGCCGCAGTTCGGCAGCGCTTGATGGCAGCCCAAGGTCCCCCGCGAGGAAGATATGGAACCGTACGCACACGTTTACCAATCGTTCTCCATCGCCGAGGTGCCCCTGTTCAGCAGCGGAGGACTTTCTCGGGCTTTCGCGCTCCGCGCACGCGTGTCGCCGAGCTTTCGTTTTTTGCTTGGCCGCTGTGACCATTGGAGATAACGGGCCGAGTCCGAGAAAGTGACAAGTGCCGAGAGAAGTGAGAAAAATGTGCCCGCAAAGCAAACTCGAGTGCGAACGACCACAGAATGCGAACTATACTAACCGACCGGGAGATCGGCACCGGTGGCTGAGATAGAGATATTCCCTACTGGTATCGCAGGTGGCAATGTGACACACAACGCGAAAGAAAAGAGGGTTGCCTGGTATATAGTGTATAGACAGTGACGCAAACTCGTAATGCGGTGCCCGAGAGTTGTCGCCGTTTTAGCGTATAAGCGTATAAAGGGAGAAAAACACATTCATGCATGCAGCTACTTGCATATTTTCCCGATAGGCGACGAAACAAAATCGTAAAAAGAAGAAAAATTAATGTATGATCTGTCAATAATCTAAGATAGGCCAAAGTTGTAACGTGTCAGTTGAAGTATGCGACGAGAAAGAATTCTGCTCACCAATGCATTCTTGTGAGGTAAGGGAGAAAAATGAGAAAATGAGAAAGGCAGGCAAAGGGAGTATAGAAAATTGTAGCGACGTTTTCTTTTTTTTATTATTTCGAGTGCTCAACAGCGTTTGATACTTTGGCGTTTTACACAACGGGCGTTATCTATGCGTGGCTGCGCGGAAGATACAAAAGGCAATTTGAGCTGGGCGCGGCGCACGCAGTAGCCCTTCCCTGTCGTCGTGCGACGATATCAGCATCGTTAGAGCCATCGGCGGTTTCTTGGCGCGCTGACCCAGATAGGGTCCCCCACGCTTAGTGACACCCTCCGCGTTCGATGAGATGCCAAGGGTGTCCGCTGGCATCCGCCGGGGGCACGGGATCATTGATTACAATACAACAGCGGTGGCTAGTTGGAAAGCCGTAACAGCATTTGCAAACGATAGTAGATACATGTGCACCTTGGACATGTCACCATGACAAATAAGGCTCGCATCGAACTCTATGAATTTATACCTCGTCTCTTTAACACGTTAGAAAACACATTTTTTAACCAGAAGGCGTATTTCTTCAACACAAAAATCGAGAGTCGGAGGCTGGCGACAGGCCGTAGCCCGACACGCGCACCACCATGCTTCTGAGTATCTCTTTTTTTTTCGATTTACACTTGAAAGAAATGTGAAAGGGAAAGCTACGGGCACCACATGTGAAAACTTAAAGCATAACAATTAAGACAGACAGTGACAAAAACGCTGTCAAGGAAATACTCGCTCACTATCGGCCCGAAAGCATACCCCGGACAAACTCATTCGGGCACAGCCAGTTCCATAGTTTTCTAACGAATAGGGGCCTGCAATGCATTTCGGTGTTCGGTAGGCCGGTTGGCTTTGGGAGCTTACGTCAAACCCACAAATGAGGCAGCGCAGGGTGACATGGGTGGGGCCTCTTTTGAAGTCAGAGAAGCGCAAAGCAAAATTAATTTTGAAGAAAGACTCCGGAACATGTATAAAATTAAATGGGCGGCTAAAGTGCACATGTATCTGTACCTGAAAAGCGTGTACACAGAATAGAGGAAGTGGTAAAGAAAGTCGGAAACCAAGTAAAGGGTAATTGAAAGTGTAAATAGACAACCAGGAGTCATCAGAAAGAAAGTGAGAGAGACAGAGAGAGCGAATTGGATGCAAAAAATGGAAAGAAAAAAGACCATGGAGGTTTACAAGAATGAGAAGAAAGAAATTAGAAGGGAAAATCTGTACAAATTTCACAAAGGGCAGTGCCTTGCTATTTGAGACTCGAGCTGGTTGCCTCAGGAGAAAAACATACGGGAGTAAATACTCGCAACAAGATGAGGCATGTGTCAGCAAAAATCCAGTGACCACTCAGCACATCCTAATGCATGGGATTCAAAGGTATTCACCCAGTGAGATTCGTAGGTAACGTACACCCTTCAGAAGCGTTTGGATTTAAAGTGGATGGAATAATCAACCGGTCAGCAGTTGAGATAAGCAATATACGTTTAGAGTATTGGCGGGAAAAAAGCAGGGAAGATATTGATACGCTCGGATCCGTTACAGGCATACTTAGCGCTATAAGGTAGATAGAGAAATTTTGAAGAACGGAAAAAAGATTAAAGAGATGTGTACAAAAATGCTAGACTGAAAAGCAAGTATGGCACACCTGATTAACTCAAGCAGGCAAGGTGACTATTTGTCACCGCTCCGTTTCAAAGGGGATGCCAACAAATGATAATCATCATCATCATGTTGGCGTTTTAGTGAATTTCAGCGTTGTCGCACCGAGTCCTGTAAGGACGGCTGATTCAACGAGGCCATTTGCAATAGTTTCGGCATGATAATGGCCATTTAGACCGTGTTGCCCACGACAAGATGTCACAACGATCGGTGGCGTGTTTGTCCTGAACGTGAGGCGGTTCATTCCAGCCACCGGAGAGAGCAAAATTTATCGCTCCTCTTTGCTTAGGCAAACGGCGCTCTCGCAGTCTGCACTGTCAGTGGTTACAGTTATTAAATTTACGACAGTGGAAGAAGGAAACCAGATCGAAGAAGAATCAGGGATGCCTTAAAGTTACTACATCGCATTATTGTAGATTTGATCACGTCGAAATGTCGTATTTGTGGATGTAATTGAGTTTCTTCCGGCAGTTGCACATATTTGTGCTTCCCTGTTCTCTTTTGTTGCCGGTTCCTGTGGCTCTTGTGTGCCTCTTCGGGAGTGTGGTGTTTGCAAAGCGACACTAAAGAGGGATGGTATTTGCACCTCCACGAGAACATTTGCACTGTATGAGCTGCTCAGGAACATTTGATTTTGTGTATTTATGTTATGTGTGTATATAGTGAATTTCTGAACTGTTGTCACTAAAATTCTTTTCTACGTTCCATGCTTCAATATTTGGCCTCATGTGATGCTCGTTCATAAAATGGGGACAGCCGACGTCGTCTACAGGCTCCAACATCTTCTTCAACACAGGTTGTAGTGGTGGCTGGGATGATGATGACGACGACGACGATGATAATTATGATGATAATGATAACAAATAATAACAATAATAATAACAAAACTCCATCGGCAAATATAAATCAGAGAGCCGAAACAAGACGCATAAACTTCAGGTTGGGGAAATATTACATGCACTTCTTGGTTAGAATTACAACGTACGGTGCATCGTTCTTCATAGAGAAACCATGATTGCTTACTTATCATCATCATCATCATCATCATCATCATCATCATCATCATCATCAGCAGCAGCATCATCATCATCATCAGCAGCAGCAGCAGCAGCAGCAGCAGCAGCAGCAGCAGCAGCAGCAGCAGCGTATATTTATGTCCACTGCAGGACGAAGGCCTCCCCCTGCGATCTCTAATTACCCCTGTCTTGCGCTAGCTGATTCCAACTTGCGCCTGCGAATTTCCTAACTTCATCACACCACCCAGTTTTCTGCCGTCCTCGACTGCGCTTCCCTTCTCTTCATATCCATTCTGTAACCCTAATGGTCCACCGGTTATCCATCCGACACATTACATGGCCTGCCCAGCTCCCCCTTTTCCGCCTAATGTCAACTAGAATATCGGTTATCCCCGTTTGTTCTCTGATCCACACCACTCTCTTCCTGTCTCTTAACGTTAGGCCTAACATTTTTCGTTCCATCGCTCTTTGCGCGGTCCTTAACTTGTTCTCGAGCTTTTTTGTTAACCTCCAAGTTTCTGCCCCATATATTAGCACCAGTAGAATGCAATGGTTGCACACTTTTCTTTTCAACGACAGTGGTAAGCTCCCAGTCAGGATTTGGTAATGCCTGCCGTATGCACTCCAACCCAATTTTAATCTTCTGTAAATTTCCTTCTCATGATCAGGGTCCCCTGTGAGTAAATGACTTAGACCTAGGTTCTAGACATTGACCTAGACATTGGAAATTGCGTACTTTTATAAAACAACAAAATTGTCGCATTTCCTGAGCACGCATTTAAATTGTCCTGCTCGCATTTTGTTTACCCACGATAGCAGATATAGACACAGGATAGTACAAGTAAAAAAGGAGAAAAAATGTAATTTCTCCAACAATATATTACACAGTTCATGTCTTTCAGCTTGACGTCGCCACCTTGAGTGCACTGATCGCCGCTGGCGCGTAACAACCCCTAACAAGACTCACTTGCAAAAATAGGTCATTCATTCATTTTTATGGAAATAAATAAAGGAGCAAGAAATAAAAAAAGATAAGTAAAGAAAGAAAGATAAAAAGAAAGAGAGAGGGAGACAGAAAAAAAAAGGGAAGCTACATTGATGATGTCCGTAAACCACTAAATGCTGAGCCAATTTGAGATTCGTTGTGACCGGTGTCGCCGATTCGTGCATCATTCGACGGATGTTAAAGCTATAAAGATATGGCTCTTGCGTCGTCATTGTTTACTGTTTCACAGCGTGGTCGCAAAGGCGTGAGGGCGTATAGAGGTTGTCCCATACAACTTGAGCCAAGACTTAAAAAATGAAAGGTGTTGGAAATAGCCTCAAGTAACTCGGGCTATCTTTTATTTTCGCCATAATTAATTATTTAATTACATTTAATTACCCAACTTTTTAATTCGCAGCTTAAGACCGCAAGTGTGATACGCAAAGTTGTAGAGCACGTTCAAAGACCACCAAATAAATTGTTTTGTACATGATATGTCGCACGTAGTTCTTTTGTCCGCTTGCCAGAGAAAGCCCGTCAAGTGCGAAAGAAACCACGTGATGATGCGCTTTCCCACTGCTATTGTGCTGCGCTCAAGCGTGCAATGGGTGAACAAGCACGGCCGCAGTCCGTCTATGGCTTTATCGCCGCGTTATCGCATCGTCATGCGACAAGAGCTCGAAGCCCAGATGCCTACAACTAAAGTCCCTATATAAGAAAAGTACCGCCATCTACTCTTTCCTCCGCCACCTCCTCTCCTAAAGCGCTTGCTTTTTTCTTTACTTTTTGCTTGCGAAAGCCAAGTCGACGGTGGCGCACCTAGAAAGTCCAGGTTGAAGCTTTTAGGCCGGGCACGCGCCGCCGCCGCCGCCGGCGACTGCGGCTGCGCAGAGGACTTTCAACATGGCTCTGAGGCGGAAAAAAAGAAAATATAAAGAAGTGAAAAGCGCGCGCTATCATCTTCCAATCGGAGATACAGGAGAGAGAGACAAGCGGCGTTTATCAAAGGATGGCGGTACTTTTCTTACATAGGGACTTTACCTACAACCGACATAGCGCCCTGCCGCTTCCCTGTGTCCACAGTCGCACTGCGGCTGTGCTTGTTCACATCGCAAGCTTGAACGCACCACAATAACAGTGGGCAAGCGCCCGAAGTGCCTTTTCTTTTTGAAGCCTTGGCTCAAGTTACGTGGGACAACCTGTATAAGCCACGCCTAACGCGAGAGACACCGCGCACGACGCCGTCCCGAACTGATGCGCAGCGTTCGGTGCCCCGGAAAAACGGAGGCGGCAGGGTGCGCAAGTCTCTCAGCGCGGAGATGAGCTGCAGTGAAAGAGAGAGAGAGAGAAAAAAAACTACGAAGAAACAAGCGTACTGCCTTCCAGTCGCGCGTGACTCCCACGGCCATGGACACACCAGCGGGATCAGCGAGGAATTGCTGTGCGATATTGAAGGAATACAAGGACAGCCACTGCCTGAAAACAGATGTTTTTCTGTGTGGCTTCATACATGTGTAACAAAAATGAAAGAGCCAAGACGACCAGCAGGAGGATTATGCAGAACGGCCAACGCGCAAGGCTGTCTGGACCGAGCGCTGTGCACTGCGGATCGTGGCAGGCAGGTTAGGCAAAAGGAAAGAAGAAAGAAATATAATTGAGTGGCCTTTGAAGAGACGCGTTGGAAATGGTGAGGCATCGGTATACTTAGCAGAAGCCCTTGCAGTCTCTGTGCTAATGTAGCATACAGACCCGGCAGAATCATTGCAGCTGGTGCGTCAGCTCACCGGATGAGATGCATGCCAGCTTCGTGCGACTTGTGCATCTATACCGTCGTATACAGACAGAGAGAGAGAGAGAGAAAGAGGCAAAGGAAAGGACAGGGAGGTTAATCAGAGATTTTCTCCGGTTGGCTACCCTGTACCGGATGAGGGGTAAAGGGATGCGATAGGTGAGATAGAGAAAAACAATTAAACACACACGCACACACGCACACGCCATTCTTTCCATTATTTTCATTATTTTTCCGATGCACTGGCCGGAGCGATGGGGTGGTACGATGAGAAATCTAACGGTGATTTACCAGGTTTGAGAAGTGGAACCAAGCTCGGAAGGCTTTTTTCGCTGCGTCGGCTCTCGAAAGAGGAATGGCAACGCAGTTGACGCCGTCATGGGCACATCGGGCAGCTGCGTCCGCTCGATCATTGCAATGTATGCCACAGTGACTAAGCAACCACTGATATATCGTGTCTTTAGTCAACTATGCGATGGGGGACTTGTCTGATCTCTGCGCGAGCTGCTCCTGTGATTTAGAAGAGCTATGAATTGGGCTAGTTGGTGTGTATTCATTTTTCTTGTGCTAAGTACTGCACAGGACGCAACAGGGAAGAAAACAACACTGGATATGAAGCGGACAGGAAGTGACACAAGGGAGCGCAAACTGGTTTATTGTCAGATCATACCGCAGTATTTAAAGCACACAAGGACGCATTGCGACTGCGTCAACTATGGTTATAGCAGATCCTCTCAGATCGCGTTCTCACGTATCTGGTTGTTATTATTAAAGTCCCTATATCGTAAAAGTACCGCCATCTACTCTCTCCTCCGCCGTCTCCTCTCCTAAAACGCTTGTTTTTTTTTTCTTTACTCTTTGCTTGCAAAAACAAATCGACGGTAGCGCCCCACGAAAGCCCCCGTTGAAGTTTTGAGGCCGAGCGCGCACCGCCGTCGCCGCCGCCGGCGACGGCGGCTGCGCAGAGTGACTTTCGACATGGCTTTGAGGTGGAAAAAACAAAACAAAATATAAAGAAGTGAAAGCGCGCACTATCATCGTCAATCGGAGATACAGGAGAGAGAGAGAGAAGTCGCGTTGTTCAAGGGATGGCGGTACTTTTCCGAAGGTATAGGGACTCCAGTTATTATTCTATCGGTGCGTTCTGTGTGTGTATGCATTCCTTGCGTCAGTGATTTCAGCTTTAGAGAGCATGACTGAAGGCGTGCTCACGCCAGTTATTAGTTTGCGCTCCCCTGTGTCACTTCATGTCCGCTTCATATCCAGTGTTGGTTTCGTCCCTGTTGCGTCCTACAGTACTTAGCGCAAGAAAAATGAATGCTTGTGATCCATGGCTCCATGCGGAGAGTAAACTCTGGAGGGCTGCCTTGGAGTCACAGGAGATTGACCATGGATGGGGTGGTTCCTCCAGAATGAAATGAAGAGCCGCACGGAGGGCTACCAGTTCAGTAGCTGTCGTTGATGAGACACGTGACGTCTTTAGCTGTATTCTGACGGATCTTGCTAGAATCACCACCTGCGGCAGGTCTGGATTCTAGCAAGATCCGTCAAGACATCTTCAGTCCAGCCAACCACTGGTCTTCGAGCGATAAGCAACGGGTATTAAGTCGCGGGTGACGTCACGGCTAGAAACCGCTCACGCTCAGGCTCGCTCGGCTGCCGCGTTCTCGCTTCGTGCGTGCTAGGAAGTCAGTACGCGCGAGCCATGCTTCCTTTAGGCTGCGTGATGCTCTCACGCCTGAAAAGCAGTTAGAATATTTTTTTTTGAAAACTGTTGAAAATGTGAGGCTTAAATATTGAAAGCTGTGTAGAGTTTAATGTGTCTACTGCTCTTGCAATGCGGATGTATGTACATGACGTATGTCAAGTAACATTTATTTAAAAAAGAAGGCACGCCTAATTCAGCTTGTAAATATTTATACGATATTTCGCTCAGGACCTGAAGTTTACTTTTATTACTTAGTTAGGGCAAGCACTGCATTTTACACGGAACAGCATCCTTGCCATTTGGAGTGAACACTGTAAACGTGCATATAAGATGGATACTGCCTGCAAACCTTCCTTCGAGCTTCTATTAGTCTGATGAGTTGTTCTAGTTAAATATAGACACTGTAATATTGCGAACAGCCGCTAAGAAAAAGCATTGTTCAGGGCTCTCAGGACGATTGCGTGTCATATACAGTATATAATTTAAGAACACCTGGACAGCAAATGCCTCAAATAAAAGTGTTGTGTTTAAGAGTAAGCTCTGACTCAGGGCCAAGTCTCGCTTTCCAATTTCAAAAGAGGTAAAACGCAGAAATTCGTTCATGGGGCAAACGCTTGACCTTTTTGAATGAAATTTGCTGCATTTGAAAGAAAAACTTAAGCTCTAGCAGGTCTCAAAGCAGAAGTTTGATTTACAAGCTGGAATCCTTTTACAACAATTACCGGAAATTAATACATAAGAAAATATAAGCACCAAGTTTACAAATTCGTAACTCTGCCCGCAAAAGAGATATATCGCGGTTCTGTGAATTGCATCCGTTAGAGTATCTCAAGCGGATAAATTGTGTAGACAAGTTTACCACTTAGGTGGAATTGTTACAGCATTTAAGACGGTTTTGCAAACGTTGTACTTACAAATTAGCGGTATAATTAAGACCGCGGTGTATAATACACAAATTTAGTTCACTTTAATGTATTATTAGGTGTAATTTACAAAAATGTGTATCTTTCCTTTATTGCTGATTTATGGAGTTGTAAACACGACAGTTATTTTTTTTTAAATTTTGCTATTTAAGAATAGTAAAAAAAATTGGTAGCATAAATTAAAAGTTCACTTCCTACAGTTACTAACTTTTATTGTTTTCGTTCAAATGCAACGATCCTGAATAAAACTGGTGCAGTAGTTGGCGAAAAATATGATTTCATTGTTCCCATACATTTAGATAGGAGCTCCCAAGCTAAAGCTTCCTTTAAAGATCGACAACCAGGCCAATAAGTACGATGGTATGGTTTATATAACGCAGCAGCCTTCAGTAACCCTCTCGTATCAGCACCAACTGGTCGTCGTTATGGTGAGGTTGCTATTACTCGCGAAACTCATCCATTCATTACAACTTCTAAATGAGACCACGAAGCAGTCATTTACAGTGCCAGTTGGAGTGCCTACGTTACATTCTATAGGGAGCAGAGCCGAGCTTGAGCCGCCTAAAAGAGGCAAACTTAAGTACCTTGGGCAGCGCAACGGCTCGAACAATCTCAGTTTAACTATAAAGATAACTATTCCCTTGGTTAGTCTACGAAGCGCCTCTGCATAAAGAAGACATCGCAAGCCTTCTATCAGTGTGCTCGATGTTGAACACCTCGGTAAATTATTATAATTTAAGTATGTCTCGCACCTCTAATAAAGCTTCGACTTGATATTGGCTGCCACTGTGCGGTCTCAGAGGCATGTCTGGCCCCGCAAAATTGGACCGAGCATTTGTGTCAGCTTTGCTAAACGAGCCTGTCATCGTCGTTTCTGAAGCAATATAAATATGTATATCACTGACTTCAGTTGAACGTGTAGCATTAAAAGAGAATAAGTATTGGCCGTTCCGTATGCTGACAACTGGCACTCTCAACTCGTTTCACTTTAAATTACTGCCTCTCATAGCTATCGTCAAGCAAGCTAGGTTTGGTAAGCAGTTCACAAAGCAAACGGCGCTGGCAGAATATCGATTTTAGTATTAGTTCCGTCCTCATGCTACTGCCAGACATTTCAGTCGACAAATTCAAGAATCTTGTGTTTTATTATGTATAATGGGCCGTGGCAAAGCAAGCTTACGAGTTAAAATCATGGTAAATGTTGTTGAAATTACATGTAGCAAGCATTTGCCACATGCTTGTTGCACCGCAGCAAGTATTCCGCTTGCCTGTTAGTCATATGTATGGTCCTATTTTTCACATTGTCCAGCTCAACTGCTGATTTAGTGTTTAGATCCACATATGAAAAGTTTGCAACGCACTGGACCGAGCTTTGACGGCCGGCACTGTAAGCGTCGCCATTGAGAAATATTTTGCTAAGCCGCTTTCATAAATATTTATACACGGAAACGAACGAAAAACTTATTTCAGAGGACCATCACAAGTGTACTATAGCGTAGAAAACTAGAGCGAACAAACGGAAGCACTAGACGACAGACGCGAGTACTGGCCCTGACGTCACGCGAGCGGCACTTGTAGAGCACCTGTAGACCACACTCGGGGCTAATCGGCTCTCGGCGGCCATGTAACACAGGCGGCGTGCGTTGTTGGTGTAGGGGACGAAGCCGTGGTGGCCAGAATTCAGACTGACCTGGATACGAAAAATCCCACGCATTAAGGCTTTCACGGCCGCAAGGGGTTTCGTCGTGCTTCTGATTAGACCATGGCCCTCTACTGCGACCTATATTATACGATTATTCAAAAGGCGAAATGCAATTGCAACTTTATCCAGCCAATCAAATAAACACAAAATAAGCAACTAGCCCTTTGCTGCCTCGATACGTGAGAGCTATAGAGGTTGAGGTCACAAAATAATGCGGAGTCGAGAATGTATTTTACTTGAAGTAAAATATCTCCCTGCGGATTAACCCCGCGCATATTGCGGACCAAACATCCGGCTGTAGCCCAGTACTTCCGAAGAAAAACGCACGATCTCCATTAAGGACAAGGCTGTACTTTTTGACTTCGCTATTGAGCCAATACGCATGCTCCACTGAATCGATAATGCTCCAATAACAACTAGGGGCAGGAAATAGAGATGGCCACGTGCTTAGCATGCTACGCCATAGGAAGAACGAAAGGTGATGTACGACATTTATCTCACCGCTGGCAGAAGCGCCTCCTATGTCAAGTTTAAAGGTCACTTGGCGAGATAACGTAAACTGTGCTGGACCCTGCTGTTGACTTATCTTGGATTTGGTCTGGATATAGCAGTTGGTTTGTCTTTGGTCCGAAAAATATGGAATGAGAACGATTCGTGAAAGTGAGAATTTATGAACCGTTGGTAGGAAGCTTTACTTAAGTACTTTTTGTAAGTCGCTATGAATTTATTCTTCCCCGAGTGTTCTTATTTTATCACATATCGAAGCACAGGAGTGGCCGACGTCTCTCAGGAGCTCATTACATCATGGAGGAAGGAAAAACTTAGGAAAGGCCCTGACGTCACTCTTTGCAAAACCCACGCGACACCCCATGTGGTGGCTGATCGAAACACGTGGTGGCGTGCAACGCGGAGTTAAAACAATTCACCGACGATTACAATACTCCATAATGCGAAATTTGAGCGCAGCTTTATAGGGATTTTAATTCCGGGATTTATTGGCTGGCGCAGACAATCTGTCTCGTGCGGCACGTTGCAGACGGAGCGAAGCGTTGCAAAACAAGTAACACTCAAGCACAACGATAGCGGAGAGCAGAGTCGGCGATCGTCGAAAATTTGATCGGTGGGTCAAGCGCGTCGGCTTTTATACATGACTCGTCGAAGGTTCCACTGTAATTGCTGGTGCCCGCGTCGCTTCCAGAAAGCACTAAACAATTCGCATCACGCAAACAATAAGATTACAAAAAGCTTTCGTGACAACAGCCAACCGAGAGCTACCGATAAAATTCGAGAAACTTCTGATATATGCAGGCGCGTCGTGCATCGAGGGATTAAGTGTAACGTTTGTTACCCGATGAAATACAGTGACTGAAGAAATATACAGAAGTGAACAAACGATGCGCGGTACTCTGGCGCCATCTCGTAGCGATCATCGGCACTACGCTTTTCTCTTTCATCCTTCGCTGTTGTGCTCGTTCGCTCGGTTACGCCGCTGCCGACGCTCGCCGCAGGAGCGGGCTATTAATGAATGAATGAATAAACTTTTATTTCCCTTTTTAAGAAAGGGGAGGAGCCGGGGGAGAGAGAGGGAGGTATGTGTGCTTAGTCTCAATACCTCAATTATGTTGCCAGACGTCCGCCTACCAGTCGTGGTAGGCCTCCGCTACCTCCTCAGCCCACCTCAGGACTCAGTCCTGTAGGGTGGGATCGGAGCTGCGCAGGGCAGTCTCCCACAGCTCCTCACTACTAATTAATGGTTTGAGGGTGCGGGGGGGGGGGATGCTTGATGGGGCATTTCCACATAATATGGGAGAGATCTGCTGTCTGAACAGGGAAAAAGCGACACTTGGGTGTCGCGTATGTGACGGGAAAGAATAAGTGCAAAGTGCGTGGGGTAAGAAAAGTGTGAGTTTGTAGTTGGCGCCACAATATTTCTCTCTGGCGCGTGCCGGGCCATTAAGAGCTGCGCTCTAAAATGACGCTAAAACGGATCCTCATCGAAGAGTTGGCAGAGGTATCTCGTATACAAGCCGAAAAGAATGGACAACGTTATTCTGCCACGCAAAATTTCATATTATACGATAAGATAGCCATTCTCGCCGGTAGCTCCGAGTAGCCAGTGACTGATCTAGTGGCGGGCAGCCATCTACTATTCCAAGAAAGAAAGTTCGCTTTCGGTGGGTAGGCGGTAATTTGACGTGGTGAGTTTTCGTGGTTTTGTGACTTTACGTGATAGGCAGTCGAAGTGGGCGCAGCCAGAAAAATTTTAACCAAATGTGGAGGGCTAATGGCGAAAAAGGCGTAGAATCGGAAAAAAATGTTTGTTCGGCCAGATCATGCATAATCAGTGTACACACGTCACACCAGATTTTTGCAGGTTTCGTGAAGTCGCGTGACAGACAGGTGAAGTGGGTGTGGCCCGAAAAGTTTTGACCAGTCGTAGAGGTCTGATCTTAGAAATTGAATAGAAACGGATTGGAGTAGCTTTGCGTTAAAGCGCCCCAGCCCGAAATCTTTAGAACAAGTGCCGTTCTTTCCACCAGCTTGATGACATTTGGATTAGCTTGAAGGCCAATCGACTAATGTACTGATCGCTGCTTAGAGAGAGGAAATGTGAGATGCAGAAGCAAGTTTACGTTGGAGGCTAGTCATACACACGCTCGGTTGGCTGTTCTGTATATACTAGGGGAAGACGGGACAGAAATCACGTTCAGCAGCGCAAACACCTGGACGGGTTCGTAACGATGTATTGCTAAGGGATGTGCCTTGCTGTATCTTTCCGTGGCCTCCATCATTCGCGTATCACTTCAGCGATGCAGTGAACAGCAAACTAAACAGAAATGAACCAAGTAAGTGTATACAGACCATCTAGGGGACATACACCGGCACAGCCCCAAACGGTCGTTGAGTCCATCCAGCTGACTTCGAACATCCCTGCAGCACTTTATAGGCCTTGCGGAAGGGGTGATGTTCACAAGAGCGCGCTCATTCCTCATCGGAATGGCTGGAACACACATGTGCGGCTCATGCATATGTGAGGACACAATAGAACCGTTCTGGTGCTTTTTTATTTTATTGTTGAAATGCTCACGGTTAGCTTCTTCGAAATGCGATAAACCGTCAGGGCAGAAGTACAGTTTTAGACACAAAAATTACTTCACCTGTCTAGAACTGCCTAGGAAATTTCGTTCGAGTCATTGTTATGTGAAGTGGGAAGATAGCTTTTCTCGCAAGTATATTGTTACTCGATGCGTAGCTTGTTTCCTTGAACAAAAGGGCCCTTGTGTGGCAGGTTATAACAAGGCCAGATACTGGTGTAGGGTACCCTCGGCGACGCGTTCATCCGGCTGTAAGCGTTTTAGATGGTGGAGTGTAAGCACTCGGGAGTCGTCGAAATTGTATAAGGTATTCTCCGTGAAGTCGGAGCTAGACGTCGCATAATTCATTGATAGAGTCTGCAAGAAACAATGATCTGTGCATCTACAAGAGAGAATCCTGTTTCTGGACATCAAGCAAACTTTGGACTTTGTTTAAACATCACAGTCTGAGTAAATGATAAAGCCCACGAGCCTATGGAAACATTTTAAACAGAACAGAAAATGCAACCTATAGTGCCAGTGCTAGATCCGACAGTTTGTTGTTGGAGGCACAAGCTTCTAGTTAATAAAGGAAATTAAAAAAAGTAGTCCCAGTACTAATGCAGAATACACGCGTTAAAGTTGTATTCTTGCGATGAATTCAAATTTCATTAAAAATGTTGGTAACGACGCATGTCCGCATCTTTTCCTCAACCGTTTTTCCTTTTTGAGCCGCTATAAAGACGTTCAGTGGGAGTAACCTACCGCGTCTGGAACCCTGCGCATGCCACCTCAAAATTAGGTTTGATTCGGCGGCAAAACAACATAAATGTGGGGTTCTGTGCGCGATTCTTGTTCTTTTTATTTATTATTAAAGCGTTTCTTCATTTTGGGTATTATTAGTGTGTATTTTTATTTTAAACAAAATTTATTTCTTGCATATAAGTGAAATCGTGTAGCCGGAGAAGTGCAGCTTCCAACCTCTCCCATTAAACCCCATTTAACCCCGTCTACCTAACATAAACAGCCGTTCTCAATAGGGGACGTACATGCAATGTTTATCGTACATTTATCTGGCTGCTCGGCTTTCTTTTTATCCTAAATTCATCCAATTTTCCCCCCTTTCATGCTCAGTGAACTGCCTAAATTTTGTCGATGATTGATATTATTGCACCGAAACCAGCAAATAACGCCACAGTGTCGACTTCGAAAACACAACGCTACAATTCTCTAGCTTTGTGTATGCTTGCGATTGGTTAACCAGTTTTATTTTCAATCTGCTGACACCGCTTATCGAGAAAAGGGTCATAAAAACTGACTCACCAATTGTTCAGTCAATCATGTGTACACTTTGAGATCGCCCCCATTGACCTTCCCCAAACGCGCAGTTGTCGAAGGCTTTATGCCCGCTTAGCGGAACATTACTGATGCAAGGAGGCGGCGATTACGTCTTGCACTCAAGCTGTAGCTGCGTCGTGCCGCTACTACCTCTACGTTGCACGTCCACTGACAGCTCAGTGCCCGCATATCGGCGAACACCATCGGCGGTTCGGTCGGTGTTCTCGGCGGCGACGATGAGAGAACGACGCACGTCTTCCCGCCTGGATGGCGACGCGCGGTTGCGCAACGTGCACGAGTTGTCGCGGTGCGAGCTTCCTTCGCGACGACCTGCTCGCCATGCAAATAGCCGAGCGGAGAATGTGTCGGCGCGAGCTCAGTGCTCCCTGCAGTGTTGCCGCCGAGCGTGGGATTTGCATGCGGCTTCGCACGGGCTGTGTCACCACCCGTCTTACCTCGTCGTTCGGGTAACTTATCTGGTGGGACACAGCAGCGTTTGCGTGACAACAGGTGTGCCGTGCAAGCAGTTGCAGATTAAGGTTGTTGTAGATGCAGGCTGGTGTCACAAGCAATCGGATACCAGAGAAACAAGAAGACTATATACGATATTGTAGATGGCCAAAACAACCTTTGCAATGCCGTTGCTGCACGGCTTGATCTATGACAGAGCCGATGAATCAGGCCTCGCACTATCATTACGGGCACGTAATGTCGCATTATCGCAGCGCTCATGCAAATCGGTCCGAGAAAGTATTTCACAATCCACGGCATCAGGGTGGCGTACTGTTGTGTTGTGGGCGGGAAACGAAAAAAAAAAGAAAGAAACTGAAGTTTGTTTTGCTTTTTCCGCAATAATAATAAACCTAGCTCGTTTCCGCCATGGGAACGAAATTAAAGTTTGAAAGGAATGAGCTTACAGCCTAATGTGATTTAGTGCTGTTCGTTAGCGTCCATTTAACAACCTACTCAATCACTTCCACCTTATTACAAACATGCCGAAATATAATGTAACAGCGACAATAAAATAGCTAGTGAATAACTGCTCATGCTACGTACGACCACGGGAAGCCCTTGAAGAGCCAAAGTTGAGAAACAATAAAGGAAGCGATTATTCCGCGCTTTCTAATAAATAACTTGGTTTAAGACAGCGTTCTTCGAAACTGAAGGTTGTTTTCAATTTACCTAATCAAGGAAGAACGGAAAATGAGAGTATGTTAACATTCTTCTCATCAAACTTCTTTTTTTTTCTTTAATGAAATGTCTGATAAAAAGGGCCATGTAACCCCCTCCCCTCACACGCACAAACACCCCAGGATACGCAAATATCTAAGTTCTTTAGTTTTTAACGGCTGCATAAAAAATGCAGTCTATGACATACCGAAATAGTCGCGGACTTTTGCACAACTTGGGTGGCGTAAAATACATCCTAAGAGGAAGCTTTAGCTCGTGGCTCCTGTCTAAATACACGGGAACGGAGAAATGGTTTTTCGCGGAAGCCATTGCACCAAATTTGATGAGGATTGTTGCATTTAATAGAAAAATTTAAATCTAGTGATTGTAGTAAGCGGATTTTTTATTTACGCTGTCACTTTTTGTAACAATTGGTGAACATAGTGAACATTAAAAAAAAAGCCTACCAAGTTTACAACTCCTTACCTCGGCAACGAAAAGTGATATCCGAATTCTGTAAACTGCACCTAATAATACAACTAAGGCGGACAAAATAGACGTATTGCACACTCCTCTGAAAAATAGCAATACCAGTTGATAGCTAGGACTTGCATAAATCCTTTGTAAACACTGTAACGAACTCACGCATGCTGCAAATTGGTATATGGAATTTGTCCACTTTAGATGCTCTAATAGATGCGGTTTACAGAACGGCGATACCTGTTTTTGGTGCACAGTTACGGATTTGTAAACTTCGTACTTCTATGTTTTTTTTAAGTGTACCAATTTGGGGCAATTTTCCTATAACATTTTAGGCATTAATCAAAATTACGCTTCATACAGTCACTAGAATTTAACTTTTTTTGTTTCTCAAATGCAACAAGTTTCATTCAATTTCCTCCAGAGGTTGTTTTATAAAAGAGTTCCTGCGTTTTGCATGTATTTGGATAGGTGGCTTCGGAGCAAACAAAACGTAGGCCCACATAACTATGGTTATGACGTTGCTCGTTGAGACCGCGACCATGCAAGCCCCTTGACAAGTGGTGCTACTGTTGTCATCGAACGGGAAACCACTTCTACAAGAATAAAAGCAAAGTAGTGGTTTAGAAGCTGCTGAAGAAAATGTTTTAGCTTTTAAAACAATTACTCTGTTAAATACTTTTCCCCGGCAGGGTTACGTGTTTACATGTCAACTGCCTGTTGATGGACTATTTTGCCAACACAGTACCTTTATAACGTCCTCTTGATTTACAAAAAAGGAGAGAAATACTATTGAGGACCAGGCTAATTTCCTAGGACGGCATTTCCCCAGATTTCAAGTTGATATAACTACAAGTACTCATGGTTAAAAATGATAATAATAAAAATACTCTGTCGAAAAACACGGCTCGCCCACCACGAGAGGAGAAAATGTAGCATAAAACTGGTCCATTTCATAAAAAAAAGGTGGGGGTGGGTAGGGGGTTCGGTGTGCAGGTAAACAAACTGCTTTGGGACTAGACAATTTATTCATTTGTCAAGTTTGCAACTAATGTTTAAGCTGAATTTTTAAAGAACGTTTTAGTCATCAATGCAATACACATAGCATAGAATAAATTTGTCGTTATCCCATTATTGAGGACTGAAAATGGCCTTACACTGCTTCGCAGTTACCAACTAATGTGGCTTTATGAAGGTGCTCTGTGCCGTAGATAATCCAGTTAGACTCGAAAACACGGGTCATGAAGCCTTGTACTTGTGCAAGCAACAATGTATAGCTGTTTTATTTGACTGACTGAAAGCGTACGACATTATTTGGAGGTTTGGGAGTCACAAGCATAGCAGAGAGTAATTAAAGGTAGAATGTTACTGCCAGCATGCTTTTCCCCAAAACGTACATTTCAAGTGTGCGAACGCTTTCAAGTATTATGATGACACGGAACAGCCGCCGCCACAGCGTGGCTACACTGAGGAGAAGGAAGACGACGAGTTCCCGCTTGAGATAGCGTCGCCGTTTTGGCCTCCGTTATCTTCCCTGTAAATAAAGTGTAAATAGTCTTGGGCATCAGTTACACGTAACATTATTTGGTAACACGTAACATCTTCGGGGTGAAGATGAATTCTCTGGCTGGGACATTACCAGATGAACCGTACACGTAAGTTCCAAGACAGGTTCCTAGACAAGGTTACGCCTAAGTGTTTATATCCACGTACTTCTTTTATTATTAAGGGAGTGTATTTTAATGGCCTCTTTTTACGTGCCAGAGGCAGGAACACAGTTTCGCCTGTGTTCAGTATCATCTCGCATTCGCTACATTCGAGTACGCTGTCCTCAGCGCTTTAGCGCTGAGGGCATTTTGGACGTATAAAGTTGCAAATGCCTTAAAAAAATTACATTATTACATAAATATGGACAGCCGGTACAGCAATAATAATGATATTGTCCCGCGTTTGCCCTAAATAAGGAAATAAAGAGTTAGACTCGTGGCAAAGTTCTGGCATTGACTGATTTTTCAACGTCACTGCAGCGGGACAATATCACTACAGAAAAAAAATTGGGGGTCCAGCAAATTGCCCCGGAACATTTCCGATGTTATAGGGAGACCACTCGAGTGATGACCCCCACCCCCTCCTACTCATACATGCACGAACTGTTAGTGCTCCTTCGAATGTTTTTCTTTGTTTTCAACGCTTCAACTTAAATAAATGTAACTGTGTCCTGTCTTCAGCTCCCCACAAAGCGTGACGTTACACCTAAAACGCATGAGTACGCAGTCACTGAAGTTCATGGTGGAAGGGAGCAGTTATACTAGCAGTGCTCAGAGTATGCTGTGAACTCTCCCGATCTGGTCCCGCAAAGCCTCCTTCCATGCACGCAGACCACAATATCGCCCACACCCGGTCTCGGTGCCACTATGAAGATAAACTGTTTGACTGCGCTTATTTCTGAAAAATTTAAGCAATAACTTAAATAATTTCCTAATTTCGTGTTGCCTAATGTCCACCGGCTGAGACTGCGACCACTGTCAGGCCAAATCGGTCTGTGGCTCCTTCACCGATTTTCAGACCTCCGGAGAGCGTCGGCGGGAAAGTGCGTCGCATTTCTCCTCTGGGGTGGCCTCGATGTGCGCTCGTGCGCTCACTGCTGTGCCCGAGGGGCCCGGACGCCGCGGTTGGGAAGCGCCATCTAGCCGCGCGACTGCGAGAGTGCCCAAGGAAAGTGCGTTGCGTTCTCCGTACGAGCCGCTAGGAAGCCTTTCCCGCACCGTCGTCGAGAGGCATTTACAAGTGCCATCCACCTGCTCGGGAAAGCGCTTCCCTTGTCAGCCAACATCAACAGCTCGCACATTAGACCGAGCGGGCAAATATTGGCTCGCTGTTACGAAGGGGTGGTGAATTTTCCTTCCTCTGTCTCCTTTTTTAAACCTTTCTTGGGAATGAAACAAATCTACTCTAAACGTATTCTCTGAATATTAGACGGATCGCCATCTTTGAAATGAAGGCTACGTGCCGACACTGAAACCATGCGCGTGTCAATTAATTTTTTCATTCCTGAATAGTTTTCTTGCAAAATGGCGCTGAAAATCTTGTGAAGAAAGTGCGTGAGGGATGTCCCAGATAACCTAACATATTGTGCGCAAGAGACAATCCACTCTCGATTTCTGTCACTTTGGGCGCCTCCACTCGAACCCTGCGTCGTGGAAGGGCTTGATAGATAGCGGGCCACTCTAGTATAGAGTTTTTTTTTTTTTTTAGACAATGCAGATTTTTTTAAATAAAAAAGTTTTGATCGCAGTGAACATGGCGTTTTTTCAGTTGAGTTAGTAGGCGAGGCGGACATACTTTGCCGCTAATAACGTGAGCTTCAAAAGACTATATATTGCTACATGCTATATAGTCTATGAAGACTTGCTATATGTTTATTTTCATGCGTCACTTTACCAAAAATGCTAGGCAATTGAGAGAAAAACCTGAATACGAATACAATTCAACATCATTTAAACGCGAGTACTGTTCGAGGACAGTCAGGCGTTTAGCCAGTTTTTTTTTTTTTTTTGCTTTCCTTCATGAAGTGTTTGCGTTCCTTTTGCTAAATCGCATCGTTTTCTTTGGCGATTCATGCAGTTCATCAAACGGGGCAGGACAGCCTTTAATTGCAGCCATTTCTCCACGAAGGGCTTGCAGATCTTTGGCCAGTTCAGCACAAGTCGGCAGGATGAAATTTACCCGTTTAGCATAAGAGTAATGATAACCAAAGAGAATAATGGCAGCCGTGATTGCCGTCAAAATCAAGCTTGTATTTGCAAAATAGCAAATAAAAACGAGCCTGTAGGGAATGAGTACAAATGTAAGTGCTTGCGCACCACAAGCAATGCTGCCAAAATAGTGGGCGATAAAGTGGAACACGTGGTACACGCTTTTTTTTTTCGGTGACTAATTTCTTTACTGGCAAGGCTGGCACTAAATATGTCGACGACGGACTCTTAGAACGGTGCCTCGTTGAATGAATGAAAGGGCTTAAATGAATAGTTGCTGCAATAAAGCAGTGTGTCAGGAATCACTGGTCTGCATAAAAAAAGCGAAAAAGAAAGACAAAGAACCCGCTACGTAGTATTCCACAGCGCATGGAACGAAGGAGTGTTCAAGGAATACACGAGGCAGTCGCTTTTAAAAAAAAAACTAACAGGATATAGCAGGTCGCAGTTTTGCGATACCCCACAAAAATCATCAGAGGCATAATCAAAGTCGAACACAAAATAAAAATGTGCTTGTGATCACAAAAAGTCAAACAGAAAGTCAAACAAAGTCGTAAATTGCTCAAAGAAAAACGAAAAACTAAGAATATAAAGAAATAAAAAATTTAATGCCGCAGGACCCAGCTCGGAATTTTAAATAAGAAAGTCGTTTCTCACGCGTGCTTTGGCAGGTGCTGTGTTCGAATGGCGCCAGATTAGACTCTTAAGTTCTAGAAATAGCGTACCCAACGCCCCACTGCCCTGCTAGCGCTCTTTTGTATGCCGAGTGGTTTGCGTTCTTTAACTTTGGGTGCGCAAAATTTAAAACTCCCTATTTGGAGATGAGTTGCTCAGCGCCTTCTCTTGGCTTCCTTGACGAGACTTGTGTGCGAGTCATGTGGAGATTCGCCTTCGTGATCGCATTAAAGTCCCTGCGGCAAAGCATTTATCGGGAAAGCTTGCCCCGTTATGCGTGTCTTACGTCATACGCAACCACGTTATACACAATCTTTTATCACCATCACAAACTGCTGTAAGATTTGACATTAAGTTCTTCGATCGCAGACGCTACGTGGACGCTGCCAAGCAACTGAACTCTGCTGCTTAGATAAATAAAGAGTTGTTTTCGTAAACAATGTGACTAACAATACTTTCGCTGCTGCGTTTGCTCAACTAAGCCAGTCGAGAAGAATACGCTGGACACCAGTGCTCTGGTACATCAATACAAACACACCACTGAACTATGTTCACATGCATATTTTTCTAACACTTAGAATCTCTAGGGACCTGAATGTTCACCTTTGTGGAGAAGATAGCGCTATTGAAACGATAAAAACTGAACAGCAGAACACAATGACTACTGCAGGTCGCTGAACTGCTCGATTCACCAGCGCTCTCATTAAGCCATGCCAATAATTTACGCCTAATAGCTACGTGTGGGCTAATTGTGTCTCGTGGCAATAGCTTCAATTTCGCATGAAAACAATATTACGTAAATTCCTTACATATACTCTGCGCTATAGCTCTTCCACAAAAAACATGTCATTCAGAATTTTCATTTAAGGAAAATAAGAAAGCTCGAGGACCCCTTTAACTAAGATACGTAGGAAGGGAATTCACGGCTAATAGCTTCCGCTAGACGTCAGACATAGCGCTGTGTTAATTGTGGCTGGGTGGTGCTGTGACCGCTGCCTCGCTGCTAACATGGTGGCCATCGAACGGGCGCTCCAAATGCTCTTTCAACCAAGGTACGGGTGTCATAGCTACGGAAGCATTGCTCCCGCACGTGTCTCTAGAAGCTCCGGTCGCTATGCTTCCAAATTAATTTTGTCACAAACTTATGTTCCACCCCTGACATCTTAGGTTGATCGAAGCGCAACGACGGAACCCGTTCGGCCATTCACTTTGTACTAATGGTTTCTGAACCTGTTTGCACCTCCTGATACTACTCATGTCAAAAAAAGAAGACAAAAAAACTTTTCAGCTTCTGGGTTTTACGTGCGAAAACCTGAATCTGATTATGAGGCACGCCGTGATTGCCGAATTATTTTCGGCCACCTGGGCATCTTTACCGTGCGTTTATAGAGCGTTTTCTTTTCTTTTTTTTTTTGCAGTCCGCCCACATAGGAAAGTGGCCGCCGTGGTGGGGATCGAACCCGTGACCTTCAGCTCAGCAACACAACGCTATAGCTAATAAGCTACCGTGACGGGTCTTTCTTTCGGTGAGATACCACAATACAGCCGTATGCAGGATACCCCTCCTAAGCGAGAAAGCACACCATACGTATCAATTAACTGCACGGGCGTTTTGGATGCAAATTACTACACCGAGAAGTACAGCTGGCCATTTCGTGCGTAATATTCCAGTCCGGCCCAATAACACATATTTTGCCAGATGAGCTAGATCGTTCTCTCTCTCTCTCTTTTTCTGCACTGCATTTCTCTGCATACTTGCGTGGCCACCTGTAGGTGTTTGCGACAGGGTATTCGCCCATCTCTCTGTGCGGTTGCTGCAATTGGCGGATGACAGCGATCCATATGTCAAAAGGGTATCGCGTTATTTGCGTCCGGAGGCAGTGTGGCAGCTCCGTTACAAGTTCCTTTCACCACCACCAACAGTCAGTGTAATCTCCCAGTAGTAGTCTCGTCAGCTGACGCTATACGTCGCCGGATGATTATGCAACGTGCTTCCTAAGCGCAAAAGGCTAAGCATATTCGAACGCACGCGCACTTTCTTTCGTTTTGAGACCATGTGAAACAAATTTGCAAGAGGCGCGACACCCTATTGCTTCTTTCTAGAATTTTTATGGCGATAGCAATTTTATGGACACTCAAAGAGGATTTCTGCCGTCGCCGTCGCCGTGAGGTTCCATATGACGTCAACGGCGATGAAATCGTCGCCGCGTGCCGGACGCTGTATGTGCGACTGAAAGGGGGGCGAGGGACGCGTGCTTTCACGGGGAGCGAACGCACAGCGGACAACAAACGCGCGTTCTGCGCCGTGCTCCCTGAAGGGCTGACCTCTCCTGAGGTACGTCACACTGCACCGGCGACGTCACAGCGTGACGTCACCGGCGCACGTGCGGTGACCCTGGTTGGCAAAAAACAGCCGCCGCCGGCTTTCTGCGTGGTGCAGTAGCGAGTAGTTGGTGTAGGTGGGCGCCACGTGGACGCGTGTTTTTATTTCTTTTATTCGCTTTTTTTTACGTGAACCTCCACAATTCTCTTGCCAGCCAGATTATCAGTAATGTGTGTCGGAGAACATCGGCGTGTGGTAAACTGCGTGATGAAAATATGGCGACGCTGGGCCTTTTTTTACTTGCGAACGTCAACCACGTGGTGCTGGTCTGTGATGGATTGTGCAATGAAGAATATCGGCTTTTCCATGGAAGTGTGCCACATTTGTTGTGATAAAGTGTGCGGCGAGAACAGCGACGATATCGGCGTACCTTTGCGTAGACATTATGTGTGTGGGTGTGTGTATGTGTGCCCGCGCGCGCGTGGTGTACTACGCGATGAGCAATACATCTCGCGTGGTCTGTGGACGCGTGTTGGACGCGTGTTGCGTCTAATAAAACCAGTCGGAGTGATCAGGCTCTGATAGAACTTGAGGACCCATAATTTTTTAACAGGTGAGAATGAATGAGACGTGATGATTAGGAAGCGCATGTATTTCGGGGCCATTCGTGCTGAGTGCAGAGAAAAAAAACCTTCGTTTGAGCATAATCTATCGCCTTAGACGTATGACTATAAATGAGCTCCTACGATGTTTTGACCACTGCCGAAGCTGCGTGTTTACATTTAACCATGGGGAACGCCCAAAAGGCAAACCACTGAAATTATTTAACGCAAACTTTCTTTTTTTTTTCGTTATTGGTGTATTCGCCTCCATGGCAAGGACTTTATGCCATGATGATGCACGTAAACATGCAAAAGTTGGGTCTTGTAAAGTTGACAGCAGCAAAGGAAGTAGCATACACAGTGAAGTTACCGCGCAACGGATTATGTACTTATGCCAGATTTTGCTTTGTACATTCACATAAGCAATACTAATAATTAAACTTAAATTATGGTGTTTAACAACCCTAAGCTGCACATCGGCTTAAGGGGGATAGTGTAACGAAAGACTCCGGATTAATTTTGTCCACCTAGGGTATCTTACCATGCTCCTAAAGCAGAGTAATAAGTCTTTCTGCATTTCTCCCTCATCTGAATTTAGGCGCCGCTACTTGGTACTGCTCCACTGAGCCGCCGTGTAGTTGTAGACGAAGTTCATGTTGTATATTGTTTAAAGCTACAGTGTAAGTGGGGCGCAAATCAGTGCATTCACGAGAATGCAATACAAATTTGTGTTTGAAGAGCAGTCATTTAGCGAAATATCACTTTGTCACCGCGAAAATGGGCATCATCTGTCGTTTTCGAGGAGTAATGCATTTTTGTGGATGTTTGATCTACAGAGGAGGCGCACTTTTAGGAAATCACGACACGCTGACTTACGGGAACCATGCACTTGGCAACAACGCTACGTTATTGTACCGGTAAAACGGGGACGATTATACCCTTATACTTCCTAAGCACAGTTCGTAAATGCTCTCACTTCAAAAAACAGCAATATGCCGGACTTGCGATCACGTCAGTTGATATACAAGCAGCGCTCTTATGCAGAGAGAACAGCTCGCATGAACGTTTTTTGCCAACCAGCACCCGCTTCGGAGGAGCGGCAAAGGGGAGGGGTCCCCGCAGTGACGTCACGCTGTTTGCAAACAGGGAGAGGTCTATTAATTGTCTCTTTCCTCCTTTACAATTACCATATATATAGAGCAATTGCGACTTCTTCCGTCACGCGAAAGGTCGTGGGTGGGGGGGGGGGGAGGGAGGGAGGGAGGGGAGGCGACGTTTAGCTGCGGCACCAAATGCGTATTTATATAAAAACTTTGCGAGGCGAGAAGGTGGTAAAGACTTCCGACGCTGCTCGATGAGTTTCCCGTTCTGATCTCGTCGATTTCGAAAACCTCCAAGCCGCTCCCAGAGACCCTGGCAACAGTCACCAACGCCGCGCGCGTTCGGTGCGAACGCGGGCAAAACGGCGATAACGTCGACAACAGTTCTGCGCGTTGCTGGTGCTGCTGCATGTCCAAGTTTATACAGCTGATAAAACTACTATCCTTACTCCGCATAGCTCTCGCAACTGATGCTTCGCCTTTCGGGTGAAACTGCGACATTTTTAATATCTGTGTACATGTGACTGAATGTTTTACAGTGACTCTTCGACATGATACTTATGTGACCTCGGTACGTGCTCGCATTGCTTGTGGGTAAATGTTGCAGCAGGAGATACACCTTCTGCAAATACGATGCAATTTTCTGTCCTGAGATTCCCGCTTTGCCACCCCTCAACCGTGCATGCAGGCGAAGAAGGCCTCGAAAGACAGTGCATTTGCTGAGCAGCGAATTGGCGCTGTCGTCCACTCACTATGTACAACGGTCCGCTGATGCTTCAGGTGTATTTGATTTTTTGGAAATTACCAACTTTAGATATACTAACAGCTACTTGCTCAGCCAATCGTGAGGAAACCTGAATAGTCAATAACCCCCGGGAGACGATGTGACAACTTCAGTGGCGGATCCGTGGCGAGGGTGTTGTGCTGCACAAAGCAAGGTGCCCGGTTCGACACGTGGCAGCAGCGACCACATTACAGCGGGCGCGGAATGCAGAGGAACTGGTGTGCTTAAATATTGGTGTACGTGATATGCAGGATGGCCAAAATTAATCCGAAGCCTCGCCCTACGCCCTGACTATTGGCCCATAGTGCCGTTTTGGAGCATTAAAACCCATCAACTACCACTACGAAAATATTTAAAAACCAACCAACAAACAAACAAAATACAAAACACACCTACACAGTGTCACGCGGAAAGAAACACTAGTCACCGGAATTGCAAAAAAAAAAGAACGACAATCGTTGTTACCAATGTACTATTTACTTTCTTGGCGTGCTTTTCATTCGGATTTCCGTTCAAGTTGATCTTCTTACAAACCCTTTTATCACAATGTAATCTTACATTAAAACATGTGGTGGGTCCAAATTCTTTGATTCTGTCTGTCAGCTCTAATGACTGTTACAATGATATAATTATAGTCGCTGGAAAATCTCTGCGTCTTACGCAGCTTATCACAAGTCACGTCAGTTGGCAGGTAATCCATGAAGCGGAGTTTGTGTCATGTATTCTGGTACGGTCCTTGCGGAGAAACTAAGTGATTGAGCCATCAAGGAGGTACAAAATATGGACTCTTACACCTTATATAGCCTTTATGAGGAAATATATCTTCACGTTCTGCGTGAATGTTAACAAAATAAAAAAAATGAAAGCCTCGATCGCAATACAGCTGCCGATATTATTTATAAAAGCCTGGATCCCCAGTAAAACACGACTAGCTTCTTAAGAAATTCATACTTTAACTTCGTTAATGAAGCCCCTAAGGGATAAAAAGGGTGTTTTATTGTTAAAGCTTGTGGGCCTTATGTGTACCCAACTCAATCAGGGGATAAATGATGAAAACGGGCTTAACTGCGTAAAATTAAGCATCCATTTTTATGGTACAAACTCTACAGGTAGAGATCCATTGCTTTGTCGCAAGTTCTGCGGGTACCTCCAGTGTAATAATTTATTAAATGGTTTTCCCACCTTAAAGTGATATGCGGGACGTCGTATAGTCGAAGGCTTAGAATGTGTTTTGGATTTACCTACTCCCCCTGCTTCCTAATACACACAGAGGTCTCAATCAATTGCCTCATCTGCACTGATCGAAGCACCATAGGAATGCGGGGGCCGGGAGTCGAACTCGCGTCGTTGCACTAAGCAGCAGGATGGTTATATCGTCACTGGGTCACCATCGCGACCGCCCTTTTGGGGTGCTTGCCTTGCAGTCGCATAGCTACAGAGAAAGCTCTACTTCGGACAAGTTTAACTGAGTCATAACTGGTCAGTACAGCTGTAAGACACCCGCGGAAAGGCACACTTGGTCGCTGTATATAGTGTCGCCTTTTTCGGGAGTGAAATTAGAATCTCTCGATTCGGGGCACGGAGGAGGAGGAGGAAACAACTTTATTTTGTTAATTTGGCTTAGTGAGGGGTGGCTACCTGGCGATGCCTTACAGCCACCTCCTCGGCTCTTTTGATGGCCCGAAGTTGAACCTCCAGGCTCGGGTTGAAGAGTATCGCTTCCCACGCTTCAGGCGAGGGAGTGGCCAGGAGATCTGGTGGGTGGGAGGGATCTTTCCTGCAGTCCCAGAGAATATGATTTAAAGAGGCTATGGACCCACATAATGAGCAGTGTCGGTATGTCAAGTCAGGTTAAATGTGTGGGTATATTTGTGGGTTGGTAAACCAATGCGTTTGGAGTCGGCGCCAGGTGACTTCTTGTCCCTTGGTGAGCCTGGCATGAGGTGGGGGTTTTGTCCGTCTTGCGAGGCGGTAGTTTTGCGCAAATCAGTGCTCCAACGGCGGTGCGAGGTAGAGAAAATGAAGACAGGAAAAGAAGAAAAAAAATTAATCAGGCACTAAAAGGCTTCGCTGAGGCTCTGGCGACAACGTATGACGTCCGCGAGGAATGCTTCAGGGTGAATCAGCATTGAAGTAGAAAGCCCATTATCCTGGTGGACGGCACAAAGAGCGCTTCGTATTCATTTGCAACGGCGCTTGGCTCGGTTTTTCCTATTCGGAGTGCGATTAGTCTTCATTTGGGGAGCGGTCGGGACACGTGAGACAGGGTGGCGCTCATCGGCTTAAAAATAAAATAAAATGATAATGAGATAAGCGGAGTCGGCGATAAACGACGACGAGCGGGACACGTGCCACTTGCCGCAGTCGGAAAGGCGAAAGGCTGCGTGCAGGTTTGCATGCCCTCTGACGAGACTAACAAGCGCCCTCTGCCGGCCTGCTTCTTTGACCTGTGCCATATAGAGGTTCTTCGTAGAAGCCTGACGACTAGTAGAATAATAATAATAATAATAACAATAAAAAAAAACGGTTTGGTAGCCTCAAGCTCTCTCTCTTTTTTCCTTCTATTTTTTTTTCCAAAGGACATTTCACCGTATGTTTCATTTGCGCGTTCGTGAATCACGCATAGCGAGCAGCGCCAGAAACTCTTGGTTTATGACCCAGACGAGACGCGTATTGCTGCTGCACTTCTCCCCAATTACGCCTATACATCACGAAGCTCGTCATGCCTATCCCACTCGTGCTCCAAAGACATTTTCGGTCAATTTCTCTTTTGAAACTACGTTCTTGCTGCGGCTGTGTGCGAGTCTGCCCAAGCAGGTAAGCACCACCGACATGCTGCTTCCGCGCACGTCTTGCTTTTGCATCCCGTTAACGAACCGGACGTCGTTGCTATTTCGCATCTGCCTTCGCATGATGTGCCCTCGCTGTTGTCTGCCTTTCCTCAGGCAGCATGGAAAACATGGACTATATGCGCGGTATTTTTTTGATGCGCTAGCCTTCCTCTTCAGATACCCAGCCAAAGCTAAGTGGGAGGGGGTATATCGGGTGTTTCAGTGAGCACTTTCAAAAATTTTTAAAGGTTGCCTGTGGCAGAAAGCAGAATTATAGTTCCCGAGCTGGTCTACTCGAAGAGGCGGACAATACTCGCACAAAAAATTAAAATGCATAATCGAATAATGAAAAAAAAAAACATTCACCAATTAAGATAATTGACTTACGGCCCATATTGCAATTTACAAATTCTAGCCGTGGAGTTCGCAAGGTGGATCCACTTGGCTCCACTTGGAACGAACTGAATTTGCCTTTATTTCATAAACACACAATTAATGGGGGATTTTAAGGAAAAGGTTGAGCAGAGCAACTTGACGGGCTCTAAAACCCAGTCTGGGGGCAGCAGCGGCAGGCACGGGCAATAATTCAGGACCGACAACACAAATAATACATTACTATACAATACAATGTTGGCTTAACTTGTGCCAGCAAAAAATGCGATATAAGAAAAATACTACCAATCAAAAAAGCCGAGCAAATCGCAGTTTTGCACATGAGCAACAAAAGCAGTGAAAAAAAATCGATCGTGTACAAATATCGCTGAAAAACTGATACAAACGCGAAACAGGACAAGAAGTGACATCGATGTTATTGCGCGTGAGTGTGTTTAAGAGGCGTGGTAAGCGATGATGTAGCATAGTTAGTGCGAGGACGTGGCACATGCCAGTGTTCAGGTGACCGTGTCCTGTATTCTGTTGTATTTCTAATTAACTGCGTTAAGAACGTAATGTATGACTGGTTTTGTTTCTCGTCTTTACGATAGGCTAACGACCGCCTAAAGTCTAGCAGAGAGTGCAGCGTGAGTAATTTCAGTTTGAAGAGAAGTGCAGTATGAGCATCTGCTGGAGCATTACAAATAGTACGAATTACCGTTTTTTTTTTTTTTTGAAGCAGAAATAATCGATTTATGGTGGTAGCAGACATCGTGCTCCACACCAGACAGCAGTAGTGTATGTGACTCGGGAAGAGAGATAGAAGTTTGACTTTGCGTGGTAGCGATTTTAAACTGAACAGTATTCCAGCTACTTGGGCAAGTTTTCCTGCAAGGAAGTCCATGTGATCAGTCCGTGACATATGACTATAAAAAAACACACCTAGCGTTTTTACAGACCAGACAAACTTAATTCTTGAAGACCCTATAAAAATGCCGGTCTCTAAGTTCACGCGTTTATTCTTAGCTTGAAATAAAATAGCTTTAGTTTTGTCAGTGTTAATTCTTAAGCCATTGTCATGTGACCATCTATGTATTTTAGCAAGGACAGAATTTGCGGTTGAAATTAAGCTTGCAATATTATTCGACGAAAAAAGCACAGTAGTATCATCTGCGTAGATTATATATTTTGGTTCACTATCCACAATAACAAGGTCGTTTACATAGACGTTGAAAAAAAGGGGGCCCAGTATGCTCCCTTAGGGAACTCCAACTTTTACTTGCTTGATCTGGGAGCAGATGCCATTCCGCTGCTTTAAATAAGATTTGACTATATCTAAAGTAATACCGCGAATACCGTAGTACTCGAGCTTCTTTAATAAATGTTCATGATTAATAGATTCAAACGCTTTACTGATATCGATTAGAATCCCGAGCGTGAGCTGCTTTATTTCAAAGTTTCTCAATATCAGTTCCTTTTGCTCTAGTAAGGCAAGCTGGGTTGACCTTCCTCTTAGGAAAGCATACTGACAGTCAGTTAGCAGACTGTGTTTTTGTAAGAAATCTGAGATACGCGGAAATATTGTTACGAAGGTGTGGGTTTATTTACAGGTGATGATAGATGAAAGCACATGAAGGGAGTAGCCGAAGGCGAATACTAGTTCGGTAGGATCAACCGCCCAGTTCAAGCGCGCGCTCCACACCACCTCTTGGTCTTCTTCTAACCTCCGCGCTTAGATGCGACATTTTTCCCGGGGACAGACGAAGCTCGCCGAGTGAGTTAAATGGATCGGTGATAGTACTGCTTGAGGCGAGCCACATGCAACTTGCGTCACGCGCGAGCGCCGATTATTTGCAGTCACTTGGGCGACAACGTAGCTTACGTCACTTAGACAAGTGAGAAGGACGAAGGGTCCAGAGTAGGTGGCGAGAAACTTGCGGTACAGCCTATTTTTTTTGCGAACTGATGTCCACAGCCAAACATAGTCACCGGGCGAAAAGCTCACGGGAATATGCCGGGCATCGTAGAGGCCTTGTGAGGACAATGTCCGCAGACGTGCGAGTCGCCGTGCTTCTTCTGCACGACACAAAGTGTGAACGATGGACAGGTCTTCATGAGGCTGGAAGGGCAGGAGAGTGTCCAGAAAGCTCCGTGCATTGCGAACGTAAGGCAAAAAGAACGGCGTATATCCAGTAACTTCATGCTTGCCAGTGTTGTACGCGTACGTAACAAAAGGCAAGACGGCGTTCCAGTTTTTGTGGTCAGCGTCGACATACATGGACAGCATGTTGGTAAGGGTGCGATTGGTCCGCTCAGTGAGACCATTAGTTTGCTGATGGTAAGGAGAGGAATACCGATAAGAAGAACCACAAAGCCGCAGAAGTCCTTCAACAACGTCAGCAGTAAATTGCCGCCCACGATCACTGATGACAACCCGTGGATCGCCGTGACGTAAGATGACGCGGTGCAGCAGGAAGGAAGAGACGTCAGCTGCTGTGGAAAATGTAAGTGCCGCGGTTTCCGTGTAACGAGTTAAGTAATCCACGCACACTATAATCCACCGGTGGCCAGATGTCTTCGGGAGTGGTCCGAACAAGTCAATGCCAACTTTTTCAAAAGGCGACGTCGGTGGCGTGCCAGGTTGCAAATAACCTGCAGGGCCAGTCGTTGTTTGCTTGTGGCGCTGACAAACAGCCCAGCTGGCGCCGTACTGCTTCGTTGTTTTCCAGAGTTTCGGCCAGTAAAACCTCTGGCGGAGCCGGTGTAGTGTGCGTGCGAAGCCAAGGTGGCCGGACGTGATGTCATCGTGCATCGAACGAAGAGCCGCGGGGCGCAGGTTTTCTGGCACTACTAAGAGCAATGGAGGGCCGTCGGCTGAGTAATTCTTCTTGTACAGCAAACCATTAGAAATAGCAAATGGCTGCCCTGGTGATTCATGCGCAGATTCCAATAAATATTTCAAGGCAGGGTCACGATGTTGCTCGCTCTTGAAGCTACTGAGGTCTGGGAAGTTGGAAGAAATAGAAACTAAATAGTCGTCGAAGTCATCTTCCTCTGCGCTTGCGTACGGTGACAGGAGGCGCGAGAGGCAGTCGGCATCCGTGTGGCATCGTCCACTCTTGTAGGTATAATTGAAAAGCTGTCCTCTTGAAGGCGCAACGCCCAACGGGCTAATCGGCCGGACGGGTCGCGGAGCCCAGCAAGCCAGCACACTGAATGGTGGTCAGTCACTATGGTGAACTCGCAGCCGTGCAAATACGGCCGGAACTTCTTAATGGCGAAGACAACTGCTAGGCACTCCAGCTCGGTGACGGTGTAGTTCTTCTCCGCTTTGGTAAGTATCCGACTGGCATAAGCGACGACATGCTGCCGATCGTTGAAGGTCTGAACGAGCACAGCACCAACACCAATACCACTAGCATCAGTATGCAGTTCAGTGAAGGTAGCGGGATCGAAGTGCATCAAGACCGGTCCGGAAGTCAGTAAAAACTTCAATTGCTGAAATGCAGTATCACAGGAATCCGTCCACACGTATGGCGTGTCCTTGTGAAGAAGGGACGTCAGAGGAGAAGCAAGCTGTGCGAAATTCTTGATAAATCGGCAGAAATATGAATAAAGGCCCAAGAAACGTCGGAGGTCTTTCACCGTCTTTGTTTGCTGAAGGTTACGAACCACCGCCACCTTTTGTGGATCTGGTCGTATTTCCTGGTTGTCAACCAGAAAGCCTAGTAGAAGAGCTTCACGCTCACCGAAGTGACACTTTTTGGAATTTAAAATAAGGCCAGCTCGCCGTATGCAGTCTAGCAGGATCGATAAGCGGTGATTATGCTCTTGAAACGTCGTGCCATAAATAATCACGTCATCTAGGTAGCACATACAAATTTCCCATTTGAGTCCGCGGAGCACTGTATCCATAAACCTCTCGAATGTCGCCGGAGCGTTGCACAAGCCGAAAGGCATAACGTTGAACTAAAAGATGCCGTCGGGTGTTACGAAGGCTGTCTTCTCCTTGTCCAAGGGGTGCATAGGAATTTGCCAGTATCCTGACCGCAAGTCAACGGAAGAAAAATATGACGCACAGTGGAGACAGTCGATGGCGTCATCTATACGTGGCGGTGGGTACACGTCTTTTTTTGTGATGACGTTGAGATGGCGGTAGTCCACGCAAAACCGCCACGAGTTGCCCTTCTTTTTGACGAGAATCACTGCAGCTCCCCACGGACTGTATGATTCTTGGATGACTCCTTTCCGCAACATTTCTTGAACCTGCTCGGCGATGATTTTCCTCTCAGAAGGCGAAACGCGGTCAGCACCTCTTGAAGGAGACGCCGCTCAGCAGAAGGCAGCGACTTGTTGATCATGCGCTCAAAGTCAAGGGTATAATCAGGGTAGGAATCAGGATGGGATTTCACTCCGGCAGGCGACAGTTCCACGGTTTGGACAGTCATCGTAGTTTCTTCGTCAAAGCTTGCCAGTTTAAGTCCTGCCGGCAGAGATATCGGTTGTGTTGAGACATTTACTGTCAACAAATGGGTAGAGCCGTCGACGGCGAGCACGAGGCAACGAGGCTCTATCATTTTTTTCTTGAGCACGTTGTTGAAATGAGGCTCGACCAGGGGCGGATCCAGGTTTTTTCTGAGGGGGGGGGGGGGGGGGGTCAGCTTCTGTCAATGATGATGATGATAGTAGCCTTTCTTATTTACCGAAATTCACCGTTTCTGCTCACGATGAACCCGCGTTTTATACGGTTAGCGCAACACCTGTAGCCCGCCGTGGTGGCTCGGTTAAGGCGTTGCGCTGCTGAGCACGAAATCGCGGGATCGAATCCCGGCCGCGGCGGCCGCATTTCGATGGAGGCTAAATGCAAAAACGCCCGTATGCTTGCGTTGTAGTGCACGTTAAAGAAACCCAGGTGGTCAAAATTAATCCGGAGCCTTCCACTATGGCGTGCCTCATAATCAGAACTGGTTTTTGCACGTGAAACCCCAGAAAGAGGAAGAAGACCTGTAGCGAAGCTAGGTATCGGTTTCTCCGAGCTTATAGGAAAGGGACGTTACCCAATACAGCCATGTGCTTGGCGGCTGTGCCTGATAATACAGGGTGTTCAAAACTAAGCTTTATGGTTTTCTTAAAATTAGGCACTGGGAGGCATGCGAAGACCACCTGTGCAAATAAGTTATGTGGCCAGGTGGGCACAAAGTGAGGTGATAATTATCACTGTGAGCAGCCCAATTAACTAAAATTGAACAATTATTTTTTGTCGACTGCGGTAAGTGGGTATGTTTGCATTGAAAACTTAGATGCAGTTGTGTTTCTACACAGTATCAGCCGGAAGAATTATTCTAGCGTGTCCGTGCTCCGAGATATCCGACTCCAAATTTCAATTGCCGTACTGCGCAGAGTTATCGAGTCGACGCGAGAGCGGTTTATGTTTTGTGTTGCCGTGGAAGGGAGGCATTTTGAACATTTTTAGGGCATTCAATCTTGATGGGTGAAGTGTTGTCATGAGATTTGTGCATGACAACACCAAACTTGAAGCGGCAGTATGAAATATTCGTTAGCATAGCTAAAAGGTTTCTGCTGTTGATGGTGCCGTTGTTGCTCTTGATTTCAATAAAACTTAGAATACTTAAAAATCAGCAGTCACTTTATTTGCGTAGCCCAGGCAAGGACCATGCCCGGTCATCTAGTCACCATTACGCACACGCACTGCCCTCCGGCTTCTCCGCTCGCGCCATTATCTCGGCATGGCAGCTGCCGCCATCATTTCAGGCTGCGCGGTTGCGTGTTACGACAGCGCTTACGGGCTCCTCGATTTTTTTCATTTCAGCAGCCAAAGCCTCCGCCCCGTTGTCAGACTAAACGTCGCACGCAACAGCCGCGTCACATCAGGGAGGAGCTTTGCGCCGATCCTCACTCTCTTGCAAGTTGCATGCGTAATCATGCGAACGACCATTAAAATTTGGAGTTGGATATCTCGGAGCACAGACATGCTAGAAAAATTCTTCCAAGTAAAACTGTGTAGAAACACGACGGCCTCTAATTTTTGAATACAAACACACACACTTACTGCAGTCAATAAAAAGTTAATTATTCAATTTTAGTTAATTCGGCTGCTAACAGCGATAATTATCATCTCCCTTTGTGTCCCCCTGGCCACATAACTTATTTGCGCAGATGGTCTACACGTGCCTCCCAGTGCCTAATTTTAAGAAAACTATAAAGCTTAATTTTGAACACCCTGCATTGTTTCTTAAAATAAAATTTGGGATGATCTGTTGCAGGTTCGTTATAAATGCGTAAGCACGCGTCTGTTTTTGGAGTTCTGTTGGGAAACCTTGATTTCCTTAAGAAGATTCTTCGTGTTCGGCTGATACACCTTCGTTTGATTTGGAGCACTAACTCCCCTATTCTCAAACAGCCCTCGACTCGAAGCTCTTCCTCCACTCCTCCTTGTTAAGCACAGCGCCGCCTCTCGACTGATAAAGACGCGACAATTCTAAAGAATTCCCGTGCATGATCATGAAGCTCAGTGACCACTTCTTTGGAGGGATGGCGGTGCTATCTTTCCTCTTAAGTCGAGGTGTTGTGTTGACTAGAGAAACGTTCTTGAATACGGGCGTAACGCCCCGCTCCAACGCGGCAACCACTACGCTGGGTGTTTACAATATGCGAATCACCGCGTATGAAGACTCACGACGCCACCAAAAAGAACAACTTTGTGGCGTGTTAGCCGAGAGCGCGAGCCAGCGTCTTCATGTTTTGTTTCCCACTCGACGTCATCCTTTTACACAAGGAGCGCATCTGCTCCCGTTTCTCTAACCACGCAACGCCATCCTAGGCCCGCGCGCTGGCGTTGGCCGCTGACGTCACGCACCCCCACTTCGCAGACGCGGCTCGAGGCTTCACCCCGCTCCGCGAGAACGCCCACTCAGCCAAACGGATCAGTCGGGTTTGAGCCTCCTATGCTTAATGTACGACAATAAAACTGCGAAGTTTCAATGAAAAACTTGTAGCATACGAACGGGACTGTGCTCGTGCTGGATATTGGCAACGTGTAACTGTGATCAGTTAAAAAAAGTTTAACTACAGTTAAAAAAAGTTGCCTATGCGTAGTTCTTAGTTTAGCTGTTATTATTTATATGTGAACACTTCAGCGAGAGATCTCTTTCACTAAGCAGGTTGGTCGCGGAACCGATGACAGCCAATGAGGCAACCGATGACACCCCGAGGGGGAACTAGGTTAATCAGGCGCGAAGGCGCTCGCGCGCACATCGGCGTGCTTGGCAAAAGGGACGTCCCCTCGTTCATTCGACGCCACCGACGGGACGAGTAGGGCACGGCCAGTCCCAGGAGGTCCAAGGTGTTCATGAGAAAAAATAACTACGGCAACTTCGGGACACCACACCCCTACGGAATACAACTAAGCTTGTGAGCGAGCTAGCTTTACTTTTACATGTCTGCTACCACTGGTACTCGCGAAAAATACTTTTGAAGAATGCTGGTGGCCATATTTTTTGCGACAGGGTCATCCCCCTGTCAGCTAGGGGGCGATGCAGAAATCTGAGGGGGGGGGGGGGGTCAGGACATCCGGACATCCCCCCTGGATCCACGCCTGGGCTCGACTAAACCATAGCAGGATCCCTTACGAGGACGAGAAGAGCGTACGGGTACGAACATTGCTGTCCGTGGAGGCTGTCCGACACCGAGGAAGCGTTCGAGGTATCATTGATGAATTCGGTCACGGGAGTACGCACGGCGCTGCGCAGAGAAATGGCGCCACTACCACAATCCAAAGTCGCCCCACATTCACGCAAGAAATGAATACCTAAGATAACATCATGGGTAGCGCGTGCTAGCACAGTAAGTTCAGTCCTAAATTTTTGACTACCTATGGTGATCGATACACAACAAACACCAATTGGGCGCAACAGTTCTCCACCAACACCGCGAAAGGTAGCGTTCCGGTCCCAAGCAAACATGCAATACTTTTTGTCCAAGACGATTTTTGAAAGCCAGACTCGTTATCGAGACTGCAGCCCCGGTATCAACTAATGCTACCGTACTCCCATTGTCTACATAAACACACACTTTGTTCTTTAACATCACTGCACAAGGGGATCTTGATGAATGTGATCGTACTGCGACCTCGCCCCCATCGGTCGCACCAGCTAGTTTCCCAGCGGCGGCGGTGACCGAGAGCTCCTGTTGCCGTCGTTCAAAGGAACTGGGGAACGACCACGGCTCGACTGCGGACACAGGAGGGGTGTAGGCATTAAATCACGGAGCTCGCTGTCCTTTTGAAAATGTTAGAAGGATAGAAATATGTCTGTAATTAGATATTTCAGTGTTATTAGCCTTTTTAAACAGTGCAAGTACTTTAGCGATCTATTTTTGGCAGGAAATACCCCAGATACCACATAGATGTTGTAAATTAACGTATGTTAAAACAGGTGCGATAATGTTTAAAACGTGTTTTACAGGTGTAATCTGTCACACGATGTCAATGTCACACAATGTAGTATTACGTAACTCATAAAATAAGTGGAATAACTCAGATTCAGTAGTGGGATATAAGAAAATGCTATCGGGGCATCTGAGTTGAACATAGCGGTCGGCATTTCTATCTACACGTATACGCCAGCTGCACTGATTAAATAATTATGAAAACAATCGGGTAGTACTTCGTTCGGAATACTAATGCCGTCTTTAAAAATCTCAATACTTGTATGTCAGGACGACGCTCGATTTAGCATATTGTTTCATTTTTTCCAAGTTTTGCGACTATCATTTTGACAAGAAATGAAGAATTCATATTCATAAGAAGTTTTAGCTTTCCGAAGCTCATTTGTTAGCTTACTACGGTAGCGTTTAAATATGTGCAGATCAGTTATATTACGCGACTTAAGGAACTTATTAAAGAACATGTTCTTGAACTTTATTTTGCGAAACGGGTCATCCGTGATCCATGGTTTGCGAATATGCGAAGATCGCTTGCGTTTCGTTCGCAGATGAAAGTTTTATTGGTAACACGTGCTGAAAATCTCCAGAAATTCCTTATACGTGGACTCGGCACACTGTGGGGCGTATACATTGCTCCATTCGAGTAATTGGATCCGAGTGCGCAAAGATTCTAGGCGATTTGGTGTAATCATTTGGCTGGGGGAAAGACGCTGTGTTTTCTTGTTGGTGTATCGTTTAAGACAGAAAAAAATTGGTTGAGGTTTAGATCTGGTTAAACCTAGTCGAGTAGCGATAGCTACAGACCCCCGGCTTGGACACCATCCATACCAACGTTACTAGGCTAGCTTCAGTTGTAAAACTCTCCGCCCGTGCGCTTACCGCCGCTGTCGCCACTCCTTGTACTGCCGCCAGATGGCGGCGCCGTTCCATCGCGCTCCACTGCAGACGCCTCGCGGCAGCCTTGAGCTCGTGCGGACGGGCAGCTTGTGCGTGTTTCACGCTCGCTGGTGTTCTCCCTATAGTCCGAATTAGTGATACCATGCGAAATCGGTATCCACCTACAGCGATAACATATATCGGGCTAGTTGGTTCATACTGAAAGAACGGTAAACTGCACGATAGGAAGAAACGCATACGACGAAGCGCAGCAGCTGCATTTTTAAGTGTCGTGTGTTTCTTCCTGCCGCCTAAACCTTTGACGCAGTTTACTTTTTCCATACAGCAGCTTGGCACATTTTCTCGCTCCTTTTACTTCCTTAACGCTTTGGTCTAGGGCAGTTATACGCCAGCTAGCGAGACCAAATTTGTTATCGACAAAAATAACAGCACAACTTTCTTGTAAATCAATGAATGCTTTATTAAAGAAAACGAAGTAAAAAACAACTGTATGCCCCTATATATAGCTAAGACTTAAACTGTCACAAGGGACATAATCTAGGCAAATGATTTGGGCCTACGTGTAAACCAACTCCACCTACAGCAGCTTGGCACGTTTATTCGCTGCCTTTATTTACTTCAAGACTGGATCCCCGCCGCTGCTCCAGTAACCTTTCCTAAGAATGCATTTCTATGCAAGGTATGCGTGTATGCATGCACGTGACTAAATAGAAATTAGCGTACCTTGCACAAGTGGCGCAAAGCTAAAGAAACAGCGGAGCTGATCGGCGCCTAGCTGGTCCTGTCCTTATACGGATTATGCTTTTCCGGAATTTATTGATTATTGATCGATTACCTATTGATAGGCTATCGCAAGGTATTGGCCACGTATTTGGGCTAGGCTAAGCACTACCAAGTCATCTCCAGAATTTCCCGGAATTTATTGATTATTGGTCAATTATCGATTAGCTATTGATTGACTATCGCAAGGTATTGGCCACGTATTTGGGCTAGACTAAGCACTACCAAGTCATCCCTAGCATTTTCAGGAATTTATTGTTTATTGATCGATTATCGATTAGCTATTGATTGGCTATCGCAAGGTGATGCGAGGCGCAGCTGTGCGCTGTGACGTCATCGCTAGGCGAGTTTTTGCGAACACTACGCGGGGAAGCAAAAAGCTTAAACAGCTCCGCTGTTAAAAATTTAATGATGCGTGCACTCAGTTCCTGAAAGTGCAAAGGGCACCCAACACTACTCAGCATATTCTCTGACAGCTCTTCTAAGATGGCCCAGAACAGGTCTCCAAACATCTCTCTTCGTTTGCGTTTTTTTCCCCGGTTGGTTCGACAGGTACTAGGACAGGTTCGGGAACACTTTCGGCACCGCACCCTCGGCAAGTGTCCACTTGCCTCGTGGCACCTCAACCATCTGTCCATTGATAATATGCACAAACACTTGTAAGATGTCCTGCTCATGAAAGTGTAAATCACACACCATGGATTTCGCAGAGAATTCCCGGTCGGCACGAGGAATCGCTCTGTTCAACGCCGAGCGAAGTGTCGCATTGCTGGGAGCACACAAGAAGTGGCGCACCGAACTGTCGACATCGTTCGATAGCCGCTTGTTGCAGTCAGGGACGCAGCACGTCGGCATCGTCTGCTAATATCCTTAACAAACGCGGCGAAGGTTTCGCGGATGACATGCTTCCTGAAATCCGCCCGTCAGCAACCAACCACAGAATACACCAACGCTGCACCGCGTGTTTCGTCCGGCTGCAGTTCGTGTATCCGGCTAGTGGGGAAGTGAAGCTGGGTGCGACGGCAGCGCCATGAAGGCGCGGGTGGGTGGCGGTTCCGCGCAACGCCGCCGAGTTTTACAACTGAAGCTAGTCTAGTAACGTTGATCCATACTGCGGCCTTAACTATGGCTGCGGCGACGTGAGCTCTCCCCTTTTATACTCCCGGTTATCACAGCTGCGGAGCGCGGGGTGGGACGTCATACAGAGGGCGCAGCGAGCACCCAGCGGCTAAAGCCCCTAATTATACCCCTGACACACGGGCACTCTAAAGTCCTTTAGGTAAGGGGACATCTACCGGAAAGGCGTTCAAGCGCAGTGACACACGACAAAGGAGTATCTCCCTTCCGGCAAAGTTCCTTTGCGGGAAAGTAGATCGCGCATCTACTTTTCGAGCGGAAAGGTGTACTCTCGCACACAGCGTGCACAACTCATCAATAGACGAAAACGTGTTACACAACTACGGTGCCCCGTAAGTATTTTTTTTACCTTGGAAAATGTATTAATCTTTAGCGGTAATGTGATTTGTCAAACCGTAAAAATTTACTCTAGCTATACTCTCAAACGCTTGCACCACGTCACTATAGCGCCGCCATGTTTCCGAATATGCGCTTTATAAGCCATCAAAAATGGGAAAAAATGTTTTTAGCTTCTACAATCACTAAATGTAATCTACATGAGTAGCTTTTTGTAAATGTTTTCTCTCTTGCTGCTTGAACAAGCAACGCGTTTTTTTTTTTTCTTTTTGGCGGCGTTTATCTGAGAAACCACCTAAAGAAGTTGGTGCGGTGCCGTGTGTCATCGGCGCAACTCCTTTCTGCAAAGGGTCCTTCGGAGTAACAAAAGGGGTTTCCTGTAAAGGACTTTACTTTTGCCCGTGTGTCAGGGGTATAAAGTCATTTGCAGGAAACCCCTTTTGTTACTCCGAAGGACCCTTTGCAGAAAGGAGTTGCGCCGATGACACACGGAATCGCACTGACTTATTTACGGCTGGTATTTTGTAGCGATGCCTTATGACTTATTCTATACTAGTCTTATCATCCACCGCTCACGGCCAGCTGATCCCGTTGATAACGCGAGCGGACCGTCACTCTGACCACTGACAAACCGCGATTTGCGCGAAAAGGCATTATCACCGAAAGGCATCCCTACAAAATACCGGCCTAGGTGGTTCCTCAGATGAACGTGAAAAAAAAAAAAGAAAGCGTTGTTTGTTAAAGCAGCAAGAGAGAAAACATTTACAAAAAGCTGCGCATGTAGGTTACATTTAGTGATTGTAGAACCTAAAAACATTTTTTCCCATTTTTGATGATAATGCGCATATTTGGAATTCAACATGGCCGCGCTAGTGACGTGGTGCGAGCGTTTGAGAGTATAGCTAGAGTAAATCTTCACTGTTTGACAAATCGCATTACCGTTAAAGATTAATACATTTTCCAAGGTAAAAAAAAAATGTCGTAGTTTCGCCCGAAAGTCGAAGCATCGATTGCGATAGCAAATTAGTAGAGAGCTGTTCGGAGTAGGGATAGTAGTTTTATCGGCTGCATAAACTTGGACACATTGGCTTACTAACTGAATTAACAATCGTGGTGTCAGCGCGCACAAGCAAACATGAATAGATCACACTGAATGACCACAACCAACGACTGTCAAAACGCTGGCAGCAAGCGCAGGTTCGCGCGGTCTATCGCTTCAACGGAAACTGAGCGGTGAATGCACGGCGCATACAAAGGTCAGAGCCGTGTGGAGATAAGAGACGGTGCGGGCGACCAGCAGAGAAGTTGTTGGCAGAGGAGATGCTGCCCCCCTCCCCCCCTCTTCCCGTTTCTTGCTTTCGCGTGGGAGATTAAGTGGCAAGATACGCCTTTGGTGCCGGAGCACAGCGCCGCTCCGCCTCCCTCCCTCCCATACCCCCACGGCCTTTCGCGCGATGGTCGCGTTTGCTTTCCGCCGTGCGTTCGCTCTCCGTGATAGCGCGCGGGGGAGTTCGCCATCCGTGATAGCGCGCGTCCCCCGCGCGCTTTCGCTCACGCATATGGCGCGCGGCGACGATTTTATCGCCCGTGGAATCTATACGGAACCTCACGGCGATGGCGACGACGACGGCGACGCCGACGGCAGAAATCCGGTTGAAGTGTCCATATAATTGCTATCGCAATAATAATAGTTACGGGGCACCGTAGTTATGTAACACGTTTTCGTCTATTGATGAGTTGTGCACGCTGTATGCGAGAGTACACCTTTCCGCTCGAAAAGTAGATGCCGGATCTTCTTTCCCGCAAAGGAACTTTGCCGGGAGGGAGATACTCCTTTGTCGTGTGTCACTGCGCTTGAACGCCTTTCCGGTAGATGTCCCCTTACCTAAAGGACTTTAGTGTGCCCATGCGCCAGGGGTATTAAACAAACTTCGTAAAGTAGCGACACTCTCCTCCTCCGCGCCTTCACTCCTCCTCGTTTCTCCTTTCTTTCGCACTCCTTCCTCGACCGTGGCACCGCCTACACCGCTTGAGCGTAGCAGAAGACCTTTCGCAGAGTGAATGCACGCATATAAATGCGGTGCGCTTTAAGCGTTCGCGTTCTAGCTCCGAGTAACTTCGTGTACAGCATAGGATTTCTATACGGAGGGTTTTATATATATAATATCGCTAACACTCCCAGGGTTAGTTTTAGTTGTAAAACATAAATATCCCAGAAAGTGGATGGGAAAACGGCTCCGCGGTAGCTCAATGGTGAGAGCAGCGCACGCGTAATGCGAATACGTGGGTTCGTTCCCCACCTGCGGACAGTTGTTTTTTCATCCGTTTTCATTTTCCATTAATTTTTCATTTCTTTAATTCAATTAGTTAAGTAGAAGTAATTTCCCCTATGTTGTCCTTGGTGTCATTGTTTGTTGGCTTCTTATGGTATGATTATATATATATATATATATATATATATATATATATATATATATATACTGACACGTCCACCTGTTTATCGTTCACCGGTGAGCGCTTTTCACCGGCATACAAATGTTAAACGATATCGCGCAGCGCAGGACGCGCCTGCATGTATTGGAAGTTTCTCGAACGCTTTTATCCGTAGTCAGTTGTCACCGACGCTTATGTAATCTGATTGCAAGTGCGACGCGAATTGTCTAGTACTTTCTGGAAGACACGCGGGCACCTTCGATGATTCATGTAGAAAAGCCGGCACGTTTCGCCGCTGATCAGATTTCGACGATCGCCGACTGTGTTCGCCGCTATCTTTGCGCTTCGAGTGCAACTTGCTTTTGTGAGCACGGGTTCGCCCAATAAAAAGTCCGTTTCGTCGTTCACAGTTTTGCGACTGTTTTCTTCCCCGCAAGTACTACGTCGCAATATATACAAATTCAGCACCCGCCGTGGTTGCTCAGTGGCTATGGTGTTGGGCTACTGAGCACGAGGTCGCGCGAGATCGAATCCCGGCCACGGGGGCCGCATTTTGATGGGGGCGAAATGCGAAAACACCCGTGTACTTAGATTTAGGTGCACGTTAAAGAACCCCAGGTGGTCCAAATTTCCGGAGTCTCTCCCACTACGGTGTGCCTCATAAAGAGATCGTGGTTTTGGCTCGTAAAACCCCCTAATTTAATTAACCAAAATACAAATTCAGTGGAGGCAGATTCTTTTTCCTGTTTTGATAACTATTTTTATAAGTATCTAAACGAGCGCTAACGCCGTACCGTGACGATTCTGAATGCATTGCGTGCACTACATTTGTCAAGGGCGTGTCGCAAGATATTGTTTGCGAATGATTGTAAATAACGCGTTTACGATCGAATGCCAACATCCCGGCCTCCAGCAAACCCTCATTAACCTAAATAATCCGCTCCGTCCTTGCCACTTGAATTCGCGGCGTGTATAAGCTATGACGCTCAAAGGCTGGCGCAGGGCACGGACGCACCAGCCTTAGTGTCCTACTACAAGTGCGCCTCAGAGACAAAGTGGCCGTACGAACTAATAGTTGAACAAACAAGCAAGCGAACGAGCAAACGACTAAACGAACGGCGACTCAACCAGACAGTGATTGAGCGGGCCACCGCATGTTTTCTTTGCGAGTGCTCCACTCCCGCATCGTATCCTTCATGCACTTTAAAACTCACGCGTGTTGGCACGTACGTCTGAAAGACCTATGATGCTGTCGGTTTCGGGAGAGCACGCACGCTTCTCATCGGTGCCTTTGTATTACAAATGGACCGGGCGGCCGCCAAAGACGGACAAGAACAAAAGAGGGAAACAAAGCTATTCTCTCTAAAGAAAGCTAGTAAGTAACCACAAAAGGCAGAGTTGCTTTCCTAAGATGAGTTTTCATGCTCGAGCCTCAAATTTCAAAAGGATTGAGCTGAATCGTAAAAGTTTCGTAATCACGTTTTCACACGCAGCTTCGCGTGCCCGCGAGTTCAAGCCTGTTGGCGTACAAAACGATTAAGCTTCTTGCCTTTGCTGAAACTATTTTGGCATGCGAATGCGCAGCAGGTCATGGTGATGGAAAATGCCGTGAAATGGCGTCGCACTTGCCGCATAACTTATTAAAGGCGTTCGCAAACCAAAACACGGAAGAGCGATGGCGCCAACAAGTGCTCCTCGCCAGTCGGTAGACGCTTCTCAGGCGAAAATGGCGATGGAGCGCGATCGTAAACAAACGCAGCCAGCAGCCGGCGGTGCGACGGCCCACGTGATGCCATTAGGCCAACACCGACGCGGCGTCGGCCTCGGACAGGGTGTGCGAGTAGGCGGCGGCATTCTTCAAAGCGTGACGATATTGAGGGGCTTTACCAACGGCAGGAGCGGTGGCCGCGCGGCGACCGCGACGAGGCGCAGTGTTGCCAGGTTTGGCTATATATAGCCAAATTGGGCTACGGGAAAATTTTTTTGGCGTCGACTTGGACGAGTTGGCTATGTGGCTATATTTGGGCTACTGAAAATCTGCGACTTGGCTGTGTTTGGGCTATAAGTGGCGTCCTAATCCACGCTCCAGAGGTGGCTCTGATCGGGTAGAAGCAAATTTCGAAGGCTGTGATTTAGCTGGCTGAGCCGGCCGCGTGGCTGTGCGTGTGTGCGTGCGCGAATGACCCTCCCCCCCCCCCCCCCTCCCCCGCCCCACACACATTTTCTTCCTTCTCTGCGCCGTTGTCTGAGCCGCTGGCTTTGACCTTTGATGCCCTTAAACTTACACCCTGCTTGACCGTTAGGCACCCGATTCCCGGGCATCGGGATGAACCTGGGAGTAGTGGGTTTTTCACAGTACACTGTACTAACATGGCTATGCTCAGGAAGGGAGAGCAATAACACACGTTCGGGGCCGTCGGGTGATCGTGGCGCTGACATGAAAGAAGGGAAGCACGGGTGGATGACACGCTCCAGTGTGTTCATGGCCATGTCTGTCGGATGAAGCATCGCGCTGGGCACAGCTTTCGACCTACTCCCCGTTTCTGGCGCGAAGCTTTACTGCCATTTTCCTTTTCCTTATAGATGAAGTTTTCCTCGTGCTTAGATTCGAGATTCATTTCGATAGGTTGGCCAAGTATGTGATAAGTGGGCCAAGTATGCGAGAACGTATAAAAAAAATGGGAGCAAGACCCCGCGCCAAATGTGGGTTCTATTGCTTTTATTTCTAGACGGTTTGCCCGTAATGTCATGATGCAGATACTCATTCTGCTTATATCGAAACATGTTTGCCACGATGACATCAGTGCACCACGTCACATGGTCTTCACCCACCGTATTAGCTTAGCTTGTGAGGTGTCGCGCTGCTGGCTCGAGGACGTGGGTTTGATTCCCGGCCACGGCAGCCGCATTTCGATCAAGGCGAAATGCTGGAACACCCTTGTACTTAGATTTAGGTGTATGTTAAAGAACCCGAGGTGGCGAAAATTAATCCGGAATCTCCCACTGCGTCATGCCTCCCAATCATATCGTGGTTTTGGCACGTAAAACCCCAGCAATTATTAGAGTTTTACAATAGGGGCCTAAAACGTTTTGGGGCCCAAAGAAAGAGCGTCGAAGCCACTGCGCATGCGCATGATGGAAACTGTGGGTTTTGCGTCGGGCACGCTATTTCATCGATTTAGTAGGAGCCCCAAAAGCTGCCCAAAAAGCTTTCGTCAACAAACATGGCGGCGCCCATCGAAGCGACGGCTCTAACCTAGCACAAAACTGGGCTTGATTCGCGGTAATGCGTGAAGTTCGTAAGCTAGAAGTGATTGCGGTTATCGCTTTCTCTAAACTGACATGTGTAATGAAGATTGATTCATTATACGCTGCTGATTCCGAATTCAATTGTCGATTTCATGGCTTGTAGGCCTATCACGGATTGACTTGGCCGGGTGAAGGTGCGTAAAGTTGGTTACTCAAAACTAAGCGGAACAAGTTGCATGCTGCTAATAGAATAAGTTCTAAATTGTAATTAAAGGCGAGAACACGAAAGTCTAAATTACTTTTCTTATCATAAAATGGTATGTTTTATTTTCAGCTGGTATATATAACAGCTTTTCTTTGACGCCGTAGTGACGCTGAAAACGCAACATGCTATCGACAAACGCAAAACGCCTATTCCAAAACTCTTCATTCCTGCATGCCCCAACGCTAACACCTGCAAAGCTCTTTGGGGCACTTTAGGGGCCCCTATTCTAAAACTGTATTTGCCATCAACACGGTTTGCTTTTTGACAGTAACCAGTTTTCACAGCATTACCAATGTTATCAATTTGTTGTTTACCATTGCTCTTTGTGCGCCGTCGCGGCTTTTACCATTTCGAGCGAGTTAGGTCGGGACATGCTCGTCACCGAAAAACACTGCGAGCTTTTTAAACTACTGTGCCGGTTTGCGCTGTAATCTTTTAAAGCTCCACTTACACCGATTCAGACAGTGAGTGGCATCTGTTGCCTGTCCCTTAATGCATGTTCTTGGCGTACTAGAGACCTAAGATGGTGGCCAGGTTGATGTAAATTGACACTATATAGGTAGTGTGTGTCCCAGCTAATCCGTCCCAAGCTAACTGAAAAACAAAAACAAAAAATGAGAAAACAAGATAGGACGATGCGACAAATAACGCGAGATAAAGTGCGAAAGACACTTTTTAGCTCATCAAAAAAGAAGCCGTGAGCACGTCGCCGTCGCAGATCGCTGCACAGCTGAACTTCTACGCCGTAGGCAGAGGTAACGTGAGAGATCGATGACGCTGAACGTTACTTTGTGTTCACGACAGCTAAAAAGCAGAGTTCGTAGTTAATATTACTGAAATAAATAGAAATAATACGTGTAACTTAGTACTATCTGTCCTAAAATAAAAGCACTGATCTCGCCCTGTGCAGCGATTCGCTGGAAATTAAGAGCTTCCGGGGCCAACCAGAAAGTGTTCTGTGCAAGCATGATGTCGCCGTTGTTGATGTACAGGGCCGACCGTCACGGCGGCACGGACATTTTGTTACGACGGGTTGTGCAAAAAAGGATTGCCATAGTCGAATGTGAAAATGTATACACAAATAAAATTGCAAATAAAAATGGCTATATTTGGCTACGAAATATTTTGCACTTTTTTTCTGTGTGGCTACATTTGGGCTACAACTTCTCTAGCTTTTGGCTACGCCGCCTCGTCGGACCTGGCAACACTGGCGAGTTGCCGGAGAATCGAGGCCCGTAGTGTGATGTCACACAGAAGGCGCGGCGAGCGCGCCAGCTGTGGCGGTTGCCAGGCAACAGCGGACGCGCGCTTGTAGGAGCGGTGGCCGCGCGGCGACCGCGACGAGCCGAGTTGCGGGAGAATCACGGTGTAAGAACATTTAGGTGTTGATTGACACCGCGCGCGCTAGCGTCCAGATTATGTTCGGTAGCGCGAGGGCGCACCGAGTAGCTCTGCCGCGAGCCGATAGATGGCGCCGCGATCAGCGGTCCCAGCTTAGCGGCGTCGGCGGCTTGACATTGCTCTGCTTCCGCTAAATTTTCGTTCACAGTGGAGTGAGTAAAACTCAAATCTCGAAGGAAATTCGTTATTTCAGATTAAAGGATAAATATACCAGGCTTAATGCTTCGCTAACATGAAGGTTCCTTGTGCAGGGCGTGAATGACGTGAACATGGATCGATCGGGCAGCACTCAAAGCCCACTCAAGTTTTGCTCGCGCGCACAATTTGTTTCGTCCGGTCTAGCCGTTCATCCAAGCATAAAAAAATAAAAGCGTTAGCCCACGTGCCCTCGATCAGAAGAAAATAGTGACTGCACCGCAAAATGTTGTATTTCATGCTTATCGCTGCTTCCATTCACACTCGGAAAACCTTTCAAGCATCGTTGCGCGAATTCAGTGCGGCCGCGATATAAATTAAGAAATGAAACGGCGAAAGCTTGCGATATGCAACGCACTAGAGGAAAGTGGCTGTTCATGGCTAGAACTTAAGATGAGAATGCACATCAGCTATGTAAAAACTCTTTCAAATGGGAATTTATTAGACGGGACGAAGGCGGGCGTCTTATCTTGGATTACAGCATCACTAATACAGTTCACGGATGAAAACCTGAGCAAATGCCGTTTTTATTTCAATTCCACTTAACATAGACCGTGTATATTATTCATTTGGCTTTCGTCCATTGAGGACTGAGTGGCTCTTGCAAGATCTAAAAAAAAGAGAGGTGACTTTCTTTTTTCTGAAATTGCATATGAGAATATGCCAATCTAAGCCTGTTTGACAATGCATACTACAGCCTGTCCACACATACACTTACACCCACCACGCAATAATCCCATAGACACTTTATATTTTTTTTTTGAAAAGGCACAATACGAAAAAAAATTGTGCATGAAGCAGCTCGAAAAGTTTCATAGGGGATAAACATCCCAGAAGCTTACGCTCTCATACACTCCCACAATAGAAAAATGTTGAATAAAAACATGCAAGCGTGTTATATACAGCGCACGAGCATTGTAAAAAATTCAGTAGCCAGGATGGAACAGATTTGAAAATCAGGCACACATCTTCACACAAAGCAGCAGTATTATACAGGGTGCACGAAGATTTAAATATATGAAAATGTCACGTAACTCTACAGAAACATATTCATGTTGTTGCCGTCCCTTGGAGATACTCAGATTATTTTTTTTACATTCAGCCTAATTACATAGTAGTCTTACTCAATTAATCAACTTCTCAAATATTTTAATTAGATTAGAAGTGTCAATGAGAAAATTGTTGAGCAACATGAAAGACTCCCGATACAGCTTTCTATTGCTCAATACGCGCTACGTAGAAGTGTTTTTCCAAGCGTGAAAGAAGCTCACGAATACACGCAAAGTGCATGGAGCGGCCAGTCGCACGGCAATTTTGCGTGTATTCGCGGGTTTCTTTCACGCTCGGAAAACACTTTTATGTATCAGGTATTGAGCAACAGAAAACTCTATCGGGAGTTTTCCATGTTGCTGTACAATTCTCTCGTTCACACTTTTTATCCAACTATAGCATTAGAAAAGTTGATTAATCAGTTAGGAAATAATTATGTAATTAGGCGGAATGCAGAAAATAATCTGAGTATCTCCTAGCGACGGCAGACAATATTACCTTGGTTCTGTCCAGCTCCGTGACATTTGCATATTTTAAAATCTTGGTGCATGATAGTTAAGCCACCCAGTATGTATCTTGTACATGCAGCAAAATTTGCATGAACTGCTGTGGCACACAGGAGGTTCTCTTCCGCAGCGGCTTTCGAGGTTTATTTGACCGTGTGAGGTTTTTAGAACCCTTTTATTGAGCTCCGCTTAATATGCCGTCGATATCGTATCCCCTGAAAATGGTTTTCGCAGACATGGTCGGTAGGCATTAGAGTTCGGTCTGCTCTCAGATTTGCACGGTGCCACTGCTCTAGACGACCGCTGTCGGACTACGCTTTGAATAAAGGCACACGCTCCGCACAAGTCTGGTATCCAGAATTGCAGTTCGGCACGAAGAACTTTCTAGCCATCTCAAACGCCACTCAGAAGAGTGCTGCCACCTTTGTTGAGGGCCCGTGACCACAATACCCAAGGACAAGTTAATGAAACGCACGCGAACAAAAAGCGTGCCTTCAAAACAGCGCGGCCGCACATGCGAGCCGGAAGACGAAGTAGCGGCAGCACGCGCCTTGCCGCCGAGGCTGGGAACGTAAAGTCCCTATATAAGAAAAGTACCGCCATCTACTCTTTCCTCCGCAGCCTCCTCTCCTAAAGCGCTTGCTTTTTCTTTACTTTTTGCTTGCGAAAGCCAAGTCGACGGTGGCGCACCTAGAAAGTCCACGTTGAAGCTTTCAGGCCGGGCACGCGCCGCCGCCGCCGCCGGCGACTGCGGCTGCGCAGAGGACTTTCAACATGGCTCAGAGGCGGAAAACAAGAAAATATAAAGAAGTGAAAAGCGCGCGCTATCATCGTCCAATAGGAGATACAGGATAGCACAGGAGAGAGCGAAGCGGCATTTGTCAAAGGATGGCGGTACTTTTCTTATATAGGGACTTTATGGGAACGCATTCCGCAGCGCCCTCTACGACGGCGGCGACCGAGCTGTAACCGAGCCGAACATAATCTGGACGCGAGCGGGGGGCGCTTTTGCGTGCGTTGTGGGGAGAGTGTCAGCACCTCTCTTACTTATTCTTGCACCGTGGGGAGAATCGAGGGCCGTGGTGTGACGTCACAGTGCGGCCACGGCTCAAAGTGCGGCGAGGGCGAATAGGCGAAAACCTGGCGTAATGCAGCTACAAAAAATGGGCATGTGGTTGCTCAGGCTGCACGAAAAAACGCCGGCCTTTATGATGACCGTAGAAACATTAGTTATAAATAGATCGAGGCAACTGGACGCGGCATAGGTTACTCGCGTTGGCACGGAGATAACGCTTGAGCATCCATGCGACTGAAGCAAGATATGAAATTCCCGAGTCAAGCGAGTGTCAGCTACCATATCTATGTTATAGTCATCACCCCAGATGACGTCATACTGAATACATGGAAACGTACATAAAGAAGTTTTCAAGGAAACAAGAAGCTCGGGATATTCCCCCTCGGTGGACGATAAAATACTGAGTAAACTTATCTGCCACAAAGAAAGGATAGAACCTCGTAATCATCGGTGACGTATGAGAATTCTTCGATGTAGTCAACAATTATACTGTCGCGAACAAGTAAGCTACCACCACCACCACGAGAGGTGGTCCTGAACTGATTAAAACATTGATAGTCAGGTAGATGCCAAGCAACTGAACCATGGTTGTACCATGCACTGTAAACGGAAATAACTCTCAGGTGGGAGTATACTGCTTGTCCTCTTTAGCGACCCCCCAGTTGGGAGTGTATTATGCTCCGAATGATCGGAGTATAATTTTTACTCCGCGCGGGCGGAATTTTTGCGTGGTGCCAGGGGAGTTTTTTTCCTGTTATTTTTATTTTTTATTTCGGGCTGGACGAAGGTTTTCGAGCTGCACCGGCAGTGTAAAAAAAGTATCACGTCAAATTGCGTGGAGAATTTTATATGTAGAAGCTACGGGTCAAATTTCGAAATATACGCACAACAATAAGCGAAATTCTGCGAAACAAGTGAGCGAGACCAAACCATGACATCCATAAACACAAACATTTTAGAGAAGCATCCGATGAGGAACTTGGAAAGACATCCAACGCACACGCGACACACAACAACAGCAACCCTGCCAGTATATATAGCCACGATTTTGTGTGGCTCGGAACGGCTTAGCGAGCAGCTGTAGTGTTTTCAGAATTACGACTCACAGGCTCGCACATATGAGATCAGCCTCTCTGAAAGGAACATGAAACCTAAATCCCCACGGAACTGTTAATTTCGAATATTGAAAAAACAACGTTCATGGCCTAATTTTTCAAAATTAGAATGCCATTCTGTGAGCGCTGAAGCGACTTCGCACACTGCCGGCGTCCGCGGCCAAAAAGTGGTGCGTTAGTTAAAGTACGCAAGAAAAATGTACGTGGACGTGTTTCATGACAAAATTCGCTTCGTGCGAAAGAATGGTGGCGGGACAACAATTTATTATATGTGAGTATGACCCGTAGCAGCTCACGTAACACCGAAAATTGCGTAGTCATACATTTTTTTGACCGCACTACTTGCTCCGCGTCCAAGCAATGTCTCTCGGTTGTGAAACGGAGCTATATCGCTAATCTGGGAAACGAATCCTCACGCTCAGAGCCAGCAGGTACGCTCCTAAATCAGTATATTTGAGGGATCATGATGTTAATGCAATATCCGAATCAACGACGTCATCAAAACAGAACTGCGCGATAACAATTCGATTGACATCGCTCAGTAAGAAGTTTTATTCACAGTACCTACTTACGTCCTACCGTATTTCCTGGGCGAGAATATCCGTACACAGGTTCATAAAAAGAATTGCTTCCACCACCGTCTTACTTACTGGCAGCAGCGCACAGCACATGCAGTAACGAAGTCGGTATATGGCATTCATGTGTGGCTATCACGGACGTGGTCCCTCGAACAGTGGCTGTTGTTGCCATTGCTACGCTGCATTTTTCACCGGACGTTGTCAGCATATACTCAAAAGGCCACAAAAGTGGCATTTCACGCACTGAAGAACACATCAAGGTCACGCAACACGAAAGCACAGCCAGTAACCTGAGCCGACATCACGAGTCAACCGGCAGCTTCTTGGTCACACCTATGCCTTTTTCCGCACTTAAAATCGTTGCTCTTGCATTCATCGCTGCCAGCAGAGTGATCACAGCTAACGTACATAAAGATGAGATACAGTGAGCTTCAGACACGCCTATAACACTTTCTGGAAGGAAGTATAGGAAAGAAAATCGGCGAAACGCTGGCACGGAACAACACTTTACAGATGTAAACAAACCGTCAGCCATGAGCACCGCAGACTCCGCCGAACGCTGCCGGTCCCTCGCGCGGCGCACAGCCTTATGGGAAGCACCACGTGACCAACCTGTTCCGGCGGGGGAGTTTTTAAAACTCCCTGTGCGGAGTTCCCGCCGAGAACAAAAATTTGAAGGCGGAATAAAATCACGTCATGTCCGCCATTATCCTTCCACAGGTAGTGAGCGGAGTGAAACGAGGGAATGCCGTTGTATTACTCCCATACATCGGAGTAAATATTCAAGGATGGGAGCATATAGGGAACATCACCTTGTTATAATTCCCATGTGGGGGTATTTTCGTTTACAGTGTGGGCAACACGAGAACAAATTGAGAGCAAGAGCCAACGTTTCGACAAGTGAACTTGTCTTCTTCAAGGCGTTGCTCATCGTCTTGAATTTCCATCTCCCGCATTCCCCGTGTTTTCCGTAGTTGTACCATGTCTCAGATTTCATCCGCCCTAGCTGGCACTGTGGATTGCAGACATCGACTGATCATTCAACATGTCTAGATTGAGCTTGGAAGCGATAGCATTAATTTTGGTGAGCAGGCATTCCTCTTGAACATGCTTAACGCCATCAACCTCGAAATTCAACTTTCTGCTCTGATCATCATCATCATCAGCCTATATTTTATGTCCACTGCGTGGTGGCGTGGAGCAGAGGTAGAATAACGGGCTTCAAATCTGAAGGTCGTAAGTTTGAATCCTAATCCAGTCCACTACATTTTCAAGCATTGAGTGGTGCCTGACACCGGCAAGAAAAAAAAAAGATATATTGCCAAGAGCTAGTGGGGCTATACTATTTCAGGTGCAACCAAACTAGGAAGGCCCACTAAGCTTCATCAAAGTCACTCCCTCACCAGAACAGGAATTGGCCTCCCTGGTGCCGTATTCGGCCACTACCTCCCTCATGACTCCGACAATTAACCCATGGCCCTCAGTCCCCAGTGGCTGCGGAGCACCTGACCAAGGCGGCGGTCAGACCTGCTACGCGGCAGAGGGTGCTAAGAATCTCTGGGTCCGGACAGGCCGCCAATGAAAGCCGAATATGCTCTGATACTCGAGATCATTTACAGAAGAAGCAATGCGCTGCAGTTCGGCGACTGTGCCACCTGTTTTTTTCGAGCTTTGAAACCTTGTCGGTAAGACATTTAATATCGTCATCATGCCTAACTACGTCAGCAAGGGCCACGTTATATTTGTCAGACACGAGTTTCACTGAGGCTTCCAGGTCGTGAACCATTGTTTTTTCAGAGGTAGTAGCTTGTCAAGCTTTCTATTGATCTCTAGCAAATCTAGATTTTCTAGCAAATCTGGGAGCCTACCAAGAGCTCCCAGATTTGCTCTACTCACTTCATCCAAGGTAGGTTACTACGTGTAGTAGCCGGACTGCTATAATGCTGAATAATAAAAGTGCTACTGCGCGATTGTTCTGGCCGTATGTCGTGTAACTCACGCGAGAGCAGCTTGACTCTCGCCCCGAGTTTGCCCGCTCGTCCAGTTTCTTGCCTCGGCGTGGATCGTGATGCTACGAACACGAGTTTAAATTATTGTTTAGCGGGTGCCATGCTGCCACCGTTTTATTTTAATGTTTTTCGTATCTGGGGCACAAGTGCACTTCTGCAGCCTTACTACCTAGGTACATATGCGCGTTGGTTTATCATGTTTAATGTCCCAAAGTGACTCCGGCTATGACGGACGCCGCAGTGGAGAGCTAAGAATAATTTCGACCACCTGTGGTTCTTTAACGTGCACTGACATCGCACACTATGCGGACCTCTAGCATTTCGCCTTGATCGAAATGCGAAGGCCGGGGCCCAAACGGCGTCTTTCGGGTCAGCAACCGGGCATCGTAGCGGCTGAGCCATCACGGCGGCATGTGAGCATTCGTATCGGTATCGCAGAGCAGAATCGCAGAAAAGTTTGCGATTTCCGTGCATGCATGTAGGAAGTTTCGGTCACATTCTAAAAGCATTTTTCGAATTAACGGAGGCCAAATATGGATTGCAATTTCGTGCTCAACACTACAGGTTTCATTTTGTTAGAAGTGTGGTAAATTCGTGAGCATTTAAGTTAGTCCCATTTCAGTCGACCTAGGCTTCTTGCACTAAATGACTTTTGAGAATGTACAGTTATTTGTGAATGCATATTGAAAAGCAGGAACAAGGCATATGACGCAGAAAACATGTGCATGTACACATGCACATCTTACCACTTCACCCTCCATCTTGCAGCAATAAAAGTTCCATTGCAAAATGCAAAAACGCCCGTGTGCTTGTGTTGTAGGGCACGTTAAAGAACCCCAAGGTGGTCAAAATTAATCCGGAACCCTCCACTACGGCGAGCCTCATAATCAGAACTGGTTTTGGCACGTAAAACCCCAGAAAGAAGAAAAAAGTGCCATAAAAGTTTTTCTAGTTTTTGGCAGTCCCATTACCTGCCTTGAAGACAACAGTCTGCGTTCATTGCATGTCCTCACTAAGATGCTCCGCTTGTTGCTCCGGGGCTGTAACTGAGGGAAGGTGTTTGGAGCTCGGCGAAAACGAAAATCGCCCGACATCATCGTCCAGCGGATCGGGCAGCTCTCTGCCTCGAAACATCAGCTTTTGGCGATACCGATCTTTTGCTTCGGTGCTAAGTGCCTTAAAGTAGTCGCTCATCCTCTCGACAATATTCACGTTGTAGAATCAGCTCATCACAGATTCCACCAAGCAGTGCAAACATCGACACGCCGGCCTCACGTCGCGCATGCCTTCCGACAACATAGCCGGAAGTGCTTCTAAGCTCTCCTGCCGGAAGTTCCGATGGGGCAACCAATGAGCGGCAAGCGAGGTTTGTTTGTAAACACCGAAACCGTCTATAGCCGAGTTCGTTCATTGCAATTTAACAGCACAGCTGTCTGTACACAGAAAAACTAGATCTTGGGAGGGCAATGGCTAAGAGAACTTCGAACATAAATAACACCATATAACCAGCGTGGTAGCCACAGCGGCGAAGTAGGCCAACGTGAGTGTTTTGTTACATAAATAAGCAAATATAAACAACCAACCTGCAAGAAGTTCGTAGCAGGTTTAGACAGCGTGCGGGCCTCTCCGCTGCCACTGCCAGAATGACGGCAAGCTTGTGGGGACGCCGTCTTATGCCTTAGCTTCCTCGGCGCTTCCGTTGCAGCAGCAATGATGCGGCTTTTGACGTAAATGAGGGAGCTCTTGACGGTCTTCTGAGGCTGCGTAGCAGTTGCGGTTCTGAAATATTTGATCAGGCAGCATCTGCAATAGCAGGTTGAGACAGCGTGCAGCGCCGCGATTTTGTAGCGATGCCTTACGCTCGATTATATGCCACTCTTATCATTCACCGTTCACGGCCGGCTGATCGCTTTGATAACGCAGGCGAGACATCGCTCTGACCCCTGACAAAGCGCGAAAAGTGCGAAAAGGAATATAATCGGAGAAGGAATCGCTACAAAATCGCAGCCCTGGCCTCTCCACTGCCACTGCCAGAATGAGACCAATTTCGAGATATTAATTCCCGAACTATGCGGAGAAATGCATTGGCGTTCCAGTTACTATTTTGCTTGAATGAATAAAATGACGTTTTATCGAGAAAGTAACTGCAACGGCAATGCATTTCTCCGCAAAGTTCGGGAATTATTACCTCGAAACTGGTGTCATTTTGAGAATTAGTTCCAAGTGGATCCGACTTGCGAACTCCGCGGCTAGAACTGGTAAATTGAATATGGGTCATGAAGTAATTAGGTAAAACGTAATTACTGAATTTTTGTTATTTAGTCGATTATGCATTTAAATTTTTTTGTGCAAGTAATGTCCGCCTGCCTCTTCGAGTAGACCAGCTCCTGGACTAGAGTTGTGGTATCTGTCGTAGGCAACCTTTAAACATTTTTGAAAGTGTTCGCTGAAATACCCTGTATATGCGAAGAATGCTATCGCATTAATAACTCTTACTCTGGATGGTTATCCAATGTCTGGCACTGCATCTGGAGAGTAGGGTCAGAATTCAGAAAACATTTCTTTCGCAAGTGCTTTTTGCCATTGTCCGACTTCTTTCGCTAATAGTATGTCCAGCCTCAGGATTTTCTAGAATTTGCTCTGACGAACAATTCTAGCGTAAGAACCTATTGTGAATACCGGCAATGCATGTTTGTTGCCTTGAACTGGGCACGCGACTCGGACCACGCGAGGAGCGGAGGCGCTTCGTCGATTGGCGCGTCGTCTGCTGTCCGATGATTGGCAGCTGATACTAGCTGTTACGCTTTAGTGTTACACTGTAGTGAGATGCATATAATGGATAGCACCTTCATGGTGCTATCCTTATGTGCTTCTTGCTGCCGATACTGTCGGGCCGACGACTCACATTCAACATTTATACCGGCGTCATCTGGCGTTCGGTCACTCTGCATGGAAACGCCGAAGGCTGGACATCGACATCTCGGCGCCAGCGCCAAGGTTTAGCGTATCACGCTTTCGGCTTTTCAGCTTGTTATCCCCCTCTAGGTCGACGCCGAGTGATGCAATATGGTAGCCGACGTCGACAGAAATGCCGGAACCAAGATCTGGGATGTCCAGCCCTCAGCATTTCAGCTTGTCGCTTCGCTCCACATCAAGGCCGAGTGATTCAGCGCCAACCGACGCCGGCACAAACTTTGAATGTGGGTCGGCCTTTGTTCCGCATCCTGACACCTAAGCGCAGCAGGCTCTTAATTGCTGTAGCGTTCTGTTTGCGTCGACGCGAAGCGCGTTCTTCACACCAGCGTATCTTGTGTTTCACCATGTGCTAGATTATCTGTGCATTCCGCGCAACCTGTTTCCATGCGCCCACCGTCGATGACATCAGTGCTCGCGCTAACCACTCCGGATGCTCCTACGTTCCTAGTGTGTTCGCACTGTGTCTATCATTCTTCCGCTCGACACCGCGTTCACGAGGAATTTACTCGACATCCTCGTAACGCTCAAGCCCGCTAATGGCCCGTAGATTGCTGCCGCATTAAAATAAGATTACTGCTAATAAAGTGCATTAGCCTGTCGTATACGTGATCGGCATAGATCGGCAGCCGATACTCACTCACCAATATTTTCAAACTCGCTCATGCTGACGTGTACTCATACTCGTCGGCACTCATTCACGTTCCTACTCACGCCCATTCATATTCGCCAACGCTCACTCACGTCCATAATCTCTTCCATCCACACTTCCTGGACTCACGCTCCCACTCGCCGACAGTCATCATCATCATTATCATCATCATTAGCGTATATTTATGCCCACTGCAGGACGAAGGCTTCTCCCTGCGATCTCCAATTACCCCTGTTTTGTGCTAGCTGATTCCAACTTGCACCTGCAAATTTCCTATAGCTTCATCACCCCACCTTGTTTTCTGCCGTCATCGACTGCGCTTCCCTTCTCGTGGTCCTTCTCGCCGACAGTCACTCCCGTTCATATCCCTGTCCACTCATACCCTTCGTCACTCGTGCACTAAAGGTTCATCTCAGGCATGTGAAATGAGTGTGGAGTCAGTCAGTGTACTTGTGAGTAAGTATGCTCACAGAACACCTATAATGTATGCCGACCTATGATGTATGGTGGCCAGAGAAATTAACCGCTGCAGCGCAGTTGGTGACTTCTGTGTTAAGTCATTGTGCGTGAGAAACACTTGCGTTGGGCAAATATTGTCCTCAAAAGGAAGAAGAACCAAGAGGTGTTCACGGATGGTATGTCACTGCATACCAGCACATGAGTAGAGCGTTGTTGTTAATTGCTCCGCACGCTTTAGTTGAACTCAGCGCCAGAAGATGTCACCAGCAGTGCAGCTGCTCCGGAGCAATATATCAGGTCCGTGCTCAATGATATATACCCTTCGGGAGAGTTTGGTGATTCTTTAATCTTGCCGCACTCTCGGTGCCGGCAGACACCAGCCGCTTTCCGTGACGTAGCCTCCCTAGCACGTAGCCCCCCTAGCTGATACAGCTAACCGGGCCGGGCCGCCACGGCAGCAGCCGCTAGCGGCGGAGTCGGCGAGCTAGCTGCGCCATGTTTACACCACTTCGGAGGAACGCACGTGTGGCTTGTACTTGCTACGAATAACTGCCGCCTTTACGAGTATATCCTATTACACTATGCATGGTTTGTTCTTTCGCAACCAGATAATCGAACCGAAACACGCAAGCTTTCCGACTGTTTTAACACCCGAAAGGAAAGAAGGGAAGGTATGCCAAAGCCATGCCGACTGAGCACCAGCCGCGTCTTCGTCACTTGCTGAACTGTGAGCCTTCCCGTGATTTCCATCTCCGCAAGCCGCGCTGACCGGTGCCGAACTTTCGATGTCTTGAGTGTCACAGTAAAGCGTGAAGTTGCTTTTTCCAGAGCAAAGTTCTGGGTCTTTTGCACACCTGAGTCTTCGACGTGACCTTGCGCAGGTGCCACTCGGGACGACGTACGTTCTGTCGACGCGTCGCGTGCGCCTGTTTAATCGTGACATATTCGCGACCACTGTCGCCAGGCCGTCTTAAAAAGTTCTCGCAAGTTAATGGCCGCCTTGACATAGTTCATTTGTTTCACATTCGATGCCACGAATGGACTTCCACCGATCTCTACGAGCACGGAGTAAGATATACAGGAGTGCCGACTCTGGCGCGCGCCAATGATTTTGCTCAGTGAAAGCACTCAGCGCCGCACGACTCCGTGCTCTCGGCCTCCGCTCGTCACCCTCTCTACAACAGACTTTCGCTAGTACTTCTCCCCTCCTCCTCTCCTCGAGGCTGTTAGCACATATACAGAGTGCCACGTGCCGTAGAAACTGGACAACAAACCACCAGCTTGAATTTCGGATCGTACGCTTGCTTGCTTGAAAGACTTTATTAAAAAGAAAAAAGAGAGGTGGAGCCCTTAGGAGGCTTCGCAATGGGTGGAGTCCCTATTCCGGGACCCCATTGGTACTAGCCGCCACCTTAGCCCTCTCAACCAAGGCCTTTTGGCCCTTAGGGTCTGAGCAACCACGCAGGGCCGCCTTCCACTCCTCTCGGGTTGGGTTAGGGTTGGGGGGAAGAGCTGAGTTGAGCTGGCAAGCCCAAACCATGTGGTAGGTGTCAGCCACCTTCACACAGTATTGGCACTTACCAGTGAAGGAAGAATCGAAATGTTTTAAGATTTCCGGGCACAATAAAGTGTTAGTGAAAAGTCGGAACATAATGCGCTCATCAGCTTTGCCCAGCCCCTTTGCGGTATCGGCGGTGCTTGTCCTTGTAATAGGTCGTGATGTCTTTAAAAATAAGAAGATAGCCGCCTTCGGGTTCCAGGTACTCAGGCTCTAAGTAGGACGCCCGGTGGATGAGTGCTCGGGCCGCCGTGTTCGCGGCTTCATTCCCTATTAGACCCTGGCAGCCCGGAGTCCAGACTAGGAAACGGGGGGTAGGGTCGATTCCCCTGTTGCTATAGTTCTGCAATAATCGTTCCCCTAGTGGGGTGACCCAACCAGCTTCATAATTTCGACAAGCCCCACGCGAGTCGATTATGATATATTGAGATTGGGGATCAGAGGCAGCTAGGGTGATAGCTACTTCTTCAGCTTGCGTTGAGCCCGGGGCTTTTAAAGTGAGCCCATCTACTTGCTTTTCCTCGTGGATGACCGCTACCGTATACCACTCCCCACGACATGGACCGGCCACATCCACGTAGAAGACTCCGTGTTTGTTGCCATAGTGGCGTTGCAAGGCGTCCGCTCTCGCCTGGCGATGAGCACTATGGTCTTCTCTATCCATCTTTCTGGGGAGGGGTTGAACTTTGACGGCGCGTCTCCAGAGCTCAGGCACTCGGACCCGCTCCTGAATATGAAATTCATGTTTCAAGTGAAGCCGGTCAAGCAAATGCAGTCCCGACTTTGTATGAGCTAGACGTGTATATTGGTTGATGAGGTGGGCTTCCTTGAGCTCCTGAAAGGTGTTCACCACTCCCAAAGCGAGAAGTCTCGCGTTAGAAGTTGTGACAGGGAGGTCAAGGGCCCTCTTCATCACCTTGCGGAGGATAACCTCGACTTTGTCTTGATCATGCTTCCGCAGATAGAGATATGGGACCGAATATAGAATTCGGCTGGTTACGAATGCAAGAGTAGCTGCACAGCGTCCTTGCTTTGTATTCCCCCTCTCTTGTTGGAGAAACGTCGGACCATTCGGTCCACTTGGTCCCCAACCTTGCGGAGCTTTTTTAATGTTGTGTCGACTCTTCTTTGATTGTGAATAAAGAGTCCGAGAATTCGGATCTCCTTGGCATCGTGTATGGGGCAACCAGCCAAAGAGAGGCGTATTTCTGTAGTGTCCTTAGGGGATGGTCTAAGGTGAACAAATTCTGATTTGTTTGGTGCACACTGGAGGCCGCAGCGCTCTGCATAGCGGTCCACTACGTGAGCGGCTGCTTGCAGGCATTCCTCCATGTGCCCTGTATTTCCCTCTGTGGCCCAGATGGTGATATCGTCGGAGTACAGCGTGTGCCGCACGCCTTCGATACCCTGTAGCTGGGCCGGGAGATGTACCATCGCAAGGTTAAAGAGTAGAGGGGAAAGTACAGAGCCTTGTGGCGTCCCCCTAGTACCCATTTCGTAAGGTCCATATTCAGTGTCTTGGATTCTGACGAGTGCGGCTCGATCCGTCAAGAAATGCTTGATATAGGTGAATGTGTTTGTGCCACAGTGGGTTTCGCTCAGGTGTGCTAAGATAGTGCTGTGTTTAATGTTGCCGAAAGCTCCCTTCAGATCAAAGGCCAGGACAACCTTGTCATTGTGAGGGTGCTCCGTCGGTTGTAGAATGTCATGACTGAGTTGTAATAATATGTCTTGTGCCGACTTGTGTGGGTGGAAGCCGAACATGGTGTCTGCAAAAGTGTTACAGTTTTCCAAATATTCGGAGAGCCTATCTCGCACCATCGCCTCCATTAGTTTGCCCACACACGATGTGAGCGAGATAGGTCTCAGGTTGTACGCATTAATTTTTTCCCTGCTTTAGAAATGAAAGTGACAAGTGATGTTTTCCAATCGAGGGAGACGGGAGTCTAGCCTTTCCATATCGCATTAATGTAGTTAAGGGCTTCATACGCGCGATCGGGGAGGTTGGCCAGCAGTTTCACTGTGACCTTGTCCCGACCGGGCGCAGTGCCTCTCTTCATTTTGGCTAAGGCCGCCTTGAGGTCATAGAGTTGGAACGGCTGATCCATCTATGGATTATCTCTGCCTGCATAGAGATATTCCTCACCTCGAGGGTCCTGTCTGGTGCAGAGATACTTGTCCCTTAAGGTCTCTGCCAGCTGTGTTGTTGTGCCCTGGAAATTGTGTAAAGCGCGTTGTAAGTGTTTCAGTGTTTCTTCTCGTGATTGAGCGGGATCGACCAAGCTGCGGAAGAGCTTCCATGTATTCTTCCCCGACATCTGTCGGGCTGCCGTGCTGCATCGCCCTATCCTGTTGGAATCAGCTAACTGAGAGGAATACTCGGCAGCCTGCTGGGTCAGATCTGTTATGCGTCTTTTCAACGTTCTGTTGTGTTTTTGTCGTTTCCATCGTTTCGTGAGACTGCGACGAGCTTCACAGAGATGGAGTAAATGATTGTCCACCGCTGGGCAGTCCTCCGCAGTCTGTATGCAAGTCTCGTGTTTATGTAGTGTTGTCATGAGAATTTGAGCCCAAGACCTGTAGCCATCTTCAAGAGGACTGGTCTGCGGCAGGGACTTACGGAAAGCAGTCCAGTCTGGCAGTTTGGCCTGAGTTAGTTGCCTTTTTAGGGGCCGGATATGAATCAAAGTATTAAGGATGCAGTGATCGCTTCCAAGCGTGTCTTCGGTGTTGTACCACTCAACGTGTTGTGTTTTGAAAGCGTGAGATCGGGACAAATGTCCCGTGTCACGGAGTTTCCTATACGTGTTGGCTGTGCTGGGTCGGTCTGGAGGGTTATACCTAGTGTGGAGATCAGCTCCGCTTGCTTCCTACTGCGCACCTCCTCCTTTTTGTAACCCCATACCTTACTGGGAGCATTTAAGTCGCCCACAACGAGTAAGGGGTCTCGACCCGCTATCTTCAGTGCCCGGCTGAAGATGTCTGCAAAAGTTATGTATTTTAGCTTGGGCGGACAATATATGTTAAGGATATGTACTTGTTGGTCAGAGCGTCGCAGGTGTAACACTGTAACCATGGTGTACGAATATGTTATCTGTAGGTCGAGGTCTACTTCTTGTGCTGTGTACGCTTTGTGTACAAGGATGCAAGTAGAAGGAATGTCGCTGAAGTGTATTGTGCCCTGAATTTTAGCTGAGGCCCCGGGTACCTGCAGAGCCACGATGGGTGTTAGAAATTGCGATGTTTCTAAGTAGAGACGAAAATGAGCGCGCTTAGCAGGATTCTTGAAGCACCTACAATTCTACTGTATACGATCGACAGTGGTTCCTGTCCTGATTTAGTACGCCTTTGTCTAGTTCCCTGCGCCATGATTAGCACTAGTAGAAGCTGACTGGCTCAGCGCTGCCTGAAGGGCAGTAACGAGCGGGACGGCTTCGGTATCATCCTCATCAATATTGCGGCAAACTTTCGAGGGGCGGCCCAGCTCCTTTAGGGGTCCAGCCCACCTAAACAATTTGAAACTAGCCTGAATCCAGGACTTTATGTTTTGGGTCACCGCAGCGGTGATTTGCTGAGTGAGCGTAGTCACCAGCTGTTGCATTTGTGCCTGCATGATCTGAGCGATCATTGTTGGCAGCGGTGCCATCTGGTTGGCGACACTTTTCTCGAGAGCCGTCATGCGGCTTTCCAAGTTACTGTTTAAGGGGCCATACGTCACCGGTCCCATGCCTGAGCACAATGAGACCGATTCGTCACCACTATCCGGAGTTCCTGGAAAAGGCGGCTCTGCCCTAATGTTTTGGAGTGCAATGAGTTTCTGTTCTAGCTGATCATTTTGAGTTCGGAGAAAGGATATTTCCTTCTTCAGCTGAAGTTATAGGGGCGAGGGAGAGGAAGAGGGGGTGGAGGCGATCTCCGCCCAGTTGCTCACCTTGGATGTTATGAAAAGTCCCCATCCTGGAAAGCTGGCGGTTTGGCACTTTGCCCGGATATCTTCCTGTTCTTATTCTCCTTAGAAGATGACGTCTTGTTTCCGGCTGAATTTTCCCTTGCAGTCTTGTTTCCGGTAGCAGGCCCGGTGGCTTTTCGGGACTTGCCCGATGACGCACCTCCGTTGTAGGTAGGCTTGCTCGTCTTGCTGCTGGGGGCCCCTTGTTGCTAAGTTCATGGACGTTGAAGTCGGCGGAATTTTCCCTCGCAGTCTGCTGAGCCGGTGAGATGGGCCTCCCCACAGACCATGCATGAAGGGGTACACTCGTGTTCAGCTAGGCCCTGCTCGGAGGCGCCTACTCTCCGGCCACAATAGCCACACCTTGCCCCATCCGGATGCGGGCAATTCTCTATCCGGTGACCGATGGTTCCACAGTGGTAGAAGGCTGGGACGGTCCTCTTATATTCTCTAACTGCGCATTCACGGTTGTAGTGTACGTAGCGGGGCACTCTCCGGCCCACGAAAGTGAGCACCGCCACATTAGATGTTCCAAGCTTTCGCACGAAGGCCAGCTCGCCCTCGCTACAGTGGCTAGAATGGGGAAGTGGCTAGAATGGGAAATGAACGCGCCGGCTCGTGCGTGCCCCTTCGGGAGGAAACCGACAGATGGCGCTGACACAGGCTTACACGTCGGCCGCGACGGCGGCTAGCAGCCGCAGTGCAAGGGCGCTGCGTGGAATGCGATCGTCCACGCGCGCAGCCGAATATGCAATAACAAAAAAAAAAAGCTTCGTAATATATATATTATCGCTCGTGCACGACGGCATATGAAGATAGAGTGGCTATGCTGGCCCTTTCGTAATTGAAAAGCGCCAAGGTAACAATCCGATTGAGCACGCGTCGATGATAGAATGTAGCTTGCTTTAGACGATTTACTCCGACTGACACCTTATCGAACGCAAAGCAAGAAAATTCCCAGTGGTAACTCGGAAGCAAACATTTTATTTTTTGACGCACTGTTTACGCAAGGAGGAGGAGGAATAAACTTTATTTAGAGATGAGCAGACGGTATGATCGTCCGAGGTGGGCGGCGTCCCTAGTCCAGGATGTCGTGGGCCTGAGCTGATAGCTTGGCCCTGCTCACCAGGCGATGCTGGTCTTCAGGGCTCGGGCTTGTCAGCTGGGCCTCCCACTGCTCGACGGTTGGTCCGGTGATGGGTGGTGTCGATGGGTTTTGTCGACATTCCCATACCTTGTGGTAGAGGGTATTGGGCGCAGAGCAGAAGGCGCATTTGTGAGTATAGCTCGTAGGATACATACGCAGACAACTCATTTTTGAAGAGTGGCTCACAATCCGTTTAAAACAAACCATTCTCCGTCACCGATTATTTTTTGCTACGCGACGCACCTGAGCTGGTACTTTTTTCTCACGAGAAAAAAAAAAATGTTTTAAATTCTTCACAAACGGTTCAAACAGAACGTTATAAGCCTCATGTTATTCTCTGCTAAGTGACGCGACTGAGCTTCAGGTGCTTCTTTTTTTCACGGGAAGACTCTCTCTTTGTTGAGTGCCTTCGTGTAGACGGGAAAACGAATGACCAAAAATAATTTTGTAACTTGGTTGGTAAGGCTGGGGCCATGCGGTGCACAGCCCAATATGACGTCGTTTTTGTGCAGACAGTAGACAAGCTCTTCCAAGCTGTCACTGTGCAGCTCGTTGTAACTGAACCACATCGAAAACAGTGGTTTCAAGGGCGTCGATACAAATGAGAAGAGCTTCTCCGAAGGGTGAATGAGGCCCCCATTAACGCAGAGCTTGGTGAACATCGCCACCTGTTCGATGGCTTTGCCCGTGGCAACAAGGAGCAACTAAAAACATTTCTTGCACACAGACTGATGATGTGTATTGTTTAATGGCGCAAGGGCCAGCTATGGCCAAAGAGCGCCATGCACACAGACTACCCTGTCATGTAGAAGACTAGCCGTGAGTCGCTCATCTTTTCAGGGTAAACATGGTCGGATAGCATTGCGGATTCAAAACGACAGACTGGTGGGCTAGTTGGTATGACATTATTTACACAGTAGCGCAGAAGCACACGGACGGCGAAAGAAACAGACGGGAAACAGCGCTAAGTAGTAGTAGTAGTAGTAGTAGTAGTAGTAGTAGTAGTAGTAGTAGTAGAAAACTTTATTTGATGTTTTGTAATGAAGGCCCAGAGGGTGGAGTCCTCAGTCCAGGGCCCCATTTGCTGCTGCTATCCGGCTGGCCCGGTCGATCAGGTATCACTGGTCTTCGAAGGCTGTGCTGGAAAGAGCGGCTTCCCACTGGGATGGGGAGGGGTTGGGTATTGTAGGTAAGCCGGGTGGTTTGGAGCATTCCCACGTAGAATGGTAGAGGTTTGGGTGACCACCACAGAAAGGACATTTGTCGAACTGAGTACGTGTTTGTCGCGTTAGGCGCCTGTATCAGTTGAACTTGCTAGGTTGATTTGTTTGTGTGTCTTCCTTGTACGTTCCTTTTGTGTGGCGATATATATATATATTGTAAGGCAGCAGCACAGCTGTTGTCTCGTCGCCTTTATTTGGCTGAGCCACGCGCTGAACGAAGACGACGCGCACAGTGATGATGATTATGCACAGGTGAAGAAGATGAAGGATTAATATTTTGCTCACACTAATTACCCCCTCGCGCGAAAGCGGCCAACCTGGCCGCTGGTTATAGCGGTGCGGTACGTCGTTGGAAGGGCTTTAGGCGCGAAACGTGGACAATTTCGGTGCCACGGTAGCGGCCATCGGAAGGCGTGACAACGGGAGTGACGCGGTGGTTCACTGGCGAAGTTTGCTCTACAACAGCGTAGGGCCCTATAAAACGCGACTGAAACTTGTCGCACAGGCCAGGAACTCGAGTGGGTGTCCACAATAACACTTCATCGCCGGGGCTGAACTGGACGACGCGGTGAAATGCATCGTAGCGAGTCTTCCTATCCTGTTGACTTGCCTCGGTGTTGAGGCGGGCGCGATGGCTACACGCGGCAAGGCGAGATATTAACTGCTCACTCACTGACGCCGACGATTTCACGGGGGCATCAAAAAAAGAGACGTCGAGGAGAGAGGTCGGTTGACGCCCGTAAACTAGAAAGAATGGTGAGTAGCCTGTAGTGCGCTGTGCAGCGGTATTGTAGGCAAAAGTCACGAATGGCAGGATGGTATCCCAGTTGGTGTGGTCAGCGTTGATGTACATGGAGATCATGTCAGAGAGAGTTCGATGGAAGCGCTCTGTGAGGCCATTAGTCTGAGGATGGTAGCTGGTAGTCGTCTTATGGATAGTGTTGCATGTGCGGAGGACGTCCTCGAGTAGCTTCGACAGAAACGCCTTGCCACGGTCACTCAAAAGGACGCGTGGCGCTCCATGCCGTAGAAAGATGGCTTCCAGGAAGAAAGTCGCAATCTCCTCCGCGGATCCTGAAGGTAGCGCAGCTGTTTCGGCGTACCTGGTCAAGTGGTCAACTGCAGTGACGACCCATCGCTTGCCGCTAGCTGATAATGGCAGCGGTCCGTAGAGGTCAATCCCGATGACTGCGAATGGAGCGTCAGGACAGGGAAGAGGTTGCAGCAGTCTAGCCGGAGGTGAAGTGGGCCGTTTGCGGTGCTGGCAGAGCGAGCAAGAAGCGACGTATTTCGCTACGCAGGTGGCAAGTCCAGGCGAGGAAAAACGACTGCGGATGCGTTCATAGGTCTTGTGAAAGCCGAGATGTCCAGCCGTGGGATCATCGTGAAATGTCTTCAATATCTGTTCCCTGAGTGATCGAGGGGCGACAGGAACCCAACGCTGTCCTTCGGGGGGGGAGACATACCGGTAAAGGATTGAGTTTTCACACTTGAAGTTCTGTAACTGGCGACGGGCTTGCGCGTTAGGAGGACGAGATGAGCCGTGAAGGCGTTCCATAATTGAGTGGCAGTAAGCGTCGTCGCGTTGGAGGGACGCGAACGTCTCAGGGTGGAAAGAAGGAAGACCGTTGAGAGCGGCGAGTGAAAGAGCTGCAGAGCACGCGTTTACAGGCTCGGTGACGGATGGAGGCAGGCTGGGAACGTCTGACTGCGGTGGTAACGGACAGCGGCTGAGAGCATCTGCATCGTTGTGTTTCTTGCCGGATTTGTACGTGACGTCGAAGTCATATTCTTGCAGACGAAGTATCCAGCGACCTAAACGGCCAGATAAATTCTTTAACGTCGACAACCAGCATAAGGCGTGGTGGTCGGTCACGACCGTAAAGTGGCGGCCGTGTAAATACGGCCGGAATTTTTGGATGGCCCAAACAACGGCGAGGCACTCCTGCTCAGTGATTGTATAATTTTTCTCGGCCGATGTTAGCGTCCGACTTGCGTATGCGACGACGCGTTCCTCAAAACGTTGTCGTTGCAAAAGAACAGCGCCGATTCCATGGCCGCTGGCATCAGTATGGAGGAGAGTGGGTGCGGACTCATCGAAATGACAAAGCACTGGCTCAGACGTGAGGGCACGCTTTAAAGTGTCAAAAGCTGATTGGCACTCGTCTGACCATACGTATGGAGTTCCTGAAGGAAGGAGTCGGCGAAGCGGAGCCGCGATGGTAGCGAAGTCACGTATGAAGCGCCGGAAGTAAGAAGCCAGGCCAAGAAAGCTGCGAAGTTCTTTGGAGCGTTGGGGCCTCGGAAAGCGGAGGACGGCGGTAATCTTTTCGGGGTCAGGCCGAATGCCGTCTTTGCTTACAAGGTGGCCCAGTACTTTAATATTCTTGCTGGCAAAGAGGCACTTTTTGGTATTCAGCTGAAGACCAGCAGCAGAGAGATATGTCAGAACTTCATCGAGGCGCTGCAAGTGGAGTTGGAAGGTCGATGAAAATATGACTATGTCGTCAAGGTAGCATAAACAAGACTTCCACTTAAGGCCCCGCAGAACAGTGTCCATCATTCGTTCGAAGGTTGCTGGTGCATTGCAGAGGCCAAAAGGCATGACGTTAAATTCGTACAGTCCATCAGGTGTTGCAAAGGCAGTTTTTTCCTTGACGGCCTCATGCATCGGAATTTGCCAATAACCCGAGCGTAAGTCAAGACTGGAAAAGTATTCCGCGCCTTGCAATGAATCTAAGGCGTCGTCAATGCGAGGCAAAGGATATACGTCTTTTCGGGTTATTTTGTTCAAGGCACGGTAATCAACACAAAATCGCACTGAGCCATCTTTCTTGCGCACCAAAATGACGGGTGACGACCAAGGGCTGGCGGAGGGGCGGATGATATTTCGCTCGAGCATGTCGGCAACGTGCTTGTCGATTATCTCGCGTTCGGCGGAAGAAACGCGATATGGTCGACGGCGGACAATAGAACTTCCATCGACGTGTATGCGATGAGTTGCCGCTGAATTCTGTCCCAAGAGAAGTGAGTGTACGTCGAAGGAAGATTTATGTTTCGACAACAAGGCCAGTAGTTGATGTGCTTGCTGCGGAGTCAGATCCGTACTGATTGCGCTGGCGAGAGCAGTAGCAGGAGCAGCAGCTGCAGGTGGGCGTGGTTCTGCAGTGCCAGTATATCGAAGCCATCACCGAGACAGGCTGTGTGTCCACACCGCAAACCACTACAGCACCTTTGGGAAGCAAAATCGGCTCATTTGTGACGTTGAGTACTGTGAGAACAGCCGTGCCGTTGATGAATCGAACGAGACTCGATGCTAGTGCAATTCCTTTGGAGAGGCAACGGGCTGATGGGGTGACTAGAACATCGCCATTGTCAATTACGTCGGAAGCAATCACAAGAAGTTGCTCGTGGCCAGGTGGTACCACACAATCGGCTACGGTTCGCAGACGGTGGCGGGACTGAGGCCCCTTGTCGGTGTCATCGGTCTCGCGCATGTGGACAAGGCATTGTCGGCAAGAGATGAAAGCGGCAGTGGCAGAAAGAAAGTCCCAACCAAGAATGAGCATATAAGCGCAGGAAGTCAGCACTGCGAACGGAGTATGGTGGCGAATCCCATCAATAAAAACTCGAACGGTACACTGTGCCGATGGCCGTATCGTAAGGTTATTCGCGCTACGTAAAGGAGTGCCATGGTAAGGTGTAGTGACCTTGCGTAGACGAGAGCACAAATCGGCATGAATAATAGAAATAGCGGCTCCCGTATCAACTAATGCTCGAACAGGCACACCTTCAGCATACACTAATAACAAATTGGCCGGGCTCTCAGGAGGTGTTGTTTGTCCGAGCGATGCAGCTTCCCCTCCAAAAACTGCACCATCTAGTTTTCCGAGTGGTAGTCGGTATGGGTGACTGGCTACTACTAAGTGGTTCATTTGGAAAAAAAAGGTTGGCGCTATCTTCTGCAGCCCTTGAGGGAGCACGGCTCAGCGCCAAGTGACTGGCTGGAGAGGCGATGTTGAGCGTCGGAGAGGGGAAGGAGAGCGGCGGCGTCCTGGACGGTAGTTTCGAGGAGCGTCGGGTGGAGCGGGTGGGGAGAAGGAACATGTTGAAGGGCGGCGCTGGTATTGGCTCGGAAAGGACACCAGATCCCTCTCGTAAGCATCGTAGCCGCGGCGTTCGTCCTGCTGGCCCTTTAGAGAAAACCGCGAGATGTGGCCTCGAATGCCACAATAATAACACATTGGGCGGGAGGAGCGCCAGGGGGCGTAAAATGCAGGTACAGGTGGACGTGGTGTAAAGGCTGCGACGTCGTTCTGGGGAACCGGAAGGGCCCGCTGAGCGACGGAAGGCTGCATGGCAGCAACTTGGGCGTACGTGAGTGGCGGATTTGGCGGTGTGGGAGGGTCAGGGCGTACAGCGGAAACCAAGGAAGACAGCTCGTCTTTGATAATGTCTCGTAGCCCAGTGGACGTAGAGTGAGCTGGAGGAACAGCAGAGCACGACAGGCCTTGTGCTTGAAGCTCTTCGCGGATCACAGCCCGAATCAACATGCGCAAATCGGCATCCGAAGAAGGTCGCATGTCACAGACGTCTGGCTGTAACCGGACCGCTTGTAGGGTATCCAGATGCTGGCAGGTCGCGATGACATCGTCTACGGTGGTGGGGTTTTTAACTGCTAGTGCGTTAAACGCAACGTGTCCAATGCCTTTTAAAATGTGTCGAACGCGATCGGTCTCGCTTATTGCCGCGTCGACGCGGCGGCAAAGGGAAAGGATGTCTTCAATGTACGAAGTGTACGTCTCCCCTGGTTGTTGCATGCGCGCATCGAGCTGCCGCTTTGAAACTTCAGAACGGATGGATGGCGTTCCGAAAATCTTCCGGACTTGGTGCTGGAAGGTGGTCCAATCGGGCAAGGCCCTCTCATGGTTAAAGAACCACGTCTTCGCGACATGGGACAGGTAGAAGGCGACGTGGCGAAGTTTCTGAGTGTCGTCCCAGTGGTTGTACTCACTCAACCGGTCATAGTTCTCCAGCCAGTTCTCGACGTCGTCGCGCGGGAGACCAGAGAATATAGTGGGGTCACGCTGCGGGGCGGTAACGGTCTACACGGAGGCGGCTGGTTGGGGGGCAGCGGGGGTGATGCCGGAGGCTCCGGGTTGCGGTACTTGGGTCATGGCAGTGGACAGGCGGAGCAAACGGCGACCCGAACGAAGCTCCGGTGGAACTCGACGTCGTAGAGGTCTAGGGGATCGAAAGCAATCTCCACCACTTTGGAAGGCAGCAGCACAGCTGTTGTCTCGTCGCCTTTATTTGGCTGAGCCACGCGCTGAACGAAGACGACGCGCACAGTGATGATGATTATGTACAGGTGAAGAAGATGAAGGATTAATATTTTGCTCACAATATATATATATATATATATATATATATATATATATATATATATATATATATATATATATACTCTCATTCAATAAACACTCATTCAATTGCTAGCGCTGTCTTCGGTCTGTTGCTTTCACCGTCCGTGTGCTTCTGCGCTATATACGGCGTAAATAAAGCATTGTGGACTTCTTTATTGTGTGAGAAGCTTCTTCAACCTTCCCACTATCCAGCAGTGTGTCCAGTTCGTGGTCTGCATCCTCAACGCTGAGGTGAAGTGTCAGATCGCCCCCTTCACAGTTGCCACGGCTGGGAGCTTTGACCAAATCGTAGAAACTAAGACAGTTCACGGTGAGCAAAAATTGGGCAGCAGTACGACAGTAGCATCCAGACACGAAACAATGTTTTCGCACCATTAGTACACATATAGACTTGCTGCAGCGCAAAAAGAAACGAACGTAACTTTCCACAGGTCAGTGCGGGTGGCGTCACTGAAGCAACAGAGCCGGCGTGACTCGCATCGGGAGACGTGTCAACGACAGCGCGCGCCCCCTCGCGGTTCCCTACCGGCGGCTTCATTGCTCCCCGTAGGCGCTGCGTGCCGCTCGTCACACTTCCCCATTATAGCCACTCTACCCTCGTGCCACACCACCTTGCCTTTAAGTGATGTCGGTGTCTCGTCCGCCCGCACGGTGATGACGCCTCGACACGCTTCTCCGTTGAGATTGACATGGCCCCGGAGAGGAACGGAGCCAGATCCCACGTTGAGGTTGAAATGACGAGCCAGCTTGTTTGCGGCCTCCACATGTTGCGTCCCGCAGACAATCAAGTTCTGCGTCCATACTGGCCAGACGTTGAGGGTTGTGCCAGCTTCGCCCAACGTACTGGGCGATGGCCGTGCCCAGATCTCCAGTCTGGAATACCGTCTTCAGGTGCAGAGTTCCACGAGGCTTCAACACCACGATGATATCCTCTGCGCTCATCTTCGGAGTGTCGCGTGGGCGCCACGTAACCGTCTTGCTCCTCGGCTGTGCAGCGCGAGCACTGCCCTTGGAGACGAGGCCGCTGGGGTTCCCGGCAGCGCGTTTCTATTTGCGCCCAAGCTACACTATACCCAAGCCCAGTGCTCGACCGCTGGCGCCGCATTGCGCCGCTCGCGCGTACCATGTTTCTAGGTGGCTTCTTTCACCGAGGGCGCTCGAACGCAATCATATGGTTCGGATGAATGCATACTTTTGAAGCGTGGCTGCATGGCTTAGTGGTTACGACGCTCGCCTTGAGACCAGGCGTACGCGGGTTCGAATCCCGCCTCCGGCAGCCGGCCTTGACGTCAGCGGCGCAGCTGGGACGCCGCCCTTTGTTGCCATCTTGCGATGGGTAGCTTTCCGTCGTAGATTAACGAGCGGGAAAAGGCCATCTTCGATATTTGAGAGGGTGACATGGAACACTTTCAGAAGGGTGACATGGAAATTTCCGCGGTTCTTGGCAAATATTGCCGGAGCCGAAGCGCAGGACGTCCGATCCCACCGCGCGCCAGCATGTTCTCCCGGATCTTACGCGGCAGGAGGGGCCCGCGTATAAAGACGAAGCTGCGTACTGTCAGATTGCAAAAATATACTGTGCTTTGCTCGGTTGTTTCATAGGTGCTGCAAACTTAAATCGATCGCTTCCATCTGATGCTGCCTTAATTGACTTGAGCGCCTGTCACGCTATGCAGTTGTCGCGAAATGCTGTTGTGTATCAGTCGTGGTATGAGACTACCGCTAGCGCACATCAATTTTGCTGTCATATCGTGACTTTTCGTCACGCATGTGATAGCTTTAAGAGGCTGATCAGTGGAGTGATGAAGTGTTTTGTTCTCAGATGCCCGTCCGGGGGTATGACAAAGCGAACGAAAAATGCTGCGTATCACCTGCGATCCAAGAAATGGTCGAAGAAGGGAGCACGAATGTTCCTAAGAAGGAGAGACGTTTATCAAGGAAGAACAGAGTCTGCGCGCGTCACTTCGAGCAGCATTAGTAGTACTATACTCCGAGCACCCTTTTCCGAGACATCCTTGCAAAGAGCGCAAAGAGGAGCTTCTCGCAAGCATATGCACTGCATTATTATGCATGCATTTGAATGTGGCAGTTTTGCACACAAGAAAGCAGCACTGCACACAAGGCGGTTAAAAAAAAAACACATCGGCCAGGAACTTCACAACATAAAATAAACGCCCACTTGCCTGTGCATTAGTGAAATTATGATAACGGCTCTGAATTTAAAAAAGTAACCACGCACGAGAGGAGTGAAACAAAGTGTACGCCTCGTACACGGCCACTCCCGCGGGTTTCTGTCCTAGCAGGCCTAGCGCGACTAGCAATATGTTCGCCGACTGGTCTGTAACTTAACGTTGTCTTGGCCTTACGTTGAGAACGCGCCATGAAGCAGAGCGCGTATGCTTGCATGGCACGCATGCGCACACGCACGCACGCACGCACGCACGCACGCACACACACACACACACACACGCACACACACACACATGTGAGCAGTTTCAACGCATTTAAATGCAATCAGCTTGCGCCGTAAACATTTACTAAGAGCGATGGTGACAAGCAAACGTGAACATGTGAGTGCACTTGCAGCGTACCTGAGGCGCGAAAGAAACGTGCCAAATCTAGCGGCTATAGGGCGCTGTCACATTCCGATATGATAAGTTCGTGAAGTTGTACGTGTGCACTGGCTGCTCGAGCGTTGTGTGCCAAGTGTCGTGTCACATGGTCACGATATCGAAGTTTCCCGCATATATCGTCTTTTAACTCTGCGTTATCGCTATTAATAGTGTGCCGGTCACCTGCGACATTTGCGTAAGTGAACTAATCCGTGGCGGGGTACCAGGTTAACGAAGCATGGTGGCCTGCCCTCTGGATAGACGTAGACCCTGTGTTTGAGCCTCCATAAAGTTTATGCCGCACAAACTGATAAGTGTGATAGCGCAAATGCGTGGACTGGTTTATTTTTTATTTGTCTGTGAGGAAATATACGGCATTAGCAAGGCCGGGGCACCATGGAAAGTAAATGTCACAATGTAAATCTGTGTGGAGATGGAGTAAGAGCAGCAGATCGCAGCGATCACATTTTACTCGCTCAGGATCGACTCGTATATAGAAGCACCCAAAAGCCATATCCTAATACATAGGGGAGCGAATGGCACGGACCGAACAAGCGCGTGAGTCCCCCCACAGCATCGAAAGGAAAGCTCACACGACGGGACCAGACCCGCGCCAACGCAAGCCGGATCACGTTAAATGGATGCGCACGTACGTCAATGACGGAAATGAGTACCACTCTGCAAGGTATAGCTAGAAATCGTTAAATAGTATCTCGTAACGCATGCTTAGAGAGAAGACCACTTACATGATTTTAAAAATGCTTTCTTTTTTCTATGATTTGTTTATACATTCAATGATGTGTGATTAGTCCATCGTGTACGTCTTGCGGCTGCTGCGAGACACTTCAGCACCTGATATTGGAATGTCCCGCCTTCATTGCACAGCGCAGGTCGCTAACTTCTAACATTCATTAGAACCATGACCTGCAGTGACCGGCCATACTGTGAGTGACCTGTACTGTGCCTGCGAGCGTGCGTGTGTGTGTGCGCATCGGACCTCTCCGCATTTCGATATTTTATGTAAGTGCAATCTCCATGTTTAGACACAAGAGAGAGAGAGAAAAAAAATGAAAAATGAAAGGCAGGGAGGTTAACAAGGCCTCAGGCTGGTTGGCTATACCCTACACTGGGGGAAAGGAAAAGGGAAGGGAAAGATTAAGAGAAGAAGAGAAAGTCCACTATGGATATCGACGACGTGGTAACATTTTTCTGCTCTATATCATTGACGGTTACTCAGTCAAGATCGCACATGGTCACTCCGGTAGCATCCAAAATCGCCGCAGCGCTTTTGTGAGTGAGTGAGTGAGTGAGTGAGTGAGGGAGTGAGTGAAATAACTTTATTTTGGTCCAGAGAAGACGCAGGGGAGACCCCGTGTCACTCGGCTAGTCCCACGTTGGGACCGCCAAGTCGAGCTTGACGGCCCGATCGCGGGCACTCTAGACGGCTGCAGGGTTTGGTCGTTGAGTTCGGGGCTGTCCAAAAGCGCGGCCCACCTATCCTCGCTGAAGGCGGAGCCGATGGCGAGGATAGGGACACCAGTTTCGAGATATTAACTCCCGAACTTTGCGGAGAAATGCACTGGCGTTCCAGTTAGGCTCTTACCAAAACGTCGCTTTATGCATTGAAGCACAAATTAACTGGAACGCTAATGCATTTCTCCGCAAAGTTCAGGAATTAATATCTCGAAACTCGTCCACAGCCAGGGCAGCTAGTCCGCACTAGGATACGTTTCAGGGTACATAGCGTGAAGAACCGCAAGGTTAGGATACGCACGAGCTTGTAAAAGTCGAAGGGCCACCGCCCGCGCCCTGCATAAGGCTGGGTGCGGGAGGGGGAATACTCGTCTTGACAGATAGTAATGCTTGGTGATCTCATTATACGTGAGCAATGGTTCCCGCGAGGTAGGGGGACTGCGGAGGCGGCGCGGTCAGTGAGTCCTCACGCGGCCTCGTGCGCGCTCTCGTTATGGTTAGAGGGAGAGCCCCCAGTCGATTTCAAGTGAGCGGGAAACCAAATGAGAGAATGCGGAGAGATACTTTTCAAGCTTTGGAGTATGCGAAGGGCCTGAGGGGAGACCATCCCGGTTTGGTAGGCATTAATGGCCGCCTTGGAATCGCTATACAGGGTGTTTCAGCGAACACTTTCAAAAATTCTTGAAGGTTGCCTGTGGCAAATAGCCCAATTCTAGTTAATGAGCTGGTCTACTCCAAGAGGCGGACATTACTTGCACAAAAAATGAAATGCATAATTGACTAATTAACAAAAAATTACAAATTAAGTTTTTAACTAATTACCTGATGGCCTATATTACAATTTACAAATTGTAGCCGTGGAGTTCACAAGGCGTATCCACTTGGAACGAATTCTCGGGATGACACCAGTTTCGAGATATTAATTCCCGAACTTTGCGTAGAAATGCGCTGGCGTTCCAGTTAGGTTCTTACCGAAACGTCGCTTTATGCATTGAAGCACAAAATTAACTGGAACACCAATGCATTTCTCCGCAAAGTTCAGGAATTAATATCTCGAAACTGGTGTCATCCTGAGAATTTATTCTTATTGGATCCGCATTGCGAACTCCACGGCTACAATTTGTAAATTGCAGTAGGGGCCATCAGGTAGTTAGCTAAAAACCTAATGAGTGAATTTTTGTTAATGAGTTGATTATGCATTTCAATTGTTTGAGCAAGTGATGTCCGCCTCTTCGAGCAGACCAGCTCATTAACCAGAATTGGGTTATCTGCCACAGGCAACCTTAAATAAATTTTGAAAGTGTTCGCTGAAACACCCTGTATATTGCCTCTCTGCGACCATCGACCACAGCCAGCGAGATTGCAACCTTTCGGCTACCAAGGGCTTCGAAGTGCGTACCGTAGCGCAGCAAGTGATCATGGAATTAGAGTCGACGATGGAGACAGCGAACGCCTCTTGTTGGACATATGCCGCGGCATCCACGAAGCTTGCCTCAATGTGGTTGTTACGGACATGCTCGAGTAGAGCTCTACCCCTGGCCCGACGTCTGCCGACGTTGTGTGCGGGGTGCATATTGCGGGGAATGGGCGCGATGTGCAGTTGAGATCTGATGTCGCTGGGAATCCGCACGGCGTCGGGGCACTGGTAGACAGGGTAGAGGCCCATCTCGTCGAGTATCTTGCGGCCCGCCGGGGTGCCGGATAGCCACCTTTTGGCTGCGATATGCGAGGCCATGGTCCCAAGATCTTGTTCACGGTGAACGGTTTTCTATCCAACTGATTTACAGCTGTGCAGAGGTCATGTCTTTCCTTTTCAGAAGATGGGCAGTAGCACAATAGTCTCCGCCACACCACAGGCATTGCGCTCGGCGCTATCAGCCATTCCAATAAAACAACTATATGCATTGGTGAATGCAAAGCCCAAGCATAAACGGCACAGAATTGTTTCCTCACTTCGCTGAAGCCCAGGTACCAGCCGCAAAATAGTTAAAGATTGATCGAGGAAAGATTAGTGACGAACCAGCGAAAGTTCTTAGCTGGGTTTCCTCTTGTACACAACACAAGAAGCCTGTTTCTAGCTTGTACACTATCAGGAATGCAAGCTAAAAACTTAACTCTTACCTTAGATGCGGAGGTAAGAAGAGATAGCTACAAAAAAGAACAAACTCCTCAGCTTGGAATTCTTGTCCCCGTTGAGCTTCGTCCTCTGCCCCCTTACATGTACGTCATTTAGTCCGCTAATAGTATACGTATATTTAAGCCGCAGGTTTTTTAAAGGTTAATCGTGTCAAAGGAAAATGTACAAGGTGCACATTTCCCTCTTAATCCAGTATTTGACTCAATTTGACGGAAGCGATTAGGTCAGGCAAGGAAAGCAAGCGATTCATGCCTGTCTGTTTTTTTTTTCTTTGTTTGTTTTACACACGCTTAATCCCTTGGAATTGCCCTGCCATCATCGGCTAAAGCGTAAGCACCTTACGCATTAAGTGAGCCATAAGCCTCCAAATCCAGGACATGTTTCGTTGCAAGTAGAGCTTACCGTTGGGCTTAGAACAAGACAACTGCTGTCGCTTAATGCTGTTTTTGCAGTTTTGTGCTGGAATTGAGCAGGAGCGGAAGTGCTTAATGCTGTGTGCCTAGTAAATTAACCGTTATTTTTCATTATTACTGAGCAACGTACAACGGGTGCCCGCGGAATTCGCGCGTGGGCACTCTGTTGCCTTTGTTCGGACAAGCTTTCAGCTTGCCGCACTTTACCCTGGCCTGGTGCCTCAGTATAATATATACGGCGTTCAGCGGCTGAGCACGATGCTGGGGGTTCGATTGCAGTTCGGGGGAGCCACATTTTTGCGGAGGAGAAATGCGGAAACGTCTGTGTGCACAAGTTAAGTGCACACCATGGAGGAAGGAAAAAGAAGGAGGGAGCCTACCTCAACGCGATTGTCTCCGACTGCGGTGGATACGTCAGAGCACGCGATAGGTTTTAGTACGCCTGGTTGATTTTTTTTTTTGAATACCCATTCGAAACCATTTGAAACTCTTGAAATAAACAAGAACAAAACCAAGGAAAAAAAAAACCAAACAAGAAAAAATCCTTTTCCTTCCTGCATGTGAGCAGCTGCCGGCGGAGCGCGCACCGAATAAGAACTACCGGGAAGCAAACGTCTCGGCAAATCTCGATTCTCCGTGATTTCGACGCAAGAGGTCACGTGTTGGGCCACCACTGCTGGCTACATGAAGCGTTCGTTTGCCAAGGCTGGCTGCGTGACGTAATGCTCCCTCCTATATTTTTCCTTCCTCCATGGCACATACTAAGCGGCACGTTCAAAAATGGCTGCGGCTTAGCTCGGCTAGGCCCGGTTATGCAAGCGAAAGCTTGTTATACTTGTTTATGCTGTGTTGCTAAGCCGGGCTAGTCGAACGTTCCGTACGAGCACTCACTACCGTCGTTTCGTCAGTTTTCGAAGCAGTCTTCGAAGTCGAAGGCGAGGCGTCCCTTGCCGCCTCTAAAGCTCGTCGCTGTCGTCTTTCTGCATCCTTAATTCTCCCGACGCTTAGCTCGCCGAAGTGCCCGTTATTCACTCGTTTCAGCCTGCCGCTTTGCGCGCTCGTACTCAAGTTTCCGCTTTAACTCATTAGCAAGCCGAGCGACATCTGCAGGATGGTCCGACGCAGCTTGCCGCTTTCGCCACTGGGAACGCCCAGACAACTTCGGCACAAATAGACCAGAGTCCTCGCTCTCTCCTTCCATCGCACAACGGCTGAACTGAAGCACTGGCCCGGCTATAGCGAGAAACTGCGAGACGACAGAGAGAGCGGTGCCATCATCTCCCTTTCAAGCGATCGGTGAGCCACGTGGTTAGCCACGTGAGGGAGTGAGTGAGTGAGTGAATAAACCTTTATTTGGTCCAGCAAAACGCGATAAAACGCGCACCCGGCTAATCCCACGACGAGACCAACAGGTATAGCCTGCCGGCCCGATCACGGGCGCGCTGGACGGCCAGTATTTGATCTTCAAAGGCGGGACTTCGCAGGAGAGCGTCCCACTCTTCCTTGGTGAACTTTGGGCCCAACGACCCGCACTCCCACAGCATGTCACGGCCGGACTCGACTCCACCCTCCGCGTTCCCTTACGGCCTTTGCAATGATGGATGCTGCCGCCTGTCGCCGCAACTCTGTGGTGGCGCTGTCAGCTCACCGTTGCAACCGTTGCCGCCTCCGCAAAGCGCGTTCACAGATGCGCTACGGCACCAGCAACATCTGTGCAATTCCGGCTGTCAGACGCAAGTTATCTCGAATTTTAAAGACTAATCTTTATTTTCAGTGCCAGTAGTCAACACCATAGCCTCATACGATGTGAATAAACGGATTAAAGGGGAAGGTTAAGCCAAGATCCACAAATATTGAATACAGATGTCGTTACTTAGGAAAAATGATTATCTCAGTACATGCACTTCAATTTATAAGAGAGGTTCAAATACTGCGAGGCTACAACAAAGGTAAAAATTTTACAGGTACAAACTATTTATTTCCTGATCAATACAGTGCACTCTTGTACATTTTGGGGCCAACAACCTTCACATCATGTGCAATAAAGCCTAAAATATTTTCTGGGTGGCTTATGCACATAAGCATCTGGCTTTTCATTTTTTTCGTTAATCTTTGTGTGATTTACTAAAAGTAGTCGGACAAATTTGTCAGCAATCACACCAGCTGTGCGCCTGGCGTGACAATTGCCAACATCTGGGCAGTTCAAGATGCGCGATTGTTCATGCTAGAGTGCAACGAGAAGTTGCAGCACTTCATGCACTTTTATTCGCGGAAAGTGCTTCGCAGCCGTTTCAAAGAAAGCCACAATGTTGTCCAAAAGTGCCGAAAACATGCGATTTTGGTGAAGCGTACTCTTCGCCGGCAGTGTCAAGAGGTCAGATTTTCGAGCGTGATCATAACCTTTTGACGAAAGGAAGCGCCAAATCTCACACTCTCTGACAACTTCTTCTGAATAACAAGGTCGTTTACTGCCATAGACTTGTATCTGGTGACGGAGAAAAACAGCCTTTTTCTCACGTTTCTGGGAATCGCCAACGATCTTTTTGACGGCAATATAGTGTTTGTCGTCGTTGTCCTCTTTCATCTTTTCTTTCTCTATAGAGAACTTTCTCAGTAGCCCCCCGCCCTTCGAGCACTGGTAGGCAACTTGAGCCCGAAACCTTTTCATCATGACCAGATAGTGACTAGCTAAGTAAGCGTTGTTACTGGTGGTTTGTGTTGAAGCACTTTGTCTCTCCTCGGTTACCTCCTCCCTGGCACCAAAATATTAATGAGCAGGTAACAGCGACTCTGCTTTTCGCTTTGATGATTTCCCAGGAGCTGGGGGGTCACGACACGCAGGGTCCTTAAGCGGTCTCTTTGCAGCTGGCACTATGTAGGACGGATAGAGTTCGAAGATGGTCGGTACAGCTCCCACGAGCAACTTCCGTATTCGGCATCCGGGAACATAATCACTCTCATCGAAGTGTTTGCCACACACTATACAGTTTACCGTTGATTAGGACTTGTCGTTGATGACGAGATTTTCACGGGAAATGTTTTTTCGCCACTTAGAACACAGTTCCGCATCGCTAGGAAATTGGTGAAATGAGAAAACATCCGGCGTCTTCCCCTGTTGAGATTTGCAAAATGGCACACAACAGTACACCATGGCTACAGTGATCGCGTTTGAGGCAGAAGGAAGGAACGACGCTTTCACGCTTGCAACGATCCCGCGGAGAAAGCTCACGCATTCAGCTGCAAAACCTGGCACACAGTAGGTAGCACACGAGGGATCGGCGACATAGACATGCTGCTTCAGACGCCGCCGTCAAGAACAGAAGTGGTGAAGTAATTGCGCCCACAAAAGCAGACCAAGCAGACCACACTCATGTCGTGGGCATCAGCGGACAATTCTAACGAACGTTGTGCGCACAAGAATCTCACCAGTCGGGACACCAGCATAGAACAAAGAACAAACTTGACAGCATTTACTGAAGAAAATGGCAGCAAAAAAACCAAGCCCGCGCAAGTTCGTATGGGTGTTCTGTGCCCGCGCTACGCTGGCTACCCGTGCTACCCTTCGCTCCCACGGACACGGTGAGGTGGTAGCGACCTCTTGCGGCGAGCCATCGAGCAGCTCGTCAGAAAAAATTACATTGACTCCCGTCGCGTTGCAAAGGCCGTAAGGGAGCGCGGAGGAGAGTCGAGTCCGGCCGTGAGCATGTGAGACAAAGTAGCAGCCTCACCACAGGCCGCGCAAAAACAATTCGGGTAAATGTCAGGATATATTCTGTTAAGGGACACCGGATTTGGGTAGGAGTTAGTAGCCACGTGGACACAGCTGGCGAGGTGGCGGTCGGTGCAGCGGCGGCGGCGGCGGCGCGCCTGGTATCACTTCTTCACTTCAAGGTCAAACTGCCAGGCGCGGCGAAACTCGCTCGACTGTGCCAATAAATCTTTCTCTTCAAAAAATCTAGGTGGTAAGACTTAATCCGCAACCCTCTACGACACGAACCTCGTCAGAGCCAAAGTGCAGCTCTGTGGTGTCAAAACTAGTTAGCTTACCTTAGTTAAGAAAGGCGGACCTATGGACAAAGGCACCCGAGCTATACTGGCCTGCTAACTAGAGCATGTAGCTTCACCGAAAGCCTCTTAGGGCTAATATCCTACTTATTGCTGTGTAAAACATATCCTGTCAGAGAAGACGATTAGCCGGCGCCGCCTACAGCTGGGCGTCATTATATGCCAAACGTAGCTAACAACACGATATAGAAACGGTTGTGAAAACGCTGCTGTGTAAAATACACACAGAGGCTCGAGAATATGTTTTTTTTTTTACTTCGGCTGCCCCTAAATCACATCTAATATTTTAAACGCATTTCAAGTGAGCACGCGCATTGCGTACATAATGCCATCATTATCATCTCTGCGGTATATCACAATGGTACACGCTGTGCAGAAGCCACAAATTAAAAAAAAAAAATAAGCTCGCGCTCATGGCTCAGACGTGCCACCAATGTCGATTGGTTGACTTCCAAGCAACGTCACTTCCTCCGTTCTGTGCGTGAGTTGCGGTGCCCGGTGGTTCGTCGGCATGGCGAAAACGGATGCCGACGAGGCGAAGACGCCAACGATCGGTCGACTCGGCAGCAGACCACTGTAGCTGAAAGACAAATTTGTCATACTATGCCCATCAGTGAGGTTATATACTATATAGTGACAAACACGCCGACGTGATCAAAGACTGCAAGTTGTGAGAGTGGCGGGCTTTTGAGCAAACGCCATCCAGAAAATCAGTCTGCCGGCCGTCGTTCGATCGGTCTCCCAGTGATCCCTCGTTGAGTGAAGACACACTTGCAACGTGAATGCCGCAAGGCCCGAGTTTGTACTAATATTTATTTGTGGTAAAAAAAATCGAAGTGTGTTCCTGGAATTTAAATCCACTAAGCTAAGCATTCGCCGGCCACACACATCTATTTACCCGCCATGGTGGCCGAGTGGCTTTGGCGTTTCGTTGCCAAACCAGAGGGCGCGGGATCGAATCTTGGCCGCGGCGGCCACATTTCGATGGGTACGAAATGCAGATACGCCCGTGTACCGTGGATTGGGTGCCCCAGGTGGTCAAAATTTATCCGCAGTCCCCAACTACGGCGTGCCTCATAATCATATCTTGGTTTTGGCGTGTTAAACCTAGAATTTCTTTAATCCGGTTTGAGCCAATGTAATTCTCGTGAGCGGATGTTAAAGGAATAGACAACAGTCCACAACATGAATTTAGATATCCCTGTGATTGGAAAGATAGTGTCTTGTATTGACTGAAACGGGCACTTTTCTCCTCATTAAACGAGGATTTATATTTTGAATTCTTCACAACAAATGGCGAAAAGTGACATTTGGTGCTCTCACGCGGCAAGAACATGACAAAAAAGAGGATGCCCTATCACGTGACCTTCTATTAGCGTACGCTAAATGCAATTCACTTTTTTTTCTATATTATCAGTTTTTTCAAAGCGGAGCTGTTTAAGCCGAGCGGAAGTCCGTAACGTGCGAACAGAAAATGTGGGTCGATCCTGGCGGTAGTGCATAAAGGGTCCAAACGCAATGGCGCGTTCCCCTGTGAACTAGCGAAGCTAAGCCTGGCTAAGCCTAGGTAAGTGTCACACACTCCGTGAACGAGGCGCCAACGTCGGGCCAAATTCCAAAGCCGAATTATCAACTTCCGAAAAAACCTCACGAAAGGAAGAACAATTAATAAGGGGCCCTTGGTGCGCCAGCGAACGCCGGTTGTGGTCCAAAGACCGAATCATGCAGAGCTCAGAATTATCAAAACACAACAAAATATATTCTTCAAACAAGGAAGTTACATACACACGTGCACACTTCGGCTAGACAGATGACAATACAATTCAGATGGGTAACTACAAAACACTGGAAAATAATTAACGACAAACACTAAGAGTCCAACACGTGAAGTACAGAATGAATAGGAACACAAAGTGTCCAATCGTATTCACCCGTGCTGGTCTTGAGCCGGACGATCTCCGCGTAGCTCGAGGCAAATCTCGAAGAAGGAACTTCTTCCGGAAATGCAGACGCACAAAGCCTGGGAATCTTCTAGTCAATTCTCGAATTTTCAGCCGAGGCCGTCGGACTGTCGTCGAGGAGGGTGGTGACTCATCCATCGGCGCGCGCTCGGGCTTCTCCTTCTCTCTTTCTCAACTCGCCATTTGCGTCGGGCTCTGAGAGGGTGTTTCGGCGCGCTCTCTCTCTCATTACCGTCGCGTTCGCGTATATTGTCGTAGCTTCTAGACTTAGACTCCGTTGATCGCGTCGGCTGTCTGTGGCGTAGGCGTTCTCCCCCTCTGTCGAAGCTGCCACGGGGCCGTCTTGTTTCCTTGCTGGCTGGGGTGATGCGCGGCGCGCGCTTCGATTATGCGCTCTCTTGTGAGACTTCCGCATTTACATGGATCGCTCCTTCTCCCGCCGATCCGCACTTCTCGACGTCTTTTCAATTCACTGAGCGTTCAGCGTCTTCACAGTTCTACTAACGCCTTTAACAACTCGTTTTTGCCTGTTGCGATAGCGGAACGGACTATACTACCTGAATTGGTCGTCCTTGAACGTGATCACGTAAAATTTCGAGATTTATATTTCGTGTATTAACTACAGCTCGCCTTTCTTTCTTTTTGTTTGTTTCAATCGTGCTTTGTTTTTTTAAATTTTGATCCTCTGTACCAAGTGTTCTTGAAGTGTATTTCGCTCCGCCGTGTGTATGCTGTGTAATATGCTTTTATTGCGATAGCAATTATATGGACACTCAAAAGCAGATTTCTGCCGTCGGCGTCGCCGTCGCCGTCGCCGTGAGGTTCCGTATGACGTCATTTGGAGAAGAAATCGTCGCCGCGCGCCGAACGCTGTATGTGCGAGTGAAAGGGCGCGAGGGGCGCGTCTTTCACGGGGAGTGAACGCACGGCGGAGAACAAACGCGCGTTCTGCGCCGTGCTCGCTTAAGGGCTGCAAAAGTAGGCGTCTCTGTTCTCCTTCACAATCACCATGTATGTAGAGCAAACGCGCCTTCTTTCGACGAGCGAGAGGCCGTGGGGGAGGGGGAGGGAAGGGAGGCGACGTTTAGCTGCGGCACGCAGTGCCTATTTATATCAAAGGCTCCGGCAACAGTCACCAACGCCGCACGCATTTTGAGCGAACGCGGGCAAAACGCCGATGGCGTCTTCAACAGTTCTGCGTGTTGCCGATGTTGCTGCATGTCCAAGTTTATACAGCTGATAAAGCTAATATCATTACTCCGTATAGCTCTCTACAAGTTTGCTATCGCAATTGATGCTTCGCCTTTCAGGTGAAACTGCGACAACTTTTTTCTAGTAAGTCTTAGTGATCCTTGTTAAACCATGTCTACCCTGTTTTTTTAACTGCTTTGTATTAATTGAACGCCTTCTCATGTGTTTCCCCCGCTTTTTTATTTTATCACTGACCAGCTTTAGTGCATTTCGTATATGTACTCACCCCCCCCCCCCCTCTTATGTAATACCCCAAGCAGAAGCCTTTAAGGGAACAATAAATGATGATGATGAAGCATGGTTAGGACTACTTAAGGGTAGTCAGTCATCGATTGCAAATCGATAGCCAATCAATAGCTAATTGATAATCGATAAATAATCAATAAATTATCTAAAATTCTGGGGATGACTTGGTAGTGCTTAGCCTAGCCCAAATACGTGGCCAATACTTTGCGATAGCCAGCCGATATCCAATCAATAGCTAATAGATCAATAATCAATAAATTCCGGAAACTGCTAGGAATTACTTGGTAGTGCTTAACCTAGCCCAAAAGCCAGAACTAGCTAGGTGTCCATCAGTACCGCTGTCTCTTTAGCATTGCGCCTCCAGTGCAAGCTACGCTAATTTTAGTTGCAATGCGCAGCTAAATCTGCGCTTGTTACGAGTAGAGGAAGGAAGGAGGGAAAATAAGAGGCGAAAGGCAGAGAGGTTAACCAGGTTAAGTGTCCGGTTGGCAACTCTGCACGGGGGGATAGGGTAAGGGCAGAAAAGATTAGAAAACAAGAGAAGATTAAAAAGAATAAAAAAAAAACACATCTGTCCGCACAATTCTATAGTTTTTCATGAAGTCCTGTTTCTTTTAAAAAGCGTACTAGCGCTTTTAAAGGAGTTCGTTCCGACGTTGGCTGGGACCAGGGACCAAGAATTCTGGCTTCCGTAAGGGGACGGCTGTCTATCTTGTCGAGCGTGGTGCTGAGGACTTTCCTTTGTGCACTAAAACGACGACAATCACACAGAAGATGTGCTATAGTCTCTTTGCACTCGCAAGTTTCACAATCTGGACTTGTGGCCATTCCCATCACGTAGGAGTACGCGTTGGTGAAAGCTACTCCAAGTCTTAGGCGACAAATTAGAGTTACCTCCCGTCGTGGTAAGCCATGTGGAAGGCGGAGCTTCAGATTAGGATCCAGGGAACAGAGGCGCTGGTTTTAAAGTTCGTTGAATTCCAGTGGGCTAACGTAAGCTCGCGAGCAAGCGCACGGAGCTTTCTTGCTGCGTCTGTCTTGGACATAGGGATAGCGACGCAATCGGTACTGGTATGCGAAGATCGAGCGGCTGCGTCCGCTTGCTCGTTTCCAAAGATACCACAGTGACTTGGCAGCCATTGAAAGAAAATGTCATGTCTTTTGTCAACTGCCTGATGGTAAATTTCGCGTGTGTCCGCGACAAGTCGTTCGTGGGGTCCACGACGTAGTGCAGAGAGCAAACTCTGGAGGGCGGCCTTGGAATCGCAGAAGATAGACCATTTCGAGGGGGGGGGGGGGGTTCCTGTTCGATAAATTTCATTGCTGCACACAGAGCTGTAAGTTCGACAGCCGTCGTCGATGTCAAGTGCGATGTCCGGAATTTTATTACTGTAGATTTTGCTGGGACAAATATTGCAGCTGCTGAACTGGAGTGCATGACCGACCCACCTGTGTAAACATGTAAGCTTAACATGCAAACATGTTACGAGTAGAAGTGGCGCTGTGGCCTCCGAAATAGCCCCTTCTCGGAGGTCATGGTGGCGCTGTGAGAACTTTTGCTCACGGCCAAACGACCACAACATTGTCACCAGCTGACACTAGGATTTGCAGCAGCCAACGATGCAGCAATTTATTGCAGTGCTCAGCATATTATATTCGGACGGGGCCCCGTGGAAGGGGGGGGGGGGGTAATTCAAATGCGCATGGTTAATGAAAGTGGCATTTACCGTTCTGCTCTCCAAATTTACGAGGGGGGCGTCGCTCTCATTTCTCAGTGTTGCTGGCGTCGGCACTCATATTTTCTTTTAGAGATTACTAAGATCGAAACAATCTGCTTACAAAATCTCTACGCGCTTTTGGAAGTAACCGCTTCAGGTTTGGAGGATGAGTGTTTCGTTGCGCCATAAAAAAAAAAACTGCGTCCTTAGAAATCGGTTATCAGTTCCTTTAAGCCAAGGTACGCACATGAGCTGAGGTTAAGCAAATACGACGAAAAAGGATGTTTTAAAGCGAATAATTATGAGGCTCGATCCTCGAGTTTATTCGTACGGTCTACGAGTTTCTTTTTATGCTTGAGGTCTTCATGTGGTGTAATTCGTGGTCGAATGTCGTTAACTAACAGTTAACGTCGCTAACTAACGAGTGTGTTATGTGCAATGAAACAATAAGTCACGCATAAATGCTGTACATATGTTGCCCCATAGGTATATCCAAGGCACACAGACTTAACGAAATAGCGCATGATATTCAACCTCTTCTTTGATCTATGATATTAGACTGCACCATTATATGTGCCGCCGAAAGCTGCGGCTTACAGAGCGCAATATGTTGGCTGACAATACTGTCCCAGTGAGGGTCTCTTTGTTCAGCGTAATGGCACATGAAATGACGAGATAAAACCTGTAGATATCATGTCGGCTTGATGGTATCTTTAAAGCAAATAGACCTCCTAATAAAATAGTGCATGATATTCAAGGGGTTCTTCTTGCAAGGCCAGTTGTGTCGCGACACTAGACGACTTTGTTCTCACGACAAAACGACAGGCTCACGCAATTTTCTTTAAACCTTTAACAGTACCTTTGCGTTTATTATATTCTGTTGCGACGCAAATATAATTTCGAATTTTTACGACACCCTCATTGCATGATTCCTTCCTTTTCTTTTTTTTTTTTTGAGCAGCTTAAACTGGTCGTAGTCATTGTAGAGTGACTTCGGGTTGTTATTAAACTGTGGCGGCAAACACCACGGCATACACGGATCAAGCCCCGATGGAGAGAAATTATACCCGTGTATTGCGGTCGCAGGGGATTTCGTTTACCTTTCATCCGGTGCTGCGGCGAGGGCCATTCTTCAGGCTCTCCCTGGTCCGTTTCCCGGGGTATAAAAAGGCGTTTTCTGTAGACGCCGTCTCTGTTGCATCTGCCCAGCGGAAGCATTTTTCTTCCCGGACACCGCGTGGGCACGCACGCAGGCTTTGTGGAGCTGGGATTTTTTTTCGCCCGAAAAGGTATAGCGTTGTCTCTCTCCAACCGGCAGCCGAATTGGCTTGTCGCGGCGTATGCGGAGAAAGGATATTTTTCAGCCAGACAGTTTTTCGCCTAGACGAAATGGCTGCTGCGACAGCTATCGTCTAGGCTGGGCAGAGCACGTTGTTCATATTGATTTCTTTTCGGGGGCTCGAAGCTCGAGTGCATCCATGCCACTCCGCAGCGCACGCGTTAGCCTGCCGTCGTTGCTCGTGCGACTGCAGTCGGCCGCCCTGTACCACTCGTGCCTGCGCGAAGAGTGTCTTGGCGCATGTGCGCGCGAGCCTACGACGGGGCACAGCTGGCGATCAATGAAACGCGGTTACTTGTTTGCCGAGGTGCGGCTTGGCACCGCTTGAGAGGGGCACACTCTTTTGTGCTTCGTATAGATCGAAGAGGCTGCATGACTGCAAGGGGATTTGTCTTGGTTTTCTTACTCTCTTCAACAGTGGGCGCGAACAGCGCTGCCACCACGCAGACGTGCCAAACGTTTGTCTTGCTTGCGCAGGTGTTATCCGCGAACGGAAGCGCCCCTGACGTTGGCCCATCGAGGAGGGTACATCATATGTTGTAATCGTCTACTTTTGAATTATTGAAATATGATATGGTTTGATTTGAACTGTACTTTCATGTTCACTGACCCTGTTTTGGTGCGTGAGAGAGGCATTTGCACGCACGCATACATTAAGCACATTTGTTCCAGACAAATGGCGCACCACATAACAGCCAGGCTTTCTAGCTCTGAGATAAATGAAGACCCCTCTTCCGCGCGATAAAAATTAAAGTCACGCAGCATCACTGTCAGTGAAGATTTTTGCATTTAGGTGTGTACCGCCTGTTCTCAAGGTCTTGTTAACCACTCCTAGAGATGCTCCAACTATTTTTGGCTCGTGCAGTTGAAAGCGATGGTCGACAGCCTGCAAAAGAATGGTCTTACGCACAGAACCTTTGAAGACGTCGTATTCCCCGGAGGGCCCGCGGCAATCAGGAAGAGAATGCAATGACTGCTGATTGCCTTCCAGCGAGACATGGGGCTCATCGACTCCTGGTGACACACCCCTGATCTCAACTCATAGGAGGCTCAAGCGGAACAATTGCCGGCTATGTATGCCAGGCTAACCCCGCCTGCTGCAACATCATCACAACCACCACCATCTTCCTTGGCAACGATGGTCCTCCGAAGACATAAGGAGCAATAACAACAACGCTCTTTCTTCAATTGTATAATGTCGGAATACTGGTGACATCGACTGTACAACCATAAGACAGCAGCGGACGCGCCGCGCAAAGTGACCTTTCTAACTTTTGACACAAGCGAAGAAAGGACGAAAAGGATGCGAAATTACTTGAATTAAAACGATAGGGGTGTTTGTAACTGATCGGGTTCGATAAGCCAATGTATGGAATATACAATCATGCTTCTCTTAATATTTCGTGCAAGAAGTCGAGGTGCGGCGATAAGAACGCGAAGTTCGCCTTTTCGTACTGTTTTTTAAAGCTGAGTATTTCTTGCTTAAAATAACACTACCCCCCCCCCCCCACACACACACACACACACACCACACACACACACACACACACACACACACACACACACACACACACACACACACACACACACACACACACACACACACACACACACACACACACACACACACACACACACACACACACACACACACACACACACACACACACACACACACACACACACACACACACACACACACACACACACACACACACACACACACACACACACACACACACACACACACACACACACACACACACACCACACACACACACACACACACACACACACACACACACACACACACACACACACACACACACACACACACACACACACACACACACACACACACACACACACACACACACACACACACACACACACACACACACACACACACACCACACACACACACACACACACACACACACACACACACACACACACACACACACACACACACACACACACACACACACACACACACACACACACACACACACACACACACACCACACACCACACACACACACACACACACACACACACACACACACACACACACACACACACACACACACACACACACACACACCACACACACACACACACACACACCACACACACACACACACACACACACACACACACACACACACACACACACACACACACACACACACACACACACACACACACACACACACACACACACACACACACACACACACACACACACACACACACACACACACCACACACACACACACACACACACACACACACACACACACACACACACACACACACACACACACACACACACACACACACACACACACACACACACACACACACACACACACACACACACACACACACACACACACACACACACACACACACACACACACACACACGTCATGGAAGTGAGTATCTTTCAAAATTAATCTTCCTGCTAATAGTTTTTTTTTACCGAATCACTTCCTTGGTTTATATGTAAAACGAAGGTGATTTCTCAAGTGCTAGCCTCTAACTCAGTTCCGCATACTCTAAGTCCTACCTTAATGCTTTTTCGGCTAGCGCCATTAGAACCTTTTGGTAAATATATAGGCGGTGATAGAACTTTCTGGAGCTTTTTGTCTTTTTGTCGAATTGCCCTTCGGATTTAGGGCTACACAGCTTACCTCGAAACGAGTAGGCGCTGTTAAGCTGCGAAGCAGATGAGATATGAAGAAGCAAAGGGCAGCACTCGACTCGATGACGCACAAACTAGAGCGGCTTCCTTCCATGCTTTCTCGCTATTAAGCCTTTACCCATAAATATGCCCCTTAACGGGCCGCAACTCGGTGCTTGCGTCTTAGACACGTAAGCAGCCCCGTTCCTGACGCTGCGACGGTAAGTATCACGCTGATTACCTGTCATTCCTCACATTCAGTACGCCTGTCAGTACGTCAGAGGCAGGGTAGCATAAAGGCATACATACGCTATACAGACTTTAATCAGGATCGCACTTTAGGGCTTCAAATATCCGCGCCAGTCTTAAACGTTGTCACTGCGAAAGTATGTGTGGGCGTTCCGGCTCTGTTTCGTTTACTTTGCCGCATTCTGCTCCAGCCAACTTCAAAGTGCATTAACTTTGCCTGCAATGTTACTTGGTGTAGACTTGGTTCTTGGTGTAGACTCGGCAGTCTACACCATGAGAATCTCGAGGGCATAATCATGACAAATAGTTGTTTATGAAAGCTATATCCGGAGAAGTAATGGAACAACGAAAAAAAAATGAAATCCTTATCAAGAAAAAAAACACACTTATTTCTGTGTGTGGATAAAATGGAAGAAATAGGAGTCGCTGGCGCCAATTAAAGGCGACAGTATCTACTAAACACCACATAATAAAAAAAAGTTGTTTTGCACATGCAGGAACAGAAATAAATTATGCACATCGAACGCACATGTTGGCTTCTGTAAAGTGAAGGTTAGGTAGAGATCCTTCGCTTAAGAATATTTCGCTCATAACCAACAAAAGCTTAGGCATGTGCGCGCTTGCAATTGCATTTTGTTTAAATATTGTTTGATTAGGAACGAAGACACTGCACCTCCGCGGTTCTCCTGGTAACAACATATAAGTGAGTTATGCAGCGTACTCGTGATTGCTAGAACTGTTAGGAAAATGTTGACGCAGACAGTCGACAGAGAATTACTAGCCGACATTACCTTCCTGAGTAACATTAAACAAGATAAGGAAGAATAAAGCCTTGGTAAGTTGTGTTAATCCCTCTTCTGTAAATGCTGTATCCATACATATCTGTATGAGTGTTCTGAAATTCGGCTGAAGCTTTGTTTGTCTACGTATAACTGGCAGTGACACCGGATGGGTCGTGATCTCCGGCTCCACCTCGTTGCTTCAGTTGTGCTGCCTGCCTGAGACTCGCATTGCGCTCATGTACTATGGGATGACCCACTTGCCCGTAGAATTTAGGTTAGTGAATTCTCATCGAAGACGGTGTTTGTTGACAGGTGTTGCAAAGCTAGGTCCACTCTTGCGATACTGCGGCCACGAATGCACGTAGTCTAACTTGTTTCAGTTGATAGTGTTTGCGGCTCAGACATGCCCCAGCTCGCTGCGTCCCTCAACCGCCCTCACCAACCCCAGAATTTCTGCTACGGCTGAAAGCCAGCGCCTCGATCTAATGAAATGCAGGCTTGCGGACCTGTGTTCAACGTTTACTCCACCCATTCTTTTCGGTTGTCGTTTTCGAGCTCCCACATAGCTTTAGCTTAGCCTTTAGATTTAAGATAATGTGTTCAACTCTCATCGAAAACGTGAGCTTTCTAAGAAAAGGTTCTCTCGATTAACGTCGAGACGAAATTGTGCCAAACTGCCGAAGTTTGGGAGCTATAGGTTAATTTGCAACCCAACACAACAACGGTTTAATCAAAGATCCCGGTCTAAAAAAAAAAAAAAGAAAAATGAGACAGTACCAGTCTGCGATCACACGCCAACCCTTTCTCAAGGGCCAGAAACGTTTGAGCTTTCGCTGGGCGATTGCTTCGAGGAATAACAAATAAAAGCAGCGAAGAAATAACAACGGCTCTGCTTAAACTCCCGCTTCTCTCAAACCGTGAAAAATGACAGCTGTCACAGTGGCTTGAGCGGATCTTTGATACGGGGAAAGAGCAACGATGTCCGCGGTTTCGCGGAAAATAGCGCGTTCGTTTGCTGCCAGCTCGAGCCATCGCGGCGTCCGCATTGCTGTATACGGCGTCGGATGCAATCTACGGGAGTACCATTGTCTGTCATCCTTCTTTTCTTTGTTTGTTTGTTTGCCGCCAGCGCAAAACCGTGGGCGGCGCCGTTTACAAAGGACCGGTGCCGGTCTCACTGCGGAGTTGAGTGCGCGCGCGAGACAGCCGGATGAACGGCAACTAAGAGGAGTCTGCACTCGTGCGCTTTGCTGTGTGCGCCCAATCACTGACGCGTGCTGGGCGTCGCTAACTGCCTTTGCTCAACGTCAACGAGGGGCATCGAGCGGCTGCCGATAAAGTCCGTTAATTTGCTTTCCCCCAAAATCATCATTCGGTAGCCTCTCCCTCTCGGCTGATTTATCGCCGCCGCCAATACGAAACAGCGTAAGCTCGAGGTGGGAGACAATCCGGACTCGACTGCTAGACAAATTTGTCGCTGGTCTCCCTCAGGCAGTGACAAGGAAAAAATTAATGTTTCTACTGTCCATACGGTCAGTGAAAATTAACGGTTCCTCGGAGAGTATAAGTATGGACGTCTGTGCAATAAATGAACATGCGTTTCCTTGTTTCACGTTTCCCGCGCAAGATTTTTGATTCCCTTATTTTACAATGTTTCTCTACCTATGTCAGCGGCTGTTCAGGGGATACTTAGCTCAATGGAAAGATTATCCTTTCTCTAGGGATGAGCAGGAACGTACTTACTGTCAAATAATGTCGTAAAATATTTCTTTTCTGCTATTCGAGTGCTGCTTGTATGAGTACTCGTTTATCTCGAAGTATGTCCCTATACTATACTGACTATAATTAAATCAATTATTCCTCATATTCAGTGCAACCGATAATATCGTTTGATCACACTTATTTTTTTGTAATGCGACAGGATCATCTCATACTTTTTGATATCAGGATTATGATCTTTTTATATAATAGTTCAGCGGAAACCCGCTAGGAGGAGAGAGTAATTAAAGGGAAAGTGAGACAACCACCCAATCGTAACAATTGCTACAAACGAAACTCATACGGTTTCCTCGAAAGAAAAGCCTCACAGTTGAAGAAAAATTGCAGCCGATCCACAAAGTGAATGCTGATGATGGAGCGAAGCTCCTTGGACGATTGCGGCTGCTGCTCGAGCTTTCGCTTCTGGGTCTCGCTGCCGTTGCCGGCGTGCTGCTGCTTCTATAGCTCGGGGTTAGCTTCGCGGCGTTGCCAATGGGCTGCCGCGTCTCGTTCTCGAAGTGTAGGATCAGAGTCACGACGTTTGCGCTTACGTTCGCGCTCTTCCATACTGCAGTGCTAAGTGCAGCGACAGCGGCGCGGCGCCGGCGCAACACCTGCGCGCGGTCGGTATGCGCGCTGCGTGCGCTCTGCGAACGGTTCTGCGCATGACGTCGTGCGCTTGCTCGGAGAGGGGTTTCGGAGCGGCGCCGGCGCAGCGCAACACCTGTGCGCGGTCGGTATGCGCGCTGCGTGCGCGACGGGGAGCTACGACGACGACGGCGACAACGGACATCGTGAGAGCCTAAGGAGCTTGGCTCCTAAAATTCGGCCTGGTACGGGACTCGAACCCGGGACCACCGCCTTTCCAGGGCAGCCGCTCTACCATCTGAGCTAACCCGGCGGCTACCAGATGGCCGTGCGAAGTCGAATTTATCGACAACTAGAGTTGTCTCGAGTTGACGATAAATTCGACTTCGCCCTGCCATCTCCTAGCCGCCTGGTTAGCTCAGATGGTAGAACGGCTACCCGGGAAAGGCGGTGGTCCCGGGTTGGAGTCCCGTACGAGGACGAATTTTTCTTCAACTGCGAGGCTTTTCTTTCGAGGAACCCGTATTGGTTTCCTTTGTAGCAATTGCTACTATTGGGTGGATGTCTCATTTTCCCTTTAATGATCTTTTTATATAGCGAAGTGTCGGCGGCTACACACAATGTATCTAATCTTACGTAGAGAAATCCTGACCCCTATTAAAACGCCATCATCTTTATAACTATATAATGAAATAAAAGGCTTGGTTGAGAATTGCCATGCCACATTGCCCGGTCTACAGTCATTCAATGCTTAACACAGTGCGAGAACACCCGATGAGATGTGAGATGAGATAAGCTCGCAGTTTCATTTTTGTGCTCGTCTGTTGACCATTTCGTAAATTGCAGAGGCTCCGAGATTATTACTTCGCTCTTCGGTATATCGCACTAAAGTTAGCTGGTAAGACAGAATGGCAGGCCACTGTGTGACCTACATAGCGAAGCTTGAGTGGCGCTGTTGCGCGTGCAACGTCAGTTGCGCTATTCTGCAGCCTCGCAGGCTGCATGGCCCGTCCGATCGGCCTCCACTGTTCGAGTTATTGAAACCGTGTGAGTAAACAACATTGCTCTTGAATGTATGGAATATTGTAGTACACCATAGTTTGTACACATACGACGCATCGAGTTGGTTACTGCTACACAAGCTTGCTGCTTCAGCAGTGCTGAGTTAACCCGCCTTCGCTGCAAGGTTAGTTGCGGTAAAATAAATAAATAAATAATGATGATGATGAAATAAACTTTAATTTTCGAAACAGTGTTCCCGAGCGTTTGAGCTTTGGATCACTCTAGGTGGGAGGGTCCCTCATTCCAGGAATCCTCTGGCCGCAATAGCATCCTGCACTCTGGCGACAAGAGGTCGTTGGTTGTCCAGGGCCGGGGTGGATCCCACATTTCGGCGAGGAGGTTCACGCCTTCGGTCGTTGTATGCTTGGTAACGGGGTCTTCGGGGCGCCACAGGCACTCTAGTATATAGTAAATGAGCCAGAGTGTCTGGCACGACGCAGATCGGGCAGTTGTAGGTGTGTAGTGTCGGGTGGATGCGATGCATGAGGATGCCATGGGTGTACATGTTGCTCTGCAGCCTTCGGAATGAGGTGCTTTCTTCTTTGGTCAGTTTTGGGTGAGGTGGCGGGTACACCCTTCGTCCCAGTCGGTAGTGTTGGAGGATGGCGTTATACGTGGGGGGTATGGTGTCCGCTTTTGTTGCGTCATCAGGTGGTCGGGGGTCTCACGAGGCGGTGAGAGAGGCACGGTTGACGTGATCGCGGGCCGCGGCGTGTGCCGCTTCGTTTCCCTTGAGCCCCTCGTGCCCTGGTACCCACGTGACGCAGGTGTAAGGGAGCGGAGTGCTTCTGTTCTTCAGAATTTTGACTGCTTCGACCAAGATTCGGCCTCTCATGTAGTTGCGTACTGCGGATTGGGAGTCCGTGAAGACTGCGACCGCGTTCGTGCTCGTGGTGGTGGCGAGGGCGCTTGCCGCTTCTTCTGCGGTTTCCGAGTTCCGCACCCTGACTGTGGCGGACGCCAGTTCTTTGCCTTCCGAGTCGACCACATTCAGGACGTAGGCGGTTTTGCCCGGGTATTTCGACGCATATACGTAGCGAGCATCTGGGTCGTGCTTGTGCCGTCTTCGGATGGCGTCGACTCGAGCGAGCCGGCGTCCCCGATGATGCTCGGGATGCATGTTGCGCGGTAGTTTGTCGATGCTCAGGGATTCTCTTACGCATGACGGTATCTTGACCTTGCGGTCAGCGTCGGAGATGTAGCGTTCTCCGTAGCCGAGGCGCGCAAGGACCGATCTGCCCGTCGGTGTGAGCTTGAGCCTCTCTAGTTGGTTGGTCTTCTGGGCTTCCACCAGCTCTTGCCAGGTGTTATGAGCATCCATTTTGAGAAGTCGGGTGGTGGATGGTGAGCTTTGTAGCTTTGCGGATGATGACATTGAGCTTGTCGACTTCGCAGCTCTCGAGAGGGAGGTACGGGGTTGCGTACGTTATTCTGCTGGTCAGTAGAGCTTGAACGACTCTCAGTGTGTCTCGCTCCTTGAGGCCACTGCGTCGATTGGCTGCCCTCCTTACGAGGTGTGCAAGTTGAGAGATTGTGCGTTGGAGCCGTGGGAGCGTGGCGACTCCTGATCCGTCTCGGTGCAGGCCCAAGCCGAGTACTCGAAGCGAGGCGACCTTCGGCATTTGGATCCCGTTCAGCGTGATGCACGGGTCTGGCGCTTCGCAGGTGGGAGGTCTTCCCCTCGTGCGTGCCTTGAGTACGAGTAGCTCCAATTTTTCTGGTGCGCAGTGGAGGCCGCAGCTATCAAGGTAGTCCTCGATGACATCAACCACTTCTTGGAGGCAACGTTCTTGCTCTCCGGTGCTCGTGCCTCGCGTCCAGAGCGTGATGTCGTCCGCGTAGAAGGCGCGACGCAGGCCTGGGATGTTTTAGAGACGCAGGGGGAGCTTGAGGAGTGCTACGTTGAATAGGAGGGGCGACACGACGGAGCCTTGCAGCGTTCCTTACTGCGTAGGTTGGATATCCCCACCGTGGCCGTCCGGCCGGGGAGGAAGTTACGGTCATAGCCGTAAGTCGTGTAACCGCAGCCGGTCTCCTCGAGGTTTTGTAGTATTGCTTTGTGGGTTACTCAAATGCACCCTTCACGTCGATGGCAAGGACGCATGACTTGTTGTTCTTGCTGAGGTGCTCAATGAGGTCATCTTTTAGGAGAAGAAAGACGTCTTGCGTAGAAAGAAGGTGGCCAAATAAATAAATAAATAAATAAATAAATAAATAAATAAATAAATAAATAAATAAATAAATAAATAAATAAATAAATAAATAAATAAATCCAGCTTTGTTGTATCAGCTGAAAATTTTCCTGAAGTTTAAATTTACAACTGCGTCCGACGACTTTAGGTTTAAGAGTAAGCGCGCTTGGCGCATATTTCGTATACTAATGGATTTGACAACGGCATCTCTTTCTACAGAACAACAGACTTTCTGTGTTTATGAAATATGTAGGACCCCTCGTAGAAGGCCGGCAAGAGACAGAGGGCAGAACAAAGTTACGAAGTTATGTGCTGCCAGTGTTGACTCGCGCAGAAAAAATTATTAGTTTAAGAAATGTCGGTTGTAAAAATGCGAGACCAGAAGTTTTACGGCGTCGTAGGAAAAAACGCTGCGGCCGCGGGGCAAGTCAACACTGAGCGATGGATGTTTCTCTTCAGTTTTCCTAAAAGCTCGAAATTAAGTTTGCTGTATGCGTACTTTCCATTTCGCTAGCTCATTATTCTCATCCTTGCCATATGCATGGTGAAGAGAAAACTTTTTCGATCTCCGCCAGGACTGAACTCACGCCCCTGCGGCAATGTGCAATTACGCATTAACCACTGTTAACCTAACCCTGCTAATTTTAAAGACGATAGTCTTTCTTGGGGAACTTAAACGCTGAAAATTTGGTCTGTCTGTCTGTCTGTCTGTCTGTCTGTTTGTCTGTCTGTCACCCGATTCAGGCACCCGGCCAAAGTTGGACCACTTGCTTACCGCCCACACTACTTAAACTGGTACGGCTGTTCATACTTGTGAACGTTATCGATCACAAAGTAAATATTACGCATATCTGAGGGGCAACATCACTAGGTAAGTATTAGGAGGTGTGTTCCTTTAATAGAAAATACATAGATACGCAACTCTAAAGACCCTAGTTTCTTAAGTATATATACGCTGAAAATGCCATGCTATGCGCGCCGACGAACGACGTTCCCCGACTGCGCGCCGACGAGCGCCTTCTGCCATGGAGGAAGGAAACCCTCTGCACAAGCTCATGTTTCCCGATGTATTGCCAGATGGCGTCCATGTCTCACGCAGCGCCTCCTCAATTTTATCAATGCCAGCCAGATGCGGCTGATTCAACATAAAGGAAGCGCTGTCTGAGGCAGGGCCAAACATAAATGGCCGCTTGATGAAATAATGCGGTAAAATGAAATCTGTTCAAACAAACCTTCATGCCAGGACGGAAATGGTACGAGAACAGCATCACGGGTGGCCGCGGATCAGACCAGCACTCATGTAGTACGGCCGGCAGAAGACTATCGTCTTTCGACGACATTTGCAGCGAAGCACGCAGATACGCGGCAAATTTTCTTTCTTTCTTTCTCTCGAGAATGGTTTTGATGTTGCCTGGATTGAGCGCTGAAATTACATGATGAATATCTCCAATTAGGTACAACTTTTATGATTAAAAAAAGAAAAAAGAAGGGGGAGCATTAAAATGAGCCTGCCTCTAAATACGCCATATTAACAAGTGCCTTCACGGCTAATGAAAGAGCTAATGAAAAAAAAAAGATGAACTATTCTTGTGAAACTGACGTTATTAGCGACAAAATACGTCTGCCTCGCCTACGAACGCTATGAAAACACCATGTTCGTATAGTCAGTATAGACGATTTCATGCTCGCGATAACAGCAGCGAGCGTGCCGCCCCCAAGAAACTTCCGGTCACGTGCCTTATCAGTCTGCTACGCGGGAACAAAAAGCATGTTTACAAGTTGTTTCAGTGTACGGAAAGTCTCTTTTTACGTTTTCAAATAAAAGAATGACGCATAATGCCTCAACGCTAATACTTACATTTTACATAGTAACTCACTGGAAACTCCACTTGTAAAACTGTGATTAAAGCAGTTCGTTGAAGTTGTTTGTTATCGTTTAGTCATTAAGGGGAAAATGAGAACGAAAATACGTATCGTCATAAATCTATGTTTTTGGAACTCGGATACTGCTAACTAAACATCTTTCTTTCTTTCTTTCTTTCTTTCTTTCTATTGAAATACTATTTCTTGCTATTGAATAAACTATCAATTGTGAACGGTAGGGATTACGTTTAGCAAGCATAATCACAGCATGAACTGGTGCATTGTTTAAATGTTTGCTGTGGTTGAGTAGGATCGAGGGCGCTTGACCTATGGCCGATCTCCAACATTTCAAGGAACATCTAAGTGTATTTTGGTTTCCCAGTTTACCTTTTACAAGACGCGTATCATTTTTCTTATGGAAATTATATACTTCCAAACATTTATGATATAAATCTGCGGGAGACACACCGACGAGAAAGGAGCGCCAATTATGATTTGCAATGAATTTATCAAAATGTTTGGTATCAAGAACCAGAACTTATTTTTTTTACTTGTTAAGGCAATTGATCGAATGTATTCGTTGGTGAGGAACCGACGCACGAAATAGGGGTCAGTAAGTTCTGTTTCAACAAAAGCGGAACGTGCTTGCAAATTCTGAGAGCGTACACTTAAGTGATCAATGTATGATGCCGCCAGTTTTTTCGATACAAGTTCCTGGCGAGTTGGGTTTGTTAATTTTTCTTCCAGACCATGTTCTGACAAAACTAGATGGTCACCAGTTAGGGTGACCGGTGGGCGTAGAATATTGTCACGGTATGATTCATCTAGAGGAGCATCGATAAAGAAGACGCTGATGATCTGGCGCGCGCTCTCGGCCATATGGTTGACGCTTGATCGCCTTGTAAATATACTGTAAATACGTTTTCCTGTTGTGTTTGCCTCCCCGTAACATCTTGGTGGAGGTGCTGGGTACGAGGGTCTGGCGAGGTATGGTATATTTTTTTTTTATATCCTCTACTACACGTGTTCGTCAAGAAATGGAGACGATAAGGTCGAGTCAAGTTCAGCCACAAATAGTCGTCAGACAATAGATTTCAAATTTACAGTTTCGGCTGTATTGTTAAATGTCATTCATCGGTAATTTCCTTGTTTAAAATGTTTCATCTCGGCTAGTGATGACAGAAGAAAGTGGCTCACTTTTACTCTGCAAATTAGCCACGTCTGTTTGGTTGGCGGTGACACTGCAGAGAATGAAATCGTATTTCAGGGAAAGGAAGTCGACCAACTTCTGCATTTCCAGCACGGATTTCACAGCCCCCTTTCACATGCTACCTTAAATGTCAGCAATCCTTCTGCACTCACCGTTAGATGTTCAACAGTGCCTTTTAGCTGATGAAGTTTGCGACTACCAGCAGAAAATTGTTTCGCAAAGGCGCCATCACTGAGCTGGAAAGTAGGGCTTGATTTATTTTCTGGATTATATTTACATGTATCACAAATACACTCATCACGTTTGACAGCAGACAGTTTAATAAAAGTGCTATCCCATTAGTGTAGAACAATTCTTTTCAAAGAGGATACCCCTTGCGCATGTTCGTTGGGGTTGCAGCCGTGCGGTTGGATTGAGTCTCCCAGGGGCTCACCGGCTGGCGCGTGATTTCACGACCCGCGCAGCCGTCAACGGCCCTCCTCGTAACGAGGCTAGCATCCAGAAAGACCCATTGTGCACCTTTCACGAGATCGTCTCACACTACCGCTTGGAAAGGAGGTGGTTCTCTCCTCCTCACCCAAAACTAAATAAACCACAAGCTAGCACGCTCAGAATGTTACAAACCCGCATGTACCCCACTCCGCGGTCCCTTAGCAGGATAGACCCGTACTTCCCGCAGTCGTGCCCTAAATGCGGAGCCGACTCATGCTCTTTCGATCACATGCTCTGGCTGTGCCCAGCCATAGAAAACTCTATACTTGCCACAAAGGAACAGTGGGAGGAGTTTCTAAGAAGCGAACACCACCACATCCAACTCCAGGCAGTCCAGAGGGCCCACGACGTCGCAACGGGATTTGGCCTCCCGGTGCCATCGTGGGCGGAGCCACCGATTTGACCTGAGGGAGCCTTCGGCTAACCCTGGCCAGTTTCTCAGGACCAATAAAAGTTCTTGTCACTGCCACCCCTTGCGCACAAAGCAGGTTAGTATTTTTTCATTCTGAAGGAACGACTTGGAACAAGCAGCACATGTAGACGCCATTATTCTGGTGCAGTTAGCGGCAGATATAGTAGACAAAAAATGATAGGCTGATGTAACGCAGCTGCAGGTTATCGAAAAACTGCTACAATCCCATAGAAATTATGACCGCTGAGTGCGACGGTTTACAGGGAGGGCAAGCGTTATATGGTCAGCAGCGGTCACCAGGTGACCAGGGGCGCGATATATTTAACGGTTCGAAAACTAAACCGTTCGCTTGACCTTCGCATGATTGGTCAGAATCGCGCTTTTGCTGACGAAAGCGTGATTCTGACTTGGTTTCCGAACCACTAAAAGTTCGCGCCCCTGGTGACCATGGTTGATTATTCCGGCAGCAGGAATTGTTGAATGGCTGGCCAAACTCTTGGAATACGGCTGGCAGAGCACATGTGCAAACGTTTTCTCCTATAAAGCGAGCGCCCGTGTACGTTAGCACCACTTGCGCTTCGAGCAGATGCGCTCGTAATCAGGCGTTTCCAGCTTGACCATCCCACCCATAGTCTAAAAACAGGTTTCAGTCCCACGGAACTGCTTGCCGCTGGACAGCTGGCCAGATAACACTTTCAAGTACTTGAATGAGTAAGTTTGCCGAAAAATCTGTTATTTTTATTTATTTGTTTATTGGTATACTGTTGCCAATGGGGCCGTTAATTACAGGGGGGATATCTTAATACTTGATTACAATGCTGCACGCAACAAGCACGAACGTATTGAAGCATAGGAAGAAAATACAAGCGCTGCACACATCACACAATGCATACCAGTACCTCAACATCATGTGAATGAATAATACAGATATAGTATTGAAGGAAAGGAAACAAAATAAAAGGTGACGATGCACAAAAAAAACATGTACTATGCATGGAACAAAGTTTCCGATACATGTGTAAGAAACGAGAATAAAAATACAAAAATGGGGGGCGGGTCTAATTGTCACAGTGCACCGCAAGGTAATTCAATACAGACTTTTCAAATTCACTTGCAGAATCTGTTGATACAATATCACGTGGTAACAAATTCCATGCTTCGATTGTGTGTGGAAAAAAGGAATATTTATTTATGTCTGTTCTCGCAGTTGGAGGTGTAATTTGATCGGGGTGACTTTGTATGTACGTGTTGACATTTTTTTAAATATAGCGCTCAGTGTTTAAATTGAAGTAATTTGTGTACATAGAGTTGAGAAACTTCAACTTCGAAACCATTCTCCGTTGGAATAGTGTCGGCAAGCTCAGTGTGGTTAACATAGCCGTGACTGAATCTGTTGTCCTGCATTTCGAAAGGATAAACTACAGTGTTCTCGAAGCTTTTCTAGTGGGCTCACTCGCCCATCCTTCCTGTGCTCTCCACTGAAGCGGCCGCTGTCGCCTGCCAATGCGCCCGCTAGAGGCGCTGCAGCAGAATTCCTCCTAGGGTGCCTCGATGCCAGCGCCGCCGTTCAGGGTGGTGCCATCCTTTGACCGCCCCCGCGCCGCCGCTTTCTCGCTGCGACGCCATCTTGAATCACAGCGAGCGGTTGCGATTGCTTGGTGCCAGTGCTTAGTTCGAGACACAGTGCGCGCGGATGCTTCGCTGATGCTTCTACTTGCTGGACAGTGTTCAGCCACATGAATGACAAGCTTGTCAAGTGCATCGAGTCGACATGACGGGCTGTTGTGTTCCCAAGTTCACCGGATCGACGCGTAAAGGGCTTCGTTGTTTACGCTTCCCCCGGGACTCAGAGCGAAGGAAGAGATGGGAAGCCCAAGTAAAGCGGGATCACTGGAAGGCAACGGACAGCTCTTCCATTTGCGAGGTAAGTGTAAAGAAAGTTTAGTCCACTGCACCGTGTTTTTCATTTAAATAAGAATCTATTCTTTGATCCTCGCTCACGTACCTACGTTCGCTCACGAACTAAGCACTGCACCGATGCTGAGTAGCCTATGGTTTGCGAGCGCGCGTCGCATAGGCTTTTGCCGTTTTGATCGGCGCAGTCTATGCGAGTAGTACCCTTATTTTAAGAACTGACGAAAATGCTTCGCCGCGAAATAGTCTTACATTAGCTACAAATCGTGATGTAAACCACCTATTTTACTTTTTCACGGGAAGCACACATCGTGGGTGTCTGTTGTTTCTTTTTTTTTCTCAGTTTCTTTTTTCGCTACTGGTTATTTGGGACTAAGAATGGGGGAGAGCGGCTGTTGTGTACGTGGCAAGCAAAGCATTGTGATTTTCTCTGATTTCTAAGCAGATATCTTGCGGATCTCAGGTTGTTACGTTATATAGCTGATTTCTTAGACGAATATATTTGTAGCGTGGTGCTCGTAAGCCGATGGTCATTCGTGCTCATTCCCGATCCTAGTGGGTACTGTGACGGTCTTTAAATGCCTGTGCACGGTATGCCCCGGTGTAGTAGAGTTAAGGGGCATCATGGGACCAAAATGTTTCGGCGCTTTCTGGCATAGTGTCTTGTAGCCTGTGCATTTCTTCGAAACGTGTGAAGCGAAATAATACAGCATTACTTCCGCGAACATTTATTTTTAAGCACTGTAATGGGTTCTCTGTATTTACAAGGCAACTTTTCATGTTAATAATCACTTTTGTTGTTTTACTTGTACTTAGAAACACTTTGAAGAGGACCAGTACGAGGGAAATCGACAGGATTGGCGCCGTCTGTTAAAGTCAACAGCCCTACATCATCATGGACTATATTTTCGAAGTGAAAAACATTGCTAATCTGTATTTGACTGTCTTAGTTTCATTTACGGTTTTTGTACGCGATATGTATGCAGTGTTGTTTATTTTTTCAATGTAGTTATCAGTGTTTAATGGCTATTTATAAAATGTTCTGTACTCGTCATCGATGTGTTTGGCTGATGCGACGTATTCGATGGTAGCTGATGTATTCTGGCTGGATATCTTGATTAATATTACCCGCGGTTGCGTTTTCTTGTTTGTATTCTTGTTTTCGATTTATATGTGTGTAATAAGGTTGATGTACTCACTTGAAATCTCCCCCCCCCTCCCCATGTAATGAATAAATTAAAAAAAACTCTCCCTATCCCGAATTGTGCGTGTCGAGCCTACCTTGCGAATTTTTTTTATCTCGTCTTTCAACATAAACTTCAGGCGCCACACAGTACATATAATTTTTCATGTACATATCTCTTGCATGATTGACTGTACTAGACATTACTAAGTAAATGTAGTTTGTGCGTCGTTTGGTTTCTTGTGTGTACTACGCAAGATTGACACAGACAAGTTACGTTACATTTTTCTCTGCAGCACTAACTAAACCTTATTTTCACATCGCAGTTATTTTTACACCAGCTTAATCCTGTCAGCACACAGTTTTGTGGGCAAAAAAAAAGCTAAATTGCGCGTAGATATCGTCAAATAATTGCAACGAACGCGAAGAGCATGCGCAACGCAAGGGAAACTAACCGCTGTGCGCGAGTGGCTGGCTACGGTAAAGGAGGCGTGACGTGTAAGCCAAAATACAACAGCAAAAAAGAAAATCTTCCACACACAGGGGGTCGCAAACCTTATATACCAAGCATCAAAGCGCAAAAAAATGTGCGTATTTCAAACATACATATGGCACATTTAATGTGATTGAATTAGGCAACTTAGGGCATGTTCCCGGCGCCATACATTTACGTCTTGCACCTTCGACGAGTTAACGGCTATTGGTTATAAAGATGTGCAGATGCGATACCGATAAAAAAATCCTCATCAAGGCAAAGCACTTGGAAGCGCGCCGCGAGTAACACTATTTATGAACGCAAGCGTAGCCGAGTCTGAGCTCGTGTGATTCAATATGGCGGCGCCAGCGGGGTTGTCTCCACCCTGAACGGCGGCGCTGGCTACGAGGCACCCTAATTCCTCCTGAACTCGCCATTCCGGCCGCCAGTTTCGCTGTCTCGCGTGCGAGTGGTTATTTGTTCTATGCGGCAGTGGCGGTCGGTTGGCTGCGACTTCGTTGCTTGCTGCCGGCTTCATTTCCGTGTAGTGCCTGTCTCTGCGTGTGGCCCACGTTACAGACGTGTGTCCCGGGTTGGCGAAAATGCCCAACCGTCACCGCAACTATTGTTTCGCGCCCGAGTGCCGTACGGGGTACAGCCGCGTGAAAGGCGCACCGAAGGCATCCATATTCAATGTTCCGCGAGACGAAGAACGAAGAAAGCAGTGGGAACGGAACTTTCACCATGCAGATTAAATATTGGATGAAACATGCGCGGTCTGCGAGCTACATTTCGAGCAACGATATATACAGGGTGTCCCCACTATCATGCACCAAGATTTAAAAATGTGCAAATGCCACGTAGCAGGACAGAACCAAGGTAATGCTGTTTGCCGCCGCTTGGAGATACTCGGATTATTTCTTGCATTCCGTCTAATTACATAATTAGTCTTAATTATTAGGCAACTTCTCAAATATTATAATTAGAATAAATGTGTCAGAAAATTGTAGAGCAACATGAAAAACTCCCGATACAGCTTTCTGTTGCTCACTACATGCTACTTAAAAGTGTTTTTCCGAGCATGAAAGAAGCCTGCGAATTAGGGTGCCTCGATGCCAAGCCGCTTTCAGGGTGGGGACACCCACGCTTTTCGGCGTCATCTTGGTTCTTTCCAATACGGAGGCGCTGGGCGTGTGGCGGCTGCAGATTAACCATTTGGGCGCGCTAAGGGCGATACCGACGCAATTTAAATGCAGATTTTCTGCTTTACCATCTGATAAACAGTTTGCTTGCATGCAGTGCTCGTTTCAAAAGAGGTTGTCCGACACTTTTCGCGTGTATCGCAACCTGAACGTAGCACGATATGTTTGCGAGGTTACCCCCTTTTTTATTTACTCATTTCACTGGTAAACGACCCACAAATATTACTGGAGTTGTACACTTGATGAAATGTTAAGTTTGAAGCTCCTTTAATAGTAATCTTGCTTGTTAGGGTTTTCCCGTCATATTTATGAAACTGGGTGAAAAATTAGGAGACGTCGCGTGAGTAGAGTAGACCTGCAGCAGTTCAGGTGCCTGCTGAAGAAGAAAAATGCATCGAGAACAGTTTTCAACACTCAAACACATAGCGCCCAGCAGAACGCAAAAATTTCCAGCTCTGGAAACAGCGCACGCGCTTCGGGAGATCGCAGATATCGCTATTCCGCTGCCTATGCAGCTGATCTTATCGATACATCGAATAGCAGCGAGTCAGAGGACGCTGACTTTTCGTCGGACTTCTGAAAGCGACGACGACGCATACCTGCAGCCCGGAACATCGGCGGCGGCAGCCCGGCACGCCCAGCTGTAGTGCTTGCAGTTAAATTTTTGTAGCGAAATACCTGTTAAATGAAAAATTTTGAGGTTTTCGGAGATGGTGTCTAATAGACGGTAATACAATTTGTATCTCTCATAATTTTCGTAACATTTCTTTCTTATTAGATACAAGCGTGTCTTTACAGACTTTGTTCAATTTTGTCGCACAATCATGACTTTAACATTTTATATATTTTTTTTATGACATGCGTCTCGTTAATAAAACTTTTATGGGTGAAAAGTGCATTAATTTTGATTTCTGTTTATGTATTACATGAAACATTGAGTACAGTAGTTCATTCAGAAAAAAAAAAACATCTGCTGTAACATAAAAAAACACCTATTTTCCCCATCGTAGGGAAAGAGTTGAACTTTGTATGCATATCATTCGTACTGTTCCTGTCATTCTTAACGTGGCCGAACTCGGTGTCAGTTATAGTACTCACAGGACCATGGGAAAATATTCTACTGCGTTCGTAAAATGCACCTATAACGCTCTCGAGCGCTTTCATTATTCATTTACCCCAAGGGCTGTAATTAAGCCACACACTTTAAACTTTACCTTCACATAGCCCATAACCTGCCTTGCATTGCCACTAAAATTTTGTATGGGCAATTATCTTGGGCAGTTTAATCCTGGATGGCACATTTCCCATAACATGATCTTCTTTCACCATAACCCTGCACATTTTATCTCCCGGTTAGTACAAGTTTACTTCTTTCAGGACACCGGACAAGCAATGTACGCGCTTCGTCTGACGCCTCTAATGAAAACAAAATAAAGCGAATATTTAGTCTTTATTTGCAAAGCCTGAAATAATCCATACACTGTGGGTGCACATCACCCATGACGTACCCCCGGTCTTCTGTAAATATAAAGGAGCGGCCACATTTGCTTCTCCCAGGACACCGGTAATACCGTGTCCGCATTTCATGTAACGGCTGTACACAGACGATGAGAGTTTCTGCAATTTTTATTTTCCTCCATTTATCTTCAATCTTTGGACCACATCTTATCTTTAAACCCTTCAATTTTTGCACCGATCACCGCATATCACCCGTAACAGTCCTCTCATTTTAATGAAATTTAAACTCGGTGCATCGTTTACATTTTCCAGGGAACCGCGCATACAACGTTTTATCTATATATAAAACACGCATGTAATGCTTTCGAGTGTCCAATCGAGCTAAGAGCTTCACTGTAAAAATAGGATCATACCACAGGCGTTAAAGAGGCTAAGGAGACTTGAGGTGTTAAACACATCAGAATGCTGTAATGGTTCCTCAAAGACCTTTTGGAACTCTCCAAAACAGTTTATACGTTTCTTCAAACAGAAATACGTAATAAATACACCATAGCCACATTGCTTGTGGCTATGGTGTAGGGCTGCTAAGCGCGAGGTCGCGGGATCGAACCCCGGCCATGGCGGCCTCATTTCGATGGGGGCGAAATGCGAAAACACCCTTGTAGGCTACTTAGATTTAGGTGCACGTTAAAGAACCCCCAAGCAGTCGAAATTATTCTGGAGTGCCCACTACAGTGTGCCTCATAATCAGATCGTGGTTTCGGCACGTAAAACACCACAATTTTTTTAACTACGTTATAACTTGTGCACCCGTCTACTGCTCTGGTGAGTGATTCCCTATTGCGGCGCCTGGCGCATCCCCTTGACGTTTATCTGCACAAACGGCTCCATGGTTCTTTTCGAACTAACAGAACAAGTTTCTTGCCGCCGTCATCAGGGAAAAGGCACACCGTTATTGTCTCATACTGTGAGCAATAAAATTGAAAAAAAAAAACTTTTCTTTCTTTAGCTTATGATGGCAGGGAACGTAAAATGCAGCGGGCCACTTGTGACTTCGTGGTTACCTGTGTTAACCACCTTGCCTGAGAGCGTTAAGACAGCACACAAATCTCAGAGCGCGGTGAGCTAAAAGAAATGGAGGTATAAGAAAGATTGCGTTAGCAGATGACAATCAACTATATAGTTACCCTAGCATGAATTCTAAAAAGAATTACTTTAATCCAAACACACATGCGGTTTATTAGTATGCAATAGAAGAAATGGTCGCTTACGTTCAGGAACATTCACATGGTATACAAGAATCAGGGGAAGGATTATCCATCACATCTTTCCGGTAAGCCTCCTCATTCTCGATAGCACAAAATGAATACAAAACTACTTTTGAGCCGATTTGCAAAGGCCCAAAAGGCGCACTGAAAAATCCGTTCTGTCTGTCAGGAAGGTTAAAATCTGTCGTGTATTTGTGCTAACGTCCGGCGGGCTAGTACTGTATTCTAAGACGTTCTGGAATCCTGCCTTAAGTGGGTTGAAGAAGTCCTGCCTGGAAAGGGGATTCTGAAAGAGCACAAAAACTTTTGCCGAATACGGATGGTAAATTAGGCAGATATAAAAATCCGCTTCAAGGACATAATTTTGTATCCGTCCCTTTTTAATTTTTTTTGTTTCCTACGTTCTGTGATCTTCCTTATCTTCCCTGTGCTTCGCTTTTGCTGCTTGCTGCGTTCTAGCCTACAATTGCGGAAGCTTGCGGAATGTAGGTTCGCTCTTTCTTAATACAGGAAGGACAGCTAAAGTGTGTATTGCAAAATTTTCAAGCGATCTGAACATTTAATATTGTATAAAAGATACAACGTTTTACAGAATAATTGCGAGCGGAACCAATATAAAATGTTAAGATTGGAGTACTTGGTTTCATCGTTCTATCCCAGGTATCATGGGACACATAAATTTAGGGAGGGGGCACGTGCTAAGTCGCGAAGTATTTGACAGCGTTAAAGTATTAGACAACTGCACGAATATTCGTAGATTTATCGGCTGTGTAAGTTGCAGTAAACATTCGCTTATTAATTCAATTAAAAAACATGGTGTTACGCATTGCACAGCCAAACATGAACATATTTTAGTCGATCACCGCGAACACCCGCTGTCACAACGGTGGCGTAATGAAGTGCGCCGGCACTTCGTGCTACCTCTCGCTTCACCGCGTCTCCGAAACTTGATATTAGGCGATCTCCAACACTATATAGGCGCGCGAGTGAAGTGGTGTAAGTCATGCTGCGGCCTTCCCGAAGGGCCGCCTGACGCGGCCGCCTGTATGCCTCACAGTGCGAAACGCCCTTGGCTACGAGGACTACCTATAGTATGGCGGCAGTGAAACTTCTGAAAAAGTCGTGCAAGCGCAGGTTATATATATATATATATATATATATATATATATATATATATATATTGATAAGATTGGTCTATGCAATTCTTATTGATTACAAGGAAGATAAAAAAATCCACGCAGGAACTCCTCTGGGAGTTGTCAAATTATCCGTAAGCATTGTGCCACTTGCTCATCTCCACGCAGCCCGGTGTCATTATCAATGTTATGAAACTTGGTCCGACCAGTATAAACGAAAGCGCTGCGGCGACACGAACTGCTGCGGAGGGCGGCACAATTAAGGTGAATTGGTGAGGCAAGCAAACTACTGCAGATGGCGGCGCCAGGTGCGCCGATGACGTTCCGATCATTATAAGCCGGTATCGCTGTTTAGCGCCTTATCCATCCGCGTCGAACCATTACCAACCGTGACCAACCGTATTGCGTATGGCGCGCCCGCCCGGACCCCTACCTTGAAAGCGATATATGCGATGGGGACACAGTGCGACGTATGCTGACATAGCTTCGTGCGCGCTGTGTTGTCGCCGCTTAGTTCGCGTTGAAGCGAGAGGCAGCACGACGATGAATTCGCTCGCTGCTGCGGGCGTTATCTTGAAAGCGATCGTCTTACGGGACGGACGGCCGGACGGGTGGTTTTTCTCGTTGGGTAAGCATAGGAATGCTGACGCAATTAAAAATTAAACTCTCGTGTTTGACTTGCCAAAACCAAGCTCTGATTATGTAACACATAGTATAGTGGGGGCCTCCGGAATAATTTTGATAACATGGGATTCTTTAACGTGCACAAATGGTTAAGTTGCATTCCGCCCCCATCGGAATGCGACCGCCGCGGCCGTGATCGAAGCCGCGACCTCGAGCTCAGCAGCGCAACGCCAGAGCCACTGAGCTACCGCGGTGGGTCACGGTGTTTTAGGAATAGCGAACCCAAAGGTACAGCGAACAATATCAGTCGCAAGTACAAAATAATTCAAAAGTATAAAAGGCCCTAAGCAGATTTTGAGTGTCTGGCCATGCTAAGCTGCTTGGGTACACTATTTCGAAAACACCCTAATGGTGGAGGGTTACGTAGAAAGTCAGCGCGACGTCATAGGAATTCCTCTGGGAAGACGGTCGCGAGCTTTCCATTGAAAAGGAAGTTGCGAAATAACAGAGAAGGAGCGCGCCTTTAGAGCAGGAGTCGTGTTGGACAGCAGAAAAAAAAAGAAAGAAGAAAAAGCGGCATAGCGTGCGTCGTGATGTGCCTACAAAAACACGTGTAGAAAAAAAAAAAAGTGGCTACACTTGCTCTCGCTTTCTGTTATAGTCGCTGACTTTTGTGGCCGACATGCTGTCACACTGAAGCAACATTGTTGCTGTAGGCGTTCATTTATCGATTGTGGAGTGTGAGACGGTTATTGGCAAAATGTTGAGAACACGTCGGACAGCATATTGGAAATATGCTGGTCTTCTGCTGAGAAACATTTCGCGCATTGTATAACATTGTGAATGAACCTCAGGTATGTACTTAATTTTTTATTTAGAAAATACTGCCAATCCCATAAGGGATTATTGCAGGAAGGGCACAAGGTCAAACAATAAACATAATGAAGTCTTAGTAAAAATGGAAAAAAAATAAATACAAAATACAAATACAGAATCTGAGTATAACAAACATAATAAGTAGCAACAACAAAATGAGAAGTGTAAAGAGAGGTAATATGTATATCTATACAGTCTAGCAGTATTTACACAGAAGTTGCAAAGAAGGTTAGCAATTCAGTAGTAACATCAAGTGAAGAAGGTGCGCAACAGTTAAATTTCATAATTGAGAATCCAGTAGGTAATTTGCAAGAAGTGACAAAAAATGTGTAATTGACAAACTAGTGGTGATATTGGAAGGTAAACGATTCCTCTGCCTTATGGCTAGCGGAAAAAAAGAGTATTTAAAACAGTCAGTTTTAAAACGAGATTTCTGTGGGGTGTACGAGTGCCTAAGTCGTGTTATTCTAGTGTTTGCGATGCTAACGTACTTGGAAATGTTAACATTTAACTTGTTATGAATTAACTGGTGCATTAATTTCAACCGTGCGCGTGTGTCTCGGTTTTGGAATTTGAGTATTCCGGCAGTTTTTAGTAGAGCACTTGGAGAATCTGTAAGTCGATATTTATTGAAGATGAATCTAATTGCTTTTCTTTGTACTCCCTGTAGCATGTTAATTAAATTGTTAGTCGACGAAAACTAAGATGAGATAGCGTATTCTATAGGGTTGATATGACAAGTACCTTATAAGCTAGTAATTTAGTTTCCCGTGGAGCTTGACGTAGGCGCCGCTTAAGAAAGAAAAGTCGACTTATAGGGCCGTTGAAGTAATGTGATTAACATGGGAGATCCATCTAAAGTCAGAGGTTAATGTTAGACCGATATACTTGTGCTCTGTGACTGCTGTTAAGGGGGCATCATTTATGGTGTAAGGGAACTCCTGTACATGGTGTTTTCTTGTTATTCTCAAAAGAACATATTTTTTAACATTAGGTGTCATTTGTCACACCACGCAGAGACTAATTTTAGAGCATTTATTTATACAGTATACAGTCATCAGCGAATAGTCTTAGGAAAGGAAGCAAGAGAAAGGCAGAAGGCAGGGAGGTTAACCAGAATAACGTCCGGTTGGCTACCCTACACCGGGGGAATGGGAAGAGGGAACACAAAGATGACAGGGAGAGAGAGGAGGGAAGGAAAGAAGAGAAATGAGCGGTTAGTTCGCTGACGCGTGTGTTAGTGCACTAATAGTCACAGACGTTGACACAAGCCCGTCGTCCTCAAGAAGCACGAAAGTGCCTTCACCGCTTTATGGGCCGACGAGCGATGGGGGCGGTGTTCCAGCAGCACCTGCACGGAAAGCGTCCGATTGTCCAGTTTTTTTTAGCACGTTAGCAAGTTCTTGTCTTTCTTGGGCATATTGTGGACAGTGGCACAGCAGGTCGGTCCAATTAATGTAGAGTATGGCTTTGTGAAGGCAACTCCTAACCAAAGGCGACAGAGAAGCGAAGCTTCACGTCGAGGAAGTCCGAATGGAGGTCGGAGTTGCACTGAGGGGTTTAATTGATGCAGTCGTGTAAGTCGCAAGTTTGGCGAGTTCGAACTCGCGAATAGTCTTATGTTGACGTGAATGTCAGTGGGCAAGTTGGTAATATAAACTAAAAATAGTGCAGGTGCTAGTACGCTGCCTTGGAGCACACCGGAGGTAGCCCGAGGTAATTTAGAACTTGTATGGTTAATCTGCACAAATTGTGTCCGGTTAGTTAAGTAGTCCTTTATCCAATTGTTAATGGGACCCTTTCCGAAAGTGTGGTCAAATTTTAACATTAGTTTCTGCATGATGTGAAACGCGATCGAATGCTTTTGAAAAATCGAGGAACATAAGGTCTGTTTGGTTTTGGTTGTCTATGCCACGGGAGACATCACGTATTAATTCGACTAGTTGAGTGACTGTGGATGAATCTTGACAAAAACCATGCTGAACGGGAGTTAAAGTGCGTTTTTGTTCGAGGTAAGTGTTTATGTGTTTAAGGATGATGTGCTCAAGTAGCTTACACATGGTGCTTGTGAGAGAGATTGGCCGAAAGTTAGAGGGCTCATTTTTATTTCCTGACTTATGTACAGGGATAATTTTAGCGGTCTTCCAGTCATTTGACAAAGTGTATGTAGATAAAGATTTCTCATAGATTAGGCTTAAATAATGAGATATTAGCTCAGCATACCTTTTAAGAAAAGCATTTGGAATTTTGTCCGGCCCTGGGCTTTTCTTAATGTCTAAATTCAGAAATAGGTTTATCAAACCGACCCGTGTTACAATCAGAGGTCCCAAAAATATGTTAGAGGGAGATTCAAGGGGCGTTAGATTATCACCGTCCACTGTAAAAATTGACTGAAAGTAATTATTTAAGCTGTTAGCTCTGGCTTCATGTTCTTCTCGTGTAACTTCGGTGCTAGGGTTAGACCTAGGCAAGAGGTAGTTCCAGAATTTATGAGGAGAGAACTTCAAAACGTTACCGAGGCTGTTTTGAAGATAATTGTATTTAGCTGCCTTTATTTTAGATTTCATAGTGTTTATGGCTAGAGTTAGCTTTTGTTTGAAGTTTGCCTGAACATTCTTTTTCAAAGTGTTTCTTAGCTTGCTGACCCTTCGCTTCGCGTGGATGATGTCACGTGTAATCCAAGGATTGCGTTTGTTTCTTTTCTTTGTTCGTGTGGGTACATAGCTGTGAATGCAGTAAAAAGTAATGGATTTCAACTTTTGACAGAATACTTACTTGTACGTCACTAGTGGGAACGCTGACTAGTTGTTCGAAAGCGCTTAGTTCATGTAACAGATGGTATTCAAACGTATAGCTTCACTGGCTTTACTCAACAATAAAACAATAACAAAACATAGACGTTTCGCCACCTATGCGGGTGGCATCGTCAGTACACAAATGGCGTCCCATGAAAGAGTACATCAACTTATATCTTGCCGTAAACATCCGGCAAAGGACCACGATTACTGTTGCATGCATTTTGATTATGACGGATGAACCATGATTCGATGAATTTCCTTGGGCCCCATCGTTGTTCCCGTGAACAACGATGGGGCCCACTTTGGATAACAAATTTGTGTTCATTTAACATTTGGATAAAAATTGGGCCCATGGGGCCCAATTTTTATCCAATTGTTAAAGTGAACAAAAATTGAATTTCCCAAAGTAAAACAAGTCGAAAAAATCGTAAAATACGACTTAACCACAACCTATAGGCGTGATAGCGTCGAATTGTAATTTGAATATAGAGAAAAAAAAAAAAAGCCTGATAAGCATCCTCCAATTCTGATGGTGTTTCGGTGTACTTTGGTTCTAGGCAACATTTAGGGGAATGTTGAAAGCCGAGCCTTTCTAAATTTTGGACACGCGCGCACCTCGGGGCAACAGCAAACAATAATAAAATAATAAAAAAATTCCCAGGGCCTTCACATTTTGATATAAGAAAGCTTAAATTGCTGCTGTAAAATGCCTTTCTAGCCATGCATTTGTGTTTAAAAGTGAAGCCGACTTTAAGGGGATCAGTGTAAGCTTGGTTTTTGTAAGCTGGCTTTCCCACGTTTTGCATTGTAGTGAAGCCTACTCATAAAGAAAAATGCGATGCGAACGGAGCCCGATAACGCTATCGCGTTCCACTCTTAAAGGCGAAGCTTAGGCGTCCTCCATTTTTTTAGAACTAGACATGTCAGGTTCCACTCTTAAAGGCGAAGCTTATAAGCGTCCTCAAATTTTTTTAGAACGAGACATGTCAGATGGGTTTTCAATGAAGGTTACCTTGTTGCTTTGAGTGTCCCATCAGTAAGTGTCGCCATTTATGCGAAGTTTTTCGAATGCAAGAGAGACTTTAGCTCCTGAGTTTCTCTTTGTTTTCGCGAAGTCTCATAGCGTTTTTCCGATGTCACGCACACGTACTGAAAAATCCTTTCCAATCGAAAAGTTCGTTCCTTTTATCTTTTAACAGTTTTTTTTAAGACCTATACCTTTATTACGGAAGTCGAGTAATGTTATTATAATGGGCCGAGTTTTTCCAGCTACTGGCTTTCCAAGTCTATGAATTCGCTCTATGGTTAGTGGTTGAAGTTTTAGAGTGTTCTTGACGATACTGTCACTAACAATTTCTTCAAGTGAGTGCTCGTTTTCACTAACTTCTTTCTCTTGGACGCCGTGAACAATTAGGTTGGATCGTATTGCTCTCTTTTCTAGGTCGTCTATCTTTACTTCTAGTGAACATACTGCATGCTGTAAGTGTGCGGCCTGGTCAACGCAGGACGAATTCTTGCCTTCGAGAGACGGTAATTTTTCAAGTTTGGCATCGATAGAATTTAAACGGTTTTCTTTAACATCTTTGAGGTCGGCAGTAATTTGTTGTAACTGCTTGGTTAGCTGTGCCATGTCAGGACCGGGGTTGGTATCGACATCCCCAGCCAAAAGCAATATCTGTCGACATCCCCAGCCGAAAACAGTACATAAAGCCGCGCAGAGCAGCCTAGGGCGTGGCAGCACAAACAAGCAAAAATCGTTCGAGCGGAAGCATTTACCGAAACCTTTCCTCACCTGCACATGGTAAAAGAAAGGGTTACTCCGCGTGCCTGCCGTGCCACCATGCCCTATGACGAGCAGACCGTGTCTTCCAGGTTTTGTAGGACGCCGCCTCCGTTAGAGGCGGCGTCCATGCACAGAGCCGTCGAAGCACCGTGCTCGGGCTGTCCCTCGCCTTCAGCGAAGATCGGCTGCGCAGACGGGCTATTGTAGATTGCATAGCTTGGCAGACGCGTGATGTCGTTGTCCGATCTAGATCCACCGTTCCATGCTGTTGGCATCAGCACGAGTGTGCCGATAATCTGCACAAGGTAAATGAAAGAGGGAGGGAGAGAGAGAGAAAAATGGAAGACAGGAAAGGCAGGGAGGTTAACCAGACGCACGTCCGGTTTGCTACCCTGCACTGGGCTAGAGATGGGTGGGGAACACTAGAGGAGAGATGTTGGTAGAATTTGCGGAAAGGAATAGGCTCCGAATAAAGCATACCTTCTTCAGGAAGCGTAGGAAGTGGACCTGGAAAAGCCCTAATGGAGAAAGAAGCACTGAAATAGATTTAATACTCTCTGCCTATCCCAACATAGTGCAAGATGTAGAAGTGTTAGGTAGGGTAAAGTGCAGTGACCATAGGTTAGTGAGGTCTAGGATTTCTCTCATTTTGAAGATGTAAAGAATCAAATTAGTCAAGAAGAAAGAGGTCAACCTAGAAGCAGTAAGGGTAAAAGCAGACGAATTCAGGCTAGTGCTCTCAAACAAATATGCAGCTTTAGAACAGGAAGATGAAGACAACATAGAGGTAATGAATGAAACCGTGACTAGGCTGATCTCAGAAGCAGCAATTGAAGTGGAAGGTAAGGCACCAAGGCAACCAGTAGGTAAGATCTCCCATGTAACAAAGGCCCTAATAAAGAAACGGCATAACATAAAAGTGTCAAACTCACCCGCCGTGGTTGCTCAGTGGCTATGGTGTTGGGCTGCTGAGCACGAGGTAGCGGGATCGAATACCGGCCACGGCGGCTGCATTTCGATGGGGGCCAAATGCGAAAACACCGGTGTACTTAGATTTAGGTGCACGTTAAAGAACCCCAGGTGGTCCAAATTTCCGGAGTCCCCCACTACGGCGTGCCTCATAATCAGATCGTGGTTTTGGCATGTAAAATCCCATAACTTAAAGGTGTCAAACTCGAGATATCAGATAGAATTCGCTGAACTGTCGAAACTGATCAACAAGAAGAAAGTAAGGGGTATCCGAAATTCTAACGTGGAAAAGATTCAGTAAAATATGGACGCAGCATGAAATCAGTGAGAAGAAAACTTAGCATAGGATAAGGCAAAGTGTATGCACTGAAAGGTAGGCAGGGTAATATCATCAGCAATTTCGATGGCATAGTAAACGTAGCGGAAGAAATCTATACTGACCTGTACAGTTCCCAGAGCAGCCAAGCTACTTTCATTCGAAGCCAAGCTACTTTCATACAGAGGCTCCTTCTATAACTAGCGATGAAGTTAGAAGGGCCTTGAAAGATATGACCAGGGGAAGAGCTGCGGGAGAAGATGGAATAACCGTCGATTTAATCAAAGATGGTGAAGATATCATGCTTGAAAAGCTTGCGTCCCTTTATACGCAATGCCTCACGACTTCAAGTGTACCAGAAAGCTGGAAGAACGCCAACATTATACTGATCCGTAAGAAGGGAGACGTTAAAGAATTGAATAATTATAGACCCATTAACTTGCTTTCAGTATTGTATAAAATATTCACCAAGGTAATTTCAAATAGAATCAGGGCAACACTTCAGCCAATCAAGAGAACAGGCTGGCTTCAGGAAGGGATATTCTACGATGGATCATATCCATGTCATCAACCAGGTAATAAATAAATCTGCGGAGTACAATAAACCTCTCTATATGGCTTTCATAGATTATGAAAAAAGCATTTGATTCAGTAGAGATACCAGCAGTCATAGAGGCATTGCGTAATCAAGGAGTACAGGTGGCATATGTATATCTCTTGACAAATATCTACAAGGATTCCGCAGCTACCTTGGTTCTCCAGAAGAAAAGTAGAAAGTTACCGATCAAGAAAGGGGTCAGGCAAGGAGACACCAACTCTCTAATGCTATTCACTGCATGCTTAGTATTCAAGCTCTTAGACTGGGAAGGCTTAGGAGTAAGGATCAACGGTGAATATCTCAGCAACCTTCGGTTTGCAGCTGACATTATCCTATTCAGCAACAATGGGGACGAATTACAACAAATGATTGAGGACCTTCACCGCGAAACTCTAAGATGGGGGTTTAAGATTATTATGCAGAAGACAAAGATAATGTTCAATAGCCTGGCAAGGGAACAAGAATTCAGGATCGCCAGTCAGCCTCCAGATTCTGTAAAGGAGTACGTTTGTCTAGGTCAATTACACACAGGGGACCCTGATCATGAGAAAGAAATTTACAGACGAATAAAATTGGCTTGGACTGCATACGGCCGGCATTGCCAAATCCTGACTGGGAGCTTACCACTGTCGAAAAGAAAAGTGTACAATCATTGCATTCTACCGGTGCTAACATATGGGGCTGAAACTTAGAGGTTAACAAAGATGCTCGAGAACAATTTAAGGACTGCACAAAGAGCGATGGACCGAAAAATGTTAGGCCTAAAGTTAAGAGACAGGAAGAGAGCGGTGCGGATCAGAGAACAAACGGGGATAGCCGATATTCTAGTTCACATTAAGCGGAAAAAATGGAGCTGGGCAGGCTATGTAATGCGTAGGATGGATAACCGGTGGACCATTAGAGTTACAGAATGGATACCAAGAGACGGGAAGTGCAGTCGAGGACGGCAGAAAAGTAGATGGGGTGATGAAGTTAGGAAATTTGCAGGCGGAAGTTGGAATCAGCTAGCGCAAGACAGGGGTAATTGGAGATCACAGGGAGAGGCCTTCGTCCGCAGTGGACATAAATATAGGCTGATGATGATGATGGTGATGACTGGGGGAAAGGGGTATAGGGATGAAAAGAGAGAGAAAGGAGATAGAGAGAGCACAGTTTCGCGCACATTTGAAGCTTCACACCAAGTCTACAGACGGTCGCCACGACCTGTCGACTTGAGTTATCGAAACAATGCTTTCGTGGCTTTCTGTGTCATCGATGCATACGGCCATGGTCCAAGGATCTTCATTTCCGAAAGTAGTCTAGAGTTGAGCCGGTTCAATGCTATCCCAAGAACTTCATGCTCGACGTCGTACTGGGGACAGAGACATAAGCCGTGATGAGTTGTTTCTATAGCTCCACAAGAGTCGCACATGGGCGTATCCCCCATTCAAATACGGAACGAGTAGGCATTTGCAAATGCCACCCCGAGCCAGAGGCACCACAAAACTGTTGCCTCACAGCAGGAAACTTTTGATGGCACTTATAGCTTTAGGGATGGATAAAGTCTATGAAGATAACATTTCGGGGGGTTGGGAGAACAGCAATATTTCTGTGTCATAGCTTTAGCCACGATATGAAGCTTTCCTGCAGTGTCGGTCCTGGATAAGGGGATTGGGGCTGGTTGGCCTTCAAGATGAGGAGACCGGGCGGCTTCGTCGGCGAGGTCATTACCAGCAATGCTGGTATGTCCAGGTAGCCACTGAAATATAATTTCATGCCCTTTAGCGATAGCTTGATGATGGTCTTTTCTTATCTCATATGCCAGATGCTCATGCGTCCTGTGATAAAGGGCAAAATGCAGACTCTGAAGTGCTGCCTTAGAATCGCAAAAGATGACCCATTTTTGAGGTGTCTCTTGCAGGAGGTATTTTACAGCAGCACGCAGGGCAGCAAGCTCTGCGCCGTTGATGATGTCACGTGTGACAGTGTGAATTTGATTGTGGTTTTCGTAACCAGAATGACAACGGCACCTCAAAAGCTAGTAGAAGAGACCGAACCATTGGTATAGATGTGTATTCGGTCCCCATAGGTCTCATTCATTAATAGCAGCGTCATGTGTTTCAGTGCTATTTTTGAGGGATTGGCCGCCTTCTTTACTCCCGGAATACTTACCCGCCCCTGAAGCTGTTGCAGGCACCACAAGGGCGATGAAGGCCTTGTTGCTGGGGTGTATCCTGGTGGAAGACAATCTGGATTGGTGACGATAACTTCAGAAAACGTGGAACGTGGTCTCCGGGAAGGCACGAACGCAAAGTGATGATCGGGGACGCGGGAAAGATGACGGATATGCGCCCTGTGACAATCCACTGCAGCGTATGTTTGGATCGGTTGATCTTTGGCGAGGACGATTGTTGCAGGTGATACGCGCAGCGAGGATGTCCTGAGCAAGTGCGCAATGCTTGGCTCTGTAAGCTCTCCAGTGAGCGAACATTTGACTTGCACGTATTGGACAACACTGAAAGGCTGTAGCATATATACCCTAGAAACAAAGCACTGTATAACTGAAGCATGGAGCTGACAAATGTGTCCCATGTTTTCCCGCACATGAATCTCAGTACCTGGGCAATCGACGACCGTTTTTTCTGTAGGTACGTGCAATGAGGGCTCCAGGAAAGATTGTGGTCTATTATTACACCTAAATATCGATGGGGCTTTCTGTAGGCAATAGTGTGTCCATTAATAGAGACTGTGTATGGTATCATAGGTTTACATGTGAATGCAATCAATGCACATTTCTCGGTTGATACAGTCAAGCCTTGTGCTTGAAGATATGTTAATGTCACGGTTGCTGCCCGCTACAAGCAAGCGCGCACCTGAAGCCGAGTAACTGCAGAAGTCCAAAGGCAAATGTCATCTGCGTATACCGAGAGGCAGATTGTTTTAGGTAAAACGTCAGATAGTCCAATGAGTGTCCCATTGAACAACGTCGGACTCAGTACTCCTCTCTGAGGCACGCCGAAGTACGTGTAATGTTCAGCTGTGGGGCCATCTTCTGTTTTCACAAAAAAACGACTGGCGAGTTATATAGTCGGATAAACAACGAAGCATGCGGCCGCCGATTCCAATAGTCACCAGGGAGGTGACAATGGCATCATGTGCAACGTTGTCATACGTGCCTTTCCCGTCGAGGAAGAGCGCAACTGATCTGCGCTTACGGCTTTTCTCCTGTTGCACAAACTTTGTGAGGTCAATGACGCTGTGAATTGAGGAACGACCCCGACGAAAGCCTGCCATGGGAGTGGGGTAGATATTGTAAGGCTCAAGATACCATTCTAGACGTGCAAGGACCATCTTTTCCACCACCTTTCCGATGCAGCTGGCGAGAGCGATAGGGCGGTATGCCACCAAGTCAAACGGAGATTTTCCCGGCTTTAGTAATGGTACCAGCCGAGTTAACTTCCATTGCCAGGGAACTGTACCTCTATGCCATGAGTTTTTAAAGCTGTTCAGAAGCGCTCTTCTTGCCTTTTGTCCAAGGTGTCCCAGGGCACAATAGGTGACGCCGTCAGGGCCTGGAGAGGATGATCGTTAAGAAACTGCCAGGGCAGCTTCGATTGCTTCCATGGTAAAGGATACGTCCATTTCCGGTACCCGAGCCGCTGGGAGGTCACATCAACGTTGGTGTTGACAGGCTCGCCAGTGACTCTCGCAAAGAATTCCTCCGCCACACCAAGCTCTGTTTGGTCAAGATGAAGGACCAAAGCTGCAATTTGGTGCAATGAGTGCGATAACAACGCAGTATACTGGCTGGAATCTATTATTACGCGAGGCGCTTATTCGAGATAGCTTTCTCTCCAAAATTATGAGTCAAAACAGCGGATGGGAAAGAAAAAAGCACCGAGATAATTGTAATATTCATTTATTTGTGATCGAAATTTTTTTTCAATACGCGTTGCATACCCAACAAATTGTATTTCTGCGGGCATGATTTGCACCTTTAAATGCACATATTCGTGACGTCATTACGTTCAATGGTTCCACGTCGTCGCTCAGCATTCAACTTGCAGATATTTTCCCCAATAACGGTAAACTGTTGCTCCTAACATAATTGAATGTTCTCTTGCAATAACTTTTGGCACACTTCCAAATAATCGTCATATCGACTGATTCTCCCTCATGTGATGATAAGGCAGGTGTTTGAATACAGGGTTATACTTTTTAAGCTCAACGCATAAAAAAAATTACTCCATATCCCGCTAAAGGGAACCATGTGTGGATGAGAAGCAGCGGGCAGATGTTAAACCACATCTGGCAGTGAGACAAGGTATGCATTTCATTCGCAACTTCATTCCTCTGTTAGCCGGTATATATTGTCAAAGGGAACCAACGGCATACTGGCACGGATGGGAAGCACAGTGAGCCCCCAAAAAGAAGGAAACCAACCACCCCATCGGGCGAAGTTAGCCTCACACAGTGAAAAAAAATTACTCCATCTCCCGCTAACGGGAACCATGTGTGAATTCGAAGCAGCGGGGAGATGGTTAGCTTGAGCGGGAGATGGTTTCGCGGCAGCGGCCCGAGTGCTCATCGCGGCGCTGCACAGGAGAGAGAATGAGGCGCGCGCGCTCCGTCATTTTCATACCGCGGAACTACCGTGGCGCCTCCAGCGGAATATGCTGCTGTCGCACCACCTGTAGAGCGCGCCGCTGTGGATTCCTAGAGGAGAGAAAGGGAGGAGCGAAGGAGAGTAGAGAGAGGGGAAGGGGACGCGCATTTGCTGTGGAGGTGTGGGACGCGGGAGCGTCGGACAGAGTCGCCGGCAAGAAATGCTTCGCATTTAAAAAATGATTGTTGCAGATAACATAATTCTAGTTCTTGAAATGGATTATTCAGAGACTGGTTATCCTGCCTATCGCTCTCACGACTATAGCACGCACAAGAACTCCGGCCACAAGAACACGCTCTTATGGAAGAAAAGTTTTGTGAACAAGGGCCTGTTTTATAACTCGTAAAAAATTATAAGCACAATCTCCAGACCAGATATTCTCGCAGGATACTCTAGTATCATATATATTTACGGAATCTTTAAAAATCGTCTGTTGCAGATAGCATAATTCTGGTCGTCGAGTTGGATTATTCAGAAAGGCGGACATTACTTGTATGGGAAATCAAAACACATATTCAAATAATTAAAAAACAATAATTAACTTTTTATTTAAATACTTTATGGCACATATTGCAATTTACGAATCGTAGCTAGTGAGTTTGCCAGGCGTATTCACTCGAAATGAATTTCATTTATGACAACAGTTTGGATATATGCACCATCAAACTCGTAATAAAAATGAACTATTGTTCCACTTACTTTTTTTAACAAAGCGTTCTTTTATGCATTGAAGCACAAAAGTAACTGCAACGCCCAATGTATTTCGCCCTACACTTTGGGAAATGATATCTTGACTGGTGTCCTCCTGGAAATCCATCTCAAGTGGATACGTATCGTCTTGCAAACTCACCGGCTAGAATTCGTAATTGCAATATGTGCCGTAAGGTAATTAATTAAAAAAGTTAATTAGGGGATTTCCGTTAATTGATTATATATGTGCTTCAATTGTTCGTGGTAGTAATCTCCGCCACTTGGAATAATACAGCTCAAGATTTACACTATCTGCCATCGGCAATTTTTGTAAAGTTGTATAAAACGTAAAAATTACCATCCCGTATACTTAACGTCTCTTGACTGGTCGTTTTAGCTTCGTCCTCCACATTAAGCACCAGTTTTTCAGGCAGGACTCTTGACAATAGCTTTAGGTTTGCGAAGGTTACCGCTAAATGCTGCAAGGCTAGTTATTGCCACAGATTTCCCTTTCTGTATGCCGCGCACTTAACGCGTCTATAAATTTGGCTTCATCGAACACACTTTATTACCTCCGCCTCACTTAGTTACCTTTGTGATGCAAAAAATGTGCACGATTCATTTCTTCGTCCTTCATTACATTATAAAATTCAAATACCAAGACGACATACTCATAATAATAATCTCAATATTAAAATCTAAGTTATCTTTCACCTGAACCGTTCCGTTTATCTTAACTATTAATAGTATTATTACGTTCTTTATATTTCTCCCTGTTTATGCAAGGCTGACTACTCTATTACACACTACTCTATTTGATTTATCATTGGTTTCTTTCATATTTTGTTTGCACATTCCTTTCTTTTTTGGTTAAGTAATAGCACCCGGTTCGTGGCCTATCCTTCACAGTGCGTTAGTGCCATTGTTAAAGGAATCATCATAATTATAATCATTTGTGCACTCTTCACTCAATCACTGCTGTGATTGAGTGAAGATTTTGTTCCTAATTTCGACTACACGTAGTAGTCAACTATACTATGTACCTATCATTAAGAGCGCTTCCTTTCAGACTATTGAACGTCACTTGACGGAGGAGTGTAGTCGCTTTATTGCTCACTATTTCAATGAGATCATTTTAATGCATATATAGGAGCAGGTAATGACAATCTTAGGCGACGCTGATTGCTCCTTTCTCATTACGCTTTAAGAATGTGACCTTTGAAACCGACACACGTGATACAGGGAACGATGGCAGCTCATGTTCACGTGTCACACGTAGAGCTTGTGAATATTCACTTTGCGTGGATAAACTCTACGCTTTCCCTTCGATCGAGCGCGCGCAGAGCACGTAAACATATTTCCGCTAGGATGGAGAGTAAAGTTGATTCGCGCTCGTGAGATGCAGCGGACACCCACTAGCAGCAACAATAGGCCGCATTATTTTCCCCCTTAGATTCTTCAAAAAAAAAAATCTAATGAGATCATTATACAGCACTTCCTCGATGTACACTCTTTAACAAATATTTTTTTTGCTTTTTTAGGGCAATGATCCTTCCAATAAAAAGCGTATATTTTGTTCCTCGTATTTGTCGATGCGTGGAATAATCGCGGTTGTGCGAGATTGATTGATACATGGGATTTCAAGTCCCAACGCAACAGAGCTGCGAGAAAAAACGAAGAAAGGAACACATACAATCACGATTGGTGCAGTCTCGTCTATAGTGCTGAAATAAAGAGAGGGGGGGGGGGCAACGCAAGGATTACGAGATAACATCGTACAGCGGTCGGGATTACATTCCGTCGCGGTCCGGATTTCAATCCAAGTTCGACAGCAGGGCGGGTATTTTGTAATTAATTAATTAATTATGGGGTTTTACGTGCCAAAACCAGTTCTGATTATCAGGCACGCCGTAGTGGGGGACTCCGGAAATTTGGACCACCTGGGGTTCTTTAACGTGCACCTAAATCTAAGTACACGGGTGTTTTCGCATTTCGCCCCCATCGAAATGCGGCCGCCGTGGCCGGGATTCGATCCCGCGACCTCGTGCTCAGCAGCCCAACACCATAGCCACTGAGCAACCACGGCGGGTGGGTATTTTGTAGCGATGCGTTATGTTTTATACTATACTAGTCTTATCATCCCCCCCCGTTCACGGCTGGCCGATCCCGTTGATAACATGAGCGGCCATCGCTCTGACCACTGACCAAGCGAGAAAAGTACGAAGAGGTATTAGCATCGGAAAGGCATCGCTACAAAATACCGGCCCAGTACGGCATAGCTACTTAGCCACCGTGACGGGTAGAATGCCTTCGATTCTGCTCAAGCGCAGTTGGCGCACTGTCGGCTATACTGATCCAGCTTAGAAAGCGGCTTGCGTAAGCAGCACGAAGATCCTGACGTTTTCGTTTAGGCGGAATGGCTTAGAACGGAGGCTGTAAGCGAAATCTTACTCCATTACATTTTCGTTACAGTTAATAGTAAAGCCACCGGGTGAAAAAATAAAAAATAAACCCTAAGTTATAAAAAGCAAATCACTTCTCGTTAACCTTTCGGGCCCATGTATTGTCGCAGGCTTCTTGAGAAAGAGGCTTAAGTCCAAAACAAGCCTTAAAAATATTAAAATACTAGTACTAATAAAATCGAACATGGCAAAGGTAAAGAAAATGTGGTCCACCCTTGGCAACAAGAGCAGCAGCTTCGTGGAAAGGGCATGCACACTGCTTGGCGCCTTAAATCGTGCGGCGGCTGCCGACGGTCAGCCGACTGCCACTGACGTGAGCAGATTCACCGATTATGCTGCTCGGAAGTGGCAGCGGCAGAGACACGGCAGCACGGATCAACTGTTTGGGGAGTGAGGGCACCGCGGCAGCGGGAAGGCCGCCGCTGCTGCTGCATGGCTCCAATCTCGGCAAGGGAAAAATTGGCGGGAGACCTTTCGCTCCCTCTTTCGTTTTTTTTTTTTTCTACAGCGTGTTTCTTCGTCGGATGCTGGACTGCTCACGTAGACCTGCCGGTTTTACCAGCCGCAAGAAAACTGTAGAGGGCCCAGCGTTATTTTGCGTTCACTGGTGCATTGTAAATTTCCGTACCGCACGCGCGCGCGTCCCCTTTCCTGAAGTATGTGCCTAAGTGACTATTACGTTCTGCTTTCGAGTTTGCCTTCTCCTATTTGTTCCATTTTCGATCAATCCGCGACACTGCGGAAGCCGTGTAGCAGGAATTTCTATAACGTTTCCACGGCTCGTCGATGAAACCCGACCATGTATGCGGTGCACGCCCTGACTGGTCTTCGCGAAACGTGCCTGGACTGCGTGTATATATATATATATATATATAGCCACGATGATAATTGTTTATGCTTTTTTTGTTTCTCTCTCTCTGTCTTCTAGGTATACGGGAAACTTCGCGTCCCCCCCCCCCCCCCCCCTTACCCCTCCCTAGAAAATTTATTTATTAGCGTCAGTAAACCGAAGTGAGAACGCGCAGAGTGCTTTTTAAAATCCGGTGCAGGGCTTATGAGGGTCGGAGATATTAGCTCGCGTTCATGTGAGAAAGAGAGACGATGAGGCGGCATTGGGAGACGGCGCGTGAACATACTCCACGCACGACTGCTGTCTCCGGGTGTGTACGATAACGCCGGAAACGCCCCGACTGCTTATAGCAGGTTGCAGTGTAGCCGCCCCTGAGACAAGAAGGCAAAATGCAGTGCTCGACACGAAAGATGCTGACGTAAAGGAGATAGAAAGGAAGAAAGAGTAGTTGGTACATTTATTGCGTATTACTGAGAAATTTAAACTCTTGAAACGATAGCCTTCTATATACGGTGTCCCAGCTACCGTTAGCCAAGCTCTTCAATGAAACAAAAAGATTTACAAAACGCGGTGCAAGATACAATTTTAAGACTTACGGTGTTCGGTCGTCAGACCTATGACAACCGAACACCGTACATTTTACAATTGTTTGTTGCTCCCTGTTTCTTAAATCGTTTCTTTCGTTGAGCAGCTTGGCTAACGTTAGCTGGGGCACACGGTATACAGTGCGGCACTTGTTGCTGGCACAGCTTGAGCGTCTCGTTTATTGGCGTTAGCTGCTTGGTGATAATACATTCTGATGGTTTTTTTCTTGCTTTGTTTTGCTTTTATAGTGTATAGAAATAAAGCTGCGGTTAATGTGAAGCATTCTCTACCTCATTCTTGGCGCGTTGCGGTAGGTACGTATTGGTCGATAGGTAGGTTTCTGTGTCGCCTCGTTTCAATAAAAATCTAAATAAAATAATGTGTGACCGATGATGGAATTGAACCTCTGCCGTCGAGCACAGCAGCCCGGTGCCTAACACTTTTTACAGAAATGCAAAGACTAGAAGAGCGTATTCCTGAGTGGCTTTCCAAGGTAGAGCTCTTGACAGCGCTCAGGGAACTTCAAACAACGCCAGCAACGCTTGAACTAAGGGTTCTAACTCTAAAGCGATCTGATATTCTTTGTGGCACAATTTTCGTTTTATGTTTTTGGTGAACGTGTGTTGCACTATGACCAGTAATAATAATAAAAAAACATCATTAGGCCACAATTGCACGCATACTTCTCTCGTTCCAAAGCAAGTCAGTGCTTTAAAACACACAGCGAGGGCGTCCCGTGTAACTGTTTGGTCTTCTTTACTCGTGGCAACTCGCGCTTTGAGGCTGCGTTACACTTCGCTATCTCCGCGACCGGCCCATTTTCCCCAGCACTTTCCTCGTAGCAGATAACGCTGCGTAGAAACATTGCGACGTTCTACCGAACTTAGTGATCGCTTAGGTAAATCATGTTCTAACACTTCTTCGCCGGAGTACAAATGCCCATCGTATTTTTAACTACACCACATTACATAGACATAGGCCCTCCCCTGAGTCATAGTATGCGGACCAAAGATTCCACGACAAAGCCAATTTTCGTCTCCGCCTATGAATGCAATTTAAATTGAGAACTGCCGTCGAAACTTGCCATTTCGAACTTTCCAGTGCACTCGTAAGTTCCAGTTTGTGCATTTGAATTGCGTATAAGTTCAGTTCATATACTTTTGCTCAGGGATGAATGTACTGTTGACCAAAAAAGTTTACGGACCAAGGGATCTGACAAAAAAGCTGACTATCTCCGCAGTCTCAAAACGCAGCCTGGTATTCGCATTTGCAGCCTCTACCGGTTTATGTGAACAACATTGTGATGTACGCTTTTACTGGCTACATTTAAAGGCTCCTTGTTTATTTAGTGTTTTCTGAGATCCCGTGGTCCACAAACTTTTTTGGTCGATAGTACGTATCATTCTATAGCACTTTGACACATTAAGTGTTTCTCTCGGTAAGGCCCGCTGAGTACCGGTGCAGAGCCCAACAATCAGCATGCATAAATTCGCGTGAAATGGCCGCAGTAGAAACAATGCCGTTGCCGCCATGCGATCGTCTTCAACGTGGTCGTCGTCGTGCTGCTGTCACGGCGTCGCAAGTACGTACGCTCGCGACCCACACACACCCGACTTACGCAAGCACGCTGTTCCACCTGGTATCGCTTTGTGGATCCCCAATAATAGAAAGACCGAAGAAAGGTGAAAGGCAGGGAGGTTAACAACCACAAGGCAAAATGTGGTTTGCTTCGCGTAACATTGATTCCCACAGTGCGTGTGACCTGCAAAAATCTTTTATCACCTCATTGTTATTTTTTTTTTTTCATCAGGGGAAGGAGCAGGCGTCATCCGTTGTAATTTAAAGCTCTCATGTGTTGCTGCTGCATTGTATTGTTTGGCGACGTAGGATAGAAATAAGGCTACCTGGAGAGAGAGACCTGATTGTTCCGGCAAGAATTATTGTATACCACACTGTTTTCTGTTAAAAACTAAAAAAAAAAAGCTGAAGGATAAACTTGATTAGGCCGCTGAGCACAAGGCGGCGGGTTCTATTACCTTCAGCGTCGACCGCATTTTGATGGGGACGAAATGCAATAAAAAGATCGTGTGCTTAGATTTAGGAACACCATGAGAGCACGTTATTGAACCCCAGATGGTCAAAATAGTTCCGGTGCCCGGCAATACGACATCTCTCAAAGCCTCAGAGTTACTTTGGGGACTTAAAATCCCATGAATCAATCAAGAAAGGGGACATAAGGCAGCCAAACGTAAGGTGCAGGGAAAGTACAGCTGCAAAGAACAGGGATAGAAAGGCAAAAGGTGATTATTAGAGTTGGGATTTCTGGGATATCACCCGGTTCCGAGAAAAGTCCCGATGTAAATATCAGCTACGCACATGCATCTACCAAACTGCTTGCACCTAGTTTTTAGTAACATTGTCATCCCGAAACGTCTTAAACTTATGTTGGGCGTTCCGAAAAATTACACATTGTCCCGATTGCCCAAATTTTCTATAACATTTTCAGTGATTTATAAGGTTTACTAGCACTCCCTTTGTGATTCAACTCCAGATAATATTTTAGTCTTGGCAGGGAGCACTAGTGACGCCTGTGCGCTCACGGCATCCGAATCACTTGTACACTTAACTGTCTTTCATTCCTTCAATATTGCACGAACTGTGAAGTTACTACATTTATTTCATGCGCACCATGTGCCATGCGGCGCCCACCACAGTGATTCATGCCGGGTATGCGCTTCCATGACAGCTCTCAAACTGAAAGGTTGACCTTATCGCAAGTACATTGTTTTATTTTCGAAATGAGGGCGGAACAGGTGGGTGAGGGGAGTTTTGTCGCACGCCGTTTTATGCCACGTATCCCTGGTGCACAGAAACTTCGAGGTGGGAGGTAGAGGGTGGGCATGTGCATTTCCCCCTTGGCTGCGTCCCTGTTGCTGTATCGTTCACCACCACAACAGCCGCGAGAACACGAAACGCCGGGACCCGTCTGTTTGAACAGATTTCCGGACTATTGTCAAGGGATAGAAAAGCGCGGAACTGTCCACAGTGTCAAATTGCGTGTTTATTTTTCCGCGTGTCCTTCTCTTTCGTGCTTGTCGTGAGGTAGTCGAGTGGCCCTTGCCTGTACACACAGAGAAAGCTTTGTAAGCTTCGTACGTGCGGGAGCCCCGCCTGCTCCACTGGCCCTTTTCAGAATGAAGCACACGCTACAGAACGACTTGATGGAAAACATTCAGGCGTAGTTACGCGTACAATACCGTGTTTTCTAAATACTGTAGGTGCGACAGCGCGCACTGGCGGCAATGAACAGGACAAGATGATCGGTATTTTCCGCGATCCGCATCCGCAGTCTGCGAATCTGTGAGGCGGCCGCATTTCATAAAAACGACGGCAGTGGTACTATAAAAGATTAGAGCAAAACATAGACAAATGTTTATTTAACAATTAAATAAAACGCAAATTATGTGGTACTTCTGGCGAAGCTCTGTAGATTAAGTTAATTGTTTTGCTCCTCTTCAACAGGTGTAACAGCAATCTGTCGGTTGGCAGGGGTCCCATTGGGAAGGATACAGTCGTTTAAAGTAACGACTGAGCTCTGTAGCCCATGAATACAAAGAGAGAGAGATAATATATTTGAAGGAAGGCAGAGAGGTCGGCCTGAGCTAGCACGCTCTAGCCTGAAGATTTTACGCAGGCGTGTACAGTTTGAGCACACATTATGATTTCGCGCTTAGTTTGGCCTGTTGTCATGAGCCTTTGCAAGTCTGTGCACTCATAGCACATAACTGTCGCTCAAGCAACTGTCATTTATTATTTTAATAGATATGCTGTTCCCTTAGTAAGTGGTGGCGAGCGTCTTTTTGAATATGGTTACTGAAAACGTTGCCGCCTTGGTTTTGCGGTAGATGAGCACAAAAAAAAGAAAGAAAAAAAAGCGATCATTTGTATACGCCTGCAATTACCAAACAGCGAGAAGAATAGGGAGATGAGAGGGGCTCGATTTTTTGTTAGTCACAACCACATGAAGCCAACAGACAATGACTCCCTGGAAAGCATACGGTAAATCAGCTGTTCTTGTAATTGAAATGTAGAAATGATACGGAAAAGAAAAATGGAGGTTGACGAATAAGCAACCTGCCGGGCTTTTGTTGTAGCACACACATGCCTAAACCTGTGACACATATTTGCTCCGGTATGTTTTTGTCCTCGGGCAGCCAGCTGGGGCCTCAAATCGCAAGGCTAACGCCGTGGGGGTGTTAGCCTGCGCCACTCACGACCAAGGCGACAGACGTGGAACGTCCTCTTAACTGAAGGCGCCACGTAGTACGTGAGCTTAGCAGTGATCAACTGGCCAATGAACCTCGCAAGATCAATACGCGTAATGACATTCAGTATATCTCGAATGTTATTAGCACTCCTCGAGTGGAAAAGAAATATACGATATTCGTCTTAGCTTCATACGTTTGTAAGCACGGTGGCTCGCGTATTGCACAGAATTAGGCGTGTATCTTCGGCTGCATGTTGTAGAATACCTTATTGCTGATGTGTGAAGCACACTTGGCTCTTGTTTTCGCATGCTTGTCTACATTTATTTGACCTCCTAAACGAAACGCGCAGCAGACGTTCGCCTTAATGTTCCTGCCACGAAAAAGCCACTCCACGTCGGAAAGTTTCTGCAAAACACAAGGAGAGTGTGTTGGGAGGCTAGTTGGTAAGAAATTATTTTGGGGACTTAAACTGCGCTAGGGACGAGACGCCGAAGTAGAAGAAGACAGTATGAACGCAGACTAACAATTGATTTATTGAAACCACAAATGATTCTGCTTGCGCATATGCGTTGTTCGAAGAGGCAGGATTGCGTGGTTTCAATAAATCAATTGTTAGCCTGCGTTCGTTCTGTCTTCTACTACGGTGTCTCGTCCCCTGGCGCAGTTTAAGTTCCCAAAATAAATTCTGCATAGCACAGCCGACTCTACAAAAAGCAGGTTAAAACAAACAAACAAACAAACAAACAAACAAACAAACAAACAAACAAACAAAGCACGTATGAACCAAAGATGATTTTTGAAAGTAGAGCCAGGCAGCCACCATCCTACTTAGAGCACGAAAAGACATATGGCTTGACTGGATGATAGGAAGCTCTTTCTTTTCACTTCGTGGGTGTTTGAGATGGTTGATTTCGCCGCACAGATCCTACTCAAAGTCTGTCTTTGTGTCACTGGCTTTAGCATGAAACCTGAACGTCTTGACAGATTTTATAGGAGGTCATAATATCAGTACTCACCCAAAAAGAATATTTTAGCTAGAAACAACAAACTTTTATTTTCTGATTAGCCTAGCATTTGCATTAGCACAGCATTAATCTGTGGGCGGAGTTCAGCTGTAACGATTCTCTTTCAGAATTGAAGTAGGGACAAGCGCTACACCTATAATTGTTTTCTTTGTGTGAAAAAAACTAACAAAAACAATATAGAAGTGTGACAATGTTTATACCACATCTTGTGCGTTCTCTTCGGCTTTATGTTAGCTAGTTTCTCCGTAATATTCCAGAAATAAAATGTTAGATAGTTTATTCCAACAAGGGACTAACTTTTGCTGCCCCCATGACTGCAGCTTCCATGTAGTACGAAAGAATAAAATGCTGGGATGCGGCTGTAACAGATCATACGTGTACATATAAGCACGCTACGTAGAACATATGAGATGTGATCAATGACAAGACATGGCGCCAAGATCCGGCACTACGCAACACCTCCAACTATCCTCTCTACGAGTTTATATGGCTATGCTGTTTATACAGTGGCATGGCTCGCCAGGATTGCAACCGCATCTTATTTAGAAACTAAGACCATTTGGCTCGCGCATACTAGATCCATGTGCCTATACTTGAGTGGCTCTTGAAGCTCCACACAAACGTTTATTAAGGATAGAGGCCGCACAAATATCATTTCACTAACGAAATTTCCGCTTTTCCGTATTGGACACCAGTTCTGTTAAAATGAAGAAAGCTTTTGTATTCGACTATAAACAGAAAATAAGTCACGTTTTAAAAATAAAATAATCTCTCTTTTTTCTTCAGTAAAAATAGAAAAGTTTGCATTTCTTTTTTACAGTGTATTTCACCTCGCCTGGTTGGAAGTTGCGGAGGCCACCACGCCAGAAGGTTGTTTTTTTTTTTCTTGGTCTTCCCATTGTCCTTTTCCAACAAATTCATGCATGGCGTGACGAGCAACTGGCGTTCCAGTTACTTTCTTAACAAAACGTCGTTTTATGCACTGAAGCAAAAAAGTAACTGGAACGCCAATGCATTTCTCCGCGAAGCTCGTGAATTATAAATCTGGGAATTGGTGTCATCCTGAGAATTCATTCCAAGTGGATCCGCCTTACGAACTCCGCAGCTAGAATTTGTAAATTGCAATATGAGCCATTAGGTAATTAGTTAAAAACTTATTAGTGAATTTTTGTTAATTAGTCGATTATGCATTCCATTTTTTTGCAACTAATGCCCACCTGTTTGAGTAGACCAGCCCATGAACTAGAATGTGCTATCTGCCATATGCAACCTTTACAAAATTTTGAAAGTGTTCGCTAAAACACCCGGTATAAAAGGTTCCCTTATGACTGCCGCATATATCAACTGTGACGCCCCGAACAAGGCCAGTATAAGCAAGAATTTTGACGTGAAACCTCTTCAAAATTCGTCATAGAGGGTGGCTTGTTGAAAACGCATGTAACGAAAACATGTTACAGCATTATCGCCTATATCTTTGCAACCGTATTATAGCCGCGTGTCTTACTTTGGTATTGTTGTGCAGAGAAAGAAACCATTACTCGATCATGCATGTGTCGCGTGCACAGATGGCGCTTTAAAGCAACCCGCCCGTTACAAAGGGATCAGCCACAATTCATCATCGTCATCATCATCAGCAGCATGACGCAGTCGGAGCTAAATTAACCTCTCGCTCAGTGTTCAGAGAGGCGTAGCTCGGCAGCACGTCTGTCGATCCGAACGGGAGTGGTCGCGTTTGAGAGAGCTCACTCTGACATAGATAGGTATAGTACTGTTACGCCGTGAAGCGTTTATTTAAATCTGCAGGGCAGATAAATCGGAACGGTTGGCGTGTTTCGAACCCCGTACAAAAGCAACCAGCCGAACGTCGTCTTCCTTCTCCACCGACAGTCCCCGTGATCATTCGCGTTCTTTCTGGCCTCTGTTATGAGAGCTATATCAGGAAATTCTGGATACAAAAGCGATGTATTGGTCGAAGTTGTCAGCGTCGCATTCAGTCGTCGGCAGTGGCATCCGAGAGAAACAGTCAGCCTCAGCGTGTCGTCGACCGCTCTTGTAGGAAACAACCAAATCGTACTCCTGTAGGCGGAGAGCCCAACGAGCAAGTCGACCAGAAGGGTCCCGCAGATTCACAAGCCAGCACAGTGAATGATGATCGGTGACCACTGTGAAGGGGCGCTCGTAGAGGTATGACCGAAACCGTTGCCCTGCGAATATGACCGCCAAGCATTTCTTGCTCGGTAACTGTATAATTGCGCTTAGAGCGACTCAAGGAGCGGCTAGCGTACGAGATCACGTGCTCACTTTCACCTATGCGCTGAACAAGCACAGCGCCGATGCCAACACCACTCGCATCGGTGTGAACCTCTGTTGGTGCTGAGGGATCGAAGCGGCGAAGAATAGGCTGTGACGTCAAGAGGAACTTTAAGTGACGAAACGATGAGTCGCACTCTGTGGTCCACTCAAAAGGAAGGCCTTTCTGGAGAAGGCGCGTGAGAGGATGGGCCTCGTCAGCAAATCTGGGAATGAATCGGCGAAAGTAGGAGCATAAGCCTAAAAAACTTCGCAATAGCTTGACACTGTGAGGTTTCGTAAATGCCTCTACAGCCACAGTCTTCTGTGGATCTGGTCGGATGCCTTCTTTATGGACCTGATGTCATAGCACAATAGCTTGTCACTTCCCAAAATGACACCTCTTAGAATTGAGGACCAGGCCAGCCTTCTGCAAGCAGTTCAGCACCAACTCTAGACGCTTGTTGTGCTCACTAAATGTTCGGCCGAAGATCACAACGTCGTCCAGGTAGCACATGCAAACTTCCCATTTCAAGCCACGCAATATAGTGTCCATGAACCGTTCGAACGTTGCGGGTGCGTTGACGTTAAATTCAAACAATCCGTCGGGCGTTACAAATGCAGTTTTTTCCTTATCCTCAATGTGCATAGGAATCTGCCAGTAACCTGACCGCATATCAACAGAGGAGAAGTACGAGGCCGCATAAAGGCAATGGATCGCGTCGTCTATTCGCCGAAGCGGGTACACGTCTTTTTTGGTAATGTTGTTTAGGCGTCGGTAATCAACACATAATCGCCACGTACCATCTTTCTTTTTCACCAATATCACTGGTGCTGCCCAAGGGCTAGATGACTCTTGAATGACTCTTGAATGAATCCTTTGGTTAGCATTTCTTCGACTTGCTCACTGATTATCTTGCGCTCTGCAGGCGACGCGCGATAGGGTTTTTGTCGAATCGGTTGAGCAGATCCTGTGTTGATGCGGTAGCGAGTTCTAGAGACAGGGATCGATGTCGGGCCGTCGTGCTGCGTGAAGTCGAATACTGAGGAATGTTTCACAAGGAGCGCCACCAACGCATCACGCTTATGGTCACTGAGTGATTTAGCGACAATGGAAACGAATTTTGAGTCCACAGGCCGCATGCTACTGGCTTCTGCTGTGTCCGGAAGTTCTGTAAGCACTGCCATGGGTATCGGCGAGTCTTCTTGAAATGTGGCAAGCTTTATGTCTTGAGGCAGCACCGCCGCTTCCGTAGAACAATTTATCACCCATAGTCGTGTGCATCCATTCAGCACCGATACCATGCAATGAGGAACCAACACGTTTTTCTTTAGGCAGTTCACATGTACAGGGTCCACTGCAGCATCGAACGGGTCGCGAGTAGTAAAAACAACTGAAACACCCATCGCGGATAAAGTGGGCAAAACGGTATCCTCGGAGACGCAAAACACACTCTCTTGGTTGTGTGAGTCTTCCAAGATCACAGATGAAGCACTTCCGCCCACACTGAGTTCTCCCGTGTGGCAGTCAACATTGGCACCACACAACTGTAAAAAGTCGATCCCTAGAATGACATCGTGGGTGGAACCAGGAAGGGCAATAAACTCGACCGCCTAATGACACATCCACATTACAAACTCCGACCGGATATAATGAGCCACCACCCACTCCACAAAAACTTCTGCTCTGGTCCCAACGAAACATGACCTTGCGTCCCAGAATACCTTTAAACAGCACACTCATGACTGAAACAGTTGCACCCGTGTCGACTAAAGCCATGGTAGACACACCGTCAATACACACATGAACCCTATTCTTCAGCATGAAAATAGTTGGAGGTATCTCAGTCGGCAGCACAGATTTTCCAGCGACCTCACCCCCATAGGTCGCGCTGGCTAGTTTTCCGGCGGGGGTAACGGGAAGCGGCGCCGCGGAGAAGATGGTGTCCACTTCTCCGGCGCCACTGGGGAGATGGTGATCGATACGCTCGGAAAGCTGGTGGTGGTGTCAGGGTGCTGTCGGAAGCAGGCGAACGGTTACGAGGTCTTCACTCTCCAAAGTCAACCCCAGCAATTCCGGACATCGCCTTTAGTTCACAGCTTTTACACCACGTGGCGTACGGACCTTTAAGACTCGAAATTCGCGCGATGACGTACGAAGTGTACTGGACGATAACAGAATACACGTTTTAACAATAAAATAAAAATAAAAAAAGGACCACGCCACCAGTTTTCACCGTCGAGCATGGACGAGCGCGAATCAGGAACAACTGATCTGATAACCGCCGCGCGTATAAGACGAGCGGCCAGCTAGTCTACTGTGAATCAGCAGTTTTGCTGCTATTGATAGTCGTTTAGAGGCTCAGCCCCGCTTCACGAAAGCGGGTGCAGAATCTTGAAAGAGCGGCCTCCGCCCCCCCCCCCCCCCCCCTCCTTCCGTCCATCTTTTGCTCGTCCAACTTTTTGTCCGATCGAATCAAAAAAGCAAAAAATGCCCTTTTGTCGCTTCATTTCTTGAAAGCTGATTCTAAAATAATAATGTAAGCTTGCTAAATGGTCGCGATGGGCGCATGTTTCAGGATATGCACTCGCATGATTGACACCCTTAATCTCGGTTGGCCTCAGTTTACGAGTCCATTTGCGCATTTGCGTGCAGGTGCCTGGTCAAGTTATGTTCACTGCCACGGAATTTCTGTTTTTCGAAGGCGAAAGCCTTAGGTGCATGGCTATATTTTCGGTGCCATTGGCAGTGACCTTGGCGAAACTGCGCCATAACGAAAATGGCCGACGCCGCAAAGAGTAAAATCACGTCAACAAAAGCTCGGATTGACGTCAGTTTTCTCAGCGAGGTTCCTGCGAACATAGTAAATTGGTGGCTTTGTAAAGAAAATTTCGTACATTTCAGCCGAACACCTTTTCTTTTCTTTTCTAAGTTCTAAGAACACCTTTTCAGTTCTTGGTAAGCGACGGGTGTTAACGCAGAAAATCATCTGTAACTGGTCAGTGTTCGAAGACCTGCTTCACTGCACAGTGACATAGCCAGAAAATTTGTTCGGAGAGGGGGGGCTCACGTTGCAGCGCGGCCTCCTCCTTATAGAATTGGTCGAGGGATCAAATATATCAATAATAACTGCATTGATATTGTCAATGTCATTGTATATTAGAGGCTGCAAATGAACTACTGAGTGCTACCCACTGTCAAGTAAAATATGTATTTTTTCATAAAAGAATATATTCGTATGTCCCAAAAATTGTGGCAGAAATAACTGATATCAAAGCTTCCGCCTTTTTTGTCTATTTAATCAGTAAAGAAAATGTCACACAAACTTTAGAAGATCAGAATATCATAGAATTCCAAACCAGCAAAGCAGTGCACACAGCTGGTGCGAAAAACGTAAAGGACATGAAAAGAACAAGTTGGGCACAAATATTTCGATAAATCTTTGTCATTAAAGAACCTTGTTTACTTTTTTGTACAGTCGCGAGCAGAAGTTTGGAGACCATGGCATCAGCAAAAAAATTTAATATATTCAAGCGCAGCTGCACGGCCCCGAATTGGCTTAATACGCTGTATTGGTCCATCACGCGCACGTAGGCTTGCGCTTTTGATTTCAGCCGGAATGCCCAGGCTGCGAAAGAAAAAAAATTAAATCGTGGCAGCAGAGAGGCTCGGCCTTTCTGTACCGACGTGGGAGCGGCCCGCTACGTGCTGACGCGCGTTCCGAGGGACCGTAATAAAGCTTTATCATACCATCATACCATACCTTTGGTCCACAAACTTTTGCTCGTGACTGTACATATGCAACGGCCAGGGAAAAACCTCAATGGCGCTGCCCTTCGTTGCAATAGATTGCGCATGAGCAGTTGCTACGGGTCGTGTATTGTAATTACACCGATAATATAGTCGCAGCAGTGAGTACATATAAGAAGCAGGAGTTCTGCAAGATGTAGATTAGAAATGCGAAAATAGAATGGAATATACAAGTGCGAAGATACAAGTTGATAAAGGGCACAAAAGTGTCACTGGTAACAAAATGCACTGTTTGTATACACAAAGCCTCGCAACAAGATGTTTAAATATATGTATAAGTATCCAATAAATTCACGTATTTAAGCAAACGTCACTGTATGTAATGCGTCAAACAAGACAAATAGACATGTTGCGCAGTCACACATAGTAGTAGCTTTACGCATAGAAAGACAGATGATCCCGGCAAGAACAAAACTACGATCGCAGAAATCGTGATATGTTCCAGAAGGACCGCCTGTTGGGCTAGTTGGTCTAACATAGTTACTTTCAGTTTGGCAGAACAGTTTGGTTCTCCTAGAAGCTGACAAGGAAGGTGGATTTGTTGTGATGCCGAAAGGCATGTTCAATGAAAAAGCCCAAGCGGCAGTGGACAAGAACTTTGTGGCTGTTTAAAAAAAAGTGCAGTGAGGGTTAAGACTAAGTTCATAAAATTTTGTAAGGACTTGGAATTGAATGATCTTGCTAGTGCTATTAGAAATAGTAAGGGGAACAGTCTGAAGGTTTTCTTTTCTGCAAAAACACATAAGGCAGATGTCCCTTTGAGAACCATTGTGAGCGAAGGGGGGGCTTGGCAAAAGAAGGTTAGTCAGTTTTTACTGAAGAGCCTTATGTAACTCACGGTTGTTGATCCTTTCCGCGTGAGGAAATCTGAAGAAGTCGCTGAATATGTGAAACACAACGAGAGTATAGATTATGGCTTGTCAGTGGACGTTGAGGACTTGTTTTCTTCAGTACCTCAAGATGAGCTTTTAGTTGATGTTAGGAAGTGCATTGAACAGAGTGGCGAATGCGATTTCCAAAACTCCGCTTGCTTGTCGGTTCATAATTTAACGCTTTTAGAATTTTATCTTAGTGTAACATTTATTGTTTTTAACGAGCAGCCTATTCTGCAACGTAGAGGAATGTGTACTATAGGTCTTGCGTGGCGCCGATTCTATGCGACATACTTTTAGCTGATATTGACAGTGCGCTTGATTTGGCTTTTAATGGGGGGAAGGTATTCAAAGTGCTTCGGTACGTCGATGACTTTTTAATTCTTTTAAAGAAAGAGGACGGTTTCACTGCCCTTGGGAGTATTTTAGATGTTTTTATTCAAGCTGGGCAGGGCTTGAGTTTCACTCATGAATTGCTTGGAACTGAGGGGTTACAATTCCTGGATCTCAGGCTAAAATTTAGTGTAGGCCATGTTTGCTGAGAGTACCTCCCACGGGTTAAGAAGTGTCTCCTGCCTTTTGACTCTGCCCACGTTAAAATAGTAAAAAGGGGCATCGCATTACAATGTCTGGATGCTGCGCTCCGTAAGTCATGCCCGCATTCAATGCAGCATAGCTTTCCCAATCAGATTGGTCGCTTTTTAGCAGCGGGATTTCCTGAGTTGCTTGTTGTTCCGGTGGCCGAGTCTATCCTGCAGAGTGTAAAGAAGAGACCTGGACCGGAAAGGGCTGCGACCCAGCGATGGATGGCTACACCCGTAGCCATGCCTTATATGCATCAGGTCTCGCACAACCTGAAGAAGGTCGCGAACAGGCATCGTATTCCTGTGGTCTTCACGGCTCCTAATAAGCTATCCAGGCTCTGCCATTGAATTTGCGGTGACCGGAAAGACGGTTGCCAAACAAGCAAAGATAGCCGCTTCGTGGGGTGTGCGACAGGAGTGGTATACTCCGTCCCCTTGTTGTGCGGGAAGGTATACATCGGCCAAACCGAACGGTGCATAAACGACCGGCTCAGGGAGCATGCGCTAAAAGATAAGGAAAAAGAGGACAAGTATGCACATATGGTTGCCCACATCATTACGTGTGGTTGCGAGGCACGATTTTATGAGACCACTATCTTAGGCAAATCAACAAACTACACGGCTCGAGTGGCTCTAGAAGCATTCTACATCCACAAGAACTCAGATATTTGTATAAGCGAAGCGTCAATTCTTTTGCACAGTGCCGAACTGAACTATTTGAACTCTGTTACCTGAGGGACATAGTACTGTTAACTTTTTTAGATTTCTTTTTGTCACCTCGCATGGGAAAGGGGCCTGACACTGGTGTACGTGGTTCACCTTATAAATCGGAGGGTTTGTTGACGGAAATAAACGGTTGGTAGTAGCGCACGTCCGCGTCTGTCGTGTCTTCGTGTGTGTTGTGCGTACTTTTTTGCGCTATGTCTGAAAGTAACTCGTGATATGTACTTGGGCCATGCGGCGGTCGCGACAGCAAAATATGGGTAGATAATAGAGGAATAATGCAAAAATCAGTACGAAAGTGTGTTATTTAACTGCCTGCAGAGCGGCGACAAATTTTCTGCACCCAAAATTAAGGAAGGGTATTGCTTCGGCTCAAAACAGAAGTAAAAGCGGGTAGCTAAAAAGGAAAGAAAAAACCAAACGAAGCCACAGATGATGCGGCAAGTTAAACTACCCAATATCCGAGTGTGTTTGTTGGGAAGCGCTGCGAGGGCCGGCTTTCAATAAAAAGGTCGGTAAAAATTGGTTATTGATGTCCTCGTAATTTTCGTTTTCCCACGATAGCTTTGATCATGATGCTACCTGTTTGAATAAACGGCGATAATTTCTGCGGTTTTACAAACTAATGAACAGTCATACGTTTTCATAATTACGCGTTTATGGACCTGAAGGAACAGAACCTTTACTTGCATTGATTTTTGCCGCTTCGATCCCAGCTAAAGGACAAACTTCACTCGGCGGGGAAGTTTAGTGAAGCGGTCAATGACTTCAGACACGTTGATGCCGACGTCTCTGTGGACGTCGGCATCCTTGTCGAGCCAGACCTTGTCGTCCGCAAAAAAGAACCACCTCAAAAATAGGCCGTTAACTTTCTTCTGTTTTCTCTTATTTTACTTTGCCTGCCTAACCATGTGTTCCTCAGACATTGTAGAGCGCAAGTAGTTTTTCTAATCTCATGTTAAAATATACTATCTGCGCTTGAAGTGGTCACTGGAACGGTGGCTAGAATCTGAAGCCGTTTCTACACATTTACATAGAACCTGCAGTCGCAATGAGAGAGGGCATCTTTTCCGGTGCTAAAACCTAAAAGTACTCCTTCGATGTCGTTGGCATCCTTGTTTAGGTACCTTACACGAACAGTGAACTGTTGGATACCGGAAATATCCGTCGTTTCGTCAGCAAATACGGAGAAGCGGCCTGCACCATTTACTTTTGCATCTAGGCTTTCTTTGATAATTTCACCACAAATTTCTATAATTTGGTTTTGTACATCTGGGCTCAAATGCGAGGTATTACTGGGGCAACATCCAAATGGTTCTTCAGATATGTAGCTCCACAATCAGCTCGCAAATGAAGAAGCGCTCTGAAAATACCAATATTTTCAGAGGGGATTTGCTTAAATCTATAGGACCACTGTCCCTATGGCCACGGAGAGCCAGACCTTGTCGTCCGCAAAAAAGAACCGCCTCAAAAATAGGCCGTTAACTTTCTTCTGTTTTCTCTTATTTTACTTTGCCTGCCCTGGTACAGCTGATTTATCACATCGGGCGCCCTCCCTGAAAATGTTTGGAGAAAATTATCAGCTGCCAGCTGACAGTCACGGTCATATTCAGTATTTTCGGGAGTGTGGAAGATTGCGAGCGCGAGCTTCCATTTCTGAAACTGCTTGGACACGAGGGCTTCAGTGCGCGCATGTTAGCTCAAGTTTATAAGAATATTAAACCCATAAAGTTCCAGAATTGAAAATCTAAAGCACGCCTTTGGAAATGTCAGTGCACCTTTCGCGTCATAAGTTTATGATAACTTTATACCCATAAAGTTTCGGAATTGAATTCCATGCGCTCCGTAGATTCCGCCGCCGCTGCGAGATGCCGCAACGCGCCCGCTCGCTATCCAAAAGCCCTTGAAAGTTTGTGCTCGGATGGGGCTCCTTGCGTTACGTGACTCCAGGTGCAAGGGCGTTGTCGCGAAATCTAGCCCGAGTTCGCAATGTTCGTGCCGAATTGTCTTTTCGAGCGTGAAAAAGACATTGTAGACAGAATCCAGAATGATTCCCGGCGTCGGTGGCAGTTTTGGTCGGCGGTGCATGCCGGCACGAAAAAATTTCGAGGGGGGAGGGAGGGTCTGAAGCCCCATCAGTGCTACTACTGCTACTACTACCCCTACTGCTACTACTATAATACATTATTATTAAATAATTATTATAGAGGAAGTACAACAATAATGAAAGCTTTACATGAGATCCAACGCAGTGTTTTAGCATAAGTGATGCGAATGTTCCATTGCGATTATAGAAAAGTTTTCATGCGTTAAATCTGTCGATTTGATGCAGATTGACAGTGGAATCAACATACTCTGGCTTACTTATCGTGATTATTTTTTTTCATTTACGATAAACCACATGTCCAGTACCAAATCTCTTAAGCAAACTTTAGTGGACTCTGGGCTTGGGCTCCCGTGTACTGGTGAGGGATAGTTGATACGGGGGTAAGGCCGGCTGATCCGCTGTACACGCAGGGCCTCTCTTTTCCTCGCGCCACCGGCACCGCCGTTGGCCGAGCGTCGTCACGCCGTGACAAGTGATATAAGTCGTTCTACTCGGCACAGAGCAGAGAACATGGCGAAAACAACGCCGGTATACCACTTGCTTCAGCTCTTGTGCCATCCGTATCGGCAAAGGCGCGTTCCCACCACGGCGTCAGGAAGCACATCTGGCCGCTTAGGCCGGAGCAGTGGTCTCACTCCTACCGCGTGCACTCGAGTAGGGCCGCGATTTTGTAGCGAGGCATTATGACTTATTCTACTCTAGTCTTATCATCCACCGCTCAAGGCCGGCTGATCCCGTTGATAACGCGAGCGGACCGTCGCTCCGACCACTGACAAAGCGCGATAAGCGCGAAAAGGCATTATTACCGGAAAGGCATCGCTACAAAATACCGGCCCAGTATACACGCTTGCCCTCGTCGCCGCGCAACAACTATCTGCAGCAACTCTGAGCATGACGGGATGCCGCGCATCGGGGCTGCGCAAAACGCAATGAAAATGGGAAAGCTGTTTACTCTGTGCCGTGCAGACGGACCGTTGTCGTCTACAGTAGTCATTAATGCGAAAGCATTACATGAGCCTTGAGGTATAAAAGCCGGCGTCGTCCACAACGAGTGGTATCAAAAGTCAACGTGACGTCGTCAGTGTCTTCAATGAAATCAGTAGTAATAGAGAAGATAGTAAATGGTATGACAACGTTAATTAGTAGTAATTATGGGTAGTTATTGTGAATTAATGTGAATTACAGTGAAGTTAATTAAAGTTACAACAAGTTATATTTGGGTGTCTTAAGGTGGAGTCAATTGAATTAATGGGAAGTAAATTAAATTACAATGAATTAAATTTGGTTAAGGTGGATTAAAGTGGATCACCATATTAATTCGTAGCTACTCGGCGATGAGTTCTGAATGGTTGTGGTCTGGTGATTAATGAACGCAGAGAAAAGAAAGCGAAGGAAGGATTGCAAAAAGGTTGTAATAATTAAGAAGTCTTTATTGGTAATGACTAAGAGAAGTCATAATGATTTCGCATTCAAATCACGTTAGGATACTTAAGGTACAATTTTTTTGCGCATGGGCCACCACAGGGCTATCGCTTTAAACCCCACCGCGCCTCTACCCGCCATATACCTCTTTGCAATAAACCTTCGCTGTGATAGCGTTAATGATCCACCATTAAAACCCGCCATGTTTGGCTGCGTCATAGTGCACAGCTATCGGTTTAATATCAACAATCTTTTTAATCTTCGGCGCGAACGACCGTCCCATCCAATTATCCTCGCGTTGCAACGGCAGCCCCCGCCACATCCGAGTTGCATCCCACCGCCCCTATACTTCGGCCGGCAGCGTGCTGCACTGTCATTGCTTGAAGGGGTCTGCTGCGTCACGGCGTGAAGCTCCCCTCACTACAAACCGGCGTAGTTTCTGCACACGCTAAGAGTGCATGTTTATTTCCCCTTAACCACTACGATTAGCAACATCTAGGTTTTAAACGTTTAATTAAATTATAGGCTTTTACGTGCCAAAACCACGATCTGATTATGAGGCACGCCGTAGTTAGGGACTCCGGAATAATTTGGACTGCCTGGGGTTCTTTACCGTGCACCTAAATCTAAGTAAACGGGTGTTTTCACATTTCGCCACCATCGAAATGCGGCCGCCCTGGCCGGTATTCGATCCCGCGACCTCGTGCTCAGCAACCCAACACCATAGCCATTCAGAAACCACGGCGGGTCGGAGCAGATAGAAAATTGAAATAAATCACATGCATCAAAGTTTGCATTGCGAGTATTATGAAGGAGAGTTTCAGTTTTTTTCTTGCAATTTATGATATATGACAGTCTTTGTGATGACTTCAATTTCCTGTATTACGTTTAGGCTACTGACACTGCACAAAATATATTTTTTTGTCATAATACGGAATACAGGCACCAGAGTGCGGCTCATAAACACATCGGTATAATGAGGTGTAATTTGTGGATACATTTCTCGGTATGGGTAATATAGGAGCTCCTTTCTCGCAAATATGTGTCTTGGTTTAGAGAGCTTGGGCTGAAAGTGGACTGATTGTCCGCGCTTTCCGTGGAGCTGCCGAAGTGATTGTGAAAGCCTTTCGCTGTGTAAAAGTGTAAGCCCTTCGATGCCAGGTGCCTGAATTATACACAAAGAACGCGCTCGTCCGGAACCAGAAAAGTCGCAGGCATCACGCCAAGGTCGGGATTACCCTTCTACGGGTTAGTCGCGTCCTTGACAAAAAAAGAAAAACCGGGGAGTGACAAGTCATTTTTAACGACGCGCTGTCGTTCTTATCGTGATCACACATGACGATTGCGCCAAGGTACCGCGCTTTGTCGGGAAGCTGTGATGGTTCATTCTTTAGAAAGGGTATTTTTTTTCCGCAACGTAACTTACGTCATCGGGGCAGATTTAAAAATATAAAGGTCACGAGTCAGGCGGTGGTACCTAGGTGAAATGAACGCCCGAGAAAGATGGACTTGTAGTCACTTTCTTTTGGAATAACGTTGCAGTTTAAAGCACAATAGAACTTCGTACACAGTATTTTTACCAACAGCTTAACAGAAGGCTATTCAGTCGTGATATTATTAAACTTATAACTTTTTAGCAGATACACTCTCACATGGCTTCAACATATATACAATAAAGGGCTCTGTAGTTTCCACCGTGACTTAACCTAGGTACGTTGGCGTACTTCATGCAATAATCCCAGTCAGCCTACTCACATATACCGCATTACTAATCATATCTACCATGGCCTCGGCTACATCCGAAGAAGTAATTGCCTACCTCTTCTCATTGCTAAAGATTTGGTAGGCGTAAGACAGGCCAAAATTCGAATATAAATGCCCTGTATGGAATTAGCATGGAACCTTTAGTTATATAGAACGTATGCATTACACTCGAGTCTGTCCAGAAATGGACAGTAACATTAATTTACTCTGACTATTCATTTATCATCAGTGTTAATAAACAAAAAGCATGCTGAGCTTCTATCGCTAGGTTTGCGTCGTGAAGTCACCTGACCTTGCAGAAGTTATACAATTCTACGCTCTAATATTCCATCATCAAGAGCTCAGCGCTTGTCATCACGTATAAGCTAAAAAGCAGCCTGGCCTTCAGACCGTATAGTCAGCGTCCAAAGCTTTCGCACGCCTGAAGCTGAAAAAATATTATATTTCTACGCCTGAGGCACGCATCGTGGTATTCGGATTTACAGCGTATGCTGGTCTAGAGTAAACAAAGGTTTTGCATACTTTTACTGGCTGCGGGCGTAGCTGCGTTGAAAATGAACTTATTCGCGGAATCTCGGCCGCGTAAACTTTTGACGGTGACTGTGCCATTGAACACCTGTATTTTCTTTATTCTGCACACATTTTTTAATGAATGGCCTTCCAGCCAACGTCATGCAATGCTTACACCTGGTTAATTTTCAGGACAGCCATCTCAGACATGATGTATTAAGTATAAGAACTGAACTACTATGTAGTACGTCATTATTATCACCAATGAGGTGTAATAAATTTGTAAACAAATAAGGATAATAACATTGCCTATGAAATTTTACTCAAATCTCAGGACTACTTCAAAACTTCGCCTGTTCGTCTTGTGTACCTACCACCCTATGCTTTCTAGGAAACTGAACGGGCGAAAATCAAGTGTGAAATTGACATGTCCTGTGGCACCATGGCAGAAAAGGGAAGGTTTGGCTTAGTGGGACATATGAAAGGTTCAGCTGCCATTGTGCTACTCACACACGAGGAACGACACTTTGGCATTTTATGTATAGGCAACAGACAAAATGATAAATGATGCTCAGTGCACGCTGGCGTGATCATGACAAAATGACCGTACCGATATGGGTCATAAACGATTCTAATAAAGGAACATTTCTGCAAACCCTCACGGTCCTTTCTCATGTTTCTTCAATTGTTCAAACATGTTAAATTTAGGGTAGAAGAATATTCTCGCAGAATTACTAAAGAATTGCACCAGTAATTATATCATGGTGCTGTGACCTGATTCAGCAATAGAGTTAGTCAAGAACAGAACAGCAGAATGCTATATGGCAACTTCGGTAATTGCAGTGACTTCTTGCACGACTTTGTGGGCATAACTCAAAAAGGGTGATTGGAGTCGTTCTCTATTTTTACACGACAGGCTACATTAACACGTCCCCAGAGTCTTTTCGCATAATTTCCAGTACTCCTCTGCGTAAGTTGTGGTAAAAGGGTAAAAGGATATGAAGACCTTTAGTATTTCTGGAATTTTGTGAAGGTATATGGGAATGGTTCAAATGATAAGACACGTGCGCTGCATATTGAGGGTAGAATGTTTATGTTTCGAGGTATCGGTTTGTACTAAGCAAACACGCTTGTGCAATAATTCGGACAGCCTTCATTTGTACCGAAGATCAGGTATACACAAAAATTCTGCTTTGATATAATGCAAATATACTCAAATAGCTTCAACTGTATTCCTTTGTAAAAATACTACGTCTGGGGCTGCAGCCAACTTTTCTACTTCTGTGTCTTTTAATTGCACACACTGGACGCTAGTTATTTTTGTGGTACGTTTCAAGCCGCACAAGAGTCGCACAAACACGCCTTTCCCAAGACATAGCTGAAAAGGCAAAATATTTCTTAGTAATGTCTTCATAAACATTCACCTTAAGAAAGAAATGAACTTTCAAAACACCGTTACCTGGGTTTATTCTCCAAAATACAACATACCTAAAGTGCAAAAGGTGGGGAAGCACGTTCGCATGTTCTCGAATCCAGCCAGCTATTTTTTTAGGAAGACGTTGGTACAGTAGAAAGTAACCTAACAAGAACCGTAAGCAAATGACCTGCATTTCGGAATATGCCATTCTGGGGAAAAACCACCAAACTAAGCAGCGAAAAAGTGATAAGAAGCGTGGCGCAGCTGGCATCAAACCTGCGAACTCACGATCGTTGTATCAGTGATCTTGATCTGTGGTCGCTCAATACGCTCGGCTACCGTTTCGAAGCGCTGCTGTTGGCGAAAACTAGGTTTATGTATGTACCACAATAAATTCCGCGACCTTGTTATGAAAACTGCGATTTTGGAACGACTTCTTTGCCATTTCAAGAGCTGCTGCTTCAACAATCTGAAAGCTGATTCATTGAAGTTGATAAATCCCCAGGAATACGTCAGTCGATGCAATAGGTTCATCGCAAATTGTTTTTATTGGCCAAAAAACAATTTTACACGCCTTTAATTTCAAAATCTGTTTCTTTTAGGCTCATTGTAACTAATGTATGCTACATACTGGGGCCGGATTCACAAAAACGTTCTCACGCTAAAACTGTTCGCAGAAGCAGGTGTCAGCCAATCGTGGTGCAGCACTTACGATCGAAAAGCTTTGTGAATTCGGCCCCTGGTGCTTTGTTTCTCTGTTTTAGATCTGGTTTTGGTTTGGGTATAACTTCTTATAATGTTACCTTGAAAAAAGTTTTAATGCGTGTATACATCCTCCCCGCTATAATCCTCCTCGAGCAAATATGGGACTGTATGATAAATAAATAAAAGGCTGTTCAAGTGACTGAATCGTCCTGGTTCTGTTTTCAAGAAGGCTTAAATGTGCGTGCGATGAGGCGAAATTTAGTCACAGCGTTACGCAGGCTAATAACCAAAGTGGGCCAAGCAGCAATAAAACATATACGTACCGCCACTAATATATACAGGCTTCAAGCGTTGAGTTGTACGAACAATGCTGAAAATGTGTTCCTATAATAAAGTTTTACAGCATGGCCTGCATATTGGTTCTTGGTTCACTAAAGTCATGTTATTCTATTGATTGACTGGTCATATGCACGCCGTCATGTGAAACAGTTGTCGCCTTGCGTCACCCTTGAATCACCTGTTAACAATAAGATTGTCGAACTAAGTGTGTCCTAGTGGTTTTTCCCTCATTCCTTTGGTGCGAGAAATCATTTTGTAGTTGGATTCATGATCTGTCTCGTTAGCGAATTTATTGTAAGGATAAGACCATGCCGCGTGCAGTTGTGCCTTTTCTCTGTGCTCTATAATATCTGACTAGCGGCATTTTCAAGCTTAGTACATTAAAGAAAAGAAGCAAATCAATGCAGCACTTACACCATTGAACATTGATTTGGAGAGCACAAATTTTTTATGTGCCAAGAAAATGACAACGTAAGGGTGTGTAAATGGTGTCATGCCACTGAAAAAGCTTTTAGCATTTAACGAGAGTGCATCAATCAGCTGCTGAATATCGTATTTGACCGTTTTTTTTCCCGAAGCTCTACTCAACGCCGCCACACACGTCGCATTGCGGGAGAAGACGAATACTGTCGAAAATGTTAACTTCACATTGACAATGCTTATTCTAACCAGAAAAAAATTTTCTGCCGACTTTTTCCTAGCGCAGCATGCGCTAGAAAGAAAGCCAGTGCTAAGATCCAAAGACAGAGAGTTGATAGACTGTCACTATCCGCTTTCAAAAGCACAAAGCCAATTTGTCTTGTTTGTGGTAAGGTTGTGACTGTTATTTGACCGTAGGGGGGTGGGACGGTTTTTTGGCGTGAAAACAAAGTAGTAGCCCTGGCATTGTCCGATAAATGACCATACCCTGACAGTCCATGTCTCGGGCGCACGAGAGTGGAGCCACGTGTGCAACTTTCAACAAAAAACGACTACAGCGCAAAAGCTTGTAATACTCGCCTTCGCGCACTACCATTAAATGTTGCACGTTTAATAAAAGGAAAAGAAAGATGAAGTAGCACTGTGCTTTTTGATCACCTCGGAAGGGGACTACTTCCAAGAACACCGAACGCAGATGACTCTACCTACTGCAAAAATGTTTAGGTGTTTCCGTCGAACGAGACAGTGACCTTATGGTAATGTATTGAGACGCTGCCCAAAACAAACAGGAAGAAAACAACAAGAGACGGGAAGCAGTCTTATTCACTTTTAAAGCAACGGCTTGCGCCAGAGAATATATCCATTTTTCAAACAAGGAATCGACCCACCACCCGAAATTCTCTTTCTGCGTGCTGATCTGCGCCATCCAGTAGAAAACCGGATTTACAACATGTCTATGCCACCGTATCCACAGTGACCGACACCAAGCTGCTTTTTGTAAACGACACGCTGTGCCCCATTTGCTAAAAAAAAATTATCGGCACTCAGTCGCAATGAGACAGAACTGCGCCTGTATTTGAAACTTGTATGTGTATTGCGCCTGGCTTGAACGTAATAAGTAATAATAATATTAACTACAATAATATTAACAATAAGGTCAATTTCGCCCGACAGGCGAATCACTGATTGTGACAGAAATTTATTCGACAGCTGTGCAAACTAAGGTTAGTTGTTTTATCAGCTGCATAAACAGCTGTAAACATTCGCTTATTAACTAAATTAACCTGCACGTTGTCACGCACGCACAATCACACACGAACACATCTCTCTCGATAAGCGCGGACACTCACTGTCAAAACGATGGCGTGGGGGAGAGCGGCAGCAACAGCGAGCGAATTGTCCATCGTGCTACTTCTAGCTTCAACGCGAACTAATTGCGCCGAGAGTACACCGCACACGACGGCATCAGGAGCGCTTTAACGAAAAGCTATTCCAAACTGCCTCTATTCTATTTCTGAAATCAGGCCTCCATGATTGCCCAACTTCACTTGTCTTTCACGCAACGTAAAAATATTAGCGTAGCTTGCACGGGAACCGCAATGCTACAGAGAAAGCGGAGCTGATGGGCACCTAGCTTCGCCTGGCTTTTGGGCTAGGCTAAGCACTACCAAGTCATCCCCAGCATTTCCGGAATTTATTGATCATTTATCGATTATCGATTAGCTGCTGTTTGACTATCGGTTGTCTATCGATGACAGACTAAGCTTAAGTAGTCCCAACCATGCTTAGCTAGACTTAACCCGGCTCAGCTTTGCCAGTTCACAGAGGTACGTGTCATTGCGCTTGTACCCTTTCTGCACAACCGCCAGGATCGGCCCACAATTTCTGTTCGCAGGTTACGGACTAACGCTCGGCTTAAACAGCTCCGCTGTTAAAAAACCTCGAGAGCTACTCACTCTTTATGTGTGTGCACACTAATTATGCATGTGAGACCGAACAACAGAAAAATCTAATTTTTCGATTCTATGCCTTTTTACCATCAGTCATCCGCAATTGGTCAAAAGTTTTCGGGCTGCGTCCAGTTCACCTGTCTGTCACCTGACGTCCAAAAACAGTGAAAAATCACTGCGTCAAAGTGGCGTGTACGCATTAAAGATGCATTCTTACGCCAATCAAAACTTAATTTTCTTTTTAATAGCCGGACACTGCCCCGTTCCGACATGAATAGAAGGTGGGTACCCGCCGATCGCTCTGGCACTGGCTAGTCGTTGCTGCCGTGGAGAATGGATTAATTTGCCTATACTAAAAATTTTGCTTGACATTATATCGTTGTCGAGTCCTTTCAGCACGTAAACAACATCGCTATGTCAAATTTTCTTCACTGAAGATTCGTTTTAGCTGCATTGTTACGTTTCCGTTGCACGCCGATGTGATTTTCTAGCAGACACCGATAGCTAAGTAAGAAGAAGCAGGGCAAACGCAGACGCCGGCAACAGCCTCCTCATCAGGTTATCTACCTTCACTGCGCTAGCCCGGCCCCACCTTACCGCCTCCACTTCTGCGTGCTCATCGCCCTTGGTGAGCCAATCAGGTAAGAAATATATGTCAAGTTAGGCAATGCTATTCCTTTTGAAAGCAAACAACAGTGACCTCCTAGAAAATAGGAGAGCGTTTCAATAGCCTTCTCAAACAACGCTGCGAGTCACCGCCCGATGCTTGCGTTGGCGGTTACGTAAATTGGACATCAGGAGATTGGAAGGAAAACAGATTGGAATAGCTTTACGTTATAGGGTCCCAGCCATCGGCCCGTCTAGACTTTGCACCCAGCGCAGATCGCTCTCTGGATCGGGGCCGCGCGGCCGCGCTCAGACGCGTCATACGTAGCCGCCACGGGAGTAAAACGTCCCCCACTTTCCCTGCGGCCTTGTGAGCGATGGAACACGGAGCGCTTTTCCCCCGCCTTCCTCCCTTGCGCACGCGAGACTAAGCAACCATTCTCTGCTCACCCCTCTCACGCTTCCAGTTTCACCCACACCATACGGCGCACGGCCACTATGTTATCGCACTTGGACATTATACGAAACATCACGTCGACGACGACGGCGGAAATGTGCCTGCAGTGTCCATATATTTGCAATCGCAATAAAATTATGTGGTTCCGACTCAGTGTGGGAACCAGAGTAAGCGAAGCTTTCTCTGCTGTTTGCTTTGACTGACGATAGTACGCGGTGATCTTAACAGTGAATGTTTAATTTCTTCAGCATTTAGTGCAATGCGAGAGTGGTGAGTCGATGTTAAACGTTACCCTGCGTGCACCTGTTTGTCCGTGTAATACACACAATACACAGCGAGACGTGCTTTCTTGAGGCATTGTTGTGCGCCATTTTTCATAACCTTCGAGATTGAGCCACCAGGCTTCTGGCACGCTTCCACTCGCACCGGCAACTTACGGCATCCGGCCGCGATGTTATCGCACTCGGACTTCACACGGAACATGGCGGCGACAGCGAAGGCGACGCGGATGACGTCGGCGTAAATGCGCCTGGAGTGTACATATAATTTCTTTCACAATAATAAAAAAAAAAAGTTTTGTACCGGAAATACCGCTGCCATAAACTAGAAGCTTGTTTCCCCACAGTGCGACTGAGTTTGTGGAGAAACAAACGAATTGTATATTTTCTTCGTATTTCCAAGCGATTTGGTGCGACAGCATTTAAAAGCCCGGAATCAGGTTAGTCATGTCCGAACGACTGTCAGACCAGTGTTTTCTTGCGCTACGAGGATATTGTAAGAGTCACCTTACGAGAGGAAATATTCCCGACCAGGCGGGGCTCCGAGAAGTATTGTCAAGCGATTACCTATTTGCGCAGCTAAGCAATCGTGTGGCTCACAGCAGGCCCTACAACAATTAACCCGGTGTAGTTCAGCGGTTGCGGCTCCACTTTCTCAAACCCTCACAACCCTACTTTCGCGTATAACGTGCGAGATTTGCGTACACTTAACAGGCACGCATGATTTTAGTTATACTTCCGAACTGAAAAAAGAAATCACGCAGAAAGTCCTCTGGAAGTTGCCTAAGTATGCACAAGCATTGTGCCGCTTGTTAATCGCCACGCAGCCCAGTGTCATTATCAATGTTATGAAATTTGATTCGACCAGCATAAACCCTTATTAACCCTCATCCATCGTTATCAACCTTATCGAACATGATCTGACCCTTATCAACTATTATCGGTCCTTATCAACCTGGATGTCCAGCTAAGCTGTTGCAAAACTACCACTACAATTGCTGAGGGGGGCATGCAATGTTTTATTCATGGTTCGGATGCTTGTTTTAAAGTTTTCTTTGTTGAAACATGTGCTGTTCTTTGTATTGTATGGGTGACCTCAATGAATGTATGCGCTGTTCGCTTCACTTCGCTGAGCGCTTGTAGCCTCTGCCTTACGTGGTTATGAGCCATTGCATTAGTCTGACGTGACGGACGGAAATGATAGACATAGATTTGGTAGGCATAGAAATGCTTTTGCATTTAAAACTAAAATGACATTGTTTATTAAACGAGACGAAGCTGCTGATTTTCGCTGTAACACGGGGACTCTGTTTTTTTCTTTATTTCGTTCCGTCACGCGTTCTATAGATCATAAGTTCTCCCTTTCAATTTTTTTACACTGATAATATTCAAGCCTTCGCATTGTCGGCAAATTGCACTGTCAAGTAAACACAAGTAACAAGTGCTCCATTTGGCGATGTCCTTTTGTGTCAAAAATTTGCGTAATAGTAAATCTTTCTAAATACCATATGAAACACTTTACCATGTGCCGAAACTTGAGAAAAAGGGGCAGGCGCAGCCATTCTTAGTGCTTCGATGGCACTCCATAAAGCCATTTGGCCCGCTCCTTCTTGCAGAATCTGACACCATCATCTTTCATTATACGCCAGGGCGCAAATATGCATCACAGCTGCACATTCGTGTCCATTTTTAGCATGGTCTACAAGCTCTTTCCCATCAATTCAACGGCGGACGAATCTTTTGCCCCTGTAAAGATGCTTTGCCGCATAGTAGCCAAACAAAAGCGCCCCAGGAAAAAAATTCAGCCTAGCGGAATAAACCAAACTGGACCTACATATATAGAGAGACCTACAGTATGTGCCACTAGAGTGCAATTAGCGGATTAGTTTTTACTGTGCTGCAAATGACGTTTTAAAAAATCACCCCATGCATTTTAAATGGGTCTACAAAAGTGCTACCAGGAAAAAAATCCAGCCGGCAGAATTAAACTACACTCGACATATAGCTTGAGAACGTTGTCGGGATTGAGTGCCTGAAGTGCAAATCGCGAAAAACGAGCCATTGCTCAGAAATCGATTTTTAAAACATGCTGCCCATAGAGTTACGCCAACCGCATCGCCCCAGGGTTGGCTTCACCGCAGTAGTCGATGTCCCAGATTGCTGGACTTGAGCTTCCTAAGGTGTAGTTACGTGGCCTTTATTCTCGGAAGTGGCTTCCTAGAGCGGAGTTCTCTAGCCGCTGGTTGTCCATGATACGACCACTGTGCCACGCAGACGGCTTCGATTGCCCATAGCTAGATGGTCGACGTTGGGTGCAGTACCTAGCTATGTGACCTGGTGTGCCACAGCTGTACCACACAGGCATAGGGCGAACATCGGGATGCTGGTGACACTGTTCAGCCGTGGCCGTGCGTTGAAAGTAACGAATATTCTCTCCTTGTGAGTGGCAGTGGCTGGTCGTTGTGAGCGACCATTGCGTGGGCGCTGATCAAGGCGTCGGTCAAAAGAATCGATATAGGACGCTGGTTCAGATCATAATGTGGACCATCTCTATAGCTGTCAAAGTCCGCTGTGTTTACCGAGTGCTGCCAATGAGTCGAGGGGGTCGCACAAGTGGCGTCTCGGAAAGTGCAGGAGCTGTAACGGGGGGCCCCATACCGTGCTTGTTCTTCATGTGGAAGGAGTTCCTCACAGACAATCTGCCGAATGGTGGACAAGTCTGTTGGAGGATTCGTGTCCACACTGGCTACAGTCGTCACATTAGCTAGCCATCCAAATTTCGGGGCAATTCGACGAGTATTCAGTGTTTTGAATGTACGGCAGTGCCGTATCACACCTGATACGGTTTCCAAGTTATCTTTCCCAATGAGGAAGTTGTACACATCTTCCGCGATTTCCTTCAAAAGGTGTCCCACCTTATCCTCTTCTGACATTAGGGGGTTTACGGTCTTACACAGTTTTAAAACTTCCTCGATGAATGTGGGGCAAGTCTCTCCGGGGACCTGAGCCCTCTGAGCTAACGTTAATTCCGCTTGTTTCTTCTTGGCATCTGAATCGCCAAAACACTTCTTAATCTCGTCAACGAAACAGGCCCAGGTAGTTAGCACGCCCGCATGGTTGTCATACCAAACCAACGCTGTGTCACTCAAAAAGAAAACAACGCTCCTCAGTTGGGAGGCGGCGTTCCAATGATTGTACTGGCTTACCCTTTCATTATGGGTGAGCCACTCATCGACATCTTCTCCTGCCTTTGCGGAGAACGTGCGTGGCTCTCGGTAGTGTTGAATCGGAGCTGGTCCTGCCGATGCAGTACTGGGAGCATCTTCTTCTCTAGGCATGATGGTGGTCGACGGCAAAAGTCCGGCAAGGTGGCGGCTTATACGAAGGTCTTGTACGGACAATTCCGTTGTCGGTCGTGGGAGGTACCCAGCACAGCTCCACCAAATGTTACGCCGTGAAGCGTTTACTTAAATCTGCAGGGCAGATAAATCGGAACGGTTGGCGCGTTTCGAGCCCGGTACAAAAGCAACCAGCCGACGCCGTCTTCCTTCTCCACCGACAGTCCCCGTGCTGATTCGCTCTATATCTGGCCTCTGTTATGAGAGCTGGTGACAATATGTTTAACTCAAACCTGCGCTCATCAGGAGTTGTAAGGCTTACAAGTGCGCAATTTGTTGCAGAAATCTGCCAATTGCTCGGCTATGGCGCCTCCGCGTTCGATACGTAGGGGCCAGAAATGGCGTCAAGATACTCGGGCGGCACGGCAGAGGGATGCCGATTCGCGCCCACCACCTTTTACCACGGCGGTAGAGTTAATTAGGGCGCTTGACCCACGCCCTTTGTTGGAAGTTGAACCCTCGACCTTTGGTGGCAGTCGCCTTCTCATGAGTAGCAATGCTTTCGCATTCATCCACGTAGGGATGACTTTATAAGTGCCCTTTGAATATTTGTGCTGGTGGGAGCGACTTTTAGCTTCCTTTTTGACAAGCGTAGTTTACGAAGCGTTTAAGTGTGCAGATATCTGAGATGTGTGTCGTTCAAGCAAGATTGTTTGCAAGGGTGACGTAAGTGTTTAAGTGTGTAAGTATTTATATTATTCCACGTGTAGCACTCAACAATCAAGAAGGATGTAGGGAAACACGAGAGGATGTTTCTTTCACGTGATACGTAACAGGACAGTTTTCCCAGAATACAATGCCATATCCCACTCTCTAGTGACCAAGCATCGATTGCAAAAAGAGCTCTATTTGATACATTTTGATCGGATGCAGACGCTACTTATCTGAACGAAACACAATCGTCAGCGCATAATTTAATGCTCACATCGTCGGGTAGAACTGCGACTAAATCATTCACATAAGTGAGAAAGAACAGCGTGCCCAGTGCGCTTCCCTGTGTAACAGCTGAGGGGACACGAACCACGCTGGACTCACACTTCTTCATTATAGCAACTTGTTATCTATCAGTAAGATGCGCATTATTCCATTGAGTTATAATGCCCGTCGACGCAACCGTAAGCCTGAATGCTATTTACAGACAGAAACTCAATGATTTCTTCTTCAAACTTGCCCCTGGACTAATCCAAGAAGTTCGCGTGAACCCCTGGAAAAATGTCATAGCCGTTGACATAACAGATGATAAGATGGTGCAAACTCTGCTTGGTTTGTCTGAAATTTGTGGTGTCCGCACGCCGCCTACATACCACAGGGTGCGCATATTGCAGCTGGTGTCGTCTCTGATGTCGACTTGGATCTCAAAGACGACGTTTTTAAGAGCATGATCGTTTGCACACCACCATGCAAAATAATTAGCGTTCGTAGGTTGGGCTCGTAAAAGTGTATGAAAATATTGTTTGACGGTGGAAAGCTGCCTAGTCATATAAAGGCTGGATCCTCTTCGCCCCTTCGTACCTGCCTTAAGATTGGTCATGTTCAGGGCTTTTGCACCAAAGATCTGGTTTGTGCCAAATGCGGTGGGAATCACCATGTAGATGCTTGCGAAAGTCAGACATATCAGTGCCCTAACTGCAAATGCGAACATTTGGCAACGGATAAAGGATGTCCCTCATTGAAGGACGTACAAAAGGCACTAAAAGAGAAAGCCAAAAAGAAGGCAGCAGGTGATCAAAGCACGCGTCTCCGTAGTGCTGTTCCAGCGATTGGAAATGCCTCGACTAAGCAAAAAACAGTGCGTTCAAGGAATGCCAAACAAACAACGCATCGAAAAGAAGGGGGGCGGACCTTCCACCTTCCGGAGTCATCGTGGCCAGCGCTACCATCAAAAATCGTCGGAACAAGTCTCTACAAAGACTGCGACCCAGTGGACAACATAGGAAACAGTGCATAAACCGGTCACAGCCAACGACGAAGGACCACTTGTCAATCTTCTGAAGATGCTTGTCAACGTCATCAGGTCTCTAATCGCCGGTCGTCAGACAGCAGCAGCATCAGCAGCAGAGCAACTTTTGGAGGCCCTCGTTCCAGTCCTCGACGGCCTTCAATAGACGTGTTACCGGAAACAATCTTATCAGTTGTTAGCAGCCTCGCCCATTTGTGCTGCAATGGAATGTCAGATCGCTGCGACCGCGACACGCTGATCTAGTTCTTCGACTCATCGCTATGAAGACTCCACCAGATGTTATAGCGCTTCAGGAAACTAACGTAAGAAAAGACGAATATCGACTGCCAGGCTTCATGGGTGTCCACAATAACACTCGGTGCGCGGAACCAACCTGTGGCTCTTTCCAGTGTATGGACACGGCGCATACGCGCAATGCTTCAAAAGCATCAGTGTACGTACGTGCTGACTTGGATTTCATGGTTCTTGACACTGATGACATCTGTGATGATGAGTTTGAGTGCACAGGTGTTACTGTGAGCCTCAAGGGTGTGACTACGACGGTGGCAAGCATTTACATCCGGCCTACACGTTCTTCAGATACCTCACTACTTGAGTGCTTAATGTCCCGGTGTGGTTGCATCGTTTGTGTTATGCGGAGATTTTAGTGCCCACCATCCGCGATGGTGTAGCCGGATGACGGATGACGGATGTAGCCGGATGACGGATCTTTTTGTTTCATTGAAGAGCTTGGCTAACGGTAGCTGGGACACCATATATAGAAGGCTATCGTTTCAAGAGTTTAAATTTCTCAGTAATACCAATAATGTACCATTACGGATGACCATGTCCAGCTTGTGCCTTTCAGAAGCATACCACTTGTGCATTGCAGCCACGTAAATTATGTGACTCATTAAGAATGCGTGGAATAGCCGTAGGAGATTGTCCTCCTTTAGACCGCTCCTCTTGCAACGAAAAAATTTCTGGCGGTTACTCCACTGCACTGGAAACAATACGCACTAGGTTTGCTTCGCGTAACACCGTTCCTCTTTTTTTAAATCGTGCTGCGTGATAGCTGGGACACCCTGTATAGAGACATCTAGCCTTAACCAATCAGCCAGAACCTCGCGACAGGCAATGGGCTGGTTGAAGACATAACTTAAGGGTTGAGATAACTGATGAGTGTAACGCCTTAGAAATGAATTCGAAATTCCATCCGGCCTACGTACATACTTTTTATCGCTCACTATAGCATGTCCATGACAACCTCACGGTTTATCAAAAATCGCAATCCATGACAGAAAATGACCCGTCAGACTTATACTTGACAGGCTCTGAGAAAACCGATTGGAAATATTTTTTAAAGGTGTCAGCTATTTTCCTTCCATCTGTAGTAATATCATTACAAACTTTACTTTTTATCTATCTTGTTTTCTTTCATTGAGATGCACAAAGATGCGAAAAAGCATTAAAGGTATTCATGCTTTGTGCAGCAACAGTAACAACTGTTGCTGTTACCGTACACGTGTTGTTGCCACTCTGCAGACCCTGTAAACAACTTACGAGCATTAAGACAATTTTGTCAATGTTCATGCATATAAAGAAAACAAGAGGTAAAGATCGGTGCTTTCGCTTACATTCTCGAGAGAAAAGGTTGAGAGTGCCGAGCCTTTTATGTTACCACCAAGGCGAAAAAAAGAAAATCCGGATTACTCAAGTGTCGCAACGTCCCAACACGACGAAATTTGAATAAGTTAGACATGAGCTAGAGTTTTAATAACCTGTGGATACCAGTCGTCATACGAATAGCTACACCATTTTTTTACCTAAAACAGAGACGTCGGCAAGCTGAAATATTTCATAATGTGCAGCCCGAAAAAGGACGTAAATTGGGCTTGCGTTGTCCCCACGTTTCCCTGTCGGTGTCCTTTCTCGCGCCTTTACTAAACCGTGCAGCTGCTGCGCAGCATGCGCTTTTATCTGGTTTTCAGTGGAGTGCGGGTGTCTTAATCAAGCTCTGGCTTCGCGTATCTTCTGGATCACTGGCTTCGAGTGCGGGCGGCCAGCTTACAAGTATACAGTATATGCTGGAGCGTTCTACATGAAAGGTTTCTTCCCCACTTCTTTGTAGCGTGCTGCGGGAAAGCATTACTTTTTCTTCAGTCGCGCGAACGTCGCTGCCCGCACAACTTTCGAATTAGCAAGCAAGTTTGCTTCCATGCCACGCGGTGACTCCCACTGGCATTCGCAACGAAGTTTTGCCTCCCAAGTTATAATTATTTTCATTCGTCGTAATACACGCTGTCGAGCTTCCTACCTCCTCTCTTTTCTTTCTTGTCTTATAACTGCGGGAACTAACGGAAAAGTACTATTTTGGCCCTCCATTATTTTACTTTTTCAAGCACCGATTCGGTTTCAACGCCGAACCGGGTGCTGACGCTCGGTACCATGACGTTTTATGTTTTTCTGTGAGTGGTAATGAATCTCGCGTGCCCCGCGAAAGTTCAACCAGCGAGCCCGCTTAACCTTCTCCGCTTTTACCTACAGAACTCAAGAGCTGGGAACCGGGCGCAATACATGGCTGGCAAACCCAGTGCGCATGTGTACTGCGACGGGCATCTGGCCGAGGCTGGAACTACGCTGCTGGTGACGAACGTTAACTATCCCCCCCCCCCCCCCCCCCGAGCGACCAAACACAGATTACACCACCCTAGTGAGACTCGTGGCCGGAAGCGGTGCCCTTTCCCTTTCCTTCCCCCCTCCTTGTTAAAGGGGGGGGGGGGGGGGCTGGAGGGAGCGGAGAGAAAAGTGTTATGATTAGGGCCGAGGAAAGCGGGACGTCTTCTACGACCACCACGCGTTGAAAATGCATTGAATGCATGCATGCTTTATGCATGAAGGGTGCGCAATGCGATTTAGAAGACCACTTTTTTTTTTTCGTTTCCTCCGCAATTTCCTGCGGAGCTGCAGTGTTATGTTTTTATCATATATTCTGTCGGCGCTTGGTCTGGTCGTTTGTTATGAATGTATGACCCTGAAAATGCCCGAAGCGTTCTCCTCCTTCTTTTAGTTTACTTCCAGTAGGTATAATATACATATACCATGTCGGGTGGCAAATGGTTTCATAGTTTCAATTTTCTCTTAGTTTCTGCTTGACTGTCTAATGCGAAGTCCGTTCGTAGTGTGAAAAGCGCACTAAGAATGACCTATTTCGTGCGGGGCTTCAGGATGCACATTGCTAAACAATGAGAATGAAGATGGAGGTGGAAGTTTTTCTGTCTGATGATACGCCCAGCGCTGGTGGGGGGGAAAAATGTAACATCTCTTCGTAATATTTTAGATAATGAACACCTTGGATCAAATATGAATACAGAGGTTTCTAATGGCTTCGATATGTGATATAATGCCTGTAGAAATTTTAGAGGCTGTATACACGGTTTTCGGGGCGTTGATGTCTCGTTCACGACGAGGACGCTTCGCCTAAAATCCCATTCGCGAGCTTTGTATGTGTGAAGGGGCCGGTGAAAAAACGGGCAGAATGGTCTGCTAAAGCAGGACATTAAATCCCGTTACATCTGCATATACCGAAGTATATATAAAGAAAACGTGAGAGGACACACTAGAAGGTGCAAAAAGTAAGTAGTCTTGGTCGAACGTCTCGATGTTGGCAATACAAGATATATCAGGGCGTGCTCATAGATTTAGGACGCTGCCTGTATCGGCCACTGCCAAAAAAACGAAACAGTCTTCCCTGCTACGGTCAATCGGTGACAGCTTACATGATATCTTTTCACGTTGTTCTTCTGCCTTGCTCTTTATATGCATCACTTGAGTTGCAGTCATCACCATCGCCTTTTTTATACTAGAAGCTCCCGAACGTTTGGGACAGCAGTAATATTCAAAGTAACGCTTTCGGGCCTTTAAAAGGGAGCACCGGCACATGCGTTTCAAGTTGGGTAGAAACTCTATCGCACTCGTCTCTCAAGTACAAAAAAAAAAAAAAAAAAGAAACGAAAAAAGAAAGAAAGAAAAGAAAAAAGAGATTGCACTTTGGGATTTTGAACGCTGGGAAATATAGGATGTATCAATTTGGTGCTAAATTTGATCCCGAAACACCGAATCTTGTGTCATCAACATTAATTAGTACGACGTCATAACAGCACAAAATCTGCTGACATCGTGTGGTAGTAAGGGTAGGTACGATGACGTTGCTCATCAAAAATAAACGAGAGTTCTGCATGCTCGCGTTTATTCCGGCTGTGCTCGCGTGTGGCAGCCTCAGAGAACGCATGGAACGCAGCATGCAATCCGGTGTATCATGAATGTCGACACACACTCGCTTCTTCCCTGGGCACCGTAAACGAAAATGATTGGTGGAAGCAGATTTTATAGTAAGTTATGCGGGGTTCTCTAACGCTTGCCAGTATTTGCTGCCAGGGTTTAGCCGGTTTACCCGCCATGGTTGCTCATGCGGTTATGGTGTTGGGCTGCTGAGCACGAGGTCGCCGGATCGAATCCCGGACACGGCGGCCGCATTTTCGATGGGGGCGAAATACATAAAAATCTCGTGTACTTAGACTTAGGGGCACGTTAAAGAGCTCTAGGTGGTCCAAAATAATCCGGAGTCCCCCACTATAGCGTGCCGCACAATCAGATGGTGGTCTTGGCATGTACAACCCCATAATTTAATTTTTAAATTTGGCAGGTTTGGAACATCATTTAAAGCAATAAATTGACAAGTAGAAAATAACCGTATGTACGGCTTTAAAAGCTCTCTTTTGGCATCACAGTTGCAGATGTTGTCAATTTTAAAGGATGACACTGGGCCCTATGCGCAGCGTTCGGCTAGAGTTCTTGCAGGGACGTATGTCGGGATTCACGTGTCACACTGATAGCTATTCAAAGCCATACAAAGTGAGAAATGGTTCTCCTAATTCCCAGCTTCGGAACTTTCGAGCACTGAGGAAACAAAACAAACAGTTAGCATACTGCCTGAAGTCGGCTGTCATCACACGCGCTTGTGCAGTTTCGTCAAAGGCTCTAGAAATTCCTCGTGGTATGCACAGTTTACCACGCCGAATGCATGGTGTCAATCTGTGTTGCATTGACATCTATTTTTGTTCACCTGCCCAGCGACATGTCTTTAGGTGCCGTCGCTTAACTCGGTTTCATGGTTCCAAATACGTTCCCCCGCTCCGTTAGCTACGCTGCTTCCAGCGAGCGATAACCAGCCCCAGGGATCTAAACTTGCACGGCATCAGTTTAGTCTGGAAATCTAGAAACTCAAATTTGAGTGTGGCTTGTTGACACTGATAAATTATCAATTATTTTTTTCTTGTATGATGTTTGGAAATGCCGCTTTGAGCATTCCTCCGGCCCTTCGGCGTAATTTGTGCAGTAACCTTGGTAATGAATGAAAAAAACAGTTCATGCTGTGAAAAAAAAAGACATTCGTTAGTTGAGTGATATGTTCGTTGATACTTCCGTTGCTAGAAAATTGGAAGGGAGGGGAAGACGACTCCGGCAGGCGTTTTCTTTTTTCTTTTTGGTCAATGAAGTTTATTCCTCCACCACCTCAAATTCTACAATCCAATTTCCTTTGCGTATTTTCCGAAACATTGCTACCAGTTTTTGGAACAGGACAACATATGTATTTTTTTATTGCTTGCATCGTGTATAACACGCGTGAGTCAAGTAGTAACAAAATATTCAGAGAAACAGCCTCTTTAGCTCATGCCACTTTTTACCTGGAATGGAGATATATTTTTTTCACTTCAATACAGCGTGTATTTTGTTCAAACCAATGAACACACACAATTAGGCATCCGTCTATGCCCATATATGCTTCCGTGTTCAGCCAGCAACTGATGCAGCTATTGGGAAGATTTCACTGCTAGAATAATTGTTACATCAAGAAGGTACATCATTAGTTTTTGACTGGCGGGAGAGAAATTTAAATAACATCTCAAAGTGTCTGTATGAACTTGAGTCCTCAGAGTTCTGGAAGACAGTGAAAGAGATTTCTAATTAAAACAGAAATGCGGTCAGCATAAGTAACATTGGCGTATTTTAGAATAATGAAAATGAATAACAAAAATTAAGGAAAATAACATAACACAAGGGGAAGTTTGAGAATTAACCGTTCAACCACAGCAGCGCCCCCTTCAGTTCCGAACTGTTGTATGTCACGTACCGTGCATGAAGTTAACGAGAATGGCTTGCGTATTGCAAGAAACATGTGCTGGTGTAGTTTCTTTAGCAGCGTAGTTTCTGTTTGAGGTAAAACTGTGAACTGGCTACATACCTGTGAATTAGTGTAGCAACATTATTAAGCATGACCATGAAAAACCAGAGAGGAACACAGCTTTGAAACGGTGAAAGAAAAGAAGAGACGCCTGAGCATGCCCGCGGTTACAAACAGCTCGGAGCGAGAAAAAAAAATGACTAGATGAAGGAAACGTACGCTGGAGACCATATTTTGTATCACATCAGTGACACCCAAAGCAGTGCGCTGTGCCGATGGAAACAAAGTTTTCTAAACGTTCGCCATGGACTTCGCGCTGAAAATTTGAGCGTTTCTTCGCCGCACTACGATTGCGACCGCGCTTCGCTTGACCAACAGCGAAGCACTGTCTCGTCAGGGACACTTGGTCACATTTGCCGGCTTCCGGCTCGACATCCTTCGCTTTTGCTGTTGCTTTTTCGCGCCCTTCGGCTGAACAACGGAAAACATGAAAACGCTCAGTGAAATCACTCTGCGCGGCAGATCGACGCAGGATATACTTCGCGAAACCCACGGGCACTTTCGCGAATCACAAATTTTCTTAATCTCGCTGACTGTCAGAATAAGGCCGAGATGAAGGATGCAACACTGGTACCTTTTGCCCGAGCCTTCAGAGTAGCTCCATTTTTTTTTCTTTTTCTATAACGAGTTCTAATAAACGAGCCAACGCAACCCCAGCCCGTTGCAGCCCACACCGATGCAGAAACAGCGAAAGTGCGATGTTTCGATACCTTCATCGCACGCGTTCGGTGAAGTGCTCCTCACCAGGTTACACAGAATACCCGACCCAGTGTCCTGTCGTTGCCTTGAGACTTGCGGGGCCACTGCGTTCCGATCGCACGCGCAGACCCACGAGCCGCCAGCTGTAGGACATGGGTTATATCATGCACGAGCATAAGCTTGGCACCACCCGTGGTCGTTTCTGGGATGCCCGCGGGACACCGTGTCCGCGGGATTCCGCGGATGAATCGGGGCGATGATTTCGCCATTTAGCAACCGTAGCCTCCGCGGGGCGATTTCGTCTCGTGCGCAGCTGGCCGCTTTCCCAACAATGGCTGAGGGCCACAAACGCCGGCCCCGTCGAAATGGAACCCGCTTGCAACAACATCATCTTGAAATTACAAATAACTCAGACGCAAGACGCTGCCCTTACCAATATATATATATATATATATATATATATATATATATACCGAAGATGAATGGACGAGATGCGGTTATCGGGCCCTTGCTAGGAGCGGAAGAAGAAAGAAACAGACGAAGGAAGAAGCGCAAGAAAACTAATATGGAGGCCACGAGCGATTGTTTGTAATCCCATCCAATATATAGGTGAAAATACGTGCGACGAAACCCCGGACGCATCCACGCAGAGGCCCGGCCGCTTTTCGCACTCATCCGAAAGGGACACTTTCCGCGGGGAAAATTATTTTTATCCGAGCCACGCAACGTCGCAGGCAACGCACTTGCGTTAGCCTTGGGCATTGAAATTGAGCCATACAATATAAATGTGCGAAAGTCGTAGAAAGTCTCCCGAAGATTCTGAAAGCTTCCGAAAGTGAGTAGCAGAAAACTTTCACAAGTTTATCGGAGAGGCGAAGCAATTGCCACAGAGACGCGACGAAGTTGTGCGTCACGCTTTCGACTGCAGTAAACATACACTGTGAACATGCAGGGCGAAGTAAACGAAGGCAGGTTAATTTGTTTTCTTGATTCTTGATTCATTTGACACTTCGCTTGTTTGGTTAATATCTTTCATGTCCCGCATACGAGCACATTGAAAAGAAATGCTCAGTTTCAAAACAATATCGCAACACCACACAGACAGCTGGAAGTCCTTCATAATTGATTCCAGCGTTTGTACGCCGATCACTGCTTGAAATGCATGTTATAAATGGAGCCTAGGTAAGTTGTTGGCGTGACATGCGTTTACGCTAAACTCGATAAGATGATGCGAAATAGCACAAGACTTGTCATAATCAAGTAATAGAATGAAAGTGCTAAATGCTGGTGTGATGTTTAGCGCTATGGTCATGCAGAGAGGGAGAGAGACAAAGAGAAAATAGATAAATAGATGAAAGGCAGAGAGAGAGAGAGTGACCACAGCAACTGTGCCGTTGGCTACTCTGCACTAGGAGAAAGGGGATAGTGTAGAAAAGACGCGGAGAAATAAAACAAAATTGGAAGTATTAAAAGAATTTGTCCGCGCAAACATGTCCGTTATGGTCACTGGAGGGACATGAACAGCTGGCCTAGTCGTAATACTGGCATGGTTCCGCTATTTTTTCAAAGATGAACGTAATAATTATCCTCATATGGGCCCTATATAATTATGAAATTGGTTTCCCGCGATCAGGATTCCACGTTGCTGTAGCGTAATCGGCTTGGAACGTAATATTGTTTTGTAAAGCGACAACGTAAATGAATCGAGAGGTTTGAGAAAATCTGGACCACTTGCTCTTTAAGCTATTTAAGATCTCACTGTGAAGATTTCACTGTTCAGACGAGATTGAACTACATGATGGTTGTATTTACTTTATTGTGGATTTAACCGAGGAATGAAGTAGGCTTGCTACAAATAAGGAAAACTTTTATTTAGGACGAGAACTAACTAACACATAACTGCAGTGCACTGCGCTGCTTCGCAAGGGGCTCGCAGCTACCGAGGCTCCATGCACTCTCATCAAGATCATTTTAAAATTTTATCTTTGTTTGGGGCGGGCTCTTCGTGCCGCGCGGTCTCTAGAACACGAGGCACTTGGTCGTCGTTGCCGGAGCATAGCGATCGTCTGCTGCACGGTAAGTTCGCAGTACTGGCAGCTGCTACATCTTATACGTATACTACGAAAGCCTCGGTACCTTACAAAACCGAAGATACGGATGGACTCTCGCTAATGCAAACGAGAGCGAGTGATTATAGAGACTGCGCATTAGCATGTAGTAATATTCAATGCGTTTGCATTAGAGTTGTCAAAGTGGGGAAAAAGTGTATGTGTGTGAAGCATGGGAAGCTGGTCAAGTGGAAGAGGTAGAGAGGGGATGGGAGAGCTCAGAAGAGCGTGTATGTGTGCATTATTACTTGCGATACTGCCAGTCTCCGTGAGACCGAAGCAGGTGGGCATTGTAGTCGCCGTGAGGTTCCCTATAGACAGTTTTACAAAAAATGTCACTGTTTCGCCCTAAGGGCGAAGCAATGAATGCGATAGCAACACAGCAATGTCATACGAAGTAAGGTGAGCGGCTTTGGTAGCAATATGAATTGTAGTAAACATGAGCTGATTAAGTAAGCAGGTGTGCTGCGGCGTAAGTAGAGCGACATGAAGAGAGACTCGATGACCACGAGAAGGCGCGTGTGAAACCGTGGTGTTGATGAGAAGCGCTTCCCGTGGGCAGCGCGTGCGAAGGGACACACCTGTAGTGCTGCACTGCCGATCCGGGCAGCATTGCATGTGTAGCGTGCGTTGGAAAATGTGGCCCGACTATTACTAACTGAATGAACAAGCGTGGTGTGAGCGCCCACAAACAAACAGGAATAGATCACACTGAACGACTGCAGACAACCACTGTCAAAACGCTGGCAGCGAGCGTATATACGCCGCAGCGGGCGAAGGTACGTGCGGTCTATCGCTTCAACGGAAACTGAGCGGCGAATGCACGGCGCATAAAGGTCAGAGCCGTGTGGAGATAAGCGACGGTGCGGACGAGCGACGAGCGCGGTTGTTAGCAGCGTAGAAGTGCCCCCCCCCCCCCCCGCGCTCCCTCCGGCGCTGGCTTCCCGCTTCCTTGCTTGCGCGTGGGTGATTGAGTGCGTTCGCTCTCCGTGATAGCGCGCGTGCGTCCCCGCACGCTTCCGCTCGGGCATACGGCGCGCGGCGAAGATTTTATCTATAGGGAACCTCACGGCGACGGCAACAGCGACGGCAGAAATCCGGTAGAAGTGTCCATATAATTGCTATCGCAATAAAATAAACAAACAGCTTATGTATGTATGTATGTATGTGTGTATGTATTGCAACTGATGATGGCTTGCATATTGCGTTTTCGTGTGATATGATAGCGGAACCGCTTTTTCCGCGCTCCCGGCACGCTGGGTTGATGTGATGATATGATGCATATCTCAAACTAGGAGCGACTTTCAAGATGTACAAAAATGAGGGTGCAATGAAATATGACTGCCTTCCATTTTGCCATTTAAAGAAATGCCCCTAAGGCACCAATAAAGAAGTGAATTAATGAATTTTCGTTAAGTATTCTTCTGAAGCTCACGTTATAGCGGTAACATAAAAGTGTTTTTTCCAAGCATGAAAGCCCGCAAATACACGCGAAGTGCCTCGAGTGGCCAGTCGCGCGGCAATCTTGCGTGCATTCGCGCGCTTCTTTCACGCTCGGAAGAACACTTTTATACAGCACACATTGAGCAACAGAAAGCTGTATCGGGAGTTTTTCATGTTTCTCTACGATTTTTTCATTAACTTTTCATCAATAATATTCGAGAAGGAGATTAATTAACACTAATTATGTAATTAGGCGGAATTAAAAAAAATAATGTCTCTCTAAGCGGGGTCGTTGGGACACCCTGTACACCCCTCCAAGCGTGATCGTTGGGCACACACAGTGTCACACACACACACGCACACATACACGCGCACACACGCACACGTACACACGCACACACACGCACACACGCACACACACACACGCACTCGCGCACACACGCACACACGCACTCGCACACACACACACACACACACACACACACACACACACACACACACACACACACACACACACACACACACACACACACACACACACACACACACACACACACACACACACACACACACACACACACACACACACACAAACACACACACACACACACACACACACACATGCACACACACACGTGTGTGTGTGTGTTATGTGGCTTCCGCTGATCGCAAGCTGCGTTGACTACCTGTTCCGTGCGACAATGGCATCCTACGCAATGACCAGGTGATTGCCGAGTCAGTCAAAGAGCGGAGTTTCTTCAAGGCACTTTTGGGACCTTGTGTACCACGGCGCGCGGGCACGTGCTCGCGCGGCACTTTTCATATTTTGTGAACTACAGGTAAAGTGCGCAAAAGAACAATTAAGCACTCAAAGCACGCTGATAATGAGCGAATGATATGTTTTAGGACGCATTAACAATTTATGTGCGTGTGTGTGTGTGTGTGCGCGCGCGCGTGGGGAAACGGAGAGGAGGGTATGGCATCATGGGTGATGCCGGCGACTCCTTCTCGCTCACTCGCAGTAGACAACAAAGCTTTTCAGTGATGTGCATGCAGCGATACATAAGAAGTCTAGAAAAGCGCAAACTGACAAAATATGGAAACGTTGGCATGTGCTCTGGTCCTAAGAGGTGGGCAGCTGTTCTCTGGAATATTCCTAAGGCTGACACAGCTTTCTGCACTTTCAGTGAAGGATACGGTTGCAAAAAAAGTAGTATTGAGTGCTGGTGCGTTCAAATATGACTCAGAAGAGCAGGCAAGATATTCAAACGTACAGTCGCAATCTTTTTGAGGGTGAACACGGGAGCGCGTGGCTTTCTATATCACCAGAGCCGTCAGACGGCAGCCACAATATCTGCGCGCATGCTCGGGGAGGGTAGGCTCCTTTCGTGCGCATTACGTCATCGTAGCACGCGTGTGTCGTCTGCTAGAAGTTTTATTGCGATAGCAATTATATGGACACTTCAACCGGATTTCTGCCGTCGGCGTCGCCGTCGCCGTGAGGTTCCCTATAGATAAAATCTTCGCCGCGCACCGTATGCCCGAGCGGAAGCGTGCGGGGACGCGCGCTATCACGGAGAGCGAACGCACTCAATCTCCCATGCGCAAGCAAGGAAGCGGGAAGCCAGTGCCCGGGGGGGGGGGGGGGGCGCACTTCTACTCTGCCAACAACCGCGCTCGTCTCGCCTGCACCGTCTCTTATCTCCCCACGGCTCTGACCTTTATGCGCCGTGCATTCGCCGCTCAGTTTCCGTTGAAGCGATAGACCGCACGTACCTTCGCCGCCGCGGCGTATATATGCGCTTGCTGCCAGCGTTTTGACAGTCGTGTTGTCTAGAGCCATTCGGTGTGATCTATTCACGTTTGTTTGTGCGCGCTCACACCACGCTTGTTCATTCACTTAGTAATAGTCGGGCCACATTTTACAACGCACGCTACACATGCAATGCTGCCCGGATCGGCAGTGCAGAGCTACAGGTGTGTCCCTTCGCACGCGCTGCCCACGGGAAGCGCTTCTCATCAACACCACCGTTTCACACGTACCTTCTCGTGGTCATCGAGTCTCTCTCCATGTCGGTCTACTTACGCCGCAGCACACCTGCTTACTTAATCAGCTCATGTTTACTACAATTCATATTGCTACCAAAGCCGCTCACCTTACTTCGTATGACATTGCTGGGTTGCTATCGCATTCATTGCTTCGCCCTTAGGGCAAAACTTGTGGGGATCGAGGTGCCTTCCCGCGCCTCGTCCCCCAGCTCGCGCGTGGCGCTTAGCTCGATCCCCGGGAACCGCCGCCGTAACGGCAACATGGCGGACATGGCGAGCGCGCCGGACTTACTTTCCCGCGCAAACCGTGCTTCTCCCCCCCGGGATTGGACTTGCCCCGCGAGGCACGTCACCGGGACGCGCCCTGATTGGCCTCCCGCGCGGCGGCCCCCGGGCACCCTCTCCACCCGAGCTCTCGTCCGCTGAGCGCTTCCTCGCCGCGGCAGAGAGAGAGAGGCTCACAGGCTCGCAACGAGGTGGTTACATGAGACCTTTGTTCTCGCGACTCCTCGTTATCGCGCTTGGCGGACCGCTACCCGGTTAGCCCTAGCGCAGCGGGCGCGCGTACTCGATCGGTCTTGCGGCGAGCCTTGGCCCGTAAGCGCCGTGACTGTAGTACTGAGCTGTACCTTGGGTGAATAAACCCGTGTTTGTTGGCGATCTGACTCCGGAGCCTTCTCTGCGCCGTGTCGGAGAGTCGACGAACCCTGCCGTAGCGCCTTTGTGCGTTGCGGAGTGGAGGAGCGTCGTGCCCTTTCCTGACCGTCGCTCGTAGGGTAAGCCTTGTGCAAACCCATCTCCACATAACTGGCGCCCAACGCGGTTTCGGCATGGCATCAGAGCAGGCCCCTTCACGGCCCTCGTTCCTGCCTGAGCCCCTGGCTGCGGACTTATCGTCCTTCGGAGCGAACGACACCGATAGCACGAGGTAGGTTCGCCTTCGCGACCCTCTGCTTTCGGCCACCGGGAGCGATCCCTTCCTTGGAGCGCCCTAGGTGATGTCGACAGCTCGGATGTGTACGCTAGTCCTATATAGCCACGCCAGTTACGGGTTTTATCAACTGTTTGAGACGCGCGGGGAGCAGGTGCCTACTAGCCCCTCCGGCTGTCTCCGCTCGCTGGCCTTTGTCCCGAGCTCAGTTGTGCCCAACGTGCCGCATCAGAGACACCCCGCTTAGATGCTCGCACGAATACGCTCGCCGGCCTCCCTTTGTCCCGAGCGTCGTTCGCCGCGCCATGTGCCGCATCGGAGCCACCCTGCTTAGATGCCGGTACGAATACGCTCGCCGGCCTCCCTTTGTCCCGAGCGTTGTTCGCTGCGCCATGTGCCGCATCGGAGCCACCCTGCTTAGATGCCGGTACGAATACGCTCGCCGGCCTCCCTTTGTCCCGAGCGTTGTTCGCTGCGCCATGTGCCGCATCGGAGCCACCCTGCTTAGATGCCGGTACGAATACGCTCGCCGGCCTCCCTTTGTCCCGAGCGTCGTTCGTCGCGCCATGTGCCGCATCGGAGCCACCCTGCTTAGATGCTCGCACGAATACGCTCGCCGGCCTCCCTTTGTCCCGAGCGTCGTTCGCCGCGCCATGTGCCGCATCGGAGCCACCCTGCTTAGATGCTCGCACGAATACGCTCGCCGGCCTCCCTTTGCCCGAGCGTCGTTCACTGCGCCATGTGCCGCATCGGAGCCACCCTGCTTAGATACGCGCACGCATACGCTCGCTGGCCCACCTTTGTCCCGAGCGCCTTTCTCGGACGAATACGCCGCGGTGCAGCCTTCCCGCTACGCCGTAGGCGCGAGCTCGCTCGCTGGCCTTCCGTTGTCCCGAGCGCAGTTCGGTGTCCCGTGCGCCGCAGCTGAGCCTGCCTCGCTGTTGGTGCAAATTGCTCGCTGGCCTCTCCTTGTCCCGAGCGCAGCTGGGAAGCAATGTCGAGTGCGAGCCACCCCGCTCAGCCGACAAAGTCGCCGCGTTTTCCGCCTACCGCTTGTCTCACGCGCATCCGAGCGACATTTTCGACGTGCGTGAGTCACCCTGCTCCGCTGTCGATCCGTCTGCCGGTCATGTGAGGCCTCATGCGCCTCTCGGAGCGGCAGCCCAGCTCTTCTCTTTGCCGTTTACTGGCCCCATTGGGTCGGTCGTGCATTGAGCGGACCACCTGTCCGTTGGTCCTTTTTGCTCTCCGGAAGTTGGCGTTAGCGTACGTGCCGTTTGCCGTGGAGACGTACAATCCGGCTTAAGCGCTTGTGCGAGCCATCGGGCCGCCTCGCGCGCTGGGCGTTGACATGGCAGTGGTACCTTGTTCGGCGCTACCGGAAAGGGAGTTCAAACGTGGTGGCGGACGCCTTGTCGCGAGCCCCTGTTTCGGCGTTTGATCCTTTGGTCCGCCACTCCCGTGAGCATTCGCACCAAGTAGAAGCCGGAGCCTCAGTCTCCAATGGCTCAAAAGGCGCGAACCACATGCACTTAGTAGAGACCGGAGCCTTGTGTCTCCAATGGCTCGAAAGGCGCGACCCCCGACGGCGAAGCGATCCTCGGATTGCCAGCCCCGGGAGAGGACGTTTACCTGGTGGATCCCGTTACCTCATCGGGTATTGTCTTCAGCAGGCAAGAGCTGCTAAAGGCTCAGCAGAGCGATCCATTTTGTATATAGCAATCGTTGACGGGCTCAAAGAGCCAAGCTCCCATGAGGAGCGGGGCGGCAAAGCCGCCGGGCGCACCCGGACAGCTTGTATTGCTGTTGGCGCCGAGTGCCACGCAGCTTGTATTGTTGCGGGCACGTGGGATCCGTATCTGCTTAAGCAGAACGACCCGTTTTGTAAATAGAAATCGTTGACAGGCTCCAAGAGCCGAGCTCCCAAGAGGAGTGGGGCGGCAAAGCCGCCGGGCGTACCCGGACAGCTAGTATTGCTGCGGGCACGTTGGATACGTATCTGCTTGACGCCGATAAAGCTCTCCTGCGCTATATCCCATCCGAGGAGGCTCCCCAGGAGTCTTTCAAGGTGGTGATACCCCGCAGTCTAAGGAAAGCCACCCTGAGCTATTTCCACGACTCGCGGGTGGCCGGACATGCGAGTGGCCTTAAGACTTTCCAAAAGTTGTGCCGCTCCGCTACCTGGCCAGGCATGAAGCGTGACGCTCTTCACTACGCCCGCTCATGCCGCGTGTGCCAATGTATGAAGCCTCGCGCGGGCAAACCCCCCGGGCTCATGCAGCCAATCGACAGCCAGCTACCCTGGCAAGTCGCGGCCTGTGACATTATGGGACCCTTTCCCAGAAGCCGGCGAGGCTACGTTTTTCTCCTGGCTGTCACAGATGACTTCACGAAATGGGTTGAACTTTTTCCCCTTCGGAAGTTAACGGCACGCGCAATCTGGGACAAGTTGACCGAGGTCTTTAACCGCTTTGGCTTTCCGGCGGAGCTGATAACGAACAACGCGTCCTACTTCACGGCCAAGATGTTCGTGGATGCGTGTGCTGCCTTTGGCATTAAGCACCGCGAGACAACCACGTATCACCCACAGGCCAACCCGACAGAACGGATTAACCGGAACCTCAAGCCCTTGCTCGCGGCCTTTGCCCAGCAACATAGGGATTGGGATGTCTGTCTTAACGAGATCGGCTTCTCCTTGCGGTCCACGGTGAACCGTTCGACTGGGTACACGCCCGCTTTCCTCAACTTCGGGAGAGAGCTGCCAAACCCCATGGACCGCGTTCTGCGGACCGGCAGCGGGGCGTGCGCCACGAAAGCCGGCCTTTCCGGCTACGCGGCGGAACTGCGCTCACGGATGGACGCGGCCCTTGACCTGGCCCGTTCCAACCTGGCAAAAGCGCGAGCTGGACAAAAGGTCCAATACGACCGGTCACTTAGGGACGTGCACTATGGTGTCGGCGATCTCGTCCTCAGACGCAACCATGTCTTGAGTGACGCCGCCAAAGGCATCTCTGCCTCCCTGTCGGCCAAATGGTTGGGCCCGTACCGAGTGGAGACCAAAATGTCCCCTCTGGTATACAAGCTGGCTGACTCCCAAGGGAGACCAGTCGGCGGTCCAGTTCACGTCTCGGACCTCAAACCTTTCGTTGCCCGTAGCAACGACTGGGGAGAGGGGGAGGCGGTCAACGAACCGCAGGCAAACCGTGATACGGCTGGTCCCAGGCCACGCCACCGGTACAACCTACGGAAACGCACCTAGGCAGGTTTTCTCCCACCAGCTGGTAGCCGGACTTTATTCCCTACCACGCCGATGAACGGAGAGACACAGCTACGGTGCGAAGGCGCACGTTGAAGTGGTGACAGGCCATTTTGGCCTAATATACCCTCTCGTGCTCACCCGCCTTCTGACGCGCCTAGTCAGCTTTCTCCGACTAGCAGGTAGCTGGACTTAATTCCCTACCATGCCGGTGAATGAAGAAATGTAGCTACGGTGCAAGGGCGCACATAGAAGCGGTGACAGGCCCATGTGGCCTAATATACCTTCTTATGTGTGGCCCAAGCCTCAGCCTGGCAAACGCCCCTTTTTGGGCTGTCAGCCAGGCGGGCAACTTCCTTGGCACGCCGGCTATGCCGGGGGGCGTTCCTGTCCTTCACCTTGCGTCGTCCAGTCTGCTCCCTGCGCCTGGCTCCACTGTGCCACCAATCTTGCTGACCACGAAGCCGGCTGTCCCTGGCCCTACCATGTCAGCCTGTTGCCGATCTCAAGGCCTGCTGCTCCTGGTCCTTCCACCATGACTGACTCCTGCCTCTGGGGGCCACGCACCCGTGCCAGCCTTGCCTCCGGCTGCCTAGGCTGCCGCTAATTGTGGCTGGTCCCCAATCAGGCGCTGACCCCTGGCCGAGGAGGGTCACTCCGGCTGCCGCTGCTGACCTGGCTGCCGGTTATCCCGGCCTGCTGTTCCTGCGCAATCCGGGGAGCCCAGTGACTTCTGTGGTGGCTGCTGCGCCAAAATGGCAGCCACGCCTCGCGCGTTCCTGGCTGCTCCAGTCCGGCGGACCTCGAGTGTTGCTGGCTGAACCATGGTGCTGCCCTGCCCCGTCCTTCCTGGGCTGCCGACTCTTCCACCTGGCAGGGGGTCCTTCCAGTGTGTGGAACTTTGGTGGCCAAGGCAAACTCCTGGCTTTGTGTCAAGGGAAGCGACGTCTTCACCTTTTTGGACTGCTGTGGCCCCTTCTCCCTGTCCTGGTCCTGAGGAAGACGACGACACCCTCTTGGACTTTGCCCCGTTGGCTTAGCCCTCTTTGGCTGAGTCAACCTTGCCACTTGGCCTCGGTCAGCCACTTAGGAGGCTGGCCTCGGTCTTTAGGAGGGGGGAATGTGGGGATCGAGGTGCCTTCCCGCGCCTCGTCCCCCAGCTCGCGCGTGGCGCTTAGCTCGATCCCCGGGAACCGCCGCCGTAACGGCAACATGGCGGACATGGCGAGCGCGCCGGACTTACTTTCCCGCGCAAACCGTGCTTCTCCCCCCCGGGATTGGACTTGCCCCGCGAGGCACGTCACCGGGACGCGCCCTGATTGGCCTCCCGCGCGGCGGCCCCCGGGCACCCTCTCCACCCGAGCTCTCGTCCGCTGAGCGCTTCCTCGCCGCGGCAGAGAGAGAGAGGCTCACAGGCTCGCAACGAGGTGGTTACATGAGACCTTTGTTCTCGCGACTCCTCGTTATCGCGCTTGGCGGACCGCTACCCGGTTAGCCCTAGCGCAGCGGGCGCGCGTACTCGATCGGTCTTGCGGCGAGCCTTGGCCCGTAAGCGCCGTGACTGTAGTACTGAGCTGTACCTTGGGTGAATAAACCCGTGTTTGTTGGCGATCTGACTCCGGAGCCTTCTCTGCGCCGTGTCGGAGAGTCGACGAACCCTGCCGTAGCGCCTTTGTGCGTTGCGGAGTGGAGGAGCGTCGTGCCCTTTCCTGACCGTCGCTCGTAGGGTAAGCCTTGTGCAAACCCATCTCCACAAACTGTGACCTTTTTTTCCCCTCAATAGAAACCAAATTATGACAGAAACCGCGATTTTGATGCTTTTAATTCAGAACGTTGTGCTTCTTATGCTTGGCGTCATTGTAATTACTTCAACTTTTCACTTTGTTTAGTTTCCCTTCTGCTGTGTTCTTATCGTACAACGAACAGGCAAGGGAACACAAACATCCGAACTTTTATTTGGTGCAAGTTCAACAAAAGATTGATTCGTTTAGAAGTAGTATTAGTAAGGAGGAATAATTTTCTCTTTGATAGTATTTTGTCATACAACCCTTTGCGGAAACGACTGTGCCATCCTAGAGGGAAGTGACGCGTTCAGCGCTGGTACAAAGTCATGATGTGCTCGAAGGTCCTCCAATTCTTGTCGAACGGCTGCCCACAGCTCGTCCCCAGTCGTCGGGCGGACAGGTTTTCGCACCATGGCTGCTTTGATGTACCCCCATAAATTTTCGCAGATGTTCATGTCAGCGCCTTTGGCCGGCCAGGAAAGCATGCTGATTCTGCGATTTTCTATATGTTCCTTGACAACTTTTGCCATGTGAACCGGCGCCAGGTCATGTTGAAACATAAAGTCGGCATCGGGAAAGATGCTGTGGGCGTAGGGCACCAACACATTGTCCAAATTTTTTCTGCAGTATCGCTGCGATGTAAGGGCACCTTCTATGCGATGCAGAGACCCGAGACCATGCCTTGACACCGCGCCCCACACGTTCACGCAGTTTGGGCCACTCGCGCCGATTCCCTGCACATTGGCTGGCTCGTAACTGCATGGAAATCGTATTTTTGACCATCCTGCGCAAAATCAAACGTGCATTAAGAAAAGTTTCTTACCGTGTGCCTCTGGTTCGCCAAACTCGCATCCGTTGGTCTTGGCGAGTTGTAAAAGTCGACTCATCCGAGAAGATCACTCGGCCCCAGTCATCTGCCATCCATAAGGCGTGTGCTTCGGCAAACTGGAGACGTGACTTCTTGTTCGAAGCAGTGACGACTGGCTTTCGTGCAACTACAGAATTTCGCAGTCCAGCACTTCGGAGGCGTCGCCGGACCGTAGCAAGGTAAGCGTCCACATCTATAGCTGCTGCCGCACTTGCCTCGCGGACTGGAACGGGTTCTCGACGACAGCAGCTACCATAAGCTCGTCTTCATCCTCCGTCGTTGCCTTTGGTCGACGCTTGTGTGGGGCATCACAGAGTAGGTCTTCCTTGCTGAATGCCTGAATAATCCTGTTGACGGTCTTTAGCGGCCTGTGCACGAGAGCGCCGATGAAGCGCTGTGAATATCCCTTGGGCGAATATTGTACGATTTTTTCCACCTCTCTTGTTCAGGAACGCGGGCCATGCTGAAATTTAGTTGCTGCTCTGATAGATGCGGTAATGTGCAAGAATATATATACGCTCCTCAAAGACGGAAGCCGCTTTTTAAACATGCCCACAAGTGTCATGAGCATGCGTGGCCTGGCTACAGATCAACAATGATCTTGAGAACGCCCACAAAACATTACATATATTTTCAAGTTTATTAATGCATCGTGGGGAGCGTAATGAGAAGTTCAACATCGCCACCAATCCCGAACCGTACGGCTACCTTATTGCGGTACGCGCGCAGCAGACGACACGCACTTGCTTGCGTGACGCAATGCGCGCGGCGGGAGAATTTGCGCACGCCGGACACACTGCGCATGAGCAATGCTTCTCGTTGCCACCGCTGAACTGCGCTGTGAGCTCAGAAGGCCACGCGTTCCCGTGTTCACCCTCAAAAAGTTTGCGACTGTACAGCTGCAGCAGAAAAAGATTAGCACAAGTGACTGATGACCAGAGCAGGGAAATTGCGGTACGCGACGCTGTTGTTCCCTAGCACGCCTAAAATGAGAGTGCCAGGTACTCCCTCTTTGAAGCATGAATCATCTTGCACTTTAGGTACCAGTGTGCACAGGAACAAGAGCGCCGGGTACCGCAGTTTGCCTGCTCCGGTCATCAGTCACTTGTACAAATCTTTTTCCGCTGCAACTGTAAATCTTACTACATGGCTTGAAAGCTTAAATAACAGCACATTTTATCGCTGAATTACACTATCGCGGGGTAGTCGCAGTACAAGCGTAGAAACACTAACAGAACTCTGAATGACAGAATCGAGATTTTTTATTCAGCGAAATTGAGCCCAGAAAGCAAAGCAACGCCTAAGTGACAACGATTGCGGCGAACATGATCGGTGGTCGTGCAATCTGATTAGACAAACCTGTCTGTCTCAAAAGAGCTCATAATCTAAGCGCGTGCCTCGTGTCACGCAAGCCAGCGAAACAAGCACGCCGGCCCCGCGGCAGCTTCGACAGAGTGAGAGAGAGCATACGCCGCAGACAGCCGACGCGACCGACGGAGTCTAGAAGCTTCGACAAGATACGCGAAGGCGACGGTAGCAAGAGAGAGAGAGAGAGAGAGAGCGCCGAAACACCCTCTCACTCAGCGAATCGAGAAAGAGAGGGAGTACTACCACGTGAGCGCGCGCCTACAGATGAGTCACGACCCCCCTCGACGACGCTCCGACGGCCGCGGTCGAAGATGCGAGGAATTACAAGAAGATTCCCATGCTTTGTTCATGCTACGGGATAACTCCGACTGGAGGTTCCAGAACCACCGGCGAAGGCTATAAAAGCGCCGTGCGGGAATCAGAAGGGAGATCAGACCGCGCCGGTGAAGAGATGTAACGCGGAGACTGACCGTCTACGGAAGTAGGGGATTCCCCGGCAATCTAACCTACAAGTTCATCGAGCGTCTGCATTTCCGGAAAAAGTTCCTTCTTCGAGATTTGCCTCGAAATACGCCGAGATCGTCCGGCTCAAGACCAGCACGGGTGAATACGATTGGACACTTTGTGTTCCTATTCATTCTGTACTTTACGTGTTGGACTCTTAGTGCTTGTCGTTAATTATTTTCCAGTGTTTTGTAGTTACCCATCTGAATTGTATTATGATGTGTCGAGCCGAAGTGTGCACGAGTGTATGTAACTGCCTTGTTTGAAGAATATATTTTGTTGTGCTTTGTCAACTCTGGGCTCTTACTCGGTCTTTGGACCACAACCGGCGTTTGCTGGCGCACCAGAGGACGCCTTATTAATTGTCCTTGGTTTCGTGGGGTTATTTTCGGAAGCGGATAAGTCGGCTTTGGAATTTGGCCCAGCGTTGGCGCCTCGTTCACGGGGTGTATGACACTGTCTCACTGTCGCATCGGCAACCAACATTCATGAAGGTTCTGATCCAGCGAGTCTTACACCAGTGGGATAAGATGATATCAGCAATAATTGTGTCAAGCAAAACACCGACAAACAGTAGAAAAAAGCACGCGTAGCAATTTCTTACTCGTAGCTTCAGTGTTTTTCTCACTAAATCGGTGTATGCTTATGAAAAATTTGTAGGAAAAGGGGTGGTAACCGGGACGCAAATCACTGTGTAAACCGTATGTCATTTCGCCGGCGGAAGAAGTTTCATGAAGCGGAAATCAGCCGTCTCCATCCCCGCAGACTCTGGCAGCTGCAAATCGAGTTGGTCAAGAGCTTGCCCTCAAACGTTTGCGGGAAAAGGGAAAACGCGCATGAATATGTGCGCCTAGACAGGCATGTTTCACGTCGCTATCTTCATTGCCGAAACATGAAAACATGCCCAAGGACATTGCAGTGAATGAGTGAGAACGCAGGAATGCGAATAAAACAAAACGACTCTTCCCTATAGAGAGCCCAAGAGAAAGCGTGCTAAAAAGGCTTGCTGGTGGGCTAGTTGGTTCATGGTATTGGTAAAATTTAAATAGAAAGCTTGCTTACGAAAAAGCTGGAAGCCCAAGACAATGTGAACGGAGATAAGGAAGTAGACAAGTGCTATTATTCATCTATGTTCTTTCGCACTTCCCGTTTTCCGAAGCGAAGCGGTACCAACTCGCTCACCAGTTCCACTGCAGTGTTCAAGGATCTCAGCTCAAAACTTCGAACTCGAGGTCGAGCCCTTTTCCCTGCGACAATGTTGCTCGCTGACTAAGGATGGTATATCTTAGCACGTCGTTCGGAAACTTGCAGCGTGATGCATTGTGCAGCGCGGTCTGGCTTTCTGTCCAGGCTGCGTGCAAACCCAATCGCAAGCGGTGCTCCTTTCGGTTTGTGGCTGAGACCGGCGTAGGAGCGCGCTACACTTGCTCTTCTGATAAGACAGAGAGGGATGCGACAAACATCTTCAATCACGCGAAACTCCGTGTACGATGTGCTGCTACTTCTGGCCTAGCACGTCCCTCAAGTTTCAGACGAGAAGCGGCAAGAGCATGACTTCGCGGCTGCCTGATCCACTGCTCGCTGCTCTCAAGTCAGTGTGCCTCATAACAAAGTTCTTAGGAATTACCTTCTGCACAATCCTGCTATCTATCGTTAGCGTGCCTCTTTTTCCTCAGCGCCTGCCCGGCACAGCAGCAAAGAACGGCACAGGACACAGGACCGGGTGGAGCTCAGGCACCCCCCCCCCCCTGCCTTGTAAATAGACTGTTCCCTCTCCCCTCCTTCTCGTATGATCATTTAGAAAAGATGGCATAGGTAGAGATATTTATTTGGTCTGGACGCCGTAATAAATCGACCTTCGAGAATGCTCTAAAGGCGAAAGCAAGAAAAATTGCTCAAACGTTGCAAGCAGAGGGAAAAGATGATGCTGCAGCAGAAAAGCAAGCGTTGAAGAAAACACTCGGAAACTGCACATCGAGGCCCATGACAAGCGAGCTGTTTATGCCCTGTTTCGCGCATAAATAACCGACTTGTTCGCATCCTTAGCTATACATCTCGGAGTTTCGAGATATTTTGACACGTTGACGCCTTTAGTCTGCGGGTCACGGCCTCCGCAATGAATCCCGCCAGTAGCTTTTTGGCGCGAAGATACATGATTCATAATGGTCTAAAATATTTTAGGATGCACCGAAATTTAAACACACGAGATCCTGTACAAAGTTGAGTTCGCCTTCGCACTGTGACATCGTCTGTCATAGTATAGTTGCAACAACGTACAAAGCTACATTAACAACCAAAAAATCTGAAATACACATATACAGTAGTGAACAAAAATATATGCTCTTTTGCATTTGGGTTCTGTGAGGTAAACTGTTAAGAGTGTTGGTGTAGCATTATGCCAGACTGCTAGCGTAGGGCTATAGTATCTCGAGCACGCACTGCCATCGTACTTTATTCACCCCCATTAGCCCACCCACCGTGTGTATAATTTGCGTATTCCAGGTATGTATATATCACATCCTTAGGAAACTGTAATCTCAACCAGCAGTGAAAGTACTGTGCGCTGGTGAGTGAAATTTTAATGATAGACGAGGAGCTTAGCCGAACAAAAGGCTTTGAATGCTACTATACGTTAAACATATAACAAGATATCAAAGCGCGAGAGAACACAAAAAAAAGAAGAAAAAAAGCCGCGCAAGCACCCACTCGCAGAACAAGTCGGAAAGGGGCAGCAATGAGCGCCATGAAACGAACAAGGTGGAAAGGGAAACTTTATGGCACCGTCAATCCCCAAAATGTTATCCGTGGCTGTGGTGCAGCCGAAAGGACAGAGATGGATAAGAATTTGTTTACTGACGGCGCCATAAAGCTCCACTTCCCACCTTGTTCACTTTATGGTGCTCATTCTTGCCCCTTTCCGAGTTATGGTGCGAGTGGATGCGTGTGCGTTTTTTTTTTTGTTTGTTTGTTTGTGTTCTCTCGTCCTTTGATCAGTCATTATACGGGGTGTGTTTTTTAAATCATACAGATTTTTTTAATAAAAAGGTTACGAGCGCCATGAGCAGGGCGTTTTAACAGATGAGTTCCTTGGTGATGTGGACATACCTTGCTGCTAATACTGTCAGCTTCAGAAGATTAATTAACAATAAATTATTAATTAATTTTGGTATTAGTGCCTTGGGAGAAGCTGTCGAATTTTGGAAAACGTGGAAATTTGGGACAGTTGGGCAACTTGGAGGCAGTCACACTTAATTGCTACCTTCATGAAAAAAAAGATCTTGAATATCGCTCCTAATTCAAGTTATTCGTCATAGAATTCCAAAGCTCAATCGAGGTAATACAGAAACCGAGCGCTTCCCGCAGCACGCCAGACGGCAACGCTCCGTAAAGAAGTGTGGGGTAAAGTTTGAATGATAGCATGCCGCTGCAAGTCCTGACTCAACAGGCAACGGCACATGTTTGGAAGGCAAAGCGTGCCGTATCAGTCGCTTCCGCGACTGGCAAAGACGCTCACTTTCAAGCTTCCTCGAGCTTGTTGTCACGGGGCGTTTCGGTCTGATATGATAGCGGGGCCGCCTTTCCTGCGCTCCCGGCACGCTGGGTTCCGATAGTGCCTGGATTTATATATACCATTCAAGTTTGATGATGAATATTTCGAATTTGGTGCCAGGATTTATATATACCATTGAAGTTTGATGATGAATATTTCGAATTTGGTGCCAGGATTTATATATACCAATGAAGTTTGATGATGAATATTTCTAATTTGGCGCCAGGAAGGAAGGAAGGAAGGAAAATAAGAGGCGAAAGGCAGAGAGGTTAACCAGGTTAAGTGTCCAGTTGGCTACTCTGCACACGGGGATCGGGTAAGGGCAGAAAAAATTAGTAAACAAAAGAAGATTAAAAAGAAGAAGAAAAAAAAACATCAGTCCGCACAATTCTATAGTTTTTCACAAACTCGTGTTTCTCTTAAAAAGCGTACTAGCGCTTTTAAAGCAGTTCGTTCCGACGTCGGCTGGGACCAGGGACCAAGGGCTTCCTTAAGGGGACGGCTGTCTATCTTGTCGAGCGTGGTTCTGAGGACTTTCCTTTGTGCACTAAAACGACGACAATCGCACAGAAGACGTGCTATCGCCTCTTTGCACCCGCAAGATTCACAATCTGGACTTGTGGCCATTCCGATAAGCTAGGAGTACGCGTTGGTAAAAGCTACTCCAAGTCTTAGGCGACAAATGAGAGTTACCTCCCGTCGTGGTAAGCCATTTGGAAGGCGGAGCTTCAGATTAGGATGCAAAGAACAGAGGCGCTGGTTTTAAAAGTCCGTTGAATTCCAGGTGCCAGGATGCTGTCTGCTGTCTGTTGCTCAATACGTGTTACATAAAAGTGCTTTTCCAAGCATGAAAGAAGCCCGCGAATACACGAAAAGTGCCTCGAGCGGCCAGTCGTGCGGCAATTCTGCGTGTATTCGCGGGCTTCTTTCACACTCAGAAAAACACATTTATGTAGCACGTATTTGAGCAACAGAAAGCTGTATCGGGAGTTTTTCATGTTGCTCTACAACTTTCTCATTGACACTTTGATCATTAGGACAGTACTTCTTGAGTTAGATAATTATTTACAATTAATTAAATAAATCACAGTAACAAAAAAATTACTGGCGGCTACTCCACTTTACTGGAAACAATACGCACCAGGTTGGCTTCGCGTAACGCCGTTCCTCTTTTTTTAAATTGTGCTGCGTGATAGCTGGGACACCCTGTATATACCATTGAAGTTTGATGATGAATATTTCGAAATTGGTGCCAGGATTTATATATACCATTGAAGTTTGATGATGAATATTTCAAACTTGGTGCCAGGATTTATATATACCATTGAAGTTTGATGATGAATATTTCCAATTTGGTGCCAGGATTTATATATACCATTGAAGTTTGATGATGAATATTTCAAATTTGGTGCCAGGACTTATATATACCATTGACGTTTGATGATGAATATTTCGAATTTGGTGCCAGGATTTATATATACCATTGAAGTTTGATGATGAATATTTTGAATTTGGTGCCAGGATTTATGTATACCATTGAAGATTGATGAATATTCCGAATTTGGTGCCAGGATTTATATATATCATTGAAGTTTGATGATGAATATTTCGAATTTGGTGCCAGGATTGATGTATACCATTGAAGTTTGATGATGAATATTTCGAATTTGGGGCCAGAATTTATATATATCATTGAAGTTTGATGATGAATATTTCGAATTTGGTACCGGGATTTATATATACCATTGAAGCTTGATGAGGAAATATTTCGAATTTGGTGCCAGGATTTATGTATACCATTGAAGTTTGATGATGAATATTTCGAATTTGGTGCCAGGATTTATATATACCATTGAAGTTTGATAGCGAATATTTCGAATTTGGTGCCAGGATTTATATATACCAATGTAGTTTGATGATGAATCTTTCAAATTTGGTACCGGGATTTATATATACCATTGAAGTTTGATGAGGGATATTTCGAATTTGGTGCCTGGATTTATGTATACCATTGAAGTTTGATGATGAATATTTCGAATTTGGTGCCAGCATTGATGTAACCATTGAAGTTTGATGATGAATATTTCGAATTTGGTGCCAGGATTTATCTATACCACTGAAGTTTGGTGAATATTTCGAATTGGGTGCCCGGATTTATGTATACCATTGAAGTTCGATGGCGAATATTTCGAATTTGGTGCCAGGATTTATGTATACCATTGAAGTGTGATGATGAATATTTCGAATTTGGTGCCAGGATTTATATATACCATTGAAGGTTCATGGTGAATATTTCGAATTTGGTGCCAGGATTTATGTATACCATTGACGTTTGATGAGGAATATTTCGAATTCGGTACCAGGATTTATTATACCATTGAAGTTTGATGATGAATATTTTGATTTTGGTGCCAGGATTTATAATACCATTGAAGTTTGATGATGAAAATTTCGAATTTCGTGCCAGGATATATGTACACCATTGAAGTTTGATGAATATTTCGAATTTGTGGCCAGGGTTTATGTATACCATTGAAGTTTGGTGATGAATATTTCGAATTGGGTACCAGGATTTATATATACCATTGAAGTTTGATTATGAATATTTTAAATTTGGTGCTACGATTTATATATACCATTGAAGTTTGATGAAGAATATTTCGAATTTGATGCAACCTTATTGTCTAAAATTATGGGTGCATTAAAATGTGACTGTTTCCAAGTTGGTCATTTAGACGACTGCCCCAAATGCATTAATGAAACGGTAAATATTCAATTTCTTTTATTAGTCTTATTAAGCTCACGTTGTTAGAGGCAAAGTACATGCCCGCCTCGCCTATGCACTTTTTTGCAAGATTTCTGCGTTAGCAGAGTTTATACCCTTTTTATAAAAGATAATTGTGGCCAAAAAATAACATCATCATGTATATTAAACCTGTAGTGGCATGCCAAACCTTTTGTACGGCTATCATACCCCCGCCCCCCCCCCCCACCTTATTATTAAAATGTCTCTCACCATCACGCCCGTATTTTCACTGCGGGTTGATATTCCAAATTTCTTGTAAAACATTCTTGGAATATCAGGGGTGGGACTGCCCAAAGTCACTTTGGAGCAAATTTTTGAGCAAGCAAAATGCGTTTTGGACCAGTTTGGAGCAGCTTGGAGCAGACTAAATTTCATTTTGGAGCAATTTGGAGGAGACAAAATTTCATTTTGAAGCAGTTTGGAGCAGGCCAACCTGAATTTTGCTGGAATAATGGAATGCGGCAGCACACTTTGAAACCACGACGAAACACAGAATAAACCAACACGAAGCGCGTAGTAGAAGCGCGCTTTGTAGCTAAAGCATACTAGAATACTGAAGAGTGGGTTAAGTGGTGGCAGGGCGCATGTTTTATAGTAAAGCCGAAAACATCGGTGCCACTACGATCTAACTATATATTCCCGCGCCGACGCTTACGATAGCGGAAAATGTTCTCAAATCAGGCGGTCCAATCGACGCTGTAACAATTTCTGGGTCACCATATGTCACCGCAGACCGAAAGAGCCGCAGTCAACCCTGGGGTGGTATCACGTAAAACTACTTCAATCTGCTTTTATTGTGATAGCAATTAAATGGACACTCCAAGTGTATTTCTGCCGCCGGCGTTGCCGTGATGATATGTATAAAGTCCATATAAGCGATAACTTCGCCGCCGCGCGCCGTAAGCTGTATATGCGAGAGAAAGCGTGCGAGGGGGAGCCGACGATGGCGGCTCAATCTTGCGTGCGCGAAGGAGAAAGCGGGCAGAAAGTTCGCCGTCTTCCGTCGCGCGCAAGGCACAGGGCGAGGGGAGCGAGCGAGGAGCCCCGGCGGCTGCTGGGTGGGCCCTATCTTGAACGCGATCTGCGATGGGGACAGAGTGTGAGTGCTGATAGCTTCATGTGCGCAGTGTTTTCGCCGCTTAGTTCGCGTTGAAGCGTGGCAGCACGAAGGCCATTTCGCTCGCTGCTGGCGCCGCGCTTCCTCACTCCAGCGTTTTGACAGCGAGTTTCCGCGGTCATCGAGTAAGATATGGTCATGTTTGCTTGTGCGCGCGTGACACCATGCTTGTTAATTTAGTTTGCAAATTTTACATGCTTACACTGCCGATAAAACTACCATTCTTACTTCGAATAGCTGTCTACTAATTTGCTATCACAATCGATACTTCGCCTTTCGGGCAAAACTGCAAATTTTTTATTACAAATCCGCCATTAGCCCTTCGTGATAGGCCAAAATGGCTCAAGACTCGCCCATAGGGGCTCAAAACAGATTGGAATAGTTTTGCTTCATACCGGCCCTGGGGACAGAGACGCCCGCCAGCTACCTGCTGCAGCGCGCGCCTCCATAGTTCGCTCACGGCGCCCTCAGTCTTCTTTTTTTTCAATTTGCACCTCAGCTAGGGAGTGCGGCGCCGCTCGGCCCACTCAATCGTATTCAAGTACACACTAAATACAGCCTCCCTTGTCGTCCCGAAAGAAGCGACAACAGCCGGGAGAGGCCGCGCGCGCGCCGGCCACTTGCCGGAAGCGCCGGAAGCGCCGTAAGTCCAGGGTTATTAACGCGAAAATTACACGAAACTGTGGAAGGCGCCGTTGCGCGGTGTGTACGTTTGTATCAAAATGGCGCAATTGGCACAGGAGTCCCATCCCTAGCTGGAATATGGAAGGTATGAACACGGTGGATGGGCCATGCGGGGTGAGTAAAGTACGATGGCAGTGCAGGCTCATGATACTGTTGCCCTATACGCTAGCGGTCTGGCATAACACGGTATCAACATTACGAGCAGTTTACCTCACGGAACTGAAATGCAAAATATGATATCTTTTTGTTCACTACTGTATGTTCGCTGATTTTAGTATTATCATGAGTGAACGTACATACAACGCTGTTCTGGTCGCTTGCTTCTGCTTCTGCTGTTTGTCTATCACAAACGGACCTCTTATAGCAAATAAGAGCAAAAGAAAGAATTCGGCTACTCCAGAATAATACATAAAACCAAAATGAAAACTCCAATGTTCTGTAAGTTTCATTCCAAACTGTTTGATGGAAAACAACAGCATCACGAGGCTTGCGAAAAACTTCCAGGCCAGCAACCTTATACTTTAAAAAAAAATAAGCAGCATAAAGCCATTCCCCATGCATGATGTCAGAACACCGACCTCGCCCTTGAAGTCCATAACCATTTCCCCTTTTTTTGTGTATCTTAAGGGATACATTACGATTAAGAAAATTTTCAGACTATTATCTCAGCCAGGGAACCCCACAGATCGGTGCGCTGAGTCCATTTATTTTCAATTGCGTCATGGTGGGCCTACCACGGAGACTATCACGGGGGCTACGTACTCATACACTGGTGAAATCTATACAAGGTAGTAAGAACATTCGTGTAATGTTCCACAAAAACATGTCGTGAGACTCCCACGCTGAGAGAGAGAGAGAGAGAGAGAGAAAACATTCATTTCAAACATCGAGGTCATTGCTCTTGACGTCGAGTGGGTGGTGACCTCATTCCAGGGCTCCACTGGCCATCGACGAACACGCTGAACATCACTTTCATCATCATCAGCAGCCTATATTTATGTCCACTGCAGGACGAATGCCGCTCCCTGCGATCTCTAATTACCCCTCTCTTGCGCTAGCTGATTCAAACTTGAGCCTGCAACTTTCCTAACTTCATCAACCCACCTGTCTTCGGTAACCCACCCGCGAATGAAGTCAATCATAAAAGTTCTCTTTGTAGAGGCACGACAGGGGGAGTGGGAAGTTATTCATCACTGAAGGTATACGACGCACCAAAAGGCCGACCAGTTCTGTATTGGCTCTTCCGCTTGGTTCAGAAACAACTTCAGCATTTAATGAGTGATGTGTCGACGTCCGTAAGCAAACTTCAAGTTTTTTGGTGATTGAGGATGTACGTCACCTGCCTTATCCTGTTATTAGGATGCTGAACACTTGTGGACACTTTCTCTCCCGTCTTAGTACTGCACGAAAGACGTCTGTACGTTGGCCGGAGCACTTACGGAGACAGGGCTCGCGTACATCAGGTGATCAGAACGCACAGACATCCTTTACCACGACGCGAATTTTGTAGCATAAATATGACTTTCATTGATACATTTACAGTCCAGAAAATAGTGGTTTCAGTTGAAGCCGCAATATGCAAAGAAATATACGGTTGTGCTTGATACAAAACTGATGTTTGACGTAATAGTTCAGAGGAGAGCCGCTAGGTGGAGAGAAATAATTAAAGGGAAAATTATTTCTCTCCACCTAGCGGCTCTCCTCTGAACTATTACGTCAAACACTTGCCTTTGCTTCGAGTTGTTGATAAATTCGACTTCGCCCTTCTATCTGATAGCTGCCTGGCTAGGTGAGATTGGTAGAGCGGCTGCCACGGAAAGGCGGTGGTTCCGGGTTCGAGTACCGGACCAGGACAAATTTTTCTTGAACTGCGAGGCTTTTCTTTCGAGGAACCCGTGTGGGTTTCCTTTGTAGTAATTGCTACGTGTGGGTGGATGTCTCATTTTCCCTTTAAAATTGATGTTTGTGTCAGTTAAGATACGCTGGCTATATTGTAGCACATACAGACCGTTCTGGTAAAACTAATTCTGCTACTTCCATGTTTGGTATATATTTTAGTCGTGTATGGTACATAATTACAGTGCTAGAAAGTGCGGAAGTGGCTTACCCCCTGTGATTCCTAGGCAGCATCATCAGTTCTTGAAAATGCCTGCTGAAATTCGCAGAACACAGCTATAGTATACGGAGGCTCTGAAGAAATTCACAAGAGCAAGCGAAGCATACTATATAGTAAAGTTACAGTGGTTGGTAACCTGGGCCCGAATTTACAAAAACTTCTTACGCTAGAATTGCTCGTAAGAAAGAATTTCAGCCAATCCGGATGCAAGACATTATTATCTAAGGCAGCCGGCCATAGGCAAGAGCACGCACGAACGAAAAGCTTTGTGAATCTGGCCCCTGAATTCCTGCAATATTTTGGGAATTCAATTCAATTTCACTGATAAATAAGTTAATACAGAAACAGTATTAAATGTCTTAAAAGGGTCTTAAAGTAAAAATTTCGGGACCAAAGTAAGCAAATGTTGCAGTTGAGGAAGCAGCAGGACGAGCGCATGAAAACATAACACGGGAACGTCATATTAAGGTGGAATTAAGCCCGTTGTTCCACAGGGTGATGATTTGATCAGCATCAAAGATCTTCAAAAATATTTTACATTGTTACTAGTCTCGAATATAATACCTGTGCGCAATGGACACCAGTAGATCTTTTAATAGTAGCTATAGTCAGTTGCGCCTTGGTTCCAACTTCACAAAACAGTATCTAAATAAGCTATGCCACAATGATATTCCGCATTGCACTTGTGGCCACGCATATGAGGAATATTCAGCGTCATCTAGAATGTCCGCGGCACAATTCTGAAGGACGTCGGCATATAAGCGATCTAATACCAATAAACACCAGTTACATAGCAAAAGCAAGCGCTAATGAATCTTCAGCGAGTTATTGTAGTGCACAGAATTCTAGGAAAATATTATTTGCAGTGTACATCCTCTGCTGTGACCTGCCTCCATTTGTTTTATGTGACCTGCCTCCATGTGTCTTTTGGTGACTCGGGCTCGTCTATATTTGTGTGATGTCAATTTTTGTGTGCATTTGAGTGAATACTTTTTGCTTAGTATTCCCGCGGGCCCGATTTCCTTGTGCGCCACTCTCATGCGCGTCTTTATCGTGCAGCAAACTTATGCGAAAAGAATCACTTATGGGGACCCCCCCACCCCCCCGATATGTAACAATGAAATATTAAAATTTGCTAGATTTTAAGCGCTTGGAGCAACGATCATTGACACAACGTGCAATCTGCTGACTGCACGTTTCACAGCTAGCAACAACGATGATTACTCAGTCTTTCTGCCAATTAGGCCTATGTGCCGACCCCTCAACTGAACGGGACTAAATGCGAGGAAGAAGGAAAAGGACGCCTGTCTGTCACCAAAATAACACAAGTCAAAATAAGCAAATTTGCTGTTCTGGCGGCATCAGTAAAACTAACACGTGACTCCACAGCAAAAAATATTGCACATTGGACAGATTTTAGAGAAGGCAATCCCTTGGCCTATCTCTTTGTGAAGTGAACCCGTGTCCCTACGGCGTTGAACCCGGCGATCCAGGCGGCCCGGTTGCGGAGCGTCGCTTGACAGCTGGAAGTGGCGTCGCATACATGGCATTTCGAAGAAACTGGTTTCCGTTGCTTCATCGCGCACGCTTCATGCGTGGCCACGCGGACACGCGACTGCGGAGACAAATAAAGCTATCGTCCTCTCCTAGACAGACCAGCCCGAGGTATATGCCATGTCCACAAACAAAACGCGTTCCTCCCGAGCTGGCGTAGTCCTTTTCGGGAACTTGAAATGCGTTAGGCGATCTGTTGTATCGACGATAGACCTAATTTCAACAATAAGGCGGCCAGAACAGGATCATATTGTGGGAATTGACGCTTCTTGAGCTTTGAACGTCGTGGATGTCGTCTACAGAGGCACTTTGCTACATATTGATACGTTTCCTTGGTTATTTTCGTAGCGGCTGAAGGAGATGTAAAAAAAGGAGGCAAAATTCACACGTTGGGGCATTGTGAAAATTGCGTAGTTTTTAACTGGTAATTTTCAATAATAGTGGCCTTATCCCATCCTTCCTGTGGGAAAAAAATTGGGCGGAACCCATCTCCCGATGATTGTCGGTGTTAATGCGATTAGCATTGAAGCAACTGTAGCGACGCACCGCATAGCCAAAATATTCACTTATGCGTCGCAGACTTCAATTTTCTGTTACTGGAATCTCCTTCACTTATCTGTACCTCAACCCTTCTTGCTTAATGCATGCTCTGGTCTCATTCTGTTCACTTGGCTGCTTTCTCCACGTTCGTCCACTTTTGATGCCGACTTCTTTCACTTCTCTCTAGCTGACTTCTTCAATTATCTGTTGCGTGTCCTTCTTTCATGTTTTGCTTGTCTATCGGGACACCTACCCCGTGACATATACTCATTCTGGAGGATTGACCCAGAATGTTCACATATTTAGTGTCACATGCCCAGTTACACATGCTGCAATGGTCCAAGTTGTCCATACGGGCACATATCCAGTGGACCTGTGGCCCAAGTTGGTGTGAATAAGGTTAGATACGGACGGACATACCGAAAAGTGAGTGAAGTTCTCAAACATTGTGGATTCTATTAAAATGAAACACGCCCATATTATCGTGGCGGGCTTCATAAAAAGGCCTTAAAGGATGTGTATCGATGACTTAAAAGTTTCCGGGCACCAGTACTTTTTAGACAAAGGTGGTTATTGCTTTGATTGCGCGCGTGTACGCGACAAAGCCGCACTATTCTGTTGATGAGTATTGTGCGAAGGGATGCGGATATATTATCTTACTTGTCGACTAGCAACACGCATATTATGAAATTCGTGTAAAGCTAGCAGTCAACTCACTGAACTGAATCATTCTACAGAAATGTCATACAAAACGCTGCACGAACTCCCATCTATCACAAACAGTTTTGGCTTACATCTGCGGCCCAGTGAAGTACGCCGGGGAAAACAATATTGCCCAATAAATATTACCCGGCCATTGCAATAATTCTTGGCGTTCAACGCCTAAAGGTCCCATTGTAGGCTACTTTGGAATGCAAAATAGAAAGCTTTAAAATAATATTGACTAGCAAGGGTTCTTTAACATGTAGCGCGCGAGAGTTAATGTGTTATGCACTCATCCGAATGTGGCTGTCGTGGTAAAGATACGATTCCGAGTCTTTCTAGTCAGTAGAATGCCGTGGCCACCAAACAACCACAGAAGATATTTGTATCGTTTATAATTACTCACTACGGAGCAGGAAGCCGACTTGCCATTCGATCAACGAATTCCTCTACACGAACCGTGTGCACCTTGCGAGAAGACAAGAGTAACGGGCACAAGAGCCCGTAACACTACGTATACAACCAATTTTTTCCTTTTCTTCTTCCTCCCCCCTACCCCACCTCCATCCTTTATTTTTATTTATTTTTAAACAAGGAATGACTGCTTTTGGCCGATTTTACGGGTTTTTGTGGTCGCTACGCAAGCTACATTACTATGAATTGGATATCCCATATTCTTAATCCCAGTATGCCTTAGCCGTTAACATTTAGATAGTCGAAATGAGGAAGACTGCATGCTACAGCGTTGCGTTAAATGTGCCGGCTGCATGCGCCCCGCAAGTTACCGCTGTCTACCTATTTGCTTAATTACTGGACTATGGGCGCCCGATCACTGGCCGTGGACTCATAAGGCTGTTGCACACGAGCTCGCGAGCGATTGTTTTTCCAGAGCTTTACGGACGCTGCTCACCCGCAGGGAAGGAGGAGAAGCGTGATGATGAAGCCCCAGTACGTAGTCATCAGATGTTTCAATCACTCCCATAGCTTCAACCGCCCATGGTTGTGTCACCATAACGACTTCCAGCTGGGAGAGCGAGAAAGGCTGAAACGGGCCACATCTGTAAAGTCCGGCTCTCGTCGCTGCAGAAGAAGGAAGACATTGAATGGCCGAAAACGTGATTTCTGGATAAATTTCACAATGAAATGAAGAAGCGTCAGTTTGCAGAATAATAAACTTGCTTGAGCCACCAACACGTTGCAATTGATTGAATTGATCATCAACGTAAAGAGCATTTGAATATATAAAAGGCGTTAAAGTGCAGTCATGCATTCGTTTTGGTACCCCTATACTCTGCATGAGCTCGGCTGATAGTAGTAGGCTGCATCCAGGCTCTGCAAATGAACGATTAATATTCGGTGCGTCCCCATGTGCAATGATACTGTGGAGGCGGTATTGTAGCGCCGCATATCCACACCGGCCAACAATAGAAAGTGGAATACCCTAAAACTCTTCGAGCAATGATTATTCGTGCCATGTAAATTTGAACCTGAAGATTTTGCTTTGTGCAACAAGTTCTTTTTTTTTCGGCATAGACAGGTCAGCCACAAATACTCCTTATAAGCAATGATGGTGTTCCGTTTGATAACGCTCACAGGGGTACGCACGCTTGAGAATTTCTTAGATGGTTTATCTAAATACAATAAGCAATTAGAATTCGATTAACATTCGTGCGACAAACACAGTTAACCGACTAGCTCTTTGGTTGCCTTTTTTTCAGTCTCCATTAGTCTTCAAGAATATTTTTTACCGAAAGAATTGAAATGGAACGTGGAGAATTAAAAATTCTTTTAGGCCAGTTTATCAAGCCTAGCTCATATACCGCATGATGATGATTTCTATTGGCATATTCTTCAAAACGGGGCAGCGACAAATAGTCACTAACTAGCCTGCTTGAGCTACTCTAGTTTTATATATTCCGTAGTGCTAAGACGCAACCGAGGACGGAAAAAACGGATCAGCACAGGAAAGAGCGTCACTTGCAGCTAGTTTATTGAAAGCAAACAGGAGTCAATCACCCGCCGCGGTGGCACAGTCAGCTAAGGCGTTGCGCTGCTGCGCAGGAGATCGCGGGATCGAATCCCGGCCGCGGCGGCCGCATTTCGATGGAGGCGAAATGCAAAAACGCCCGTGTGCTTGCGTTGTAGTGCACGTTAAAGAACCCCAGGTGGTCAAAACTGTTCCGGAGCCCTCCACTACGGCGTGCCTCATAATGAGAACTGGTTTCGGCACGTAAAACCCCAGAAAGACGAAGAACACAGGGGTCAAAATTATAGGAGAAGGGGGCCTTATGCGCACATACATTTGCGCACATAACTCAAAGTTTGCATCATTAACCAATCATATAGTGCAGAAAGTGGCATTCAGAGCTGCGTATAGCCACAGACGTATCGCTGACACAGATGTCACGTTTCATAGCAATGAAATACGCCTCCATTAATTCCCGTGCCCGGGAATCTTTGCCTTTTCCAAGAATGCGGATATGAAAAAAGTCTGCCTCACACGTGCAGGAATCGCAGTGCATAGAGAAATGTACACTAATCTTATTCTTGATTGACAGCTCGTGTTCCCTTGTCCTATCATTGATTCAACGGCCTGTATGGCCGATATAAACCCTGCCGCAATCAAGTGGAATTTCGTACACCACACCAACCGCGCAAATGATTTTTACTACAGCTCGTCAACTTCTGCGGGTCTGCGATGCGCGGCCACAAGCCAGCAAGCTTCCGTGGAGCCGAAACACAATAGGTACGTTGTACCTACTGGCCACTTTTTTAGATTGTGGGCCACTTTATACATGTACGAAACAACATGAGGCCTTTTTTCCACTAGAGGCTTGCCTTTCCGCTTACCCTTCAATTTTTGAAGGAGTGTTTCCGCAACTGCGACTGTGATAGAACAAGGGTATCCAGCTGAGCACAGCCGTGCAACCTCACAGTTAAAGCTTTCCTGCATTTTGTGAGAGCAAGACCTCACCAACGCCGCCTCAAGGCACATGGAGACTACTGCCATTTTAACAAGCTTAGTATGCGCCAAGTCGAAGAGTAAAAGTTCTTTGCGTGAGCACGGGCAGTACGCCCAACAGATTTGTCGTTCAGACAAGAATATAGTCAAATCTAAAAACTGCAGCCTGTCATTTAAAGGAAGCTCATGCGAAAAGAAAAACCCTTTGCCATGTTGTCCAAATAGCGCTAAAAGTTCTTCCACTGTATTAGTGGTCGTTACAGAAAGGTTAGGTTTTAAACTCACCATGAAATCGTCCACATACCTAAAACCTTTTGCACTTTTGCATCGTCAAAAGCACAAGCCAAGTCTCGCTCAATAGAAGATAAAAATTTGTTACATAACATATGTTCGGCTCTTGTTTCCTATGATGATGATGATGTTTACATTCTGCTTAAGGGTATTTGCATCGGTTCCTGTGTCGCGCCAGTTCACGGGAACTAATATTAAAAAGTAATTTAATGCTAAAACGAAAAGAACTCGGGAAATTATTTTTTTTCTTGTAATTTATTTTCTGGGCTTGGTATGGTATGAAGAACTTCGTTTCGGTCCTGAGGAATCAGTCTGGGACTGATGCTTGGTGTCCTACACTATTTAACTTCTGCTGTAGATGGGCTTCGAGGATGACTCGCGTTGTGCATTTCATTTTCTTTTTACATACACAAAGGGCAGCAGACTTACGCTGAAGAGTAAGAAAGCACTACCATTTGCTTTTATATTAATGCAGACGCGTTTTCCACGTATGTCCCTACTGGATTTTTCACAAACTATGTATAGCACAATACAAGACTCAAATCAAAATTAAATTGTGGAATTTAACGTCCCGAAACGACATCACGTGATACAGGGGCGCGTTAGTGGGAGGCTCCGGATTAATTTCGACCACCTTGGTTACATTAACAGGCACATATGCCCAATTAGGCGAGCGTTCTTGCATTCCTCCCCCACCGGAATGTGGCCACAGCAGGCAAGAGTCGAACCCACCACTTCGTTCTCCGCAGCAGAACGACACAGGCGCCGAGTCTCACAACTAGTTTTATCCTCTTCGGAAGCAGCTGAAAGGCCGTACAGTTACAACCTTGAAGAAATCATAGAAGGAAGACGAACAATCAAGTCTACTCAGTTAAAGCAGAAAAAGATCATACAGCTTTGACTCATCAAACTTGCACCACGGCTACGCGACATGCCTTAAGAAATGGCTCCGGCTTAATTTAAGACAGTTGGATTGAGGGAAGCACTCACGTCACAGGTGTCCAGCATAATAAACTACATAGCGTTGTGTCACCATAACGACTTAGTGTAGTGACACTTTACCTATAGAAAAGTTGATCCGACCATTCCGAGTTCTTAGCCTAAGAGAACACGGAGAACTTGCCCTGAAAGGTCAGTGCGCGGGCTTTTGGATTCTGTCCCTGTCGGAATGAGGTCCCGGGTGAGTATGGAACTGGTAAACTCGTGTTCAGCGGCAGGACGTCATAGCCACGGAGACATTGCTGGGTTTAGTTTGTTTTTAAATATCTTTTATCTGTTCAACTGCAGGAGAGTGTACATTGACGGTTCAAAAGGCGGTTTGTTGAGGAGAATCTATGCATGAATGTTTGTTTGTAGCTATTGAGCAACTATACGCGACATCCCCTTCACAAAATTTATAGCTGTAATTCCTTCTACGCCTATTGTTTACGAACTTGAAGATGAACATTGCGGTAGCAATGCTGACAGAGGATAAACGCGCAGAATCAGATAATGGTCGGACCACTGCTTTATGTAACGTGTAGTAGGCTTTATGAACAGTTTGCTGTACTTGAAATCCACGATGTGAATGTTCCGCTCACTTACCTATAAGGACATGGGCAGCAAACGCATTTTTTTGAAATTCAGAGATTTGAATGTTTGGCGACAAAATAAATAAATAAGTAAATAAAAATAAATACATAATTATAAATAAATAATAAATAAATAAATAAATAAATAAATAAATAAATAAATAAATAAACCATGGGCTTAGCGGCAATAGTCCTGCTTTAGGTCAAATTCAATTTCCTGTGCATCAGTATGCAATGTGCGCATATTTTCTTTTTTTTATGCCGTGCTTAACTCTGAAATCAGCTTCACGCTAGTTGCAGCACGAATCTCTTACCTCTCTGCATGCCGCAAATGTCAGCACACAGTTTCTGGAATCACCGGTTCAAATGTAGCAAAAGCAAAATCCGACGTCAGTGAAATGAGCACTGACTGCGGGAGTGAACAAAATAAAACAAGTGTATCGTCGATGGCCGCTTCAAAAAGTCGAACAGGCATTGCAAACTGTACGAAGCATCTATGTCTAAAAATATATACATACACTTAGGGCGACGTCTAAGCAACACCACTCGTGAATGCTTAAAACTTTCTGCACTTAGACAGGACTGTGTCTCTTCGCTGCTATGGTTGCTCACGGCTGTCAGTAGTTAAATGGTTTATTAACAAACAGTCGTGCTCCCGTTCACTTCTCTGTTGAAACAGCTATGTGGTGGCCCGGTGCGTGAGTTTGAAGGCCCGCCCTCAACACGTGACAGCTGACGTACACCTCAAAGTTCTTCCGGTCGTTCCTCTACGCAGTACGTAGAGGAGAAGAAGCAAAGAAGCAGTGTGTTCTCAACATTTCAGCGCTTGATATAGTTTCTATAAAGACACGTCACAAAGACAGAACCGACGAAAGCAAGTTACAAGTGAACTCGAATTCAAAAACAGACAAAATTCCACGGACGCAATCGAAGCACTTGGGGTTCTATGATTATAGTTTAGCGTTCTCCTTCACTACGCAGAAATCGGTGCGCATGTTTGTAAAATCTGCCACCTTCGAGCTTTGTCCGATGTTATATCGCAGGTAATCACGGCAAAGTCGAAAAACAGTAAGAGTAATGTAGCAATTAGGGGGTCGCGGATAATTAATATTTCAAGCTGCACCTCATTTATTTAAATCTTTCAGATTCTCTATTTTTAGTTCCATCGTGAGAACGATCAATTATTCGGCCTATGGGCGCTCTATTATGCCAGAGTTCTGATAGCAAAAAAAGTCCACTTCCCGTAATTTGTCCCTATTTCAGATGCCTGTGCGGTATTGGATATCGGAACGTGTAGTGAGTGGGGTCACTTACCCACCGCAGTCGCCAGCGCTAAGCACTCTAAGCGCGAACGTGAGACTGGTTCGCGCACGATCGCGGGTTTCGCGTTACCTTCGGGATTGATGCATTGAGCTTTCGCGCGAAGTGCTCCCTCCTCTTCCCTCCGTGCGCCGTAGGTAGCACGGCTCACCACCTTCTCTCTGTCAGACGGAGGTTCATCAGTAATTCGGCACGTGGGTGCAAATGCCGGCCAAACTCAGTGTGCTTCATGCGGCCAGGATTTCCTCTCTCTATCTCTCATTTATTTTTTTCTGCTGGATTAACTCTTCAAATCGCTCACACACTGTCCATTGCGTTGTGCAGGGAAATGCTCGCGCTAGACCAGGTATGCGCTGGTCTGATTCGGGCAAAGCTGCATTGGAAACATTAGATGTTCGGAAAAGCCGTGTTATTATGGCCATTTCCAAGATGTAATATTTTTTTTCTGCATGGGCGATGCATCCCCAGTATTTTATTGCGTTACACTCGATCCGTCGCCTGACTAGATTTTCGGAAAAACGTATTATTATGGCCATTTCTACACAACGCTTACGTCATATGTGGTGCTTTGCTTTTGCAGAACCTTTCTACCTGTAGTAGTTGATGTAGAAAGGAGAAATACGACACTATAGCGCAAACAGCAGTAACATGCTGTATTTGGGACATTTTTATACTAGTATCCCAGCAACCCAGTGACAGGTATTTTTTTTTCATACTTTCTCTTCACCTAACTAGCAGATAGAATCACATGTACCTGGTCATGCATATTGAAAATTACTAACGTTCGCCATTAAGAAATTCGCTTGTCTTCTAAAATGAGGAAGCGACTGTGCGGAGACCTCGACTCACGATGGCGTCCCATGTGTATTTCAATTCCGCTATCGAGAGAGAGAGAGAGATAGAGAAGAAAAAAAGAGACGAAGTAGAAGGAAAGAAAGGGAGGTTAACCAAGACCATGCCAAGTTGGCTATCCTACATTTGGGAAAAGGGAAACATAGGTCAGACAAAGAGAAGCTAAGAAATAACCTTGCACTCGGCCGCGCAACGCTTCAAACAGCGAAGCTGGGCGATCGTAGCCCAGCATTTTCCGGAAGTGTGCGCGAACTTTTCATCTTATTACTCATGATGATGATAATTTCTTTTCGCGCGTCTCGGACTTACGGCCGTCACTGCGCGTTGCATAGCGCAGCTTGCAACACCGACACCGCGTTCCAATGCCGACACCGCATTCCAGGAGACTCGCCCCATGAATGTGTCTCTCTCTCTCTCGCTCTCATAGCGCAAAAAACTTCTTCACCTCGCAGAGAACGAGCGTACAAACGCGCCAGCTGTGGACGTAGTCGACGCCGCTCGAACGCAACCATATGGTTCGCATAAATGCATGTTCTGAAAGCGTGGCTGTATAACCTAGTGGTTACGACGCTCGCCTTGACACCGGGGGTACGCGGGTTCGAATCCCGCCTCGGCAAGAAAGCTTATTTTATTTTATTTCTTGGTAGTTTCTTGATACGCACCAGGAATTACTGCCTGCTTTAACAGCTTCGCTGTTAAAATAATAAACATGCAGTAAGTTGGAAAAAAAATTCAATTATGGGGTTTTACGTGACAAAACTACGATCTGATTATGAGGCGCGCTGTAGTGGAGCTCCTGAAATTTCGACCACCTGAGGTTCTTTAATTTGCACCTAAATTCAAGTACACGAGTGTTTTCGCATTTCACCCCCATCGAAATGCGGCCGCCGTGGCCGGGATTCAATCCCGCGACCTCGTTCTCAGCAGCCCAACACCATAGTCACTGAGCAAAGCAAGTTTGAACACACTCGCAGAGGAATGTTCGATGACAGTCACTAGCGTTCCCGAAGTCCAGTCATATTCATGAAGCGCAATAGGAATTTTGTGGCCATGTGCATGCAAGCCCTATTTGTGGTCTTGTGCATGAGAGGTGCACACCTCAGGCACTTTGCGCGGACTCCTTCCCAACACCTTGCCAGCCTCATAGATAAAAAGGACGCATGCGACATTTAGTAGAACTGTCTGTGCATATCGTGCCGTGCTAACATCGAGGTATGCAGCTACGACCAGTCCGGTATTTCGTCCATGGTGCTTGTACCGTCGTCAAGTAAACCTCATGATTCCAGAACTTTAGAAAAAGTCAGATCCACCACCGTCTGCGCTCAAACGACTCAGCTTACGCCTTTTGCACGAGAATTACAACTGCGTGCTCATCTGTACTGATGGATCGACTACATCGAACAGTTCTGGCGGCGCTCTGATTATACCGACAAGAAGAGTAACAATGCGATTTAAGACGTCACATGTCACGAGATCTACGGCAGCTAAAGTCACGGCTCTGCGGAGTGCACATCAATTTTTTGACACAGAAAGTGCTGATAAATTGGCCATGTTTTCTGACTCAAAACCGGCCTTACAACGGTTTGCAGTCCGTTCTTGTACGTGGGCCTCATGAACAGCTGACCTACCTAATCGTCAAACTTCATCACGATGTCAAACAAAAAGGCCAGAAAGTTCATTGCAATGGATACCTGAGCATTGCGGGATCAGTGTAAATTATCTAATTATCACGCAGAAAAAGCTTCTCGAGCTTCACATCAAGAAGATCAAAGCGTTCCCATTCTTCTTTCCAGGACAGATGCTACAAGAGAGCTTCGCCGTCTAGCATGCACACTCTCGCTAGCAAAGTGGAACAACCCAATAAAAGACGTACCAGGCTACACGAACTAAATCCTCCGGTGCTGCTCCGACGTCCACCCGGGCTTCATCGACGTGAGGCGTCGCTTCTATACCGGCTGTGGCTGGGAGTGTCCTTCACGAAGGCTTACACTGCATTGATTGGAATGACCGACAGTGCTGCGGACGATGTCTCCGGCAGCAAAGAGAACAGATTTTATATTAAAAAAGCTATTGATTCTGGACATCTCGCGGGTTCTATATTTTTAGATTTTAGTAAAGCTTCTGATACTGTTAGTCATAATATTCTACTTAACAAACTTGAAGCTTAAGATATTAATGGTCCTCTATTAAAAGTTTTAAATCCTATTTAATCAGCAGGCAACAAATTGTAAGCTGTGGGAGCTGTTTTTCTGCTTGCCATTAGAACATTCAATCAAATAAGTGTGCCTGATGGCTCCAGTTAGGTCCGCTACTTTTCATAATCCACGTTAATGATCTGCCTAAACTAATGGATAATCATGTCGCCTTATACGCTGATGACACTACTGTTTCAACATCAGATACTTGTATTTCTTCCTTAACTACGAAACAAAACACTACTTTAAGACAAATTATTCGCTTGTGTTCTACTACAGTCGAACGCCTTTACAACGAAGTGCTGGGAGCCTCCGAAATCATTCGTTTTACAGATAACTTCGTTATAAAGGTCGCGCACCGCACAGCTCACAATAGAACCGGGACAGAATTATTCCTTCGTTATACAGGTCATTTCGTTGTAGAGGCGTTCGTTGTAGAGGCGCTCGAGTGTAATGAATAGATTCCTAACCCATCTAAGACAAAGTTCATGATTTTCAGATCCCCACAGAAACATATACTATAACGTACACACAGAAACATATACACAAAAACACATACTAATTCTTTAATCACAATATATTACTCTCACTGAATTTGTAGAATTTCTTGCTGTACAAATATCATCATCATCATCATCGGCCTATATTTATGTCCACTGCAGGACGAAGGCCTCTCCCTGCGATCTCCAATTACCCCTGTCTTGCACTAGCCGATTCCAACTTGCGCCTGCAAATTTCCTAACTTCATCACTCCACCTAGTTTTCTGCCGTCTTCGACTGCGCTTCCCTTCTCTTGGTATCCATTCAGTAACCCTAATGGTACACCGGTTATCCATCCTACGCATTACATGGTCTGCCCAGCTCCATTTTTCCCGCTTAATGTCAACTAGAATATCGGCTATCTCCGTTTGTTCTCTGATCCACACCACTCTAGCTCTTCCTGTCTCTTAACGTTAGGCCTAACATTTTTCGTTTCATCGCTCTTTGTGCGGTCCTTAACTTGTTCTCGAGCGTCTTTGTTAACCTCCAAGTTTCTGCCCCATATGTTTGCACCGGTAGAATGCAATGATTGTACAATTTTCTTTTCAACGACAGTAGTAATCTCCGAGAGGATTTGGTAATGTCTGCCGTATGCACTCCAGCCTAATTTTATTCTTCTATAAATTTCTTTCTCATTATCAGGGGCCCCTGTGAGTAAATGACCTAGATAAACGTACTCCTTTACCGACTCTAGGGGCTGACGGGCGATCCTGAATTCTTGTTCCCTTGCCAGGCTATTGAACATTATCTTGAAAGAGCGTAAGTTTGGGCGAGTTGGTATTCCATGTCTTTTACTTTTTAGCGCACGAAAAGGGACGAGACACAGATGTACAACGCGGACACAGCGCTAACTTCGAACAATTTTTTATTCTACGAAGAAATATTTATTGTTTTATTCATATATGTGTGAAGCGCTTCGTAGAATAAAAAAATTGTTGGAAGTTAGCGCTGTGTCCGCGTCGTACATTTGTGTCTCGTCCCCTTTCGTGTGCTAAAAAGTATAAGATATGAACATTATCTTCGTCTTCTGCATATTAATCTTCAACCCCACTCTTACAGTTTCTCGGTTAAGGTCCTCAATAATTTGCTGTAATTCGTCCCCATTGTTGCTGAATAGGACAATGTCATCTGCAAACAGAAGGTTGCTGAGATATTCGGCGTTGATACTCACTCCTAAGCCTTCCCAGTCTAAGAGCTTGAATACTTCTTCTAAGCATGCAATGAATAGCATTGGAGATATTGTGTCTCCTTGCCTGGCCCATTTTTTGATAGGTAACTTTCTACTTTTCTTGTGGTGAACCAAGGTTGCTATGCAATCCTTGTAGATATTTGCCAATATATTCACGTATACCTCCTGTACTCCTTGGCTGCGTAATGCCTCTATGACTACTGGTATCTCTACAGAATCAAATGCTTTTTCATAATCTATGAAAGCCATATAAGAGGTACAAATATATAGCAACCTTAGTTTCATAGTCATATTCATCACGTGAAAAAAGGCTGCATTGTTTGCATTTACTTTTATTCTTAGTCAGATCAATTGTGGAATTGTTGCTTGGGGAAACACGTAAAAATGTCACCGTTTACCTATTTAGCACATTAAAAATCGACTCATGCTTATCATCAACTACACGAATGTAGACTACTTACACCAGATAACAAGGTTTTTTACGTTGAGAAATTGTTCAGTTTTTACCGGATTCTTCTTTTCTACAAGTTAGAAATAAATCAGCTACCATATAAGATTTATTGATGTCAAAATGCTCGAAGAAAATAATTTAAAACAATTTTTACTACACAAAACTCGCATTAATTGTGGTCAAATGACTCCAGAATACATATCAATAGCCCTCCACTACGGCGTGCCTCATAATCAGAACTGGTTTTGGCACGTAAAAACAGTCATCAACCAACGCCAACAGAACAATGAAATAATTTGCTGAGCTCTTTAAAATCATCATCATTCCCATCTTCTAAATCATCATTTAGAACATTTCCTTTACAATAAATGTAGATATATTTATTGACTTATATTGACTTGTATAATGTATTATGTGTTGTAATTGTACTGTTATATGTGAACGGTATGTGTTTCTGCACTCAATATTACTTTGTATGCTTTTGAATACTTAATACTATCTGTATTGATTTTCTTGCGCAGTTATCTTCATTAATACCTGTATGCTGCTTTTAATGTATGAATTCGTCGCACTTCCTGGTGAAGGTCCAGGTGCAATTTTTTGATAGAACCATCCCCAGCATAATATACTACCTGTATTTTACATTTCCGCAACAAATAAACAATTCTTGAGAAAAAAATTAGGAAAGATGTAAGAAAAAGGAATTGGATCGCACTATAAGCATATTGCATATTGCATGTCGCATTGTAAGCATTCAGTCATAATCAAATGGCATTAGGCATATACGTCAATTTTTCCAAAGCATTTGACTTAATGGATCATACCATCCTTCTTAGCAAATTAGAAAACTATGGTGTGCTTGGAACAGCGCATGCACTTTTAAATCCTATCTTTCAAATAGGACACAATTCGTAGATACAAACAGTGAAACATCTGCAAGGAAGCCGGTCGTAGTTGGTGTGCCACAGGGAAGCCTTCTAGGACCACTTTTAGTTTTGATTTACATAAAGGACATTGTACACTGCACACACAACGCAACATTCGTCTCGTATGCTGATGACACGACAGTTTTTATTACAGGGAATTTGGAAACAGAGATAGAAGTGATGGCTAACAAAACGCTGTCTGACCTAGATGCTTGGGCCTCGGTGAATTCATTAAAAATAAACCCTTCTAAGAACACAAGTTATTTTGTGCACGCGTAAAGAAAAAAACGCTGACAAAGGAGCTGAATTTATTTCTGGACTCTCAGCAGTTAGAGATGGTGGATTCTGTTAAAACCCTTGGAGTACATTTTTCAAAGCACCTTGCATGGAATGTACATGCTGAAAACCTACATTCAAAGATATCATCTGCCATTGGTGTCCTTGCACGTACGCGATTTATTTATCCTACAAAGGCGAAGATTATGATCTACAATGCATTAGTGTCCTCTCTGTTGCAGTACTGCAGCATAGTGCGGTGTATACTACTGGTGTAACAAATTGGCGCAAGCTGTATTTGCTGCAGAAAAGAGCCATACGACATATTGCTGCTGTACATTATGCTTCTTCTACAAAACTTCTTTTTACAAAGTAAAAAATTCTTCCAGTGTTCTGTTTATATAATTATAGGCTGATGTTGTGTTATAAAGCTTTTGTTAAGTATAGAACTGATACCATAATTAATCTTGCTAAGTTAAAAGCATACACAAGTGTTCGTCTAACCACGCACGAAGAAATGTGGACTGTACCCTCCCCTAGAACTACTTATGATCAACAATCTTTGCCCTACAAACTACCTTCCCTGCTAAACTTATTAAACCATGAAGATCTTGATCCTTAGTGTAATAAAAATTGTCTCATTAAACGGTTCGCCCAGTCCATTTATTTTCAGGAATAGTATATCCTTTCGAGTTTTTTATTCCTCTTCTTGTCGATCGCTGCTTTTCATGTTCATGCCATTTCAAGCCTATGCAAATGGGTTCTATTGTTGCGCGCTTTCGTACAAAACTTTGTGTTACTCGATGTTATGTGATATTCGTCGATCTATTTGAACTCTTCGTGCATGACTGACCGTCATCCTGCTGTTTTGCCAACTGTAAGAGGGTTGGGACCTTGTCAAGCTGCTCAAGCTTTTAGTCCCGTACTCCTCCTATCCAAATTGATTGATTGATTGATATCTTATGAATAGCCTTGAGCAAACGTACGTCAACCCCTGAGAACCGGTAATCATATTGATCTGTAGAAGTGCTTCGCCCTGGGTGCGTGTGAAAACTGGAAGAATACATTTCTGCGTGTCCCCTACAGCAACTACAGTGCAGGTCAGGTGCTTGCTATAGCTCATGCGGCGCACATTTGACCCGTCGAACGCCTGCCTTCGTGAGTGTTAATCAAAAGGGCGCGAAAGCACCCATCGGGAATTTTCCTGCCATGGCCGGCGTCTCACGCTAGTAGCTGATGTATTGTATGCGCCTTACTCACAGCACTCACAGCGTCGTTTTCGAAGTGTTTACACTCGGTAGTCACCGGCTGACGGGAACTGCGTTGCGACAGATCGATTACCCTCGTCGAGCACCTGTGTCACTTGGGCAAGAACTCGCGCCTTTCGTTTCTCTGTATAGTCTGCCCTCGGCCGCTTTAGCAACGAAAGTTATTTCTCCATTCGCGTCGGTTTGTTGACGCTGTCTCGAAATCGCATCAACTTAAATCAAACAAAAACGTGAAGCGAGAAACTACAGCTGTATTGGACGCCAACAACGCGCTGAGCGAAGGTCCTGGCCTTCTGCAAAAAAAAGATAAAAAAAGCAGCAGAACACACAGATGAACGGACCCCTAACCCATGTACTTTTTTTTATTTGATTTTTTTCTAGGACGTCGACGCGAGAGAGTCGGCTGTTCTTCCGATGCCACGCAGTTTATGTTACTCGGAACTACTCAGCGCCAAGCAAACGGGGTCAGAGCACGCTAGTGAAGCGGTTTTCATTTCATCTTAGCTCGTTGGCGCTGCGTGAGTTTTGGTTCTGAACTCTACGACCGTGGTGGTGGTTGCGTCATGCTTGGGAAAAAAACGTTCTAAAATCTTCGCCGGCACGTAACAATAAACAGGGAGTCTTTGCAGCGGCACGAAGTCATCTTTCTTCCTTCCATTCTTTTTTTTTTTGTAATAGAAAAATTACGACCCAGCTATATCTTATGAGACTGCGTGGAACTGGCCAAGGAATGAATTAGTAATGCACTTGTGCGCTGCTCTTAACACCACTTTCTTCTCGGCCGTGATTGTAGCTTCTCAAGTTACTTTCGGCGGTGCCACCCTGGCACCCTGGCAGGGCAGCGGAAATTACGTCAAACACCTTCCGAGTTTCACGTTACGCTACGTGCCAGACGAACGTGTGAGCCACCAAACGCGAGTTTGTGACTGTAGCGCTCTCTGCGAGAGACGTGCCGAATTCGAAGTTCAGCAGACGATATTTCATTACGGAGGCTAGTTGTCACTTGCATTCGCTGGGATGCGCAGCAACGTGATCGGTCGCGCTTTTTATTGATGGCAAATGTTTGGAATGTGAAATTACGAATAATTGCATTAATTCTTGGGGTACTGGGATAAGGTTGCGAAACACGCTATCAGTATCTTGCATGATTTCCGGCTAGCCTGAAGTTATTTCGAAGCAGAAAAGAAACGACGGAAATGGTTTGCCTTATCAATGCAGAACCTGATGCTGCAGCTTCTCCCATTCATTGGGGCCACGTTAAAGGTCGCCTGGTGGTCAAAATTAATCTGGAGTCCCCCACCACGTCGTGCCTGATAATCAAATCGTGGTTTTGGCACGTAAAACCCACGAATTCGTCCATTCATGCTGCAGCTTCATACCTCGTCATTGCCGTAGGACACCACTACGCCGGGGACCAAATTGGCCCCCTTCAACGGCTGCGGAGAACAAACGGGAATTGCCGATATTCTAGTTGACATAAGGCGGAAGAAATGGAGCTGGGCAGGCCATGTAATGCGTAGGATGGAGAACCGGTGGACCATTAGAGTTACAGAATGGATACCAAGAGAAGGGAAGCGCAGTTGAGGACGGCAGAAAACTAGGTGGGGTGATGAAGTTAGGAAATTTGCCGGCGCAAGTTGGAATCAGCTAGCGCAAGACAGGGGTAATTGGAGATCACAGGGAGAGGCCTTCGTCCTGCATTTGACATAAATAGCTGATTTATTTTCTCTAGATTTCCGGCAGTAAACACCGAAACAAGGCTTTTTTAAGCGTTCTGGTGTCTAACAAAGCTATGAAAATACTTTCTTCATTACTGAAAATGACAGATGGATTCCTCTTTAGAGAGAAGTGGTCATATTTTACATTGCACAACTGTAGTGGCACTGAATGCGCGTGTTCCGTCTTTCGGTAGCAGGCCTCCACAGAAGCGGAAACGGCAATGCAAATGATGACGTAAACCATGCTCGAACTTTTCATATTCTATTTTATCTCGTAGCGAAATACGGACGCTTAATTACTCATAAAAGACGATACGCGTACAAGCTATAGTAATTGTGAGAGAGGTGTTGTTGAAACGACCCATGCTTTACTCTTGCCTTAGGATGCCCCTATAGGTTGCATTGGATATCGCCCGCAACCACGTGGCAGTGAATTCTCTCAAGGTGGTAAAGGACGTGCCGCTGGCGCGAAGGCTAGTAACACCGCTGGCGGATGCCACCGCTGCTGCTGCTCGTTTACTCCCCAGAGAAACGGCCCACATGTGATAAACGTCTGTCGTTACTACCTTTCGAGTGCTTTTGTTTGTTCCAAACAATGTGCACGCTTTGCAGACACTCGTTTTGTCTATATTGACACGGCACTATTTAAGTTAGCGATTGGCGAAACCTCAATAAAACTAACTCCTCATTCGTTTTCAGCGACGATTAGCTTAAGCCGTATTCTCCGGGAGTAATCGAAAGATATTACTTCATAGCATGAGTCAGCAGAGCTGCCATCGTTATGGGCAAGTGCTTATTTGACTGAAGATTCCTGAGGATTAGCGCAGAGCTGGCGTGCTATCGATCAGGGCTAGAGCGGCGCGAATTCACAGCCTCGTTAGGAGCTACAGCAGGCACGCAGTCTTCACATGCTGTGCGCTGAGTTAGTGGAGACGGCATCGTAGCAGTGATTTCAGGCTTTGGAGCTGCTTCTTGAGCTGCTCGCTAAAACTGCTTTTGACGATCTCGCGCACTGGCGCATTTGTTGATCATGGATTGCTCAAGATAATTGTGTCTTTTCTTAAGTTGTTTCATTTTTAGACTCATCACTGGAAAATGCTTGGACATTGGAAATCTCCGAGTAGAGCTCTGCGCAGATTTAAGTAAAATGGACAACGTTTAAGAGTTTGGATATAGAGCTTAAGAGTTTGGATATATAGAAAAAAAAGAAAACCTTTAGAGCTGGGTTTACACGATGGGGGGAATCGCTGAACCAGCCAGCGGACTAGCGTAACGTGGCGGAGATCCAGTGAATCGCACCGCTCACAACGTGTCTGCGGCGTCATTGTGTGCAGCGCGATTCGGCGTTATTGAGCTACGTCATGCTCGTCCTCGGGCCGAGCTAGAGATCCGCCCCAGCGTGTGAATGTAGCTTGAAACGTTTCTGTATCGGGTATACACCCCATTTCATTGATGAAATGAACGAAACATTTTTTCTTTAATATGAAATTACGGAGAGGTTGGCACCGTTTTTGGCGCCGACTACTCCTTTTCGCTGGATAAGCGAAGCTAAATGCACAAAAAGAAAGTGGCATGCACTGGTGGCATTCAAATAGCACGAACATTTGCAAAGTTCTGTCCACAAAAGAAAGTAAAAAGAAACTAGGGGACACACACAGTTTCGTGAAGAAGTGAAAATGTACAAAAGAGTCTGAATACACGCACATAAGTTCAGTTCATATCTGCACAAAAAAGAAACACAACAACGCATGATAACGCCAGACATGAGCTGCACAAATGCAACTTACCGTACAAGCTGCGGTATTCAACCGAAATTGTAATAGTGGGGTCTAACCACGATACGTTTAGTAAGAATCTAATGTATTTGTTATTTTCCAAAAAATATTTTAAAAGCCACAAGTGCTCTTCTCTGTAATGCTATTATTGTTGGTTATGGAACAAGTATTTTTTTTTTTCAGGGAGAAAGGTTCACGGTCTAACAACATTAAATCGAACATTAGCCTTCGCCCAGTGGCATCGTGCTGCGGACAGTCAAGAAGGAGTTGTAGTACGTCTTCGTCAGCCTGCCCATAATGGCACTGTGGACAAGGACCGCGTTGAATCCTGTGTAAAAAGTGACGCGTGAACGCTGTGCCCAGCCGCAGACAGTGTACTGAAGTTAAAAAGCTTCTATTGTCGCTAACCTTCGGCGGAATGGACAGTTTAATGTTAGGGTATATAGAGAATAACGCTGAGCACCTTGATTTCTGATCAAAGCAGGAGTTATGCTTAGTCGACAGGACATCTACCCCAGCACAGACGGATTTCGCTTTGGCTAAGAAGGAGATTTAATGTATTTTCTTTTTTTTTGTACGCCTGTTTTGCCGCAGCGACTGCTGTAGTGTTTCCAGGAATAATGCATTGTCATTGAATCCACCGATACGCTATAATGTGGTTTCTTGCATTGTATTTTGTGTGTTACTTCACGGTTTCGTATATGAAATGTGTATTCAATGCATTTCCGTTGGTGCTCTTTATTGACATGTGGGCGGCTTGTGAATCGCTAAAAATAATCAATTTCTGTGACATCTCAACCGACGCCACGAAACGCAAGGCATAAAGAATTGCAAATAGTTCGCTGACTGCAGAAGATGTCACGCGGGACAGTTTAAACTTCCGTTCTATCTTCAGGTGTGTATAATGAATGCAGATGCAGACGAATTATCTTGACACCATCCATCCATACATACATGATTATACTGGGGATAAAGGAGCAAATTTGTTATATATATATATATATATATATATATATATATATATATATTGGCCCCTCGGTTTCCTTGTTCTCGTTCAATAAATATCGAGGGTGTCAAATCCGGCAGTTTTGTTGTCTTCAGGTAGCATGTGTGGGTTTGTTCACCCGTTGCCTTCACCCAACTAGTACGTGCAGACGTGACGCCTCCTGCAGAAAGGGTGTCCCACAACCGCCTTCAAGGCCATGAGTGGTGGTGCTGGCTAACACTCCCAGGGTTAGTTCTAGTATATAAACATAAAAACCCCAGAAAGTGGATGGGAAAATGGCGCCGTGGTAGCATAATTGGTGAGAGCATCACACACGTAATGCGAAGACGCGGGTTCGTATCCCACCTGCGGCCCGTTGTTTTTTTATCCACTGTCATCTCCATTTGTTTATCATTTCTTTATTTCAATTAAGAACTGCAGATAATTTCCCCAACGCTGTCCTCGGGGTCATTGTTTGTTGCCTTCATATGATTTGACTAATAAAAATCGGGCCTCTCGGTTTCCTTTCTACTCGCTCATTATATATATGTCTCGTCTTTCCACAGCGATGGCTTTCTCCTTCCGGCTTCTGCAGTGGCGTAGCGATATATACTCAGATAAAGTGCGGCATGACAAAATCGATGTCAATACGAACGAGGTCACGTGGAAGATAGGTGTTCGGTCTAATACACTAGGAATACATTCGAGCACTAAAGAGTTTATTGTGAGGTAAATATGCTGCATTTTCACTTCCTTAGCGTCGGGCACGTAATCTGGTATTTAAAAAAAAAGAAAAAAAAAAGGAGATAGAAACGCTAGCACATTTGAGGAAACTTTTTCTTTATTGACGTCTTCTTGACGCAGAGCATTGTGATGCAAGTCGTTGGTCCTGAAGAAGCTGGCGATTTTTCTCCTGCCTTCCTTCATCGGCGCATACCCCTCTGCTCCTGCGCAGTGAGGATCCGAAGATAGCGCAACAAATTGCGAACCGGAATGAAGTGGCGAATGGAGCGTCGCGAAGCTCACTGATTGACTCTGTTCGCTATCGTAATCATGGAACAATGACGTCACATACTAGCGCTAGCTAAAACCCCTATATATAAAAAGTAGCGCCATCCACTTCCCTCCTCCTCCGTTCCACTATCGCGCTCGGCGCGACCAGCGCGATTGAGGCGCGATATCGACAGTGGCGCCGCCTGCGTCGGGCCTGCCGTGGCAGACGACAGCTAACGCGCTACCAGAGGAAATCCGAGGAAAACTTCGATCGCGCCCTGCGGAGAAGTTTTTGAGGCGTGATTTTGCTTCGTCAGTCAGTAACTGGTCTTAATAATGCCGTTTTGGAAGTAGCAACACGACGATGCGAGACGGCGCAAACATCAAGTGTGCAGCAAGCGTTTGCGCACGCCGCATGGTAAACAAAAAATGCCTTTTGCCCTCGCCTTGTCGGTTGCGGCCACTTAAGGCGCAGCAGCATGCCATCACAACGAAGTTCTTGTCCATAACACGTTTGATCCGTTTGTGCGTACAGCACTTTCGTCACACAGGCCCGAGAATGGCAGTCGGAGCGCGCTGGAAAGAAAAAAATATACAAAAGCGCAACGCCTGCTTCCACGTGATACGGATTGGCCAATGGGGGAGCGGAGGAGGCGGGGGCGACAGGAGGCGGCGAGGAGGAAACGCCGGGGTGAGCGCGGTGGCGGCAAGATCTAAGAATGGCGTTACTTTTTATATGTAGGGGCTTTAGCGCTAGCTAGTGGTGAGTGCGATGCGGGACAAACCCCAGAAGTTATTATCCATATTCTTATAGCTATACAGGGTGTTTCAGCGAACACTTTCAAAAATTCTTAAAGGTTGCCTGTGGCAGATAGCCCAATTCTAGTTCATGAGCTGGTCTACTCGAAGAGGCGGACATTACTTGCCCAAGAAATTGAAATGCATAATCGAATAGTTAACAGAAATTCACTAATTAGGTTTTTAACCAATTATCGGATGGCCCATATTGCAATTTACAAATTATAGCCGTGGAGTTCGCAAGATGGATCCACTTAGAATTAATTCTCAGGATGACGCCAGTTTAGAGATATTAATTCCCGAACTTTGCGGAGAAATGCATTGGCGTTCCAGTTAGGTTCTTAACAAAACGCCGCTTTTTGCATTGAAGCACATAATTAACTGGAACGCCAATGCATTTCTCCACAAAGTTTGGGAATTAATATCTCGAAACTGGTATCATCCTGAGAATTAATTCTAAGTGGATCCGTCTTGCGAACTCCACGGCTACAATTTGTAAATTGCAATATGGGCCATCGGGTAATTAATTAAAAACTTAATTAGTAAATTTCTGGTAATTATTCGATTATGCATTTCAATTTCTTGTGCACGTAATGTCCGCCTCTTCCAGTAGACCGCCTCATTAACTAGAATTGGGCTATCTGCTACAGGCAACCTTAAATAAATTTTGAGTGTTCGCTGAAACACCCTGTATATAGATAAATCCCGCTAAAACTGATGCTGTTTACTTGGCTATACAGCCTGACGAGTTCACTGCAGCACGCCAAATAATTCAAAACGCGAAACGTGTGTTGTGGCATCGCATTTTTCAGCACACAATTTTGCGTTAGTGAATTCCGCCAGATATTTTTCCGAGCTGATGACAGTTCAGATATACTAGTATACGATGTGTCACGCGTAGCTACAGCGCCGCATATGGCGATGTTGCATCCCCGGAACACCTCTCATTTCTATACCTCCCTGCCTTTCCTTTGTTTCTCTCTCTATATGTATTTATATGCGCAGTTTCTCATTAACTTCATCGTTCACTTCCGTTTGTGTTGCTTTGAAACAATAGTCAGTTAGCGAAAGCACTGACCGGCGAGTCGACTGCAGCCGGTGAGTTTGCAAGGCGTATCCACATGGAATGAATTTAAAGAATGACACTAGTGTGGAGGCATGCGCCATCAAACTCGACCTAAAATGCACTGCTGTTCCACTTACTTTTTTACCAAAACGCTCTTTTGTGAATTGACGCACAAAAGTAACTGGGACGTCCATGCATTTCATCCCCCACTTTGGGAAATAATATCGCTAGGCTTGTGTAATCCTGGAAATTCATTTCAAGGGGATACGTCTTGCAAGCTCACCGAATACAATGCGTAAATTGCAATATGTGCCCTAAAGTAATTAATAAGGAACTAAATTACAGATTTTTGTTAATTAGTTGAATATGTGTTTCGATTTCTAGTGCTACTAATGTCCGCCTCTTCGAATAGTCGATCTCAAGAACAAGAATTATGCTATGTGCCACAGGTGATTCTTTAAAATTCCGTTTAAAAATGACCACCCCGTATATACAAGGCTTACTTCAGAAGGCATTTTATTTTCGTTATCAGTCAGAGAGGCAGTTGCAGAACGAATCTTTGTCTCGATCGACTCTCAAGTATGCCATGCACATTTGGCATTATGCAAACTTAAGGCGCCGTCATAAACTTGCTATTGCGGTGTCGTGTCGACGTGCAAGAGTCCTTGCAAGTTGCGGTGTATTTCAATAGCGGTTCGGTCACTCGAACCAGTTTCCTCAAAATATATATAATTCTTTTTTTTTATTTTCCTAGCACCATTAAAGTCGCGAGGACAGGCTCCTTTAGCCGATGTTTTCTTCCCCTCTTGGCTAAGCCAGGCCGCGCAACCGGTCAAGCGGGTACGCAGCTGCACCATCAATCAGCTGTTCCCGGCTGGATAATTAAGAGCCAGCCTACTGTCTGATTTTTGCTCGATTAGGCCAATATTGCAACAAAAGCAAACTACTACTCCCGAGTCTGCTCAGAAGGCTACACAATGACTCGATGTTACCAAATTCCGATGACGCCTTGCATGGACCCTCATGGTCAAAGGCCCCAGATTGTGAGGCCGCCAAAGGAAACAAAAAAAAAAAAAAAAAAACGTGGGCAGCTTGCACTAGTGGTGCAAGGCTGGAGTAAACGGCGGAACTGGTGATCGACCTATAGCTTCTTCCAGGTTTCCAAACTTCTTCCAAACTTAGCCTCTTAGCTTCTGCCAAACTTAGCCAAGCCTAGGCTTGGCACGGTGGTTAGGTAGGCGTGCTCGCTGGCACTTTCCCCCAAACTGTCCTATTCGTTCCTCATAGGGATGGCCAACAGTGCGGCGTGCAATTTGTGCGGGTGCGACGAGACTCTCGAGCACCTTCTTTGTGACTGTCCATCTTTTGACACTCAACGAGGTATTCTCCAAGCTAAACTCAACCTGTTAGATAACAGAACGTTCTCAGAAGAAAAGATCCTTGGGTCATGGCCTATGCATTCTTGCATGCTAAAAGGCCACAAAAGCCCTCCTGCAGTTCGTTAATAATACTGGGTTGTACGAACGCTTGTCACAGCGGAGATACTTCTGTGACTGTCTCTGCGAATGACTAACTATATTATTTTTTCTTTTCTCTCCTTATCTATTGTTCCCCTTTCCCCCTCAAGTGTAAGGTAGCCAACCGGGCATGTCCTTGGTTAAACTCTCTATCCTTCCCTCTTCGTTTCTCTCTCCCTCTCCCCCAAAGTGCAGCTCTGTGTGGCACACACTGCTTTATCCTCTTCAGGATTCTTTTCAGAAGGAAGCTTCAAGAAGACGGAAGCCTCTGAATGAAAACACTGTTGGTACAGCACCTGGCGTCAGCCTCTTCCAGCCATCCACCCGGTCTTGCTCGAAGCTATAGATTCTTCGAAGTGATTCTACAGATTTACAAGCAAGCGCACCATGTTATTTGTGATTATATAAGCGTGTGACTACATAAGCGCTCGAATAAGTAAGCTGACACACGCAAGAGCAAAGGAACGGGGCGTAAAAGCGAATGCGTGTACGAAGACACATAAGCGCAAACCCGAACCTATATGAAGAACCGTATTTTGCAGTGAGCTGGATATTGTAGGCAATCTGGGAGCGATAAAGGTAATAATGTGAGGCCAAAGTTACGAGAATGGAGTGAATTACCTGCGTTGTGGGAAATCGCATAACTTTCGGTAGTTGGGGCTTCATAGAGCCGTCGCGAGAGAACAACTAGGTTTGTAAGACAGAAAGCTCCTACGAACAGAGCTCATACCTTAGATAACGTGCTGACGAACTTAGAATTCTGTAGGGCAAGTTAGAAAGCCACAAGGTATCAATATTTTACTATAACCCTTGACTCAGAAGGAAATCAAGGGCGTATTGGTTTTACAATTTTCGAAAAGGGGTTTGCAAGTGTCTGTCCGCGTTAACAGCATCCCTGAAACTCAGATTTGATTCGGCAAGGTTGCACAAGCCCGACAATCTTTCGCAATGTCGCACTGTCAACACGTGCACACAAAAAAAAATGTCAACTTTACTGTACCTACACTTTCCCCCTGAATTTTAGCTCGTGATTAGAAACCAGTTAAAGAAAGCCTAATATGTGCTGTACTAACATCGAGACATACGAGACAATCGTAGGTTGCTACTTATCCAGTTAATCTTCACCGTCCATGCAAACCTTCTTTTTCGATCTCTCGGAAATGAAAACAACGGCCTCCCATTTCTCATATTATACGAACTCTGCGGTACGCAGCACCCAGTTATATTGCAAAAGTAACAACACGGCTGGCAAGGCCCTTGTGACGGCTGCTAACCGCGCGCGTGTACGGCGGTCGTCAGAGGTGAGATAGAAAAATGGCGGATCAGGCCGAGAAGAAAACTGGTTTCGCAGTGCTCTTTTCGGCGTCGCCCCTATCAGAGAATGTCGCAATCCTGCATGGAGCGGGGCCGGAGGCACGCATTGAGGCACCCTAGTAAAAACAATCAAAACTCCCAAGTGTAAAAGAATTGAAGAGCTCAGTGGTCTGTCAGTTGATATCAAACCCAGTGAGCACTGAGCCTGGCCATCTCCATTATGTTTCGTTATTACAATTTCAAAACTGTATATCTAGAACAATTTACTTTGTGCAATTTGCAGAGTGAAATAGAAGCGCGTACCACATCATAGCGCGTCTATTTCGCTCATAATATTCCCTCATAGTATGACTACTGTAGTATGACTACAAAGCCTGTCCTGACGACCACGCCATACATAACCCGCCTATTGCACCACCATCATCTCAGCTTACTTTTTAATCAGAGATCAAGGTGTTTAAATCATTTCAAAATTTAATTCAATTCTGGCGTATTGCGTGCCAATACTACGATCGGACTATGTGGCATACCCTATAATGGGTGACTCCGTATCAATTTTTACCACCTGTGATTCTTTAACGTGTACCCAAAAGCACGGTACGCGAACGTTTTTGCATTCCGCCTCCATCGAAACGCGGCCGTCGTGGCCGTGATCTGCAAGTGCTCTGCAAGGTAGATACGATGAGACATGCTACTTTATCGAGCATGCTTCCTGGAAGACGTTTCATCAAATGGAACGCTATTGGCGCGACAATGGAAATGCAGATTATTTTATGCGCTGCCATATTCGCTGTGTCGTTAATAATAAAGCTGAAACATTTATCAGGGAGAATGCTGCAGTGAAAGAACGGTCTGTACACACATCGTAATGTGATGTCAAGTCATTCTAAATAACATAATTACACTGAGAATTGCTTGCGTAAACATATTTCTGAGAGAAAACGTGGCGTATCTTCCCGTACTGCAATTAAATCTCGCTTCCTCTCAAAATGAAACGTGTCGCAATCATTTTTCAGAGACTTCATAGATGGCAGAGTTCAGCTCCTATAGTGTGTTTAGTGTGAAATCCTTCTGTTTTAAGAGCACCATTGTTTTCCTCAAGCAAGCAGAAGGGCATAAGAAAACGGGTCAAAGCTTGTCAGCTAGAAAAAAAAAAGGTAAGATCATTGAACCAACGAAGAGTTTGGCGTTACCGAACTCCTTTAACGCAATAATCTATAGAACAGGAATAGTGGAGTTCTACCCTGCGTGTGAACAAGCATTAGGCAAAGTGGTGAGCTCACGAATGTTGGAGTGTTGGAATGTTGGAACTCGGGTAGTTGCTAAGTAGTTGCGTTCTAGCTTTTTCGAAAGTGAGCCCATCTCACAGTACGGCTTGGAACAAGGAAACCATCTCGCAGTGTGCAAAAGTCGAAATCACAAAACAGATATTAGCGTACTTTGGTACTGTATTCACCAGCCGTACGTCACACAGCTATTGACAATCCTTGACACGTAAAAAAGAAAAGGACACTGCGAAAAGAGCGATTTCTACGATTTACTACGCCATCAAGCATCCCCATTCAGCAAGAGCGAAAACTGCGCTACCAATACACCGTAAGAATTTCAAAAATAAGAACGAGAAAAAAAAAACAAGAAGTGTAGCTTGAACCGGTGTCCTTCGTGTCCTACCTCGACTAAAACCCCTCCATCCAGGCGCCAGCGCCACTTTTGCTAAGTAGCGATAACCTTTGATGTGCTCCGCTGTTTCCTGATTCATCGCTCATACCAGTTCCACTTCCGGGGTTTCCGTTTCCGGTCGTTCTGCTTCCGGGATTTCCGGTTCCTGAATTTTCGCTTGTTGCACGCTTGCACCTCTATGCAGCAGTGACGTCGCTCCCGCCTAAAATAAGAAGCTGGGACTACGCAAGTTCCGCTTGACGCCGGAAGCTCAGGGGATGAGCGAGGGAGAAGCGTGGAGGAGGAGGGTAGGTTGGCGGTACTTAACCTGGTCGGCAAAAGGTGCATGGAGGGGTTTTAACCTCGACTACGCACGAAACTCTCCTCCGCACTAATCTACATCCGCCAATTCGCGCAGTGGTCAACCTCAGTGCACCTACGGAAGGCAAACTTTTCGCAAATACAATTGACAGACTGAATGCACTCCCTTTGTCGCACGGTAGGCAGGTGTACCGTCAACGAACTCGATGGCGCGCGCTTCACTATAGTTGTCGATTTGTCATGGTGGTTTGTCGCGCTTTCAACACGTTCGCCCGCGATCTCTGGCCCGCAACATCTCCTGAATCTCCTTCCTACAGCCTCGGGTCGATTTGAGGAGACAAGGTGGTTCCTTGTCGGTTAGAGAATATTGACGCTAGTGGCGATATAGCTCCTGCAGCGTTTCGAAGCTTCTTCAGTATGGTTTTACTACGAGAAGCATGTTAGGTTTTTAAAGCGAAGGTGTTAATGGCTCAGTCTTCGATGGTCGCGTACGGCTGTAGAAAAGAAAACTCTCATTGGCCGTATGCTGTATGTGCGAGTGAAAGCGCCACGGGGAGCGAACGCACGGCGGACAGCAAACGCGACTTCTTCCGTCGCGCGAAAGGAAGTGGGGGGACGGGAGGGAGAGAGGGGAGGCAACGTTTAGCTGCGGAACCACATGCGTATCTTGCTACCATGGGCTGCAGAATTAAGCATCTCTTCCTTATTCATAATAAACACCAGTAGTAGTAGCAGTAGTAGTAGTAGTAGTAGTAGTAGTAGTAGTAGTAGTAGTAGTAGTAGTAGTAGTAGTAGTAGTAGTATTTTGCTACCGGGCGCAAGGGAAACTGGCGGCTCAATCTCCCACGTGAAAGCAGGACAGCGGGAAGGCAGCGTGGGAGGGAGGGGTTGCGGCTTCTGCTCTGCGAGCAACTTGTACTTTGCGCGGCGCCGGGCGTTCGCGCCCACCGTATCTTGAAAACGATCTGCAATACGGCTCCAACTTTTGTATGCGCAGTGATTTCGCGGCTCAGTTTCTGGTGAAGCGATAGGCCGCATGAACCTTCGCTCTCTGCTGCTGGCGCGCTTCCTCACACCAGCGTTTTGACAGCGGTTGTCTGCGGTCACACAAACAACGCGCCGAACTGTTGTCGACGGCGGCGGCGATTTGCCCGCGTTCGCACCGAACGCGCGCGGCGTTGGTGACGTGTTTATGAAGAACGTGCCAACCATTGCCGTACACCCTGTGGCGGTGTACCGTAGCGACCATAAGTCCATGGTCCCTGTGGCCACTAAATAAATGAAAACCACCGGATCATATATATATATATATATATATATATTTCTCATTCTTTAATAGTTGAAGTAACCAATTACACTATAACATCTTAATAGTGATAATTGGAAATACATAATTCCCCCCATAGTACAGCTTCGCTGGTCTTCCCTCTCCACCCCAGTGGAAGGGCTGACAGTTCTTTAGAAGCTATTTTGCGCTTTTAATGACAGCTCCCGTAATCCGCGTTGGACTGTCGTGAGCATACGGGAGCAACTTCTCGGAAGCACTGGGAAATTGGCCGCACGTGAATACCACATCTGCTTGCAGATATCAGAAGGGTGCCTATATTGATGCACGAACGCAAAGAGTGGAAAGTTGCATACAGAAAACACGCGCCTTTGAAAGTGGATCGCGCAATAATCACGCATATAACATCACGGGCACGTGCACACTGACCACCAGTACGAGCCCAAGCACTCATTTATTTATTTATTTATTTATTTATTTATTTATTTATTTATTTATTTATTTAAAAATACCTTACAGGCCCAAAGGGCATTAAGTAAGGCGGGTTTACTTAATACAATGAAAGCACAAGCAAACTAGTATGGAACAGGGTTACAATGCAAGTGAACATCAAAACGCAACGCAACAGAGTAAATTGAAAAATGCAAAACAAGTCTCCAACGCAAGAGAAGAAGAAAAAAAAATGCAGCACAACACAATACGTTTCCGAAATATGCACTAAAAGAGCATTTGAGTGCAAGTGAAGAAGAAAACAAAAAAACAAACAAGAACGCAACACAGCAAAATAAACAAAAGAACTTAAACGACGAGACCATGTTACAGCACTATTTAACAAAAAATATGTACCTCAAGCTTGTGTGGAAATGTGTTAAGGTTATCACAGGCGATATCATCGGGAAGATGATTCCACATGCGGATGGCTTGTGGAAGTGCGGATGTGTTAAAAGCGTTCGTATTGCCAAAGATGCGCGTGATCTACAGTGGCGTGCTCGTTTTAAATGCGAAGCATTTCTTGGCGAACATTTGCCACTTAGTATCTATCTATCTAGCCACCTACGTCTTGGCGCTCTCATGGTCGTTTCGTTACCTTGGTAGGCTCCCCGCACACTGGTTCGCATAACATCGATTCCCATAGGCCGTGAGACCTGCGGGCTTTTATTTCTAATTGAAGTGTTTTTGTAGACTGATAACTATGGCCCAGCAAATTTTCTCTATTCGTTACGCCAAGTATTCGCTCGACACCTGGCGGTCGCGCTGAGAACCAGCCGATCCAGATTCAAGTTTGAAGGGTAAGAGGGTCGCCTATTAGGGCATGCGCTGAATGTCTCCTAGTTCTCAAGTCACCGTGTTGCGGCAGTGCACAAACTCAAAAAAAAAAAAAAAAAAACAGAACGGATGTCGAACGAACTTTGTCGTGTACCATTATGCATATCATCGCGGTGGAAAGATAGTATTGTATTCCATCGTTTCCCGAAAGAAACAGACGGTGCTCATCGGAGAGCGACATAGATAAAGAACTTGCGCATTTGGAAAAGGAGACTGACACTACACAAGCACCTTCCCTACACCACTACTCATGCACCGAATACACCCAGAAGCATATTCATCATACTGTAAGACTTGACATACACCACGTGCAGACCTCCACCACATTATATGGGCATGCCCATCAGCTCGAAACAATATCAGACATAGCTTATAAACCACAATGCTAAAATAAAAAACCCAATGGGAGGCCATACTGCTTAATGAATGCCCAGAAGACCAGCTCTGGGCTATCCCGCTGGCGGAGGATGCAACTACGGTTCAAGGCCTGGCCTGCATCTGACGGAAAGGGGAGCTTTACGGGACTAGCCTCCCGGTCCTTCCGTTCCCCTTTCGAACCCAGCAGGGACTCTTCAATAAAGATGTTTTCTCTCTCTATACTGGTTTGTCCAAAACACTTCACACGGGACTTGTGTTTTCCCGGTGAGTGGAGCATTGATTTCTTTCGATATATCTTATATAGCTTGCTGGCGTTTCAAATCATGGAGTGTGCTTTGTTTAGGCAGGCGCTTTATTAAATTATAGCGATGTACGCTTAAGCTTTATTTCGTTTTGTTAGTTCACTTTACATCCCCAGCATTAGTGTTACTAATACTTTAAGCAGCAGGAATATTGTCGCTAATGTCCTTTTGTCTGCAGGCATGGTAGCAGGAACGATAACTACCTTCGAAGGTCTGAAGTTGATCGTGACACATGTTATGCCGCCAGGCGACAAATCGTTTTGATGGCGTGGTTTAGTTTAGGGGTGTAAGCAGGAGATGCTGCTTGCTCATTTAGTGCGGTGAGTTGTCAGTTTATATATGCTCGCAAGAAATTTAGAAGGAACAGCAAAAAGCGCTCGTTCCAGCTTTGGAGCGATCAACCCACGCACAACGTCGCTAGTTTGTTTCCCGACATTGTGCACACAGGTAAATTCCATTTCAACTGGTTCGATTTGTTTCCAAGTCAGGCATTTACACTAATACAAGTGACTTGCTCAAAATAAAACCCTCGCTAAATTTCGGAAAACTGTTGGAAGAAACGCAAATTGGTCCGATTGGTTGCTATTCACTTCTCACGTTTCCCCGGCGTTTGAGAATTCCTAAGGGTGACGGGTGTCTGCTGCGTTCCCAAGCAAGGGCCCTACCTCGAACACTGCGCACTGCGAGCATCAGACGCAGACTACCTTATCGCACAGATCGGCTAATTATAAGGAGAAAGGTGCTTCACGACTCACAAACAGAACTCTCATTTGTTTTTATCCCTAGACACACTGACATTTACAGTTTCTAGCCTCGTTCTATCAGTTCCCAATATCCGTATTTAGCTTCTGAAAGCACGACACACGTTACAACCAATATATTGTGGAATGCTATGTGATATACTACAACACGAGTCGCCGTGCAGAGTTGCTTATATGAATGTCGAAAACAGTCGAATATCTTACCTGTAGCAATAGCAACGCCACGAACAATTGCTTGCACCTTTCGGATAAGCCCGCTACGCACAAACACTTTCCTTTTTTTTTCAACCTCCGCCTCGCTTGAAATGCTTTTTGTCTTTAAAAAAGCTGATAAGTTGAAGGCTCGCTAGGCAGGGCGGACGTTTGCACGCACAACACTACTACTTCAGCAGTTTCGTCCATGAAATACTTGAGACCGATAAAAATAATGTGATCATCAGCAAGGACCCTTTCGGCTTCAACGAAACACCTCAAGTCGAGGCCACAAACGACAAACTTGAGAACAGCACCAAGTCAAAGAGCCACAATGACCCTGGATGTCCTAGCCATCTGTTTTTTTTTTTTTTTTTGACAGTGCTGCCAGCACAAATAAATGATTCTGGGGTTGCCAATAGATACGGCTAATGCTGTAAAACGCGCAACTCTAGGAACGATTCGCCAGATGATAGTTAATACTGGAAGCGAAATGCAGATAATGTTTGCCATGTCTTTCAAGCGTTCATCTTGGTTAGAAATGATACTAGCGAAAAAAAAATTGAAAAAGAGTGACGTGCAAAAGGACGAGAGCACTCCGCTCGAGGGGGGCGAAATGCGAAAACACCCGTGTACTTAGGTTTAAGTGCAAGTTAAAGAACACCAGGTTAAAGAACTACGGTGTGCCTCATAATCAGATCGTGGTTTTGGCATGTAAAACCCCATAATTTAACTTGTTTTTCATGGTTTATGCCATCGACATTCCAACGGACGACGACGACGATAACAACAACAACGACAACAGATGCAATGTTAACGACATGTCTTGTTTATCTTGTCCGCTCCTTTTTATGCTATGCGTATTCCTTTAGACAATATTTTTTCCAACAGTTTCGCACCCAGCAACAAGTTTCAATTGTGATTATTTCCCCAATACTTCGCAACGCAATGGCTTTCTGGATAACAGAGTATTAAAAAAAAAACAACTATGCGTTTAATCCGTCGCGACTGCAGGGCAATTTCCGCATGCATATCAGATGTGGCTTTTGCCTAGCCACATTTTCATGCCGATATCGCTGTGAAATTGCAGCTTCTGGAGCCTCCTCACTTCTCCGGCGTTATGCACGCGCCCGATATTGCGCCATGGCTCAGACTAGACCTTCAGAGACAAATTCTTCGACAACGCGAGTTCAACTTTGCATACAACAGCCAGGCTAACATATCCAGCATATCATTAAAGCTTGTATCTCTCTCTCTCATTCTTGCCCGACCGCAAAGTCTGTATACCGAGATAAAAAAAAAAAGCCCGCAAGTACACATTACCTTGGAGATATCAAATCCGCGTTCATGAGATCAGGTGAGGTCATATTGTTTGAGTTTGTGGTGTAATTTGCTTTCTTTGCATAGAAGATTTTAGTTTTTCTCGTACAAAGTGCCGCGGCGGCCAGCGACCATCGACTATCTCGTTTCAAACACCCCCCCCCCCCCCCCCCCCTTCTTCCGTTCCCCGCATATCCCAACTCCCGCTTCCTTACAATCCATCACTCCATTGTCTTGACAACGCCGAAAGAGGTTACTCGCTGGACCCTATAGTTTCAGTGATCCATTATGTAAAATGCGCTCTTTTTTCTTGCAGTCCCTATGACTTCCACGAAAAGCTTACCGCGGGGAGGAGTTCGTGGTGCATATGCAATAGGACCTTGCAGATCCCTACAAACATAATGTCATATATGGCTTGAAGAAAGCTTCAAGCAAGGGCATCAAAGCTGCGGCTATTCGTGAGATTTCCAACGTATGGTCCGCGTTGGTGGTAGCGGCTATTTATCACGGCTGTGCACCTTTATCGCCGTGAAACGTGGTGTTTGATGCGTTTGAACAGACGCCTATTGAGCAAGAAAAACCTAGCTCCTGAATTTGCAATGACAAGGTACTGATTTGAACACGCGACAACTCAGGTGCCAATAGTGCAACAAGATCAGCAAGACCACTCAAGATAATGGCGCCATTTATTTGAATCCCGTCACGTTAGAGGTACTTTTTTGTACCTCTAGTGCCAACACTGGCATGGAACGGGCGGCTAAACAGTTGTTGCCTCAAAACAGTTACGTCGGGCAGCGCTCTGAACCGTAACTTCGGCGTCGTTATTCGCGGAGCGATCACGATGCTGCTGCTGTTGGTGGTGGGCATAATGTTCAGAGCATATTGTACGTCTTCTTCATCACAATCACCCCCGGGATAAAAAGGAGAGATCCTGGCGACTAAAACGGCTCACGGTAAAGCTTAAGGCGATCGACGTGAACAATATCACGTCCGCGACGACGGAGGTCAGAGGGGGGTGTCAGTGGTTCGATGAGGTAATTCATCGTAGACGTGCGCTAGACAATACGGTAAGGTTCATCGAAGCGGGGAAGAAGTTTGGAAGAGAGTCCAGGAGCATTCACAGGTACTGACAGCCAGACGAGGTCGCCGGGAGAGAAGACAGGTTGCAGACAGTGAGCGTCATAGAGGTTTTTCTGGCGCTGTTGCTCAGCAGTGGTGAAGTGGCCAGTGTTGCCAGGTTTGGCTATATATAGCCAAATTGGGCTACGGGAAAATTTTTTTGGCGTCGACTTGGACGCGTTGGCTATGTGGCTATATTTGGGCTACTGAAAATCAGCGACTTGGCTGTGTTTGGGCTATAAGTGGCGCCCTAATCCACGCTCCAGAGGTGGCTCTGATTGGGTAGAAGCAACTAGAAGGCTGTGTTTTAGCTGGCTGAGCCGGTCGCGTGTCTGTGGGTGTGTGCGTGCGCGAAATGACCCCCCCTCCCCGCCTTTCCTTCCCTCTCTGCGCCGTTTTCGGAGTCGGTTGGCTTTGATCTTTGATGCACTTAAACTTACAGTTGGCTTGACCGTTAGGCACCCGTTCCCCGGGCATCGGTATGAACCTGGGAGTAGTGGGTTTTTCACAGTACACTGTACTACCATGGCTATGCTCAGGAAGGGAGAGCAATAACATAGGGTCGGGGCCGTCGGGCGATCGTGGCGCCGACATGAAAGAAGGGAAGCATGAGTGGATGACACGCGCCAGTTTATTCATGTCCATGTCTTCCGGATGAAGTATCGCGCCGGGCACAGCTTTCGACCTACTCCACGTTCCTGGCGCGAAGCTTTACTGCCATTTTCCTTTTCCTGCTAGATGAAGTTTTCTTCGTGCTTAGATTCGAGATTCATTTCGATAGGTTGGCCAAGTATGCGACAAGTGGGCCAAGTATGCGGGAACGTACCAAAAAGAATGGGAGCAAGACCCCGCTCCAAAGTGGGTTCTGGTGCTTTTACTTCTAGATAGCTTGCCCGTAACATTGTGGATGCAGATACTCATTCTGCTAATATCGAAACTTGTTTGCCGTGCACGCAGAGATCAGCGCACCACGTCACATGAACTTCACCCACCGTAATAGCTTAGCTTGTGAGGTGTTGTGCTGCTGGCTCGAGGACGCGGGTTTGACTCCCGGCCACGGCGGCCGCATTTCGATCAAGGCGAAATCCAGGAACACCCGTGTACTTAGGTGCACGTTAAAGAACCTGAGATGGCCAAAATTAATCCGGAGTCCCCCACTGCGTCATGCCTCCCAATCATAGCGTGGTTTTGGCACGTAAAATCCCAGCAATTATTAGAGGTTTAGAATAAGGGCTTTAAACGTATTGGGGCCCCAAAGAAATAGCGTCGAAGCCACTGCGCATGCGCAAGACGGAAACTGTGTTTGGGTTTTGCGTCGGGCACGCTATTTCATCGATTTAGTGGGAGCCCCAAAACCTGCCCCAAAAGCTTTCGTCAACAAACATGGCGGCGCCCATCGAAGCGACGGCTCTAACCTAGCACAAAACTAGACTCGATTCGTGGTAATGAGCGAAGTTCGTAAGCTAGAAGTGATTGCGGTTATCGCTTTCTCTCGAGTAACATATGTAATGAAGATGAAGTTCTAAATTGTAATTAAAGGCGAAACACGAAAGTCTAAATCACTTTTCTTATCATAAAATGGTATATTTTATTTTAATATTTATAACAGCTTTTCTTTGACGCCATAGTGACGCTGCAAACGCAACACGCTATTGGCAAACGCCAAACGCCTATTCCAATACTCTTCATTCCTGCATGCCCCAACGCTAACACCTGCAATGCTCTTTGGGGACCCAAACTTTAGGGGCCCCTATTCTAAAACTTTATTAGCCATCAACATGGTTTTCTTTTTGACAGTAATCGGTTTTCGCAGCATTACCGGTGTTATCAATTTGTTGTTTACCATTGCTCTTTGTGCGCCGTCGCGGCTTTTACCATTTCGAGCGAGTTAGTTCGAGATGTGCTCGTCGCCGAAAACGACTGCGCGCTTCTTACACTAGTGTGCCGGTTTGCGCAGTAATCTTTTAAAGCTCCGCTTACACCAATTCAGACAGTGAGTGGCATCTGTTGCCTGTCCCCTTTCTTAACGCATGTTCTTGGCGAGCGAAAGACCTAAGATGGCGACCAGGTTGATGTAAATTGACACTATATAGGTAGTGTGTGTCCCAGCTAATCCGGCCCAAGCTAATTGAAAAACCAAAACAAACAAAAAGAAACGAGAAAACAAGATAGCACGACGCGACAAATAACGCGAGATATCATAGCCCGAAAGACTTGTTTTAAGCTCATCAAAAAAGAAGTCGTGAGCACATCGCCGTCGCAGATGGCTGGACAGCTGAACTTCTGCACCGTAGGCACAGATAACGTGAAAGATCGATGACGCTGAACATTACTTTGTGTTCACGACAGCTAAAAAGCAGAGTTTATAGCACGATGCGACAAATACCGCGAGATATTATAGCGCGAAAGACTTGTTTTAGCTCATCAAAGAAGAAGACTGTAAATAACTAAAAATAATAACTTAGTACTATCTTTCATAAAATAAAAGCACTAATTTCGCCCTCTGCAGCGATTCACTGGAACTTAAGAGCTTCCGGGGCCAACCAAAAAGTGTTCTGTGCAAGCATGATGTCGCTGTTGTTGATGTCAAGGACCGACCATCACGGTGGCACGGACATTTTGTTACGACGGGTTGTGCAAAAAAGGATTGCCGTAGTCGAATGTGAAAATGTATACACAAATAAAATTGCAAATAAAAATGGCTATATTTGGCTACGAAATATTTTGCACTTTTTTTCTGTTTGGCTACATTTGGGCTACAACTTCTCTAGCTTTTGGCTACGCCGCCTCGTCGGACCTGGCAACACTGGAAGTGGCGCGCTAACTTGCGACACTCCTCGGCATGACGTGCGGCAGTCGAAACGGGCACATACTCAGAAGGATCAGGCTGGTAGGGTAGCAGGGTGTCCACAGTGTGGGATGGGTGAGGGCCGTAGAGAAAAAAGTAGGGTGAGAAGCCCGTCGTAGTCTGGGTTGCAGGGTTGTAGGCGAACGTAACAAATGGTAGGATAAGGTCCCAATCTGTGTGGTCAGATGCGACATACATGGCCAGCATGTCACCCAGGGTCCGGTTGAAACGTTCGGTGAGTCCATTGGTGGGGGGGGGGGGTGAGGGGGGTGGTAGGCGGTGGTTGTCCTATAAATAACGTGGCACTCAGCCAGAAGAGCTTCGACAACCTCTGACAAAAAGACGGGCCCTCTGTCGCTGAGAAGTTCACGAGGTGGGCCGGGACGGAGGATGAAACAGCGGAGCAGGAAGGAGGCGACGTCACGTGCCGTGGCGGCAGGTAGTGCCGCTGTTTCCGCATATCGCATAAGATGGTCGACGGCGACGATGATCCAGCGGTTACCGGCGGGTGTCATAGGAAGCGGAACATAAAGATCAATGCCCACTCGATCAAATGGTCGGACGGGACAGGGAAGGGGCTGCAAAGCTCCAGCTGAACGGCAAGGCGCAATTTCCGACGTTGACAATCCGTACATGAGCGAACGAATTTGCGGACGTATGTAAACATTCCTCGCCAGTAGTAGCGCTGACGAAGTCGTTCATATGTTTTGATTACTCCAGCGTGGGCGCACTGTGGGTCAACGTGAAAGTATGCGCAGATAGTGGACCGCAGGCTGCGCGGTAAGACGAGTAGCCATTTGCGGCCGTCAGATGCGTAGCTGCGTCGGTGCAGAAGGGTCGTCGCGAATGGTGAAGTGAACTGCTTGGCGGCGGAGTGCGCGAGAGGCTGGCAGCGTGGGCGTGTCGGAAAGTAGGTCGAGGAGGGCCGCTATCCAGGGGTCGTGGCGCTGCTCTGAAGCAATTCTGTCGATGGTGAGAGGCGAGACGACGGGTGTGAGTGTTGACAGGCAACTAAGGTTGATAGGCAGAGGAGACCGTGACAGAGCATCAGCATCCGAGTGCTTGCGGCCAGAGTGGTAGACGACGTTGATGTCGAACTCTTGAAGTCGAAGAGCCCATCGGGCAAGGCGGCCACATGGGTCTTTCCAATTTGATAGCCAACAAAGGACGTGATTATCTGTGACAACGGCAAACGGGCAGCCGTACAAGTAAGGGCGGAACTTGCTAAGGGCCCATACGATGGCTAAGCATTCTTTTTAAGTCACAGTATAGTTGGTCTCCGCTTTGGTGAGGGTACGGATGGCATAAGCAACAACGTATTCAGGATGCCCGGGTTTTCGTTGTGCTAGGACGGCGCCGAGATATATTCCGCTGACGTCTGTGTGTACCTGCGTCGAAGCTGCAGGATCGAAGTGACGCAGAATAGGAGGCGAAACGAGAAGACGCCGTGAAGTAGTGAACGCCTCGTCGCAGGCTGGAGACGATGATGACAGGTCGCCGGAGCTACCCAGAAGCTGTGTCAGAGGGCGTATTATAGACGCGAAGTTGCGAATAAAACGTCGAAAGTACGAATATAAGCCGACGAAACTGCGAAGTTCTTTGAGATTTGTCGGCCTGTGAAAGTCAGTAACAGCACGCAATTTCGCGGGATCAGGTTGGACGCCGTGCTTAGACACGAAGTGGCCAAGAATGGTTTACTTTCGAGCGGCAAAGTGGTATTTTTTTTTAGATTGAGTTGGAGCCCAGCGTTGTTAAGGCACGTCAGAACGCACCTGAGGCGGTGAAGATGTGTCGTAAAATCCGGAGCGAAGATGACAATATCGTCGAGGTAACACAGACATGTTTGCAATTTCAAGCCACGCAAAAGAGTGTCCATCATTCGCTCGAACGTTGCGGGGGCATTACAGAGGCCGAAAGGCATCAAGTTGAACTGAGCGGTAAGTCCCAAACTCAGGGAACTCAGGGTAACTCCATCCGGGGTAACAAATGCAGTTTTGGGCTTGTCAGCGGCGGCCATGGGAACCTGCCAATACCCTGAGCGCAAGTGGAGTGAAGAGAAAAATTCAGAGCCCTGTAAACAGTGAAGGGCACCATCTATTCTCGGTAGAGGGTACACGTCCTTTCGGGTGATCTTATTTAGGCGGCGAAAGTCAACACAGAAGCAGATAGAGTCATCCTTCTTCTTAACGAGAACGACCGGCGAGGCCCACGGACTCTGAGAGGGCTGAACAATGTGGCGGCGAAGCATGTCGTCAACATGCTCACTAATCACATGGCGCTCCGTAGGCGACACACCGTATGGTCATTGCCGCAGTGGTGAATGGGAGCCCGTGTCGATTTGGTGCGTGACAGTTGATGTGCGTCCAAGGGAAGGCTGAATAGCGTCGAAAGAAGAACGCAAATGGTACAGGACGGCGATGAGCTCCGAACGCTGCTCTAGTGTAAGGCCGTCAGCGATGGATGGGCTAAAGATGTCCGTGCAAAATTTGTCGGTAGCAGAAAGAGTGCAGATGTCAGTAAGGTCGTCGCGAGAAGTAGCATCTGGCACGTTGCCGATGTGTAGGGACTGAATGGCTTGGACATGGCCGAGACACTGGCCACGGAGTAATGTGAGCGAAGCGGACAAAAGGTTGCATACGAATATATGGCTGAAATCAGCCGAGAAAACGAGGGTCGCGAAGGGAAGCAGTAGAGTATTTTTTGCTATGAATGTCTCAGAAGGGGCGAACAACACAGTGGCGTCAGAGATGCTTCCACAGGGCACAGGTAAAACAACAGCGGCGTGCGGAGGAATGTCGGTCTCCTCAGCGACGACTAATTTGGGGTGATGTTCGGGAGAATCGTCTGAATGGAGATCGCACAAAGGAGAAAGTTCGACTTTGGCCCACTCGCAGTCTATGATGGCTTTGTGTCTTGAGAGGAAAACCCATCCAAGAATGACGTCGTGAGAGCAGGATGGCAGCACAACGAACTCAATAATGTACACCATGTCCTCAATTACAACTCGGGCCGTACAAGCTGCTAACGGCTGAACATGCTGCGCTTTTGCGGTACGGAGGGCTACACCAGCAACTGGCGTCGTCACTTTCCGGATAGAGTGACAGAGTTTCATTTATAACAAAAACGGCGGAACCAGTGTCCACAAGGGCAAGAGTTGATACTCCCTCGACAGAAACAGCAATTACGTTCGACGGATAATTGTGAGGACTTGGACACTGTGACTGCGACGCAGTTCTTGCCTCATGAACTGCGGCGTTTAGTTTTCCTCTTCTGAAGGCATGGGCCGACGACGCATTGGGGAGAGAGAGCGCCGACGTGGTGACGGAGAACGTCGGTCGAAGGACGCATGATGATCAGGAGCGTTTGGAAGTGATCCTCGAGTGTAGCGGAGCGGTGGCTGGTCGGCATAGCGAGTCGTTGGTTCATAGCCATATGAGATGGCCAACGGCATGCGGCGGCGACAGTAGCGAGCGATATGTCCGGGGCGGCCACAGGCAAAGCCAATTGGTTTGTCGTCAGGAGTACGCCAAGGGTTGGCGGCCATGGGGCCAGTGCAAGGAGCGCGGGGTAGAGTCTGCGCGTGCAGTGGTTGACGCGGTGTGAAAGCAGGATGCGTTTGAAGCCGTGCGACGACGTCGGTGTACGTGAGAGGAGCAGCTACCGGATGCGGCTGAGTGGACACTGGCACAGCGTCGGCAATTTCTGCTTCGATCGCCTGCGGAATAGCGCGTGATAGGTAAGGAGCAGAACACGGCTGGGGCTGTTGCTGGGCAAACTGCACCAGTGAGAGCGGCCGAGCTACTTCCTCGCGTATGAACACCTGGAGCTGCGGCAGCAGTGTTAACTGGTCCGAGTGGACGGTCAGGCCTGCGAGGCTGTCGTCGTTGGTAACCAGACGACGAGTCAAGGCCCGCTGTTTCCGGAGTTCGTCGTAGCTCTGACACAGTTTGATGAGTTGCGCTACGCTGGTCGGGTTTTTTGCAAGCAGCATCTGAAAGACGTCATCGTCAATGCCTTTCATCATGTGCTTGAGTCTTTCAGATTCGGGCATCGAGGCATTGACGCGCTTCGAGAGGTCGAGAACGTCCTCAATATAGCTTGTGAACGACTCGCCCGCCTGCTGAGCGCGTTGACGCAAACGCTGTTCGGCGCGCAACTGGCGCACGGCGGGGCGTCCGAACACATCTATGAGGGCGGCCTTGAAGGCAGACCAGGTGGAAAAACCTGTCTCGTCGTTTTTAAACCACAGATGAGCCACATTTGAAAAGTAGAAGAGGACATTGTTCAGTTTAGCGGTGTCATCCCATCGGTTGTGGACGCTTACGCTATCGTAAGTCGACAGACAGTCCTCCACATCACTGTCGTCGGTGCCGCTGAAGGCCACCGGATCCCTCAGGTAAGGCACCCCGGAGCAAATGTCGGGAGGAGGGGGCGTGGACGGAGGGGCCGTGGATGGCGGTGCCGTAGATGGCGGGGCCGTGGACGCTGAGGGTGTGGTTGTGTCTTCGGGCATAGCGGGACAAAGCGTATGGGTGCGGAGTTCCAGGATGGAAGCTTGAGAGGTTGTGCCCAGCACCTCCACCAATTGAAATGAGGTTTATTGGAACTGGCATAGCTGTAGATCCTTCGGATGTACTGGCACGGAATGGGCGGCTAGACAGTTACGTCGGGCAGCGCCCTAAACCGTAATTTCGGTGTCGTCTTCCGCGGAGCGATCATGATGCTGCTGCTGTTACTGGTGTGCATAATCTTCAGAGCATGTTGTACGTCTTCTTCATCACAATATATATATATATATATATATATATATGAATTTGACGATGTGTGTACCTTGAGGTAGCGCCGGATACACTTATTACATAGCGTAGCAAAAGAGGTGCAAGCTACAGCAGTTGAGCCGCGCTCACAAACGTGGTATTCCACGCTAAAGCAGCGCTCTACAAAAGCACAATGAAGTTCACAAACCTACAGCAATGATTTTCTTGTTTTTGTGCCAAACGTTGTGCAAAAATTTCGTAAACGACTTCATCGAGACGTCGAGGAACTGGCTGAAATGTTTGCCTGTCTAATGTGTCATGATACAGAAGAACATGTGGACGCAGCGCACTTGCCTTAGAAGTGCCCTGGAACGGAAGACTTCAGAAGAGGACACCTTTTTCGTTTGCACATCTCGCTATAGTGATCCGGGTGGCCTCAAGCATGAACGTATGGTCCTCACCATAAGTCACTCCTCCCTTACATTATTGTGTCTGGCCTGTATTTTATAATGTAAGATATGGTGCCGAAAGTAGGTTGTGAGGGCAATATTTGAATAAAGACGCTTGCAATATCAGCAGCCGCGTTCGCATTGCTCCGATACCGTGTCAAGTATTCCAGATCCCGACTCCAATCCCGTATCATGATAGTACCTTCATTATATTACATTCACGTCCCCAGCTAATAGTGTAGATAATAATAAGCTTGAGGCAACCAGAACCTTAAAAGGGATAAATGCATGTTATCCCGATACATCTTCTCTTTAACTGCCCCCTTCCTTTTCTTCGATACCTAAGCTGTTGGTAAAGGGCAAGTTATCTAATAAGTGGTGCATGATGGAAACAGAATAGTGTAAGCATGCAGTGTAGACAAGAACAGGGTGTTTTTTTTACATTAGAGTTTATGTTAAGTGGGAGATGGTTTCGGTGATGTTTATTTTCGCTCTTAACCGTTATAGCCTTCCATCGAGTACTGAAAGTCGCATTGAAGTGCACAAATGAAGTACAACGAAAGAGCCACACAGAAGTAATTAGTCTCGGGTGTTGCCCACTGCTTGCACAAAAATTCATGTAGATCTCCGAATGTGATTGCACGATTATTTCGTTGCTCTGTGTCTATAAAAACAAAGAACGTAGCTAATGCGTGACGCGCTCCAGGTCGTTTCAAATTTACGTATAGGTTCAAAATTAGCGCTTGATGCCAAGAAAGAGAGAGAGATGAAAGTAAAAGAAATACAGAGGACTAACCAAAGGATATCTTCAGTTGGCTCCCCTCTACTGGGGAAGGAAAAAAATTTGGAGGACGCTTAAGGTTCACCTTTAACAGTGGAACGCGATAGCATTCAAAGATCCCTGACTGTTTGTCAGGCTTCCCAGCAACTGCAGCTTTCTTTTTTCTGCACCTTCGCCTCGCTGTGCCGCTACCGAGGAGTCGAGCGCCATCTGGATGTCGTTTTTGCAAGGACCACCGACTGGGGCGCGCCGTTGTATCAATAGTAGAAATGCTGGAAAAGGGGTTTGTTTTCGAGTTTCCGTGTAACAGAATGTTTTCTCGTATATTCAAATTACAATCCGATGCTATCATGCCTGTAGGTTGTAAGTTGTACTTTACGATTTTTCTGATGCATTTTACTTTGAGAAATTCAATTAGTTCACCAGTGCCTTCGCGCCACGTTGAGGGCCTGCGTGGTCGGGGTGGTGTGGTATGATTTTCGTGGCCATGGACGCCGCACGCCGACACCGACGGCGAATTTTCTGCGACACGGGGCTCTTAATGCTTTCGCGTGAAAAGGTGTATTTCAGTTGAGAGAAAGTAGAAACAGAAGGTGAAGAATGAGCACTATAAGACTATCTGTGCGGTCGCTGTAACACAGTATGAGAAGGCACCACATAGTCACACATAGTGTCAGTGTCACAGGGGCATACACCACGCAACAGAGTACACAGAGCACCGTGCAGTGTCACCCAGTCACAATTTGTCGTACAATACAGTCTCTTACCCGCTGTGGCAGCCCAGTGGCTATGGCATTCCGCTACTGAGGTTGATGTATCGGCGTGGCGGCCATGGATGCCATGCCAGGCACGCGGGTAACGCGGGGGCACACCTGGACGGCGACCGAGCAACTCAAGCAGACGCAGATGGGTAAAGAACTCCTTTAATGGCGTAGACGGCTCCTTATATAGTAGGGATGATGATGATGATTTATTGGCATCCCCTTTGAAATGGGGCGGTGACAAATAGTCACCTAGCCTGCTTGATTTATTCAGGTATACTATACATGTTCTATCTAGCATTTTTGTATACGCACCTCTCATTATTATTTTTCTTTTTCAAAAATTTACCTTGTACTGCTGCCTATGATTTTAAGAGATCAAGTCGTACCCATCTTTTCCTTGCTTTTTTTCCACCAGTACTCTAATCGTCTCTTGCTGATCTCTACGGCTGATCTGATTGTTTCCTTCCCCTTTAAACCCAAGAGCTTCTGGGAGTTGCACGTTACCTACGGTTCTCGCTGGGTGGATACCGTCGCATTCCATCAGGATGTGCTGAGTGGTTTCTGGATCTTTACTGCAGCATACACATGTCTCATCTAGTTCCGAATATTTGTTCCGATATGTTTTCGTCCTTAGGCAACCGGCTCGAGCCTCCAATAGCAAGGCACTGCCCTTTGTGTTATCGTACAGATTTTCCCTTCTAATTTTTTTCTTCTCAGTCTTGTAAATCTCCATTGTCCTTTTTGTTTCCATTCTTTGCATCCAATTCACGGTCTCCATTTCTCTCACTTTCTTTCTGATGACTCCTGGTTGTCTATTTACAGCTTCTATTATCCTGTACTTGGTTGTCAACTTCCTTGACCTCTTCCTCCATTATGTGTCCACGCTTTTCATGTAGAGATACTTGTGCACTTTAACCGCCCATTTATTTTCATCCATGTTCCTGAGCCTTTCTTCAAAACTAATTTTGCTCTGTGCTTCTCTGACTTCAAAAGAGGCCCAACCCATGTCACCCTGCACTGCCTCATTTGTGGTATTACCGTGGGCTCCCAAAGCCAACCGGCCTACTGATCTTTGGTTAACTTCCAAACCCGCCAATATATCCGATTTTAAGCATATAATGGCATTTGCGAATGTTAGCGCTGGCACCATTACTCCTTTCCAGATTCCACGCACCACCTCATACTTATTGTGGCCCCACAGTGCTCTGTGTTTCATTATTGCTGCATTCCGCTTCCCCTGTATTTTCAGATTATCTTGGTGGTTGTTTGAGTAATTCTTTCCTTCGTTTATGTGTACGCCGAGGTACTTATATTGCTTCACTATGGGTATTACTTGCTGTTGAATTGACACCACGAAGTTACTCGTGTGTTCATTAAAGAACTAGGGTTACAAGAACTAGGGTTACTAGGGTCACGAATTAGGGCGCCGTAGAGTTACTGTATATGCTACCAAAGGTAGGGAGCATATACAGTAACTCTAGGGCGCCGTTACAAGCAGCACCCCCTGGTTGTGGAATATGTGGGTTTCTAAACCGAAACCTCTACACAGCAGTTGAGGTCGCGGGTCGCCGTGGCGGACGCATTTCGATGGGGCAGGAATGCAAAAACACTCATATACTGTGCACTGGGTGCACGTTAAAGAACCCCAGCTAGTCAAAATTGATCCGGACTCCCCCACACTATGGCGTGCCTCATATTCATATCGTGGTTTTGACATGTAAAACTCCAAAATTTAATTTATTTACTAATTTATCGCAGATCACCTATAATATATACAGTCGTGCCTCGTTAAAGTGGGCGTTCCCGAAAGATATCTTTGGTTCCCGAGCAAAAAGCGAGTCGTTCATAAAATCTAATGTTGATGAAAAAATGCGCAACGTTTATTGAGAAAAAAAAAGTTGTAAATAAAATTCCGTTTGTGCGTTTCTCTGCGCACTGGACTTAAAATTAGAAAAAAAAAAGAAAAAGAAGAAAATGTCTGCAAGTTTATGTGCATTCTCCCAGACACAGCCATCTTCAAAACGTTTCAGTGCATTTTGAAGCGCCTCGCGGGCTATGAGGGCTGGGATTGCACGCTTCGCGTTCATAGAATCCCCAACAACAGATATTTCACTCATAGAAAGGGAATCTAATCTAACAGAAGATGAGTACAATAGGGAGAACTAGCTACGGCTTGATGACGAATCTGGCACATGAGAGGAAAAGCTGCCCTGTCTGAACCGACTTCTGCGCACGAGAGGCCGGTGGAACAGCTGAAAGATGTACAAGGCGCAGTCTTCGTCTCAGAAATCGCATACGCTTGATAGAGCCCGTGAATACTGTAGCTACGGTATGTGAGAGTCGTGGAGGAAAAGACGGTGACCAGTGCCATTGTGCCATTATGTCGCGTCTTGCCACCGGTGGTACATGGCATGCGTTTCACCGTGAGTGCGCGCGGGGCTTACGGCTCATTTAGCTGAGACGAGGCCGTGGCTATACCAACAATGTACACCCGTGAGCAAAAGTATACGGACCACAGGGTCGCCGAAAAAAGTGAATTTCTTCGTAGTTAACAACCATAAACTGGAATTGATAAGTACACTGAAAAGTTCGCAATAACAAGTTTGGGCTGCAGTCCTCAATTTCAAGTTGCGTTCACAGGCAGAGGAAATAATCGGCTTTTTTGCGCAACCCCTGGTCCGTATACTTTTAATCACGGGTCTACAAATTAATGAGACAAAAATACATGGGCTTTTATGGTCTTTGTGCTCTTCTGCCCTGTTCATTGTTTGGACAACCAGTTTCCATAATAATGTAGCACAAGCACAGTAGAAAACTTTGACGTCCGAAAAAACTATCCATAATTCGAGCCGTCCACGTTGACCAGGGTCATGATAACGAGGTACGACTGCATTTGCGCAAAGTGACATCACTTGTCGTAGACAGCGAAGGGGCAACAAAGGCAAGATGCGTTCCACTTCTGGGCGTCACGAGAAGCGGTAACATCTTTATTTTCTTCTTTTTGTTTTATTAGTTGCGTGGTCAACGCATTGCGGTCGTCCATTATCTTCGATGCGTCGGCCCATTGATAGAACCAAAACTACCAGGCGCTTCACTCTTTTGGGTCATATGAACTCTCCCGCTTTGTCTGGAGTGACGGGACATGCCTTTGGCTATGTGCAGAGCCTTCAATTTTTACTAAGCAAAGCGCATAAACCTGTCTCCCTGTCAGTCACATGTTGCGGAAGTTGGGTTTGTCACCACCGTTCTCGTGGAGCAAGTCCTACTTGATGGCTTGTCCCGACCACCGAAGCCCTGCGTTGCGCAGTAATATTGAGATGGTGCCCACAGGGAAAAGTAAATGAAGTTATTAATAGCTGTAAACGACAACCAAATTCAAAGCAGCTGCAGAATTTTATTCTTATTCTTCCACCAATAGCTCTTAAAAGCAATTGCACAACGTTTCGTCCTCGGGCTGATTAATGAACACTCGTGTCCCCCCCCCCTCCCCCCCGCTGACGCACGCACGCACCGACACACACGCACACTGCCTTGAAATTTCGTGTAAGGCAAAGGATGTGAACTAAAGAGAAGGCAAAACAAAAAAAGCACGCACGTTGAATAAAAAAAAATTGGACATCACTATACATTTTTTTTAACCTCGGAGAGTTGTGTTGTCTCCATTTACGAAAAAAAAAGGTGGTTCACAGAAATCTTGGAAAAATGCGTGAGAAAAAAATTGGCCGCATATCTGCTTGCTTCGCTGCAAATGATCTCGAATGATCCCGCCCCTGATACGTAACACCCTCTATTCTCCCCCCTCCCACCCCTCACGCTCTTCCCCTCCCCTCTTACTCCTCCCATGATAGACGCAATGGAGGTTTTGCTTAATTCAATTCAAATTTCTTGCGTTCACCCTTCTCTCGCGCCATCTGTTGGGACCTTTTATTACTGTTGGCTCAAAGCCGGCTACACAGCCGCGGCTTCAGTCGGTTTATCTTTAACACGTAGCGTCTCCTCGACACCATTTCTAACGTGTTGATTTTTTTCATTTGCCGCAAGTCATTTTTCATTTATTTCTGTCTCTCTCTTTCGCTCTATCTGTGTTTCTCTTTCTCTCTCTCTCTCTCTATAAACGTGTCTCCTGGGAAGACTGGGAGACCTCACTGCGCTCCACGGACCCGGCAAGGCAGAAGACCGCCGCCATCCGAGCTGCTAGCGTCATGGACATGTGAAACATGAACGTTTGAATGCGGTGGGGTCTCGCGGGGACCCAGGGGACCTGGGAGGTCCCAAATGCCCTGTCAGAATAAAGTTTTTTCCTCCTCCTCATCTCTCCCGCTCTCAATTTCTCTTTCTATCACCCATAGCAAGTTCTGTTACAATCGTTGGTACAACGCAAACATATGGTTCCCATAAATGCATGCTATACGAACGTGGTTGTACGTGGTTGCATAGACGGCGTTCCGAACGGTCACGTTTTTCATGTTCTCCGCTCCAAAGGATTTATCGGCCCCTGGCCGAGGTGCTGCTCAGGCTTCAGCCAGCAGCAATGACTACCGTATTGTGCTACCTCGTCTTCCTACCGGTAAGCTGGTTGTGGACTCCGTTTTCCTGCATGCTGACTTAGCTGGTCGACCGTATAGAGCCCAAGACTTCAGAGACGCCCTTCGGAATGTTATTGACCTAAAGGAAATAAGTTCCATTGGCCAATTTCAGATGTCGCACGTGTGGATGATGACATGCAAGTCACCAATGACAAAATAAAATCTAGTCACGTGCGGGAATTTATCAGTGAATGGAAGACGCTGCATCGTCATGGACCCAGAGCCCACAGAAGTAAAAATGAAGCTTTTATGGCTACCTGAGCGTTTGGAAGACGCCTACATTCGAGCTTCACTCCAGGCTTACGGGAAAGTGAAATCTATATCAGCAGAAAGCTGGAGAGTATCGGAGATGGAAGAAATGCGTACTCTAAATCATGATGTGGTGTTGTCTCTTGCCGACGGAGTAGGTGTGGGTGACGTTCCACATCTCCTACCTATCTGTGGAGTGCAGAGCCTTGTACTGATTCCAGGCAGACCCCCGCTTTGTCTCCGCTGTAGCAAGGTTGGCCACATTCGTCGCAACTGCAGAACCCCACGTTGTGAAGACTGCCGGCGCTTTGGCCCCACAGCTGAAGAATGTGTGGTAACATACGCCGACAAGTTACGACATAGGACACGACCTCCTGATGAATGCTTGCAAGAACACATAATGGATGCCACGGAGGTTCTCTCCGCGACCGGATATGTTCCATCTGCCGCGGAGACCATTTTTGCCAGCAAGTTTCGTCTAGATGTTAAAGACAATGTCATCGCAGAACCGCCCAAGGACAAGGAAGGTAGCAAAGCGACAGATGATCAGTCCAAGCAACAGTGCAATGAGGCGCCCGTAATCACACAGCCAGTTCCTGCCCAGCAAGCTAAAGAGGCAGCCGATAATGAATCATCTGCTACACCCAAGCTTCTCGACACGTGCCTTGTGCTGGTAGAGGACAGACGAAGCAACGCGGATACATCAATTCCGATGCGCCGTGCGGCAAACACATCTGAAACAAGCACGGACAGCGACACGACCAGCACCACAAGAAAAGCACGTCGCCGCAAGACATCGAAACACTCAGGAAAGTGCTGACGATCACGGTCCAGGAGGCCTGGTGGGGTTCGGAGGGAGCCTCACCGTTGCCCTCAAGGACCGACCACATAGATCAATAGGTCCGTATAGTGGTTAACCATGGCGCTGACACAGCAACTTCTCTTCGCAACTTTGAATGTACAGGGCCTTAGGTCTTTGCAGAAACAGGCACAGCTTCGACGTTTTTTATCTAGGCATCGCCTCGACTTCATCGCCGTGCAGGAGGCGAAGATTGAGAGTGATGACGAAACAGAAAGGGCCTTGCGACCTTTTCTGTCTGAGTATAATGTCTGCGTTTCACACGCTCTTGGTTTATCCGCGGGCTGCTTCCTGCTTCTGAAAAAGAGCCTACTTTGTTCAGCATTTAGTTGCCATGTGGACGCTGAAGGCCGATACATATACTGCGATTTTGTGTTGCAGGGTGTGCCATGGCGAATAGTTAACCTCTACGCATTTAATGATGCTGCCAAACGAATTCTTTTCTTTGATACTGTGTATAATCTACTCGACTGTGAACGCTGCATTGTGTTAATGGGCGATTTCAATTGTGTATGTGACCCGGGTGATCGAAGCGGGATTAACATTCAGCGAGACAGGAGTGGTGAAGTTTTGTCGAACGTGATAGAGAATGCAGGGCTCATAGATATAGGAGCGTCGGGACAGGGTTCTTGCTCTTATACACGAATTCAAGGTCACTCTTACGCCCGCCTTGATCGAATTTATGTCTCTTCATCACTCCTCTCCCGAGCACTGTCTTGTAGTACTATCACAGTTTCGTTCTCTGATCATTGTATGGTTATCGCAAACATTGGTGAGAAATCTGTAACCGAATTCCGGCCACAGTGGGCACTCTGGAAACTTAACTCTGAGCTCCTAAATGATCAGGAATTTATTAATCGTGTGCGTATGGCCCTAACAACTTGTTTTTCTACAGACTTGCAATTATTTGCTGCTTGGAAACTCTTTAAGCAAGAGGTTCGCACAGTGGCTGTAGAAATTGGGTCGGTGAAAGCATTTTATAGAAAGAATGAAGAAAAAATGTTTCTCAAGAGCCTAAGTAGAATTTACGAGATGGAATGCGAAATACCAGGCACTTACATAGAAGACATAGAAAATATTAAACGTGAGTTACAAAAGTATGACGCACTGCGTTACCGAGGCGCGCGAGTTCGATCTCGAAACAGGCGTGCTTTGCACTCTGAACAGCCAACACGTCAAGCTTTACTTGATGAGCGACGTCATGGTATTTCAAAAGTAATTTCGGAAATCTACTCCAAAGGTAGTCTTGTAACAAATACGAATGACATAATTTCACAGCTTGAAAGGTACTACAATGCTTTGTTTAGTGCAACTCCCGAAGATCATGATGCAAAAGTCTTAGACAGTTTTGTGTCTCTAGTAAAACCTTTACAGAATGAGGAGTGTGCATTCATCAGTGGTACTGTTACCATTCAAGAAATTGAGCTAGCTATTGATCAGCTGCCTTTATCGAAAACCCCTGGCCCTGATGGACTTTCAACCGAATTCTACAAAGCGTTCAAAGGAATTACCAGTTCCATATGATTGGATATATTTATTACAAGTTTAGAGGTGGACGCCCTTCCACAATCTTTTTGCAAAAATCACACAGTTTTAATCCCAAAAAGCTCAGATAAGGAAAAACTGCGTTCTGTTGAAAGCTACAGACCAATCACGTTGTCAAACGTTGATTATAAAATTTTTGCAAAAGTTTTATTTAATAGATTACAATTTGCGATGTCGATTCTTATTGGTTCCCATCAGACGTGCGGAATTAGAGGTCAATCAATTCAGGCCAACATACATATCGCCCGTACACTTCTTGAGTACTGTTACGGTTACACTGAGCAGCTTGCAATGCTCCAAGTAGACCTTGCTAAAGCTTTTGATCGAGTCAGTCATTCCTATTTATTTTCTCTTCTGGAACACGCCAATGCTGGCTTGATTGTGCTTAAAGGCGTTAGGCTTTGCTACACCCATTGTTCTACTCGTTTAGTTATTAATGGCCATCTCTCCAAACCCGTTGATATCTGCTCTTCGGTAAAGCAAGGATGCCCGATGTCCCCACTACTCTTCGCCCTTTACCTGGAACCACTATGCTTAAGCGTAATTTAGTCAAGTTCCATCCATGGCTTCAAAATACTGGGTAATGAGGTTAAGGTGTTAGCTTACGTAGATGATCTAGCGTTTTTTTGCACAGATAAGCCCAGTGTTGAAAAGGTTGTAGCTACAATAGAGAAATTTGGCAGCGTATCAGGAGCACAAATGAACTCCTCGAAAAGCTTAGGCTTATGGTTCGGCTCCTGGTGTTATAAGCCAGAACAGTTTGCAGGCATTAAATGGACTAATGTTCCGCCAACCTATCTTGGCGTGCCGCTGGATGCATATAAATTCAGCGCACACTAGTGGAAAGAACGGGTTTCGGCCTTGCAAAGTTAGGCTCAGACATTCGTTTCATACCGACTTTCTATTTTCGGCAAGGCTGAAGCCTGCAATAAGTTTTTGGCAACCAAAATTTACTACGTATTATAAGTTATTCAGTGTGCCAGGCTCTACATCCAACGCTTTCACCGAATTTTTGCAACTTTCATATGGTCCTCCACTTTTGAGCCCATGAGGCGAGACAATGTTTTTAGACCAGTTAGTGAGGGTGAGCTCGGCTTAGTGCATCTTTACGTGCGGCAAATAGTGTCTCGTTTCTTCTTTTTTCACGATGCTTCGCATCCTATAATTCGGTCATTCATACAAGTCACACCTGTTAATGCTTTGCCTGATTTAGTTGTTTCTTCAAATTTTTCTTCGCGTTTATGCTTGTTGGGGTTCATGCAAGAGGTTTACTTGGCGGTTCGTTTCCTGACAGTTCGGTTGTTCACTGAATACTTGTACTCCGTGTCACGCAAAAGGTTATACAAAGATTTACTGTTCATGCTATTTCCGCCTCCATTTTACCGATCACTATACATTGAATGGCCAGGCCACGATGTACTAAATCGGGTTCGTAAAATGTATATATCCCCATGCTGCAAAACATTCTTTTATAAACTAAATAGTGAAACGTTACCGGTAAAAACATGGCTACAGATAAAGGGTATATTTGTGCCCTCTGTTAATTGTCGTTTTTGTGACGTTCCAGAGACAACTGAACACTGTTTTATTGGCTGCAAAGATGCCATTCTATTTTGGGATATCCTCCAACGGACTCTAAAGAAAGACTTTGAAATCAACCCCCATACAGTGCGATACCTGCTGCCTACCTCTGATGACAATTTACCTTTTGACATGTTTTCTCTCATGGGAATGCACAGTTTGTGGAAGGCGCGAATGAAGGACCGCAACGCCGAACCGGTTGTACCTTCAAGGGTACATTTCATCCAGATGACTGTGCATCTAAAACATATTTATGATGGACTTGATGTTCAACCGGACTGGTACCCCATTTTGGTGAGGTGCTTAGCCTTACCACCATTTCAAAGCGGAACAGTGCCTCTTCTGTTTTTCTGTGTGTGAATCATTGTGCCCGCCATCCTATGACTATGCACAATTGGTGAATGCTTTATTAAATTACATGTTAAAGTAATAAATACCATGAAAGAAAAAAAAGTTGTATAGCCTAGTGGTTATGACGCTCGCCTTCCGACCATGAGTACCCGGGTTCGGATCCCGCCTCGCCGAGAAAGTGTATTTTATTTATTTATTACTTTCAATCTCTCTCTCTCTTTCTTTCGCTCTCTGCACCTCCTCTCCTCATGCTTGGTTTTGGCCGGGTGGTTGAATTGACAAACTAAGTTTTCTGCGTTTAGGTAGCCCAAGAAAGACTATCGTCTTTGATATCAACAGACCCAACGTCACACGTGAAGGTCTAGCTGGTTCAAAGGAAGTACTCGCTGTCAAGCATGCTACGTGACGGAATTTCCGTTTGCCTGCATCCGCCAAGATAGCCTCTTGATTCGGCCCAGCTTCTGCTGCTGAGCACTAGGTCAACACCGACCTATGTACTCCATCTCACCACTATCGCTCAGGACTACCAAACCTACGGGGTGTAAGCAAGCCGCATGCTTGCGCAGCAAAACATAGTTGCATATGTAACGGCCTTGTAATTGGTAGGGTTGAGACATCCGCGCCTTTTTTGGCACGTGTCACGTCATAAAGATCGATAATACGTTTATTCCAGTTCGCATGTGCGTCGTATGCCTTTAATCGCTGTATCGGTAAACGCCAGAAGCTCCGGTTACAAATCAACATGGCAGCACCAACGCAGAACGGACCACCCGCTTCGACCCGAACTTGCACTTGCTACTCGTGCACTGTGCCAACAGCAATAAATAAATGGTGAAATCAGCCATCGGCTTGTTTCATCTCTCACTGAGGACAAAGCACCAAGTGTGTTTGTCGTTATTTGCGAGATCAGGTATTTCGTTTGCCACGCCTGCTAAGCCTATGGCGCCAAGAATTTGGTAATGGTTCTTGGAAATATCGCGATATAGTTACGAAACCATTGCTGTTGAAGCGTCAGGACACAAATCTGAAGCAAATACAAGCGTCAGTTTGGAACTTATGGGCCACACAGCACACGAAGACGACTTCATAAGTTCGAGGTGGAAGGCACTCGCTTCCGGCGGTACCGCCATGTATTCGACTCCAGCGTTGTCGTCTGCTCGAATGTGCGCTTCCCGGCGTAGTTGCTTGTTTCATTGTTTTCTAGTAGTGTTTAGGTTAATAAGCCAGCCACAATAACTGCAATGAGCGTGTATCGACAGCACAACGAGCAGACGCCGTGGAGACGCTGAGCAGACGACGCAGCGCGGAGGAATACATGTGCAGGGGCTAGTCGCCCTTCCTATTGGCTGAAGACCTGGTAGCCTCCACAGTGCTGAAGGGAACTTCTGAGATGGAGTATAGATAGCACAGGCCTACGCACTCTGATCTATGACGTCATGCTACCTGGCCCGAAATTTCAATTGCCAAGGCTGGCGTGACGAACGCGGTGACGTTAAAATCACTGTTGCTTAGGTGGGAGCAACCCCATTAGATTCTATGGCAGTCCGGCCAGGTAGCATGACGTCATGGATTGGAGTGCCAAGATGCCCACCTTGTGCACCACCTTGTGCTATCTAGGTGGTGTTGACTAGGTCATGCATGGGTTCGATTCCAGGCGGCGACACCGTATTCTGATTGGGGCGCGAAGTAAGAACGCGCATGTACCGCGGTTTGGAAACTGGGACGCACGTTATAAGAACCCCAGGGGGTGAAAATTACTCCGTGCGCCTCAAATAAGGCCTCCCTCATAGCCAAGTGCGTATCTTCACAACACCACAATTTTGATTCGTCTCAGCCTACTTGATCTCGTTCGCGGCTTCTTCACTGTATTCTCTTTACAGAACGTCGTATCCCACATAACTGGACTGAGACGTGGCAAGCACAGCTCCAGGTTCTCGAGCTAATTACCAAAAAGTTGCTGTATTATTTATGAAACCAAGAAAACAATCTTTACTCGAAATGCCTCAAGCAAATAAGTACCAGTTCACTTATATTCCATATTGAATGAAAGTGACCTGTTTCCGTCTGTACATGACCTAGACATATTTATAAAGACACATAGTTTGTCATGAGAAGAAGGCACGTTTTCCTTGGCTTAAACACGAGCCGGTCGTCCACAGCGATACCAGGCACATTCTTTTACGGGTACAGAGAACGCCGCGACAAGTACCTGTATGTTCAGAGAAAATTAGAGAAAAGTAGAAATTTCCTACCGTATATACAGACCGGAAAGCAGTTGCACTTATTGAAATCCAGTGACAAATCCGGCACTGAGAAGCTGAGTAACGCTTATGGTCCCGAAGTAGCCTCTCTCTCTCTCCTCTCTCTGCGAGCGTGCGTGCGCGTGCGCGCGCGCGCGCGTGTGTGTGTCTGTGTGGTACTCGGATCACTCGCTTTTGTTCATTGCGTTAGTCACTTGGAAAAAAAAATGACGCTGTCCAGCAGATTTTTTTTTATTTACGGATACTGCTGCTGAGGATGATTGTATTGCGCACATGAAAGTTTGATTACGTAACGAATCATTCTTCTAATTTTTTGATAGGCAGTTAACAAACAAAGCACAATAGGAAATGAGGTTAATTTATGTACTATAACTTACAAAGCGACGCCGTTAGTTCACACGTACAAAATTGCCAACGCGTAGTCAAACTTTTCAAAGATCTTGGTTGCATGAGAGTACATATACGACTCTCAGCGTAGTCGGAATGGTCCTGAAAATTTCTTAGCCTTGTTGGCATTGAAGTACCATTAGCTGCTTAATTATGTGGAACTCTCTGACGTCGAGTTACCTAGAAGCTGTTGGGACACAAAATGAGTGCTCTTATTCAGAAGAGAGAAAAGTTTAAGGGAAGGGGAAGAAGCTAACCAGGTTTCCCTGTTACTTTCAGATATAGCGCAAGAAAGTAGACACAACACACACGAAGACACGACAGACGCGGTGAGTGTTGTGTGTACTTTTTTGCGCTATATCTTAAAGTAACTATGTTAGACCAACTAGCCCAACAGGCGGTCCTTCAGGTTTCCCTGATTTGGGTAAAGGGGAAAAGGGGACTGAAAGATGAAGAGGAGACATGAAAATGTTTCCGGCCCGCACGCACACACGTGCTGAAGTGTTCATCGTTCAATCCGTCACAAGCAATCATAGTAGTCTGGCGCATCTCAAGAAATGCAGCAGCACTTTTGTGGCTTTGCACGTCGCACACGCAGGAGGCCACTGCCCAGGATCTTCTGTAAAAGGCCTGTCATCCGATTGCCCTAAAGTGGTCCGAAGGGCGAGCCTCGGATCTTCGTTTGGTGGGCAGCCACACAATAGAGTCTTTAATGTTTCTTGTATGCCAGATGTGTTGTAACCGGCACTGTCCTCCAACTAGGAATGAAAAGACATCCATAAAAGAAATGCCAGTTTGCACGCGACACTGCAAGGTTTCCACACGTCGAGTAAGACGTGGTAAAACTTGTAATTTTATACATGGGTCCATGGCGTATAGGCGCCGGTTAGTGAACTCCGGTTACCAAGTTCCTGAACGCGATGGTAAGGGCAAGAACACTATGGCGCTGCGCTGCGTCCCTTCTCGTCAACGGAATTCAAGCGCTTTCGTTCTCCATGGGTCACATGAGCAGCTTTGTAGGTACTTTCATTGTCCATGCAATGGTCGGGCAATGGTCCGATAGCCATTGAAATATTGTGTAGTGGCTTATGTCGACTGCTTGATTGTAATGCATTCTAAACTTCGACACTAGTTGTTTATGTGGACCGCTACGCAGAGCTGAAAGGGAGATAGTGCACTGCCCTTCAATTTTAGAATGCAGCCTGATTAACATAAGTTACTACACTATGAAGGGTGATTAGTTCTGACCCAGTCAATCTTGTGATATGGGGGATCTTGAACTTCTTGCAGGTTGATGTGGGCGATAACCGTCACGCACCAGTGGAGTTGGTCAGAGTCAAAGAGCCGTCACTACAAATGTGAATTCGGTCGGAGTACGCACCATGCAATAGATGCTGAGCGGCTTGCTTCAGGTCCAAGTCGGACTTTTTTTTCAACTCCTGGCATGGAGAGGGGCACTTGAGGTTGCCGGAGATACCATATAGTGGGCGTTGGTCTTGCTGCAGGTGTGAAAACAGGTGAAAGAGATGAGTGGTAAGAGGCTATGCTCTAAAATGTTGCCTCTGGTAAAATTTTTGAAAGAGAACCAAGGTATTGGTATTGCGGCTAGGAAAGATGTCGAGAATGTGCCCTAAGCGTATTAGTGGAAATATACTTACTGATGGGATGACCCCTGACGATTGCAATTGTTGCAGCTGTCTAGGCGATTCATGGCTCAGCGCCTGGGCTTGCATGCTCTCGAGCACTCGAAGATTTGACTTCCAGGCGTTTGACAATACCGGAGGATTACAACGCAATGTTTCTATGAAGAAGACTCTGTAGAGATGTAGAATGCACTGACGGTCCCACGAATATCGACGAAAATTCCTTTACTTAAGTTCGTTCCGCGATTGGCCATCGGTGAGGGCGATCATATCGTTTTATGCCGATTGCTAATATAGGTGGGAGCTAGAGCCAATGACGCTACACTTTGACGATAAAGAAGTTTTGTGAAGACTGACCGAGAGAAAGACCCTACTATAAAGATCAGCAGATATTCGCGTAATGACACATCTGCAACGTGCAGGGCAGGCTATAATGTACTAGTACCCTTAGCGAAACGTTTGGCTTCCCATATACTTGAATCATAAAAACAAGATGCATATTGCTTCGTGGTGGTATTACTAAGTTGATGACAATACAAATAAAATCAGAGTGGTTATGAAATATGGTATGTAATATGTGAGGCTTCAGATGACAAGGAATGCATATAAATGCGGTAAAACGAATGAAATTGGTGTCCGGCTTCGGCTATGTTCCAATAGTTGCCGCAGACGTCTAAATAGACAGCTAAGCGGATAACGGTGATTTAACATTTTGTTCCAATTCAGACGAAGCCGGAAAAAGAGACAGCTTCGCGAAGGCAGCATCGAAGTAAAAAACGACACAGGCTAATTTGCTTTCCAAACAAGATGGAGGCTGAGCATAAAGCTTGGAAACATGAGGGGAAGGTCGTCTGCTCGCAGAAAAACGTGGTCGCTTGTTTTTATGCGCCTAATGTAAGCTATGTCCTTTTTTATAGGTCCTCACACGCAAAGCGTTAAAATCAGCGATAATCTACGCTTTTCTTAAATTTGTCTTGTGGACGCTAAGTGTCAGCAGGGTGTCAGCAGGGTGTCACCAGGACGTCGAAGTGAACCAAAACTGAACTGAAAAGTGTAGCTGCACAGTTATCTTCAGCTGAAACGGAACCGAATCAAACCGAAAATATCCCACCATGTTGGAACCGAACCCTAACTGGAAGGTTTTGCAGGAACTGTTCCGAACCGGTTTAACCACAGGTCCAGCCCAGGGTCGTTATTGTTGAAATTCTACAAAAGCAAACTACGCCTCTTGCGTCAATTCGGAGCAGGGCACGATGTGTTGCCTCGGGAATACTCATGTGGCTCGTCACAGCGATGCTGTTGGCTCGCTGAACTATATATGCATGGTCGGCTCAGCTGTGCACTGTTGCTGACGCTGCGTCGTCGTGGAGGATACACCCTTAGCGGGGTAATCCTTAGCTTAGGTGCACAAATTCACATTTATAAGGTACTTTGTAACTAATACAAAATATAAGGTGCATTGTTTCCCTTGAAAAAGATTTACAAACTACATTGTAACCAATATAAAATAAAAGGTACATTATTACCCTTGAAAAAGATGTAGCTTTAGAGGTTACGCTGTAGTCTTATTGTCTAGAGCAAATGCAACCTATAAAGGACGTGTTAAATTTAGGGGTTACTTCAGCAACTTATAGGGATATTTTTCTTTTCGATTGCATTCTATTTTTATAGTCAACTTAAAATATTTCCAATGTTTCAGTACAAAATATTTGCATATCGAACTGCGCCAATATTGCCATGCCTGTCAGTTGACTGATATGTTTCACCTACGATTGTTATGCTGGTGTTTAAATTGTGGGACTAAAGGAGAGACTTCCACTGTCAATGCATTTCATTAAAGCTTTGAAGAGAGCACGTAACTTGCTCGAATTGGTATTGGCGCAAACATTTTTCTGTCAGTCCCATAATTGAAACTTCTGCATGACAATCTGTGGTGAAAAGAAATCAGAGGTAATTGACAGGCATCACAATGTTGGCTCCATTCGAGATGCAGAACATTTTGAATCATGACGTGATGACAGATTTATAGGTTAGCTATAAAAATATAGCACAATCACAATAAAGACGTCAGAATAAACAACTAAAGTAACCCCTAAATTTAACATAGCCTTTGGGGTACAGTCCCTGCTTGACCACCCTTATAAGTCAGCTGTAGGTTTCAAACATATACTGCCTCTCAGTTAGTGTCCCTCAAAAATATGTGGAAGCCAAAAATACCACCAGTTCCTAGTGTATTACTTGTGCATAAAAGCCACTATTTATTAAAAATCCATCTTCCAAAGGCACAAAATTACTTGAAGTACACAATCAATGAAGAAAAATACTTGGGGAAGCAACACCTTCATGATTATTGTAGGTTGGCTATAATACGAGTAGTTTAGTTCAGGCGAGGAAAAGCACCCTACAAAGCGCTGCTGGCAATAATATGGTGACAATGAGTTGTACTTGAAGGCAATGTCATTATTTAATTTCCTAACTATGCGCCTGAGCCTTTGTAATAAGCTGTTCCGTTTAATATTCTGTGAATGTTCTCGAGAAATTAGTTGGAGTACGCTCAGGTACAAAATTCTTTATTACAAGTATTTTGTTCAACAAGATCTAATACAAAAAATACCATCCATGAGACCTCCCATATACAGTCATCGAACCACAACTGTGTGAAATGACAAACATATCACAATTTATGCTATTTAATAACTGCAATACTAGATTTCTGCACAGGCGCAGAGATATATACCGATCTGTTGCCACTGAGCAAAGAAGGGCAAATAGAGTGCATTACTTTTTTGCAAAACAGAACCGTCTACGTGGGTGAATTAATTGCTTAACCTATGTTTATAAGAAATTGTGAGGCCTATAAATACACAAGTAAAACAAAATTAACCTCCCTTCACCACAAGTGAGTGGAACAAATTACTAGAGCAAGTAAATGCACTGCTTGTGACAAGATGTAAACAATGTATGACGTGAAGAAAACAGCTGCTTATGGGATAAGCCTCTCCCACCTTTGGAGCTAACTAACAGCATTGAATTAAATCACATATGTTGTTTTTTCTTTCACTTCACATTTGCTGAGAAACATGGAAAGCAGCGAGAACAGAACTACTCCCTAGATGACATTTTTCTTGCTTAGGAGGGCAAGGAGATGCTTCAGACGGCCAGTCCTTTCAATAGCTTGTCTCCTGGTAGCTCAACTTTATGCACGAGAGCAAGCATTTGGTAAAACGCAAATGGATATACTAGGTTCTTAACATAATATGTCAAAAGGCAAAAAATAAGTGACCATTGGAATCCATACGTGGAGACAATGATCACTTCGGCTTCGCTGCCAGGAAAAATGTGTCTATAGTTGCGGCGGTCTGGGAGCGTCACCGTGAGCAGATTCTTATTCTTTCCATGTCAAGTGATGCACCAGTCATACTTAAGGAGCTTAGGGCCTGGAAATAATTTAATTATTTGCATAAATGGCAGTGCCCCTCTCTGGCCAGAATGTATATATACAGAGAAATAGACTGCAACACGGATTGTAGGCAGGCCAGTTGGTCCGTATCTGAGCGTGAAACAGCGCAAAACGGGACAGCAGCAGAGAACACGCAGAAACAGCACCATGTGCCCGAGTTCTCGTTTTGTCCCGTTGTTTCGCACGGTTTAATGCTCAGAGAAATAGACTTGTCATGATGTTGCTTCTAACGCTGATTAAAGACGTTAAGGAACAAACCTGTAGTTCAAAAGCAGCGTTCTTATTTGTAATAGTAGCGCGGGGTGCCGGCGACACAACTAAATCTGCAATTTTTCTTGCCCGGTGCTTCCGGACCGTCCTTGCAAATGACAGCCTCCTCATGAACGCGCTCTACACAAGACAACATTCAACATGTACAAATTCCCGATCCCTCAAAGAATCGTAAGAAATATAGAAGCAAATGTGCCGACCACTCGCGAGGTGAGTTACCGTGCCGGTAACGTGGACGGGCCTTAAAGCTTCCTTTTTGAGCGTGGCAGAAACACCGATGCGTTTCCGCGAAAATCGCTGCTTACCCCTTTGCTTTCTTTTTTTTTTCCAGTTCCCTCTCCTCTAATGAAAGAAAAGCTGCAGCCTAGTTATATACTGAATACAGACAAACCCGCACAATGCAAGAACACTTAACAAGTTCGTCTGTTTTTTCTTGCGGTCCGGAGCTGTGGTCACAGTATTCGCAGCGAATGTTTGTCGAACTGAGGACACTGTAGCTCTCACAGTCGCAAAAAGAATCCTTGCAGCGGCCACACGCTATCTCAAACAAGCCCTGGGTCATCACTGCCATTGCCACTGACAAAACTGGCGCGAACCCAGCAACAAACACACATGCACAGCAAACGCCTCCTAAAAGAAATATGCCTGGAACGTGAGCCGCGAACTCGCTGCCCTACCCTTGGATTTTTCTCTTTCTCTCTCTCCGGTACGGTGGCGAGCGCCATATGGCGGTCGGTCCTTGTAACCGAGACATGCCGGCGCCCATGCCGGTGCCCGCACCGGCATGGGCGCCGGCATGTGAGGTCTCGGTTAAAGGTCACTTCACATTCTATAGGTTACAATATAGAGGTTACATGCTGGCAGCAGATCAAACTAACTAATAAACAGCTTCCGTGGCACTCAGTTTTGTCATTGTAACCCTTAACATGCGCAATATAATAAAAACATCAAAAGGGCGGCCGATGTCACCGTTATTGTATTCGTTACTCGGGTTTATAAGTATACTTATAGGTTACCAAGATTAGAGTGTACTGCTTGTGCACAGGGCATCTGCTGTGTCCAGGTACTGTAGCAACCTGGTTGCACTGTCCGATACGCACGTTGCAGTTTGTACTGTACACCCTTGCAATTTTCTAATATTATCGCGCGAGCGTCGATTGCACGGCGTGTCCCCGTGCTTGTAGCGGCGAGGGGCGGCGCGATCGGCGACGCGCGGGCGCCCTAGTCGGTTGACCGCTGACACGCCTTGCGGCCGACGTTCCCGCGATATCATTAAAGAAACTGCAAGGGTGCCCCTTCAGTCGCTGCTTTTACTTCTGGAGCGCGATTGTGGCTTCGTAGAAATTTTCACCGCAAAAGCGCTGATGGCGACAGCTTAATAAAGTAAGAGGGAGTGCGGACTTCGTTTCGTAGTGCTCGCCTATTATACGCGAGCTTATGTAATTGTAGGCTCTTTCTATAGAGTTTATATGTCACTTCTTTTTATCTGTGACGCAGTTTGCGCTAGCGCTTCTAAAGAAAGCCAGGATAGAACACGTATCGTAATGAAATGCCAGAGAAAATCGTATTCGTTCAAGATCTCCACTCATGTTGCTAAAAATGTGATAGCTAAACACTTAGCACGAGAACAACACCGGACAAGAGGGACAACTGGACAGGCATTCTTCTCCAACTTGTCTCGCCCTTTTTTGTCATGCTCAGTTTTTAGCTATGAACATGTACACGCAAATAACCCAGCAGTCAGTCTTGCTAAAAATGCCACACGATGTTTACCGAGTTCGGCTTACTGTGCAGCGAAGTGGTTATTGCGACTAAAGAAGCACTTCGAAACATTATATGCGTGTTTTCAAGGTATACCCTGAAATAACTACATCATTCACCATATTCAGAGAAGATAGGAGTCACGTCATGGAATAACATTAAAGGAAGTTTGAACTATGTAGGTTTTTTACGGCCTTTGCAGTAAATAACTTATACAAGTGTGTTTCATAAGCCAGGTGGGAGGCTTGCTCAAAGTCCTGAAGGAATTGTAAGTGCCACAGAGATACTATTTTAAGGGAATGGGGGGAATACAGTTGTTGATTTGTGGACAAATTTCAAGAGCGTCATTTGATTACGGGTTATGGAAAACTTTCTTTAGCAAGTGCTCGAAAGCGTTATACGGCCGTTACACGCTATGTTTCGCAGTGTACCGGAAGAACTGTACGTCACACTGAATTTAAATTTGTTGAAAATTGGAGGCATGTTACTTTTAATCTGTGCCGAAACTTTAACGTTAGTCGTGTAATTAAGCAGTCTGCAAATAATTACTGAACCCAAGTTTTCTCCGCATTTTCATGCGTTACATGAGGTGCCCGCGGGTTCCTCGGTGAACTAAAGTAGTCACCTTGTTTATATTTCGTGAAATACGCGTCAGGTGAAGTGTAGGCAAAGTTCAGAGTGTGCGGGTTATTTCCGGCCTTTCCAGTAACTTATTCACGCTCTCCAGAAAGTTATAAGTGCGTTTTAATAATTGTCGTAAAATTTAGGTAGCTGTATATTGGAAGAACAAGAGCCACCGAGATCAAATTTGGTGAAAATGTACCTGCTGCTGCCAGCAACGGATGCCAGTGGTGTAGACTAGCGGCACTGTCGGCGCGCATGGTTAGACCTTTCGTCGGTGCAGCCACCGCCACGTGTGCTGCCTCTTGTTCGTTGAGCACGTGTAGATGTCATATCCTTTCTAATGTTTCACTTGGGTATGTAGCGATTCAAGGTTTGGGAAAAGTGAGCACCTTCGACTCTCTCACGTCCCCTGATGTTAATTTCCCTGCATGGCTTTCACATTTCCTGAAATACGGCTTCCCCACGTAGCACGTGAGACGCCTGTAGTCGGTAGCTGCGCAGTTGTATAGGAAAGATGGCGCTATTGTTCCACTGCTACCGCCACCTGGCGATGGAGATACTCGGGTGCAAGGAGAACTGGCCATAAAATCTCTCACTATATTGCTAGAATCTCTATGGAGCTCGTATTTTCCTCTTTGTCTTGTGGTCGGCGTCGCGCGCAGACGTCCACGCGCTCCCTGGAATGCTTCGCGGGACCGTCTCGCGACACGCTTCGGAGCGGGACTCCGGGATGGATCCACATGATGGTTCGAACGTGCCCCTGCTCCCGTGACTGCACCCGCGAACGACTTAGGTGTTGCTGTCTTGTAGGGGTGAACATATTCGCTCGATATCCTTGCGCGGTCAGTTGGACTTTCTCGATTCCAAAGCACCCATCGGCATGTTCCATTCATTGCAATGTAATTCAGCTATCGTGCATTCGCGCGCCGAAGGCGCAGGCGCATTAAATGCCCTTTGGTTCGTTTCCCCTACCGTGTTGCCGTTCCTTTGTCCCAAGAGTATGCTTGAGATCTCACAACTTCCGACACAACGTTGCTTGCGCTGCGGACAATCCATACCTCAACAAACGGGATCAGGGATTTTAAGCCACATAGTGGTGCCAGTGAGCAAGTGTGTGGTCTGAATGATAAAACAACAAATCACCTTATTGTACCTTCCAAACGATGACGCTCGTGCGCTTAAATTCCCTCGTCGTCATTCGGACGTCACCGGTGACGTTCGCCACCAGCTCGTCGACCATCGTCCCTATCGCTGCAGGCTCGTCGTCCACCGTCCCCGATGTAGCCTCGACGCCTGTCTCCAGAAAACTAAGCGATGCAGCTCCCCGAGGTGACGCTGCATTGACGACTCGACCGCAAAACCCTCTGATCCCTTTGCCGACCAACCAGAACTTGATGGACGTTATAGTCGATGGAGTCAGTGTCCCAGCACTCATTGACACTGACGCGCGCATATCCGTGATGAGTGCCCAATTGCACCGACAGCTGAACAAAGTCCTCACACCTGCTGCATCACGCACATTCCGCGTCGCCAACGGAGGAACGCCTACCGCGCTTGGTATGTGCACTGCTCGCACTGGCATCGTGGGGCGCCTAACCACTGTGTTGTTTGCCGTTTTGGAACAATGCCCCTACGACGTTATACTCGGCTTAGACTTTTTGTCGTCCCATTAAGCCCTCTTTGACTGTGCGTGTAGTGTCATTCAGCTTGAGCTTCCCCACGGCTGCTTTAGTCCCCCGGTCAACACAGCCATGGTTATGCTGTGTCGAAGACATCCGCCTGTCGCTTGAAGCCACTACACACCTCACTCTCATGTCGTTTCCATCTGCTCCTGACGGCGTCTATGTGCTATGTCCCACCGCTGACCTACTGCTTGATAAGAATTTGGCCGTTCCCCATACCGTGCTCACTATTACAGGCAATCAAACTTCGCTCCCTCTCCTAAATTTTAACTGCTCGCAGCAAATTGTTCTCAGAGGCATGTCTTTAGGCGACATTTCGCCTGTCAACGATTGCGAGATATCGAATTTTGACGCAGCAATTCCGTCGCCCTGTACAGGATCCTCCGATTCACCTCATGGAGAAAAGAAACAAAACAGGAGAGGACCTGACGTCACTTTTTTGAAGCCGGAAGTGCAGCCATGTTGGTGTGCCACCTCTATTTGCGCCTCCAATCAGGGGTTCTGCAGCTCGCCGGAGCAGATGGGCGCGAACTTTGAACTTGCATTGTTACTAGCCGCCGGAAGTGTGTGCTCCTGACGCGTGTCAAAACAAAGCCTACAAAACTTCTGTAGCAGTTTTAGGGAAGCAGACGCGCTCCTGTGTTTTTCCGTGGCACGTTGAAGAAGACAACGAAGACCCGCGTCGTGATTGCTTGAGTGTATCTGTTGCTGGCCGACACTCACACTCACAGACCCAAAACACAACTTTCAAGCTTACACACCACACTCCAAAGTCAGTTTTTCTCGCGAACAAAAGGTGCTGCGGGAAAGACACCGGCGGAAAAATCTTATCTCACTTTTCAGAGACCGAGAGCAGCAGTGAAAGCTTCAGGAGCGCGGTTGCCATGACAACTTTGACATTTGGGGTACCCGTCCCAGTGCTCGATCCTTTGCGCAAAACAGCATGCGACTTCCGCCACACCTTCTTCAATACGTTCGTGCTGGCCAGGGCCTCTCCAGGGGTTTCCTTCCTCTATGGATTCACCTACTCTATTTACAGATAAAGATGTATATACAAGATATACAAGAGCGGCAACGATACATAAACAAGATGATGATGATGATGATGATGATGATGATGATGATGATGCCTCAATAATTGGCACAACTCACTGAGGATGATAAGCCACGAACCGGGTGGTATTATGATAGAAATTTAAAATAAATTAATTTATAAATTAATAAGTAATAAAATAAATTAATAACTGAAAATGAGAAATAAAGCAATAATACAAGAATTAAGTAGTCTATACTAAGTTAGTCAGCCTTGCCTGAATAGGAATAGTAATATGAATTTAATAATAAATTAAATACAAGATGGCTGTAGAGACCGATTCCACCTCCACACGTCAAATCGTCTTCTTCTGACTGGCGCCACTCTCGGTTGAGCCGTAACAATAGTCGCCTCGTAGGTATCTCTAGATAACACAGACCAGCTAATTAAATAGCCCATGATAATCTGTGGTTTGATAATCGCGGTGGAACACCTAAGCTTTTGCAACACATTATGTGGTAGATGCGAACGCGTGCAAAACGCACAGATGATAGCCAAATAAGAACTTAAAACGCTGCAGGCGTTCGAACTCTCGTCACTGCACTAATGCACACTCGAGACCTCGAGACCCGGACACGCAAGCCAATGTGCTATCGCGCAACTAAAGCTTCTGGTAGCTTGTGCAACATTTTCCGTTCGGAGAGCGGTGACGTCTGTGCATGTATTTTGGAGGCCACAACAGACAGTATACTGTAGCGGACGAGGATGATCTTGTGTGCATCGCATAGAATTTGTTCTTGAGAAGATGGTGGTGCGTTGGTGTGCAATTGTTCGTGGTCGTGAAAGCGGATTCTACGGCACAAATTAGGCACACATGACAATGAAAATGATGAGCCCTAAACTGGCACATGTCCAGAATGGATCGAGGATGTGCCAATAATCAGGTGGTTGCCATAAAACGCCAGGAACATAGAAGTCTCTGTGAATAAAGAATACAATAATATAGAAATATGGAATACATAGAAGTATCTGCAAATAATTACATCGCATGAGCAATGGCCAAATGTCATCACATGTTAGCTAACACGGTTCAGGGTGCCCAAGGACCCGATATATCACCACTGCATATGTAATTGGACAATGTTCATTATATCACACAAATTCTGTAGGTGGCACTGCATCATTCCGCTCGGGACATCCGTTGTAGAAGTTATGGCCTTCTAGGTGGATAATCCTTAGCCGTGCCAATCAAACGGACGCACAGAGGCGGAAAAGCGAAAATACTTTAAAGCAGCAACTCGTGAAAGGATTTGGGCGTACCCTGGACAGCAGACATACTTACTTTCAGTTACTACATAAAATTTCAACAGCACCTCCCCACCTCCAAAAACCATTCTGTCACCCCCTGGATTTCTGGCCATTACCCACCGTAAGCTTGCGCCAGTATTTGAGGCTCCCGCTTAACGTATAGGGCTTCCGCCTAACTGCGCCGCGGGATGTTTACAAAAGTTCATCGCCTTTGGTAACGAAGTCCGTTTACTTTGGTTGCGCGGACATACGTCTGAAACGGAGATATTGCAGTTCTTGCGCCACATAGTTTTATTAAGTGGTCAACATTTGTTGAGTGCACCGACAGTATAAACCTTGGGTTTACGAAAAACGTGCCCCCTTCTAATGCACCGATATTATAACATACTTTATTGTACAAAATCTTCAGCCTACCTAATCACAGCGCGCGTTTCTTAAAAATAATGCAATGGGTAGAAGAATAATACTACTTACAAAGTAAATAAACAAATTCCATCATGATTTATGCGCACAAGTGGTTATAATAATGCGCTCGGCTGGACAGGCGACGTCTCCCCTGCGTGTTCTAGTTGTTATTAAAATGGTTCGTGGTATCATTGCCGCTTTATCTGTTGATGAATCCCCCGTTCTGAGCTATCTCATTGAGTAGTAGGTGGGTTGTCAAAGAACATTCGATTTTAAACGCAACAGCGTTAAGGGCCCTGTGTCGCAGAAAACCCGGTGTCGATGGCGTTTTCTGTTAGAGAAAAAATCATCCCGAACCACGCTGGCCCTCCGCGTGGCGCATAGGCGTTACTGAACTTATTGACTATGTCAAAGTAAAATACATCAGAAAAATTCGTAAAGTACGACTTACACACAACCTAGAGACACGATAGCACCAGCTTGTAATTTGAATATACGAGAAAACATAATTCTGTTACGAGGAAACACAAACCCCTTTTCCTGCTGCCGTTTGAGGTCTGTCTGAGTGGGAGCGGCGCGCCCCGTTTGGTTCCTTGCAACACCATCCAGATGTCGCTCGCCTCCACGCATCCTCGGCAGCGGCGAATCCCGCCGTGCAAGGAAAAAAAAAGAACCAGAAAGCTCGCTTTCGTGTATAGCGTTCGCAGCCAGCGTTTGCAGGTATAAACATTACGGTTACATAACCTGCAGTAGCCGGGAGGTGTGAGAAGCAGTCAGGGATCTTTGAATGCTATCGCGTGCCCCTGTTAGAGATGGAACTTAAGCGTCCCCGAAGTTTTTGATTACTCATATTTAGGGGTATACTATATACACAGAAAACCCCCAAAACAATGCTGGTGGCTTAATATTTTTAAACTTATTACAGGAGTAAGCATTAACAGCGTTTAAAGCGGCGCCAAACTTGTCATACCACCCCTATAGGTCACCATAGCATTATTAGCATATCGCAGTTACAGAATGTTTATTGCGTGAACATATCATTCTATCCGATCAATACTGACGAAACTAGAAGTGCTATTACATCTGGCTTGATGAATGACTGTTTCGAACACCTTCAGTTTTCTTTTTTGGGCGTGATTATTCCAGCATGCTGTGGGCGAAGTCATGGCCCTAAGCCCTGGACAGCAGGCTGCGGTTGTGTCTACAGAGCTCCTCGTCTACTCGGTTGCCTCCTGGCGCTGGGTTATTGCAAGACTAAAACGGACTACCCAAAGGGCAGCTGTGACAGTAAAAATAAACCCATTTGACTGTTTTGAATCACCATTTGTATGACAGGCGGTGAATACGCTAGCACCGTCGAACGAACAACACGCGTTATGCAGACTTTGTTGCTTTCTTGCTGTTGGTATTAGTAGTGCACCAAGTTGGGCTAGTTGGTTGAAGTTCATTTGGAAAGACTTAACTGCGCTATTAATATTTGAAATTGATATTTGAAAAGAAGTATTTATAGCTTCGCATTAATGGTTGCCAGTGCCACTTGTAACGCCTCTGCTCCGCATTGCATTATGCTTCGGTTCTTGCAGCTTGAAAAAAAGTACACCGCCATCATTTAGAACTAAAGGGTGAGAGAGACCAGTGAAATTAAACGATACACAAAGTAATGGAAATGGACAAGACAAAGCCTCGACTAACAATTGACAGCACGCGTGCACCTCTACTTGGGTGCTTTTCGCTTTGGGTCACGCGCTGCTCATCATAAAGCAGAACCAGCTCATCCAAAGATCTAGCAACGGAAGTTTCCTCACCGAAAGAGCCCACAGAACACTACAATGCATGCACTAGCTCAACAATTAGAAAACCCGAACGCCTATCGCATGCAGACTATTTATGAATCAAAAACGCTAACTCTTTACCGGTGAGGCGGACCGAGAGATCGTTTATACATAAATCCCTGACCATTATTGATTTATTTGAACGGCTTCTCACATATCTTTTTCATGTCTAGGTCTTTCCTTGCAACCGTTGCAACCATCCTGCAATACGATGGCAAGTTTCTACCTGTATCCGTGGGGAGCAGATTACGGTGCTCAAGCAACCTCTCATTTATGCATCAATCTGTCTGGCCGACACGTCCGGAAGACAGCAAACCTGATATCCGACATACAATCTGGGATGACGAACGCGTTCGGTGGGCACCTCCCATAGAGAAACGCCAGTTATCAGTCTGTCCTGTCTACTTCTACTTTGTGTTTTGTTTAATTCTGACGGTACCTCCCATCCTGTACGATAGACCAACTTAAAAAAAAAATAACCATATAAAATACCGCCTCGGCCTGTGCTGTAGTGTGACCACACGCAGTATAAAAAAAAGTTGGCAAGTTTGCACTCGGTCATGCAAAGCTTAGGTACAGCGAAAGTGTCAATCCTCTAGTCTTACTGGCTGCTGCTGCTAGCCGAACTTGGTTGCTGCTAGGTCTTAACTTGGTTAACGCATGTAGGGAAGGTATTCTCGAGCGAGAATTTTCGGAGGTACCTTCCCTTTCGCGACATTTCGCGTGATTAGCGCTGGACGCGTCGGCGCCTACAAGCGACAGCTTTCCTGGCATGCCACCAACGCAGGCAGGCAGGCAGGCAGGCAGGAGCGTGTCTGTGTTGGGCGAAGCCAGCGCGCACCTGCGCCGGTGGTTACTAGGAAATGCGAGGTGACGTCATTGCTACTGCTTCGGAACATGCGCGGCTGGGCAATGCGGGCGGCGTCGGCAGCAGCTTTGCGCGTTGCCTCATTGGTGCTGCTACAATTTCTTTCTCTTACTATCTCACTCTCATCTCTTTCCCTCTCCCGAACATTTCGCGCGCCGCGCGCATGCTATCCTTACCTCTCCTTAACGTCCCACGTCAAAGCAACATGTGCACGGCACGGAGAGGAGGCGAGGCACACGCCGCTCCACGAGGTACTTGCTAGGCAACGCAGTGACGGCGAGGTTTTGCGACAGCAGGCGCCACTTTTTACGGTTAGCTAGAACAGCTTCGCTGTTAAAAAGTATCTGTTCCAGCGAGCGCAGCGCACTTACGTATGGCATACAGAATGTTTTAGATAATGCCGTTCAAAATTATTTTGAAATTCCTTTCGCGACCTCACTCACTTTGTGCTCAACTAACGGTGAGGCGTAAGCGGTCGCATCACTCATGGGTCTCTGCTAAGGGCCTGACAGTGGCGGTTATTCGGCAGTTCAACTTCGGTTTTCTCGCTGAAATTGGTCGGAATACATTACGCTGCAGAAATTAGCAGCGTCAGGTTATGTTGGCATAGCTGTGATACGAACACTGAGCGAACGTTCGCGCCGTAGGTGCTGCCGTTGGCGCCACTGCCATCGCCACGTTGTCGTGCTGTCCTATAGTATCGACGGCGGATGCACGGTGCACGCATGGAGGGTTAGAAGGTATCCCGAGACGCGCAGTGGGTTTGGCTGCAAAAACGACGAAGCCAAGCGGACGCGCCGCCGCGCCTCCGCTCAGTCGACTCTGCCGGAGACAGGGCAGCATTTTGACATGCGCTGATGGCACGAGCATTGCGTGCACACACGTTAGTATTTCTGCTGAAGAGCTGTGTGCACATACCACACCATGGTGCATACACTGATCCAATCCGAAGTGCCTCTGGCGGCCAGCCACGCGGCAATTTTGCGCGTACTCGCGGGCTTCTTTCACGCTCGGAAAAATACTTTTATGTATAGCACGTATTGAGCAACAGAAAGCTGTATAGGGAGTTTTTAATGCTGCTCTACAGTTTACTCATTGACACTTTCCATCTAATTATAATACTTGAGAAGCTGATTAATTAATTAGGACTAATTATATAATTAGGCGGAATGCAAAAAACAATCTGAGTATCTCCAAGCGACAGCAAACAACATTAACTTGGTTCTGTCTAGCTACACGTGACATTTACAAATTTTTATATCTTGTTGCATGATAGTTGGGACACCCTGCATATAACCACCCTCATAAACCTCATGGTAACTCTCATAAAGACGCCACTTCGTTTTTTTCCTTGTATGTATGCGCGAAGTCAGCAACCGGCAACAGGCCATTGGAAGACCAGATGACAAAGAAAATCGACAGCAGAAAACAGCCATCACCGTCTTATGATTGGATGGAGATGCTTATCTTAAACCCCAGACTATAACATCAGTCCTAGGCGAAATGATGTCACTCACATCTTTCAGTCACTTCGTGCGATGTTCTTTCTATCTCCTCCTTTCACTTGAGGAACTCTTCATAGGCGTTTGTGAATTCAGCGTAAGAATTTTCTTCCAGCCAGCGACCGTCTTACGGTGCTCCGCGCTTGCTGCGCAGTAGTCAACATGACGACGTGAAAACCCGGTCATAGTGGCCTGGTACCAGGAAGTGAGCAATGTGAAGTGTGCACGACGCTGAGCGTGGTCACTAAAACGCGTTGTATCAGCAATATCCGCATTTGCGTCACTTGAATTATGATTTCTTGTGCGCTCTCCCGGCGGCACACAGTTCGATCTTTGTGTGTATGTAGCGGTGTAAGTGCTTATCGTATGATTTGTATTGAAGCACTGAACGAACTTCATATCAAGGTCGTGGTGCTTGCAGCCATTCGGCTCACAATGAAATTTTTTTCATTTATTTTTTTAAGTGCTATATTTACGTTCAGCCAGAACGCACGTATCCACAACTCTTCAGACTCTCTTCGACGGTGCTTCCATAATAGCTCCGGCCTGACATATTTTAATTCTCCACAAGGAAAGTGGAAAAATACTTATCAAGAAAGGCGTCAGACAAGGAGACACAACCTATCCAATGTTATTCACTGCATGCCTAGAAGAAGTATTCAAGCTATTAGACTGGGAAAGATTAGGAGTGAGGATCATGCTCAACGGCGAATGTCTCAACAACCTTCAGCTTGCAGATGCCATGGTCCTGTTCAGCAACGCTGGGGACACATCGCACCAAATGAATGAGGGCCTTAACCAAGAAAGTGTTAGAGTTGGGGTTGAAGATTATTATGCCGACGACAAAGGCATTGTTCAATAGCCTGTCATTGTCTTCTAGGTACAATACTAATTGTAAATGGCTGTGTAAAAGTGCTAATTAAATTTTAAATAGCGCTTGTAAATAAGTAGAATGCAGCTTAGTACATCTCGTCATTTGTCTGATGCCCAATAGTCGTTTACGAACTTGATCGCGAAGAAATCAGCTACGTAGTTCCAAGTCATTGCACGCATAACTATTTGTCGGTCGTCGATAAAACACTGGCAACAGCCGACAAACTATGAACATTCAGAATAGCTTGCGATTTTGGCAGCTTCCCAGTCTGCTTCCCAAAGTTGCGCTGTCACAAAAAGGTTACATGAATGCATGAATCATTGTCACAGCGCGCACGCGCGTACGCACGCACACAATATAATGACAAAATTTAAAGAAATGCAATAGGCACAAGCCAACCAAAGAGTAATTTGCGCTACTGCGATGGCTTTTTATTTGTGAACTGAACATGCCAAATGTTAAAGCCAATAGCTTTCTTCCACCAAGCAGAAGAGCTTTTTTTCCTTGTATCTATCCGTTTTCGTGGGCTAATCACAAAGGCAGTGCAGACCAACACAGCGTCTCAAAGCGCTAGATGTCACAAGTGAGAATAATGCGAGAAAATGGCACGTGACGCCCGCGCCAGACGTCTGAAAGCGCTACTTTGACGTGTTAGAAGCCCGCGTGTGATCATAGCGTAATGATTACAGCATTCGGCTGCTGTGCTGGAAGACTGAGGTTCGATCTCGACATCGATCACGCGTTTCTTTATAGCATTGTAAGCGTACTTCACCCACTAGCAGAAAACAGAGAACACTCGACGTGTGTTGAGCGTTCGCCAGTGCGTCACAGCGTGCACGAACACTCACTTTAACAAAGGGAATAGTTTGTTGGAAGCGTTCTGCTTTTCCCTTACATTAAAAATCGTTGTCGATGGTTTGTGCATAATTTCTTGTGTTATTTAGTTGCAACACGTTAAGAATCGCGTGTGACATACTGCGCTGTTCCGCTTTCTCGGGTGGCTGTATTCCTCCGTTACAAAACTCTTCCTATAACATGCAGACATTTATTGAACGACAAATACGAATCTCGAGGCAGCGAATTTGGAACATTCACTAATTATATTTTAATATTCACTGAAGGTACGTGTTGAAAATGCGAAATTGAAACCGAGCAGTATTGAAGTCATGTCTGCTTAGCATAAATACAAAGACTAGCCCCACTCTCGAAATATCCGCCTTTAATATGCTTTCCGAAATACACTGCATGGCGTTTCAGTCTACAGTTTCTGAAAAGCGTCCCTCTAATTGTTGGAGATGACCTCAACTGAACCGCCAATGCATATTATACCAGATTTCGGGGACTGATATATGGAAAGTGTCCCAAGTCTTATGATTTTTGCTAAGCTGACTTGACTTTACTACTTCCTCGGCCTCAATTTGGCGACTGCACAATGTGCCGTATATAGGGAAAAATTATTTAGTGAATATTTTTAATTAGTTACCTAGACGTTGCGGATTGTCGGACAAGTTATCTCTGTGTCTTCTGGAAGTTTAACTGAATGGGCTGAATTGCGGTAGATGACTTCATGCATAAAAAAACGAAAGAAAATCTGTCCGAACTAAAAAAAAGTAAATAAAAGAAACCACGTCGCATTTGGCGCTTTTACCAAGTGTGAATGTTAAAAATATTTAGCAGACGCTAAACTGCACGAAATGAACGTACGTAATGCGCCGCAGAATGAAATTGAACATACCGTGCGAATTCTTCGTGGGCTGCTTATTCGAGAAGATTTGGGAAACTGGGGGAATTTATGTCGCTTTTACTTGAATACCTGGATCGATCCAAATGAGAAGCAATAAAAAAATAAGGAACTCAGCAAGAGACCGACACAATTGCGTGATTGCCTTATATTGAAAAGGGAGAAGTTATTATTGTAGAAAACGAACTATTGATCACCTGATTTTGTGCCAGCTGAAGGGAACCACTACCGGGGACAATGTCGTCGACCGTCACGCGCCCTGTCACAGGCGACGTGAGGCACGATGCCTGATATATCGAACAGCCCAAGCGGCAATGGGCTCAGCTGGGTCAAACTAGGAGCGAACAAAGAGGAGCAGCGTGGCATTGTTTTCCCTTTCTTCCTTAGACGGGGTTGTCGGGAGGCGGGAAATGCATGCGCTGGGAGAAAACTGCTTTGGACCATGAATAATGCATGAAGGGTGTTGACGCGCCGCAAAAGCAGCTCCCATCGTAGAAGGCCAGGTTTTCCTCCATGCCAACGATCAACCGAGGCAGCCTCAAGGAGATGTAGCAGGTGCGGGTGAATTGATTCGCGCTACACAGCGCCTTAGCGCGAGTGACATCTTCACATACTGGTCCCGGCGTACACGTACCATCCGTCAGATCACCATCGATAGACCTGGGTAAATGAGAAAATTTGTCCTTACAAGAACTGCGTAGCGAGCTGTTCAATAAAGGTTGCAGCAACTGTCAGCGGGTTTTGTGCAATAGATGCACAAAATGTTTTGTCTCGCAGTGAGGTTAGTATCTGGCGAGGCAGTGGCTACATTATGCCAGCCAACGTAGAGTTAGCGTATACTTTAACGCAAGAGGTGGGGCTTTTAAATTAATAATCCTGCTAGCACAAGTGGCAGCAGCTCAATAAATTTTGCTCGAGCTATTCAGAACTGCTAGCGCCGACGAGAGTCTTTTCAGGCTCACGAAAACAAAAAACAAAAAATCAAGAAGAGATCAGATGCGTAGACGACAAACAGGGATTCTCACGCATACCCAATTCTCCAAACCTCCTGCCAGCTGTTTTCGGATCACCAGATGGACACTGCCCTGCCAGCCACCTCGTACCCAGATGGCGTCCTTTCCACTAGGAGCCAAGGTCCCTGGCGTGACCACCAAAAGGTGCTGTACTCAGTGCATCCTATATATGACAGATGACTGCACGCTGCCTGGAGGTTGACCTGGCTGCAGAGTACTCGTTTTCACGGATGGTTTCTGTCCTGCCTGCCACAGGCCAGGCTGCAGCTGCAAGCGTTCCGCTTTAAGAAAAAAAAAAAACTAACTTCAAAGAGCCATAGTTGGTTCTGCGTAATGGAGAGAGGCATAGAAATGCAAGGAGGTTAACCAGGGGTCGTTCTGACTGGCCACTCTGCATGGGGGTAAGGTAAAAAATAAGAGAGAAGAACATAACGAAATAAACCTGGATGATGTAAAGCTAAACAGCGCGACATCGGACATGCAAGCAAGGCTCCCTTTGCTGGCGCTGTATAAAACTGATGAGCTGGTGGCACCTTTTCCTGGCGGCCGACCATGTACTTCAGATTAGAAGGCTGTTCTCCAGCGCATCCAGCCAGCCGACCACCGCAATGTGCCCGTCCTTCAGTCCATCCAGCGCAGGCTACACGCCCAGGCCCAGGGCTCTAGAGTTTGTGAGCTGGTGCGCCAGTAAGAGCCCCAGCTCCCAGCCGACGATGATGGCGTGTGCTATTTACCTCACTTGAATAACAGCACCTCTCGCATCACTGGCTGGCCAGCGGCATCGTCAACGACAGTCCGGCCAGAAGAATATAAAAGCACCAAGGCTTCGGCTACCGCCTTCAGTGGGCACGGGATAGCGGCGACAATGCTTTCATCGCTCACTAGCCCGTTTCTGTTCTACATGCAGGTTGGTAGACAACCGGTACTTTTTTGCAAGCGATTGAACAATCTTTTCTTGCTGCTTATCCCGTGCCCAAGTATGTTATTCCAATGTTTTCACGACTGTATACTAGCGGCGAAGAAGTTACTGGTCTCTGGTGATGTTGAGGTGAATCCTGGGCCTCTCAATGATCCACAATATAACCAACTGCTTACAGCAATCGGTGACCTGTCATCTAAATTCGACTCGAGATACGCTGAGGTTATGGGTGCTCTAGGTGATCTTATACAAGAACAAGAGGCGCTTGCTCAAAGCGTGCCTGATTTAACTACCAGACTGACTAAGGTTGAATCCTTCGTTGATGATTTTAAGAACTCGCCGCCTATGGCTGAAATTGATGACGCAGTTAAGGAAGTAGTAAAAAATGAGAATAGTGCCCTTAATTCTCACCTTGACTATCTTGAGCATCGATCAAGGAGGGATAATCTGCTCTTTTACGGAATTTCTGATAGTCCCACAAAGACTTGGGCTATATCTGAGACCCGAGTTCGGGACACACTTTCATTGCATCTCAATAATGCTATTCCAGACACGGCTATATCTCGAGCGCACTGATTGGGGTCGTTTTCTGCGAATAAGACGCGCCCCATAATTGTTATGTTCTTGACATTCAATAATAAAGAGAGTATATTTTCCCAGAGGGCAAAGCTAAAAGTCTGAGGTGTATGTGTGGGTGAAGATTTCTGCAAAAGCACAAGGCAGTTGCGTAAAAAACTTATCGATTTTGGGAACGCTAGCAAACAACCTTTCACACTTAGCCACAACTAGGTTATCATTATTTAAAAAATTCGTATGCCTACTGCGCCGCCACCGATAGCGCCTGCGAAATTTATCCGTCCTTAAATGTACGCATGGCTATATCTGAGTCTACAGTCACTCAGCTGAATGATTCCACATAGCTATCTACTGTACGCCAGAAAGCTCAAGGCTTGTGGATACTCTTCACAAATGCACGAAGCGTATTCAACAAACGCGTAGCTTTGTCGTCAGCCATTGTTTCTCGTTCCGCTGATATTGTTATCCTTACTTAAACGTGGCTGTCCGCAAAAATAAGAAGCGGTGAAATATTGAATCGTGAAAACACTTACAAGCTGTACCGATACGACTGCGGCATTCGATCAGGAGGGGGAGTCTTGATAGCTATAAAACATTCTCTTGTGTCGCAAAACATTCCGCTTGTTTCATCATTACAACTTGTGTGTGTACGAGTGGTCATTGCAAACCATGAGTTTATTTTCTGTGCCAGTTACAGACCATCTGCTGCTTCTATTTCGTTTTGTCACGAACTTCATGATGTAATTAATCATCTTTTTATTAGATACCCTACGTTACCTGTTTTTCTACATGGGGACTTCAATTTTCCAAATATTGTGTGGTCGAATGATTCCGTTGCTGTAAAACAGAGTTCTCCGCAATTTTCAGCATTTTTAAACCTCTGCCCCGATTTTAACCTAATCCAACTAGTACACTACCCCACGCGTTATACACCGACTTCTGCCAACATATTGGATCTTATTCTTACCGCTGCACCCAACTTGGTTTCTCCTCTGACGTTCCTGTAAGGAATAAGCGACCATCTAATGATCCACTTCAGCTTTAAGCGCATGTTAGCATTAAGAAAAGCTAAAAAATTATAGTAGATTACAATAAAGCCGATGCTTCTTCAATATCTGCCGAGCTTGAGTCTTTCATTGGAAGCTACCTCGTGAACTTTTCACAGCGAACTGTATATGAAAACTGGTTTATGTATAAAACAAACTTCTGTTTTTAAGTGAACGCTACCTGCCTAAAAGAAGGGGCCCTTCTAATCCCCGTTCGCCGTGGTTTAACAATTCGCTAAAGCGCCTGCGCAAAAAAACAACAACAAATAAATAAAAGTGGGTGTTTCGCCGCGCCAAAGTTGCAAATCATCCTGATCACTGGTCCATTATCGGCTTATTGCCGATGAATTTTGTTCTGCCTTAGCTAATGCCAAACAGACATTTCTGAGCCATATTCTTCCATCGTTTCTGGTTTCCAACCCACAGAAGTTTTGGTCTGTTGTCACAGGTACTAAAAAGAATGCCCTGCAGTTTGTTCGGTCTGATGTGCCTGTTTTGCCCCACGAGTGCTGTGATATCTTGAATGATACCTTCTCATTTTTTCAGCAGTCGCTTGCAACAGCTGTGCCGCTTTTATCACGCGCAAGTTTTCCACCTATGGATTCTATATTTTTTGACTGGGTGGGCCTTGGCAAACTGATCAACAATCTAAAAACTTTTTCGTCTTGTGGTCCTGACTTCAATAACTCAAAAATGCTAAAATGCACTGAATTGTTATCGTGCATTATTTTATGAAAATTTTTTTACCAGTCCTTACAGCTTTCGGCCCTACCCAAAGACTGGAAGGTGGGAAAGGTGGTTCCTGTTTATAAATCAGGTTACATTCATTTCTCTAATAATTAATTTCATGCATATTAATTTCATTAATATGCATTCCAAGTAAAATGTTAGAGCATATGATTTATTCACATCTTATTAGTTATCTTGAAACCAACTATTTCTTTAACAACGCACAGCATAGCTTTAGAAAAGTATTCTCCAGTGAAACGCAACTCATTTCTTTTACGAATGACTTGTTTAATAAGGCGGACCAGAAATTTGACAGCGACTGCGTATTTATGGATTTCTCGCGAGCTTTCGATTCTATTTCTCTTTAATTACTGATTTTCAAACTTTCCCTTTTTAATATTGACCCCAAGGTATTTGCATGGCTAAAGGATTTCCTCTCTAACAGGACGCAGTGTGTAACCGCTAACAAATTTACATCCAGACCGTGTTCTTTAGCATCCGGTGTACCACAAGGATCGGTACTCGGTCCCCTGCTTTTTCTCATCTACATTAATGACCTTCCTGACTGTATCAATAATTGAACCATTAGGCTGTTCGCGGACGATTGTGTCATCTATGGCAAAACAACTAACCTTAGTGATTCCCGTAAGCTACAGACAGAACGACCTGGATAGTGTATCCAACTGGTGCATCAAATGGCGAATGCCGCTTAACACAACTAAATGCAAAAGTATGCGCGTCTCCTTGAGCTCTACCCCTTCTGATATATTTTCTTGTTCTATTAATGGTACTGCCCTGTCGGTTGTTAACTAATATAAGTATCTTGGCCTGTATATCACTAGCAACCTTTCATGGAACATGCATGTTGAATATGCCACTAGCAATGCTAACCGAACGTTAGGCTATTTGAGACGAAACTTTGCTTCAGCACCGACCTCACTAAAGCTTACTATAACACTCGTCTGCCCAAAATTAGAATATGCTTCTGCCATATGGGATCCTGCTCATACCAATCTCGCCACTTCCCTTGAAAGCATTCAGAACCGCGCCGTCTGCTTTATTCTCTCAAATTATTCACGTCATTCTAGCGTCACGTCCATGAAAAGAACACTAGATTTGTCTGACCTCTGATTACGTCGCAAGTATTCTCGTCTCTGTCTTTTTCATAGAATATATTAAATTAACCCTTCTTTTAAAGAAAACTTTCTCATCACACCCAGTTACATATCATCTCGTATCGGTCATCAACACAAAATTGAAGTGCCATCTTGTCGAACTAATTTGTACCATATTCTTCCTTTTTGCCAAGAACCGCCAATGAATGGAACCGCCTTCCCGCCTCCACGGTGTCCATTTGTGGCACCAATAACTTCAAGATCGCCTTATAGTTTAACAGTTGAATTTTTTCCTTCTTGTCCTGTACCGCAAATATTGTATATCTTCACCCCTCCTTTCTGTTGTGCCTACCAGGCCTTGAAAGTATGCATAATTATAAATAAATAAATAAATAAATAAATAAATAAATAAATAAATAAATAAATAAATAAATAAATAAATAAATAAATAAATAAATAGGTGCCTGCACGTGCCAGCGTTCCTATAGTGACGAGGCTGCTGAGGAACTGGCCAAAGGCGCAGACCAGGCTGCTTTGACGCCAGCAGCGTCGCCATTAGGGGAGCTCCAACTCGTCCTCCGCCTGGCATTCATGCCACACCATCTGGATCTCAGGACCGACAGCAGCCTGCCACACCAGGGCGGGACAAATCCTGCTAATGCAAATACATCACGCCAGCGTTTTGACAGCGGGTGTCCGCGGTTATCTAGTGAGATGTTTTCATGTTGGCCTGTGCGCATGTGACACTGTGGTTGGTAATTTAATTAGTAAGCGAATATTTACAACACTTTATACAACAAATAAATCTCCTTTACTAAATAAATGTGAAAATTAATTAAATTATGAGGTTTTACGTGCCAAAACCACGATCCGATTATGGGACACGCCGTAATGGGGGACTTCAACGTGTACTTAAATCTAAGTACACGGGTGTTTTCGCATTACGCCCCCATCGAAATGCGGCCGCTGTGGCCGGGATAACTCCTTTACTGTGTATACGGGTCTACTAATTTGCTATCGGAATGAGTGGTTAGCCTTTCGGGCGAAACTGTGACTTTTTATTATATAATATATATATATATATATATATATATATATATAAAAACACTTATTTAGCGCGGGACGCCACATCGCGGTCTGCGCATGTGGCGGTCGTCGAGCGAGCGTGTCCCCGGGAGGACGTGAGTTCGTTCGGACTTTACGCCACTTGCAGGAGAGAAATGCTTCGCATTCACTTAAATAACACAAATCATCGAGGATGGTTTCTGTCGTAACTTCTTGTATGTCATTAGGTGGGACCGTTGGATTACGGCATGTGTACTCTTTGTTCCTGTTTGTTGGTGTGTATGTGTACGCCTGGTTCATGGGACAGTTACTGTGTGTTTGGTGTCCAGACTTCCAGAAATCTCAATATACAGGGTGTTTCAGCGAAAACTTTCAAAATTTATTTAAGGTTGCCTGTGGCAGATAGCCAATTCTAGTTAATGAGCTGGTCTACTCGAAGAGGCGGACATTACTTGCACAAAAAATTGAAATGCATAATTGAATAATTAACAAAAATTTACTAATTCAGTTTTTAACTAATTACCTGATGGCCCATATTGCAATTACAAATTGTAGCCGTGGAGTTTGCAAGACGGATCTCCCTCTTGAATTTAGTTCTCAGGATGACACCAGTTTCGAGATCATAATTCCCGAACTTTGCGGAGAAATGCATTAGCGTTCCAGTTAATTTTGTGCTTCAATGCAAAAAGCCCCGTTTTGTTAAGAACCTAACTGGAAAGCCCATGAATCTCTCCGCAAAGTTCGGGAATCAATATCTCGAAACTGGTGTCATCCCGACAATTCGTTCCAAGTGGATCCGCCTTGCGAACTCCACGGCTACAATTTGTAAATTGCAATGTGGGCCATCAGGTAATTAGTTAAAAACTTAATTAGTAAATTTCTGTTAATTATTCGATTATTCATTTCAATTTCTTCTGCAAGTAACGTCCGCCTCTTCGAGTAGACCAGCTCATGAACTAGAATTGGGCTTTCTGCCATAGGCAACCTTTAAGAATTTTTGAAAGTGTTCGCTGAAACACCCTGTATGTATTTTTTCTGTTATATGTCATACTTTGTCATTTTATGTTAACTCATGCTATGTTATCCAATGTTACGCTATGTTATGCTACATTCTGTTGCGTTGTGTTTTTTTATGTTATCCTATGTTCTGGTATATTATGCATGTTATATATTGGTAAACCGCCGTTGTAAAGAATGTCAACTTTTTATTTCTGCTTGTTGAGATGCACAATATACATCGGGTGTTTCAGAGAACACTTTCAACCATCTTTAGAAACTGCCTGTGGCAGATAGCACAATTCTAGTCCATGAGCTGGTCTACTCGAAATGGCGGACACTACTCGCATAAAAATTGAAATGCATAAAGGACGAATTAGCAAAAATTCACTAAATAAATGTTTAACTAATTACCTTATGGCTTATATTGAAATTTACAAATAATAGTGGGCGAGACTGCAAGGCATATCCACTTGAAAAGAATTATGCGGATGACACCATCTATGAAAAATGTGCCATCAAACTTGCGTTAAAAGATGCACTGATGTTCCACTTAATTTGTTAATAAAACATCGTTTTATGCATTGAAGCACCAAAGCAACTGGAACGGCCATGCATATCTCCGCAAAGTTCGGAAATTATTTTTTCTCGAAACTGGTGTCATCCGAGTTCCAAGTGGATCGCCTTGCGAGCTCACCGCCAAGAATTTGTAAATTGGAATATGTGACATAAGGTAATTGCTTAAAAACGTAATTACTGAACTTTTTTAACTATTCAATTATGCATTTTAATTTTTTGTGCAAGTAATGTCGCCCTCTTTCAGTAGACCAGCTCATGGACTAGAATTGTGCTATCTGCCACAGGCAATTTTTGAACATTTTTGAACGTGTTCGCTGAAGCACCCGGTGTATCTGTGTATGTATGTTCTACCATTTCTACCATCAGGTTATTTCTGGTCATTTTAATAATATTAATTATTATTATTATTATTATTATTATTATTATTATTATTATTATTATTATTATTATTATTATTATTATTATTATTATTATTATTATTATTATTCAGAATGACATTGAAAAATAATGGACTGGTAAGATATCAATGTGAATAACATTAACCATTCTAAGTCAAGGTTGGTTTGCTTCCATAGCCCTCTCAAGAGTGTCTCACTTTCTAATTCACTTTATTTGCACACGTCTCGATGTGTCAATTGTTCTTGTCCCCCAATAAATTTTTCTGATTCAGTAAAGTATTTGGGCATATGGTTTAATTCCGGTTTTCTTTTTTCGATTCACTTATCTTACATATGCAGCTAACTCCATAAAATCGTCTGTTTATTGTATCGTATCAGGGTGTTTTTACCTCTGTCTGTCAGGAAACTTTTGGTTCACTCGTTAGCCTACAGTGTGCTCAGGTATGGACTTAGAACATTTTTTTCATGGCTCTGGTATTTGGCATCAACGTGTTAATAGACTATTAAAGTGTATGTTAAAAAGTGTTACTTATGACGTATGCAGCCCACACAATGTGGACCTTTTTCGGATGCTAAAATTACCGAACTTACGATCACTTTTTGTTCAGACAGCGGTACTCAAACATTTCTGGACCGATACATTTAAAGTCCCCACTGTGTTTTGCCGTCCTTTACGTTATACACCCACTTTTTCAGTTCCTCCCACATGTAACAGATTTGGTAGATATACTCGAGCATATTATGTTCCGGACATATACAATGCTCTTCCCCCTGAAATTACGTCCTGTGAGTCTGTACGCGATATTCGCAAAAACTTAATACGTGGAATGATTATAGGCGTGATATCTTTTTATCTACGTCATTATGAAATGTGTCATCGGTTACTGCCTGTTAATGTGACTTCTATTTTATCGTCCGCAAATAGCCTAGATTTCGGTGTCGCACTTTTTCCTTCTTTCTTTCATTATTATTATTTTTTCTTTTTTCTAAAATAGTCAGTTTTGTGGCTGAGTTTTGTTGCTGACTGTCGGGTTTCGCGTGACAAGCCACTGCGATAGCTTAGGCGAACCTGATCTCTCTCATTGTATTTGGAAGATTTGTTAATAAAATTATTATTATTATTATTATTATTATTATTATTATTATTATTATTATTATTATTATTATTATTATTATTATTATTATTATTATTATTATTATTATTATTATTAATATTATTATTATTATGGTTGATGACTGTCGCATCCTGCAGTCTGACCTGTTTTCTTTCTTTAAATGGTGCAAGCCTCCCCTTGAATGCTGATCAGACCAAAATCATGACTTTCACGCGAAACATAAAAAGCATTTCTTTTTCTTATTCTGTAGATTCTGAACCATTGTGTAAGGTCCGTGAGATCAATGATCTCGGTGTGCTTTACACTTTACACTTTTCACCTTACACTTTACACTTTGACCATACACTTTTCAGCTCGCACTAAACACGTTGCAATGCGGGGTATGCGCTCTCTTGGCTCTGTTTGCAGACCATCCAGAGACTTCAGTTTTCCTACAGCGTTCCGCAAGTTGTACAGAACAATCTGTCTTCCTCAACTCGAATACGCGTCGGTGGTCTGGAATGACATTTCTAGATCCAACAGCGACATTATAGATCGCGTCCAGAAAAAGTTTCAGAGCACATATCATCACCGCTTTGCTAACACGGACACTGGACCTTGTTCTAGCACTGTTCAATTATTGCCATTGCCCTTACTTCGCTGCTGCCGTAATCGCGCTGACCTTCTGTTTCTTTTCAAACTCCTTCACGGTATCCTCACCTGCCCCCGAACTACTCAGTTGTATCATGTTTCGTATTCCGCGCAAGATTACCAGAGAACATAGAACTTTTCATGTTTCTCATTTTAGAGCCTTTATAACGCTTATTTTCGTTATCTTGTTATATTTCATAATTCGCTGTCATTGTTCTTTGCTTTTCTTTGTTGTGTCATAATTTCACATTGTTCAACTGCCCTTCTCCTCCTTTTTCGTCTATATTCACCTTGTGCCTTGTTGTATGTAGGCTCTTTCTTTCGAGATTGTTCTTTTTATTGTTCTTTTTTACGTATATTTCTGTGCCATTTTTTTTTCTAATGTATGCCTGCGCCAGCACTTAGACCTCATGGTTGATCCTGGATGCGGTAAATGAATGATTGGTTATTATTTTTATTGTTGTTAATATTATTATTATTATTATTATTATTATTATTATTATTATTATTATTATTATTATTATTATTATTATTATTATTATTACGTTTGCGTACCAAAAAGAGTTATAGAGAGGAGTTACAGAGCTAGCTGGCAACAGCTACCAGGAGGGGCCTTACGCCTGTCGGTTCTAGAAGAGAAAACGTGCGTAGACAAAAAAAAAGATAGCTAGTGAGTAACAGTACAGAGAATAAAAGGGCGGGCATAGCGAATAAACAAGGAAAGAGAATAAAAAAAAAGAAAAGGAGTGGAGAGCAACGCAAAAAGAAGACATGCATGTGGTGTCACACACTCCACTGGCCGCACTTAACGTTTGGCGAATGTTCCACGAGTTAGCATACATTGGCCATGCATTTTGCAGGCACGATCATCACCACATGACCTAAGCAGCAGGCTTCTTTCTTTGTAATTCCGGAAGCGTTGTTTTCTACAATGCCTAAACCTAATGAGGGACACTAATTGCATGCAATATGCTCTCCTGATGTGACCGGTGTTAGTCGTTGTAAATGGCCTAGTACGGCTGCTTTTATCAAGTGGGTACCCATTTAATTAGTATTTCAATTAAGTTCTGAAAGGTCATGAGCCAAAACTGCGCTATGATTATGAGGCAGACCGGGGTGGGGGACTGCGGCGGAATAAATTTGACTACCTGGGGTCCCTTAACGTGCACCTAATGCACGGTGCACAAGCGTTTTTTGCATTCCTCTCCCATAGAAATGCGGCCGCCATGGGCGGGATGGAACCCAAGACCGCGTGCTCAACCGCGAAACGCCATAGCCACTGAGCTGCCGGTGCCGGTTGGGCTCTCATTTGATTCCACATTGCCTGCTTGATTGGGCACGTAACGACAACAGAGTACACAAACAAGCAATTTGAAAAGTTACGTTTACTGGTCTCAAGAATATTCAAATAGCGGCAAAGGATATTTCTTTTTTTTTCTCCACAGACGCATATATTGCAGGAATAAATGTTTCAGTGAAGTTAGCTGTGATCATGGGTATGCTAAATGTGTTGACTGTTACCAGATTCAACTCACGAAGAGTCGATAAAGCCAAGTCGTAGACAGAGTCCGAGGATCTATGCCCGACCTGCAACATAATCAAATACAAGGTTGTAAGTGTCCGCGATGCCCTATGGGCACACCAACGACTGCGGAACACTTGTTTGAGCAGTGCGAAAACCAGAAATATCGCGCAGGGAACACGTTTTGTCGGCGCTGTCACCACAAGTACGACCGAAAACCTATATGTAATGCATCCACCCGACAAAATTGCTTGACCACTGGAAGATAATCCTTCGGACATTTGTCCACTTCGTGTTCTGCGAGAGGCTCGAGGAGAAAGTGCAAAACCCGAGCGTATACCGTTCACACACTATCCCTCTATCCCATCTCCTCTGTCTGCAGATGCTAGAAGCAAGAAGTGTAGCAATACAACGACGGGTATTAGATGCGGACCCGGACGTCTGACTAGTTCATCATCTGCCTGCAACTGAGCGAGCAGCGCCCATGGCTGCTGCGCGTGCTCGGCGCACCTTATTCTTTATTTGCAACACACTCTCGCGGTCAACGTTTATAGATACCTTTTGAAAAAGTATATATAAACGTTGCTCGCGGTCGACAAAATTGCTAAGGGCTGCCGGCTTCAAGAAGGTAAGCCTTTTGAACGGGACGCCTTATCACGGAGCCGGACGCCAGCTTCAGGCAGCATGCTCGACCGACGCCGTCGCGACCAGGAAGCAGTTCCGTCACCCGGGCCAGCTTCCACAGCATAGGCGGCGCATCGTCGTCGTGCACCAGGACGACGTCTCTAACTTGAAGTCGTGGTGGCAATTTGGGTGTCGCCTCGCGTGCGGAGCGCAGAAGAAGCAAGTACTCCTTGCGCCAGCGCTTCCAGAGATGGTCTGTTAAAGCTTGTCGATGTATGCTTCGACGTCGCAGATCGACGCTTGTTGACTGGGGTAGCATGGTGCCCAACTCTTGAGGCAAGCATGTGCGTTGCACGTTTCCCAAGTAAGAAGTGTGAAGGCGTCAGAGGGCATAGCTCGTCTAGGTCTACAGACAAACGTGTTAAGGGACGGCTGTTGATGTTCGCCTCTACCTCACACAGAACAGTTATCTCTTCAAAGGAGAGGGAATTTCGACCTAGAGCGCGCTTCAACGCTGCCAACAATCGCGGTCGTCGTTCGTTCGACTGCACCGTCTCTTATCTCCACACGGCTCTGACCTTTATGCGCCCTCAGTTTCCGTTGAAGCGATAGACCGCACGTACCTGCGCGGGCGAAGGTACGTTGCGCTGCCAGCGTTTTGACAGTCGTTGGCTGCAGTCATTCAGTGTGATCTATTCATGTTTGTTTGTGCGCGCTCACACCACGCTTTTTCATTCAGTTAGTAATAGTCGGGCCACATTTTCCAACGCACGCTACACATGCAATGCTGCCCAGATCGGCAGTGCAGCACTACAGGTGTGTCCCTTCGCACGCGCTGCCCACGGTAAGCGCTTCTCATCAACACCACCGTTTCACACGCGCCTTCTCGTGGTCATCGAGTCTCTCTTCATGTCGGTCTACTTACGCCGCAGCACACCTGCTTACTTAATCAGCTCATGTTTACTACAATTCATATTGCTACCAAGGCCGCTCACCTTACTTCGTATGACATTGCTGTGTTGCTATCGCATTCATTGCTTCGCCCTTAGGGCGAAACTGTGACATTTTTTTTCTCTCTCTCACTGTTTGCCAGCGCGGTCGCTTGAACCCCGGTGCCACGGCGGCCGCCGTGGCGCCGGGCGCCGACGCGAAGCGGCGGTCGTTGGGGTGTTGCGGAGCGCAGCGTAGCAACACCCCAAATAAAAAAATACTGCTCCAGTCAGGTAGACTGCTCCCTCCCTGATAGTGAGATTATATTTGGATCATCAAAACAGTGATGCGTTTATAATACCACCGATCCCAACAGCAGGCTAGTCACCACCAGCCCAGCGTTTTCTCCGTCAACGCCTCCTCCGTTCCAACGGCGGCGGCTACAAACATGGTACGCGCGAGCGGCGCAGCGTGGCGCCAGCGGTCAAACGCTGTACCCACTAGCAATTGTAAATACGCCGCATACCGGAGCCGGAGGATCGCGTGACGGATACGTCATGGGCCCCGACTTCGTTTTTTTTTTTTTTTTTCCCTTCTCTCTCGCGGTTTTGCTGAGTGGCGCACTTCTGGTAATGGTCTAGCGCGCGAGCCGTTGCCTTTGTCTCGTTTCGCGCAGCGGATTATTTCTGCACGCTGCGCACGAAAACACCTGACTAGCGGTATAAGTCAGTGCCACAATCACAAGCACCGAGGATGACGAGAGAGGATGAAAGAGCCTGATCGCGGCGCTAGAACACGCTAGAAAATGACATAGTTTCGTTGTCTACGCGCGTGACTGCACGACGTGGGAACAAGCAGACGAAACGGAAGTGTACATCTCTCTTGCTACGGTACGAAGTGAAACAAAAACACGCTGACATTCGGTTTGTATGTTTTCTCATTTCTCTAAACTTTATTTCGTCTATCGAAGCAACAGAGTGAACACGTACATAACTGCGGTTGCCTTCAGTAATTGCTGAAGTCACGTGTCACTAAGAGTGACGTCACATCACGACTTTGTACTAGAGTGTACTAGAATATGGTTGAGTGGGACGAGCGGCTGGGGCGGCGCATGCTTTGCGGTGAGGCGCCCGACGTGGAAAAATACTGTGGCGGCGCTGCGATCGAAAGGGATTGGTCCGCATCAAGGTCGCGCCGTTGGAAACTGCTGGCGATATATACTGCTCGGCAGGGTCATTCGTGCTACTTCGCGCGCTGGTATTTGCGGTCAGACCGATCAAATGGGGTTCATAATTGCATATGCCATGTATTTATGCCTTAAGAATAAATTACTTTTCTTTCTCTTATTTATTTTTTATTATTTTCTAATGCCACTCGGTGATTGCGCGTGCATTGCGGCCGCAGTGTCGGCTTTCATTCTACTCTGTTATTGTACGGTTCCCTTCGGAAAAAAAAATATTTTTCTCGTTCTTCAAGCAGCATGTATCTCTTGTGTGTATTGCTGCGCAAATAGTTTTCCATCAGTATGTCTCGTGAAACGCAGACGGAGAAACACATGTAACGTTCCTGCTTGCCGCTTAAAACAAGTAAAGCATATCTGCCCCATCCGGCGTCTTGCACTCAGATTTACGGGAAGCATGGTTAGAGATAAAAAAAGAGTAAACTGCAGCGCAACATTCCATTCAAGTTTCCGCCTTCCTCGCGTAACAGAGTGCGGAGTAATAGGTACGGGGTCATTTATTGCGGTAGGACTTCGAGCGCCGAAAACAGTTTTTGTTAGTCATTCTGTATGCTCATCTTTGACCATATAAGCCATACGCGGAAATTGTTTCCCCTGCCGATACTTCAAAAAAAAAAAAAAAAAGAAAAGAAAGAGAAGGAAAGAAAGAAAGCGGAGTAAACAGAATGCGGAGTGATTGGTACGGGGTTATTTATTGCAGTCGGACCTCGAGCGCCGAAAACGGTTTTAGTTAGCCATTCTATATAACAACCTTTGGCCGTAAGCCTTACATGGAATTTTTTTTCCTGTCGATACTTCAAAAAAAAAATTTTTAAAAGCCTGCGCGGTAGCCTCATTAGTGCCTATATCGTGGATACGGCGTTGCGCTGCTAAACTGGAGCTCGCGGTTTCAATCCAGGTCGCGGAATTCGATGGGAACGAAATGGAAAAAACACTCGTGCACTTTTATTTAGGTGCACGTTAAAGAACCCCAGGTGGCAAAAACTAAACCGGGTGCCTCATAATCATATCGTGGTTTTGCCACGTAAAACCGAAGAATTTGCTTATATTAAAAAAAGAAAAAAGCAGGTGACTGCGTTCTTCGGCTTATTTCTGCGGATGTAAACAACATAAATTATTCTTGAGTCTTATTTCCGAGAAAAACGTGTTGCGCTTATCCTATATTTCATGCATAAATGTAATGCCGTTCCCAAATGTATATGACCGCTCAACTCTGCAGGTTGTATATTATAAACGGCTGCGTTCAGCTATATATATATATATATATATATATATATATATATATATGTGTGTGTGTGTGTGTGTGTGTGTGTGTGTGTGTGTGTGTGTGTGTGTGTGTGTGTGTGTGTGTGTGTGTGTGTGTTTGTCTGTGTTTCGAATGTAACGCATAACAGCACTATTGAAATCTCAAAGGTGAGTGACTGCATGCAAGTGAGGACCGTTATTCCGAATGATTTTGCTGCCGGGGAGTCGTGGCTGTTGCGTAGAGGCGCAGTTCCTGGGAGAATTAACGGACGGGTGTTAATAAGTCCTGCTTAACAAGTTCCTAGCTCTCATTCAATATAAACACCCCGTTTTGGGGCAGCCTGTAAATCTGCTAACTTGATTCCGACAAGGAAAACGTTTTTTGACAGTCTCACCATGTTTGCAACCCATTAAAACTGGGTGCCCCATGTAGTACGTACTTCTTCAACGAACGCAACAGATCTGCACATATCTCTGCGTGTATGTGAGACATGCCGTTCCTTTGTTTCATTATGGTCGTTATGATAGTGCACCGGATAACTGAACGCAGCCGTTCAGTTATATATATATATATATATATATATATATATATATATATATATATAAGATGGTTTGCCTCCTATGAATATTATTGCTGCGAATGACAGTTTTATTTCCATTATTCACTAATAAGTGTGTTTGTTACTGGAAACACGTGCGCTTATTCCGGTCGGGAGTTCTCACTTTTTAAAAATTGCATTTATAATATTTGCTATTTTTTCCTTTATATATATATATATATATATATATATATATATATATATACATGTCTATGTACCCTTTGATTTAATTACCTAGAAATGCATTGGTCATTCTTGGCGCCACACAGTTAATAAACCTGATTTATTTCACTCTAACATTGTTTTCTTCGATCATTGTCCCTGATCAATAACCACCAAGAAGAAGCGCGTGTGAAATGGCACGATATCAATAATAAAGTTTTCTTACGTAGCCTTCATGGTGCGGAGATACCATTTACTTTTAGAAGACAGTGGTAAAAACTGCAGTTCACCTGGCTAAAACTACATTTGGCACCGGCCGTCAAGAGTCATGGGTGCACCAAAGCAACTAAACCATTTAAAAAAATGTACTGCACAGAGGTTCTGCGAGAAAATCTGGGCGTCCGCCAGCGTCCGCGTAGCGAACGCGCGCTCGCTAGCAGACGACACGCTTGACAACGACAGCAAAATTGAAGACGCCGCGTTGTATAATCTATGCCTCAAATATATATGTGTGCTAAAATGGCGTAAACATAAATTTGCAGTTGAAATAAAGCGCTATTTTAAGAGCGTACTATGCTCATTTGGCCTCGGTGCCAGCAGCGATAGTAGAATGTGCCGCGGAGCGCGTCTCCGCCCCAATCCAGTTCGCTCGCAGCGCCCTCGCACTATTTTTCCACACGCGGCGCCTCAGCGGCAGAGCGCCGTTCGGCCCACTCGACCATTGTCTAGTACACTCTACTTGTACGTAGTGCACTTGCACCATTGGCGTCGACTCTCCGGCTGGGAGCGCAGCGCCCGCGAAGAGAAGGACAAGCGGCTTCTTGGTTGCTAGCACGGGCGAAGAGCAATGAGACCGTGAGCGATGAGTTCCAAATGAAGCCTAAATTTTTATTCTCTCACGAGACAGGGGGGCGCGTGCGCCAACAGACTTGCCTGTCAGGTGCATAACATGGTGTCACAAAGTGGCGCTATAAACTAGCCATTTAAACGCGCGCCAGCTATAGCAGCGCGCGTATGGCATTCACTATAGGCGTTTGGTTTGAAATTTAAGCTCGTCCGCGGTGCGTAGGGTGTGTACACCGCGGACGAGCGGTGTACACACCCTACATACATGTACTTAGCAGACACAATCGTTAGCGCGCACTGTGTGCACTGCGCTTGTAAACTCAACATGTCATACCTGGTGAGGGGCTTTTTAAAAGCAAACGTGTGCGACTGTGCAGAATCACAGCTGAATTCCCAGCGAAGCTGTTTCTTTGGAGCAGTTGCATTAACAATTTCAGTTCTCCTCACTACAACGTGCCTCATAATGAGATCATGGTTAGGGCACGTAAAATCCGATAATTTAGTTTTAATGATGCTTTCGAACTTGAAATTTTAGCAATGGCCGCACTAATTCACCCGCACACCTTTAACGTCGCAGACGCATCAGCCATAACGTTCGTCCATTTTCACCAAATGTGATCTCGGGGGCTTTTATTCTATGACTCGTTTAGTTCAACGAGGAACCCGCGGGTACCTCATGTAACGCACCAAAACAGGAAGCAAGCGAGTTTTCAATAATTATATGCCGAGGTCACAATTACGAAAGGACGTTAAGGTTCCGTCGCAGATCACACTTCACTCCATTTTCATCAAATGTAATCTCAGTGTGACGCAGAGTACTTTCAGAACACTGCGTACATAGCATTTAACGGCTCTATAACGCGTTCCAGCACTTGCTCAATTAAATTTTTTTAGAAGGCTGTAACTTATCCACCTAATATTGTTACATAGGAAGATGCAGACAAAAAGATATATACTATTATATTTACAAGCAAATGCGCCGCACTTGGCCAAGAGGCAATAGCCCGCACTAGCCTCTAATCGTCGTCGTCGTCTTCACACTGCTCGCCTCTTCGTCATGGCAAAAACTGTTCCGTAGCAATATTTAACTTGACATGCTCATCAGACCTAGAATTTTTCCTATTTTAACCAAATTTGATCTCGGTAGCTCTTGTTCTTGGAGTACAGCGGGCAAAATTCTGCTTCGATTTTTAAAACGCACTTAAAATGATCCAGAGTGCTTCCATATGTAATTGACTACAAAGACCACAATTAACTCTAACAAGTTTGGTGTTCGTCAATGGATCACCCCCACCCTTTGACTTAGTTTAGTCAATTATAAACAAGCTGCCTTGTTTAGTTCAACGAGGGCACTGGGAAACCTTACTACAAACCTCGTATAACGAATGAAAATGGGGACCAAATAGAGGGTTCAGTAATTATTTACAAAATTCATTATTAGGCTACGAACGTTAACAGTTCCGCACACATCACCGATAACAAGGGCTCCTTGTTCCACTGAATCTGAAGTTTCGATTCGGGTTTGGTTCCAAGACGGCAGAAAAAAAGTAATCTTGGTTCTAGTTTAGCTGAAAATAACGGTTCAGCTTCGGTTTTTGGTTCATTTTAGTTTTGGTTCAACACCCTGCGTGCTGTAATTGCCCAGCACTGTTGCTTCATTGGTCTATGTAGCATAGTGAGCGTTTTTTGTTCGTTGTGTGTGTGCCTAAATGTAATGTAAATAATGCTCGCTGTATATTTCTAACGTTATTTTCATGCAATAAGGAACCTAAAAAATTGAGCGACAGCTCAGTGGTTAGCGCGATTGACTCTGATATGCGCATTGCTTCACTGGCATGGCTACGAATCCCAGTGTTGGGGAGAATTTTTCTTTTCCTTCACGCTGTGGCAGTGGCGAAGCTGGGGATGGCGATTGGGCCTGACGACAACAAAAATCATTGTTGTGTGCCGTCGATGACGACAACGGTCGTCGTCAGCGCAACGGTAAGGACGGAGGGACAGATAAGGCAAAGCTAATTTCTAGCACTCAACTGGTGTCGCAGTAATATCTGCACTAAGTATACTGTAACAAAGCGGCGCATTGTGTCTTTGAAGCTCTAGGAACGCTACACTACTTTGGCATAGTCGGCATAAGACTCCAATGTGTGGGCGACTTTATTCTTGGGGAGATTTCTGCTCAAGATTTTCGGGATATCAAGCTCAAGATGAACCAGGGGTCCTCGTGGCCAGAGCTCTGCAAAACTTGCGAACCTAGCTTTGGAGAAGGCTTCTGCGGACAGTCCTGAACTTAATCGGAGCGGTGCCGTGAAAGTGAACTTGCGTTCACTTTCACGGTTCGTCCTTCGATACACACCAGTTCCTCCTTCGACGAACTGGCGTGTCTAACAAAAACAAGAGCCCCTCTGTTTCCTTTCCTCTCGTTCGTTGCATAGCGAAGTCCTAAATACTAGCAGCCTTGAGCCTTCAGGCCTATACTGTACGAATGCTTATTGGCCAGCTGGGCTGCTCATACATATGTTCACGTTCTTCGTGATGTATGCGGTTGAAATGATGTTTTACATCCGTCGCCTTGGCCACCAGTGGTGCTGGCCGACATTTCCAGGGTCAGATTTTGTGCACAGACACAAATACCAATTAAAGCGGATGGCATAACGGCCGCCGGCGTAGCTCAGTTGGTAGACCACCGCAGGAGGCAGGTGTGGGTCCGGGTTCCAACGCTGGCCAATTGATTGTTCATTAATTTTCATTTCCTTTATTAGTTCTGTGTTTTCAATTAAAACCACAGTTAATCTTCCCTTTGCTTTCCTTGGCTTCATTGTCTGTTAGTTGCATGTGGTTGTGTCTAGCAAAAAATTTAGCCCATCTGTTCTCCTTCGTGTTCCTTTCGACGCCCTAGTTCAACTCATGCGTCGAAAGAAGGCTGAGCCGGTATGAAGTAGTGATTCCTTTCGCTCGATTCTATTCATTTCTTATAGCTCATCGTTGACGGCCGGCTGATCCCGGTGATAACATCAGCGGAGCAGCCCGCTTTGACCACTGACGAAGCGCGAAAACGAATGGCATTGGAATAGAATCGTTACATTGTGCCGGCCATGGATCCCGGCCCTGTCCAGCTATATAAAGCAAGAGCCGACTGTGCAGCAGAACCAACTGGTGTCATCGCTCGTGGGCTCTCTGGGCGCTCAGAAGTCAATGGTTGCATTTATAGAGCCCGATTTTAGGCTCGTGTTTTATTATAGGCCGCTAGGACGAGCAAGTGGCACTCTGAAGAAGATATGATTGCTAGCTTGCGTATTTACTTGTGAGGTGTGGCACGCAAGTAGTACGAGCTGCAAATTAGTAAGGCTGGACAAATACAGACCATTTTACGAAAGCACTTAGGTGCCGCCATATTGGGCTGATAACGCTTCCGTTTGCTGTCTTTAACAACGAAGCTTACGGTACTACAGTCGATTCGCAAGCATGAAAACAGTTGTATAAATGCGTTCAGCGTTTCATGACTATGTTGCGTGACGTAACTTCTCGTAAAACTAAGAAATTGTTTGCGTAACAGCCCAAGATGGCGGCGCCCATGAATCGAATATAAAATTGTATCATAATGAGGGTACCAAATGAATGACCAAATTTCATGAAATTACACAACACCATAGATTGCAGAGGCGCACATTCCCGCCGCCTCACCCAAAATTAAACAAAAAACAGTCTGTCAAATGGCGGCAGTTACAAACCAGATCCTATCCGAGTCCAGCTATCATGCACATAATACACCCAGATTTATACACGACTGACAAGTGCAGACATTGCGACTCTAGAGCCACGCTGGAGCATATACTATGGGAATGTGCCGGTATAACACACGATAACAGTGATACAGCCTCAAACAGCGACAGCCTCCGCGCGCGCTGGGAGTCTGCGTTGCTCAGCTCGGACGTGCAGCACCAACTTTGGGCCGTCCAGCGAGCCGAGGAAGCCGCCAAAGCCCAACAACCCTTGGCCGAAGCCTAGGCGGGGTCTAGGCCCACCCAACCAAATCGCATGGCACTCAATAAAGTTATTTGAATGAATGACTAAGGTACAAGATTCTAGCTGATTACTTGTGTCCGATATGATACACGCCATTTGTACCTTAAGATACTTTGATACCTTAGTCAATATCTCATTATAGTCCCATGGGAACGCGTCTACTGAAAGTTTACCATAGTTGGCTTGTAATTTTTCTGACTCCTGCGAACATAGCGTGTTATTTTTCCTCTATGAACACAGAATATCTTTTTCGACGCTCCGAAAAAGTACTGTATTACCATGCCGAAACAGTCCATGGCGCAAATCTGTAAATATTAGATTTTCTCTCACAGATAGAGAAACCGCATAATTGATGAACGCAATGGACAATAAGTTAGCTATGGCACTACATTGTACATCAAATAATGAATTCAAAAGAGAGATGGTATATGGTAGGTAAGAAGTGTTATGAAAGTACTGAGCACTACTGTTCGAAGCCAGCTGCGTTATGGTATCTGGGGCCCAATTAAGAAAGCTTTTCTTTCATAACGGCCTTTTTTCGTTGCTGGTATACTAAAGATATGGCCGTCACTAGAGTTAGCAGGCATGTGCTGCAACGAAAAATTCTAAAGCCTAAATATTTTTTTGCGAATACAGGCTCTGTTTGTTAGAACGTGGTATCATTAAAAATTCGTCGATGACACTATTCATCCGTAGCGTGTGAAAATAGCACAAAAACTATTGACCAGAAGCAGTTTTACAGTCATTTCAATTTAAACATTTCGTTACTGCGTGACAACAGAAAAGCAATGCCTAGGCGGTGTTGAGAGAGAGAGAGAGAGCAAGGAGAGGAAAGGCAGGGAGGTCAACCAGACGAGCGTCCGGTATGCTACCCTACAATGGGGGTAAGGGGAAGGGGGAAGAAGAAGTAGTTTATTGATGTGAAAATGTAGAGAGGTCGGCCGGGATATGGAGCATCTGGCCTGCTACTCTACGTAAGGGAAGGGGAAGAGGGGAAGAAACAGGGTTACAATGGGGGATGACAATGGGAGGAACGAGGTGAAAGGACACATTGCGTAAATGATTATCACAAGCGTGAGTCTATAGGCCCGTGTCGCCTAAGAAACGTGAAAAAGCACGCATTGCCTCTGTTGTCTGACAACTCTGTGGCCCTAGGCCTAGCAAGAGCTCCTCCGACAGTGGTCTATTATATAAATGTCTCAAGGTGGCTGCCAGTGTGAGTCTTTCGCGTGCATACTCAGGGGACACCACGAGCACATGGTCTATAGTCTCTATAACACCACACACCTAACATTCCGGGGAGTCTGTCCGTCCAATGATGTGCAAATATTTGCGCGTGAAAGCGACGCCTAGTCGCAGTCAGTGTATCAAGCATGTATGAGGGCGTGGAATTCCATGCAGAACAGGAAATTGCATATCGGGATCCAGCCTTTCAAGGCGAACGTGACGAGCGTCTCGTTGGGCCCAGTATGTTTTCGTCGCACTCCTCATTAATTTCGACAGGAGGCATGTGATGTCTGGTCTAGAGAACGGCACTACAGTTCGTAGGCTATTGCTGAGGGCGCGCTTTGCTTCAGCATCGGCCATCTCATTACCATTGAGCCCACAGTGTCCCGGGATCCATTGGAACACTATGCGGTGGTGTTTTTCTTGAGCGCATGAAAGTAGCTCGGCGATCTGCAGTGCCAGAACCTGATATGCGGTGTGGCGCAGGAAGCATCTCAAAATTTGCAGCGCGGGTTTTGAGTCCGTGAAAATGCACCACTCTTGAGGTCTTTCCCCGCAGATGTGGCGAATCGCTTCCCGTGTAGCCACAAGCTCTGCTGCGGTTGAAGTTGAATTATGATCTAGAATGAAACCTCGAGTCATCTGCTGGGCTGGTATCACCACAGCTGCTGTCGATGCCGTTGGTGACGCGGACCCGTCTGTGTAAACATGAACATAGGTCTGGTATTCTGACCAGATGTATGCCAAAGCAAGTTGTTGTAGTCTGCTAACGGGAACCAATGATTTCTTTAGTATGCCGGGGCCGTTCACGCATACCGAAGGCTGAATCATCACCCACGGTGGTTTGACGGGGTCCTATGGAAGGACATCGCCTGATGTTATGTGGGGTAGATGGCTGCGGAGTGCACTTGTGAAACTGCTGTCCGACCGCTCATGTAGAACCGACGTCAATGGATGGCAATGGTGTCGTGTAAGTAAGCGTAGATATACTTGAAGTGGTTCGTGGGACAGGTATACCGATAATGGGCATACGCGGGCTTCCTCAATTGTGCCTTTGTTGGAGGCACGCCGTGGCAAGCCGAGGCATATTTTGAGTGCCTGCGCTTGAACGCTCTCTAATGTCCGTAAGCAGGAAATACTCAAGTTTGAGAGTATCGGCAGGCTGTATCGAATGTAGCCTATAAATATCGACTGATAATGTCGTAGTAGGGAGCCTTTCGTGGGGCCCCATTTCATGCCTGCTACGAAGCGAAGAACATGGCAAAACAGATTAAGTTTTTGCCTCAACGTATTCACATGCCTCGACCACGACAAACCGCGGTCAATGATAATGCCCAGGAATTTGTGGTGGGAGACATAAGGTATTATAACACCGTTAATGGAGATCGGATTTCGCGTGAATGCAACCACAGCACTTTTCTCAGCAGCTAAGAGCAAACCCTGACGCCGTATGTATCGTGAAGTGGATGACACAGCACGTTGTAATCTCGCACGTAGTTGTGGGCGTGTTGTACCAGAAGCCCAGATGCAGATGTCATCTGCATATGCACTGATGTGGATATGAGCTGGAAGTTCGCTCACCAGGCCAATCAGTGCCACATTAAATAATGTTGGGCAGAGAACTCCTCCCTGAGGTACTCCACGGCATACCTGATGACGATTAGTCTCTCCGTCAGGCGTGGAGATGTAAACGAAACGGCCGCTGAGATAGCTCACAATCCACAGATAGAGCCGGTCGCCAATTCCCAAGTCATCTAGGGCATCGAGAATGGCTTCATGAAGGATGTTGTCATAGGCCCCTTTGATGTCTAAGAAAACAGCGGCGACAAGTCGGCGTCGACGTTTTTCATGTTCCACTGTCGTAACGAGGTCAATGATGCTGTCAATCGAAGAAGGACCTCGCCGAAAGCCGGTCATCATGTTTGGATAAAGATCATTTCTCTCCAGAAAATATTCGAGCCTCGCCAGGACCATTCGTTCCATAACTTTTCCAACACAGCTGGCTAATGCAACTGGCCGGTATGAGGTAAGCTCATAAGGAGTCTTTCCAGGCTTCAAGAGAGCAACCAGGCGGCTGATCTTCCACTGCTCCGGAACAATACCGGTGACCCATGTGTCATTGTAATAATTGAGCAGTGCAGTGCGACCAGCCCTGCCAAGGTGAGCGAGAGGCGAATACGAAATCCCGTCAGGGCCAGGGGCAGATGAATGGCGACACGACGCAAGAGCAGCCTCTAATTCAGGCATCGTAGAGCAAGTCGTAGTGGTCACTGGGGGAAGGTGGCGCAAAAACCTCGAATTAAATTGAGGCTGGCCGAGTTGTGCCCACAATCATTTTGCAGAAGTCCTCCGCTACCTCTACATCAGCGCGACGCTGGTAAAGGGCCAGAGCACTGAAAGGGTAGCTTTCTTGTGGGGGAGAACGCAGGCTCCTGACTACATGCCAAATACGTGACAGCGGCTTGCGAGGATCCAGTGATGAACAGAACTTCCTCCAGCGCTTCCTTCCTAATTTCTCGAGATGGCGCTTTATTTGTCGTTGAGCTCGGCGACAAAGGGTGAGATCGTATGTAGATTTCGTCCTTCTGTATTTCCTTTCAGCGCGCCGTCGGACCGCGCGTAACCTCTCGAATTCCACGTCGATAGGAGACCCCGGCGTAGGTGCACATATGTTCCGCGTGGCCTCACCGAGGGCGGACGTGATCAAGCCTTCTATTTGGGTTGGTGACTCGAGATCCGCACAGGACAGGTACACAATAGGTTCTCGATGGTTTCCTCGCACCTACAAGAGTCGCACATCGGGCTATCGGTCATTCCCATACGATAGGAGTAAGTGTTCGTGAACGCCACTCTGAGCCACAAGCAGCACAGCAAGGTTGTTTCGCCGCGGCAAAGGCTAGCTCAGAAATAAACACAAACACACATGGCACTGCACAAGAGCATTCAAGACACACGCATGATCCGATATACCTAGCGCGCTATAGCGTGACAGCAGAAAAGAAATAACGAGTGGCGCTAGGAAATGCACACAAACACACGTGGCAATGCTCCCCTTCCCCTTCATCAAATAGAATCGTCTCGATGCCGTAAAAAAAAAAAAAATGGAACTTCAAAGCATGCAATGAAGGGTAGAAAAATGTATGTGTTCACTAACGCTAACAAAAATAATAATAAAGGAAACAAAATAATGCTTCAGGCGCACGACGTGAGGACTTAGGGTCGAGATCGGCGTAGCCGGCACTATATCACTCCATCAGGAAATACTTTGTAGTCGAATGGCCACGCTCGTCGGGAGATTTTGTAGGGGGCGAAGTAGTGGCGGAGGAGCTTCTCGCACATACCGCGGCGGCGAATAGGTGTCCATACCGTAACACGTTCACCAGGCACGTAGCCTTGATCTCAGTGACGTAGGTTGTACCGTCGGGTGTATGTGTGTTGCTGCCTGTTGATGCGTTCTCATGCGAGCTGGTAGGCTTCCAGGGCGCGTTGAAGAAAGCCACCAACGCCCGTGTTCAAATTGTCATCGTTTATGTTCGGCAGTATGGCGTCCAGCATGGTGCAGTAGATGAGGCTACTGCCTGATTCCTGTTTAAACTGTTTAACTGGTCAATTTCTGAAATAGTTATACCATAAAGACTGAAACCCTGATACTATAATCCACCGGAAAAGAAAGAAAGAGATTAACTTGAAAGGTATGCGGTACTACAGGTCTTGCTGATTATATTTGTTTGTTTTGGATTTAACACAAAGCATACTTGTCAAATCTTTGGAAGGACATTAGCCCCGAATTAGGTTAATCGATCATCATGTTTATATTTTGAGTCGTTCCGTGCTGCTCGAAATTGATAACAGAGACGCCGAGCAGGCATAACTAAAGCGAGTGGAGTGGTTTCTTGGGTATCGCTTAGTATATTCGTTCAGTGCGAGAAACTTAGTTTGCCCAAGTAATATACTAAAGAAGATCATTTTGTTTCAACGACCTTGCAGCGTTTGGTTTAGCCATTTAGGTTCTCCTTGCGCTTGTTTATGCTGATGGCGAAAGTGCAGGGTTGCGTATCGTCAAAGAAACAAACATTAGCATCTAACGGGCCATAAAGTTACGAAGGATTGGCGGAGCAGCCTACACTATTTGATCGAAGTCAAATGATGCGCTCATATAGGAGAATGCACTCAGTCATCGTATTACAATGGCCCTCCTTTATGCTCTTTTCAGATATTCCAGCGAAATCAAATGATGCGTTCTCTAGGAGCATGCAATCAGTCATCGTAATACAATGACCTTCATTTATGCTCTTTTCAGTATCCTTTGTAAGTGTCAAATGACAAGCAATGAGTAGGGGTTGGCAGGCTTTTGATGAATGGGCAGGCCTTTCTACCTGAATATTTTGTTACGTTCGCACATTTGTACGAATAAAAAAAAAAGGTCGTTCACTCACGTTTACGTAGTTTTTACGTTGTCGTGATTGTAATAGCAAAATCTCTCCGGAATTTAGGTAATATATCAAACTAGTCTCTAATCTTTAGTTATTTAGCAGGGGAATATTAATTTTTAGGTACTGCTTCTTAAGTAGATTATTACTAAAGGTACAGATTCTCAAATAAGGGTAGTTGCTGTCGTACGAATTAAGTTTATCCAGAAATGCACAAACATTCTGTGAAGATGGCCTGTGTGGAAATCAGTGTCATTGCACGGTGCGAGATACTGATGTTTAATAACAGACGCTCACTGGCTTTAAGTCCTAACCGAATTGTTGAACACGCCCAAGAATTCCTGCCTCCCCTGCGCTCTTGATATTCGAAGCGAACTGTACATTAGCTTGATAGATTATAAGCTGAGTGCTCACGTGTCATTTAAGTTAAGCTTGCGGCGAGGCTTGACATTTCTGCATAACGCCAACAATATGTTTTAGCCCTTTTTCAAATTTCTGATGTTTAACTGCCCGAAAGTGTGAGGCTTATGGCGATGTCGAAAAGAGCCCTTGAATTTGTGAATGTTAGCTGATGCGTATCACACAGTATATCAAAATGTATCAGGGGAGAACTCTACACGTGTCTGATGAATGTTTTCTCGCATTTATTCCAGACTACATTATGGCTCTTCCTTCTCGCACGTCATCTGGACTTCCGGAATGAATAAATCTTGTATCAGGTAAGGTCTTCGTTTACCACATTAACATAAAGCACTAAATCTCTGTTGGAGAATGAAAAATACATCGAGTTCTCATCGATGCATCAGGACAGCCTTGTGGCGAAAATATGAAGTGTGGGTATGTGTTCTTTGCCAGCAGTGTATGGCACAGTTATAATATCAGAAGGCTTGAACCCATTTCTTCTTGGAAGCAGGCAGGATTTGACCTGTTTCTAAGGAATTCCGTGAACCTCCTGGGTAAGGAGTGGTAGTGTTGCTCATTCTCACATAGCACTCACAGAAACCGTGCTTCGACTCCATGAAGGAGACCGGGCCTTCGAGTTGTTTGCTCAGCCATGTGCTCTCATTTAAATAAAGCGTGTTTTACTGTTTTGCCATGAAATCAACAGAAGCCTCTAACGAATCGACAGCTGAGCTCAGAGAGTCGATGGATGGATGCAAAGGAACAACCTTATCTGCATTTTTGTTGAAGTTAGCTGAATGCTACCATTGACGGATAGTCAAACTGCCTTTTTTGAGAGCCTGTATAGTTGTTGCAAGACTACACATGGCTGATATTTCGACCTAAGGTCGATGCTACTAAGGGTTGTGGGGTGGTTGTCTGGTAGGCCACGGTACAACACCTCTGTTCTCACTTGACAGCCCTAATGACAGTACAAGTTGACGTAGTAACCCTCACAAAAGTATGTACAAGGTGGAAGGATCTTCCGTAACTCGAGCACTCCAGCATGCTAGAACACAGGCGCGCACACGCGGCAAGACCTGCTCTTGAGAGACTCTAATATTCCCTGAGTGGCAAAGTAGCATCTAGAGAACGAAATGAATGCGTGCCATGCAGCTGTACATGCATCGTTGTACATGCCACTGACCGCACAATTTAGGGAACTCATATCGCGCATAGCACTAAGATGTTTTCACTTTGAGCTATCCGAGGGACAGTTGGCACGATGTTAAAGAGAGCAAACAAATCTCTGCGTCGCTAAGTATGGCCATTCGACGTGTCGGAAACGATGGGACACAATGGCACACTCTCAGAGGCAGCTTATAATTTACTGTGAAATGAAAAAAAAAGCCAGATTAACTGGAGTGCTATATCAAACACATTTCTTGTATTTTACGTGCAAGTAGCGAGCGGATAGCGCAACCTAACGTCGAAATTGAAGCTGCATGAGATCTCCGCCTAGGCTACTGGGCGTCGCTGCAGAGGAATAGTATTGCGGAGTTCTCCTGCCTCGCGGTGTTGATATTATTGTAGCAGTAGTAGCAGTTAGCCAGTAGTTAGTTAGTTAGTTAGTAGTAGTAGTAGTAGTAGTACTTATTGTTGGGCGAGGCGTCAGTGCATTGTTTCTGCGAATACATGTAATTTGAGTTTATGTAACTCTTAAAATTCTTAATTATTGAATGAGCAGGACTCTTAATAAACTATGGACCAGTGGCGCACCGACGAGGGAGGGGGGGGGGGGAGTTTCGGGGGTTGTAACCATCCCCCCCCCCCCCCGGAGGCCGACCTAACCCCCCCCCTTTTTTTTGTTTAACCCCCTTTCTTTCCTTGCGCATTTGAGTACTGCAACTGAGATGTACGACGCGCAATCGTCTGCACACTCGCAAAAAGCGCATTTTTTTTTACAATTTCCCGTGAAGAAATTGAAATTAGTGCTGTTTAGATGGCATTGGCAAACTGTCAACACCCCCCCCTCCACCCCTGGCAGAGGTCCTGGGTGCGCTACTGCTCTGGACATTTCTATATGTGTAATTTCTGTCTTCATTTACCTTTTTCCTCTCCCTTTTCCGCTTTCCCAGTGCAGGGTAGCAAACCGAAAATTTCAGTCTGGTTATTATCCCTGCCTTTCCCTTTATTATTTTGTCTCTATGTTGTGATTCTTCTATCTTAATTCGACGCTTTCTGAAGCTCACCATGGTTGTAACATAGACTAGTTCCAGTGTCTATACCGGCATATTAAAGCGAAACATCGAACGCAAGCGACAACGGCGGACTGCGGGCATACCGTCAGTGATGTCGTTCTCTCTATAGCAGCCGAACGTGTGTGTAACCTCATTAAGGAACACAAAGACGTTGCCACTAATTCAGAAATACTTTAATGAACCGTCGGGATTTAACCCAGTCATAAACACGGGGCCGCAAGTTTCAGCTTCGCTGGTTAACCAGCGAAGTGCTTGGGCGGTGATCTACTTTTTTGTTCGTTATATCCCGTTTAGTGTATTGTTTCTTGGTTAGTCTAGGTCGCAATAGATCGAGTACCACTAAACGTTAAGAACCAAATACAAATCAATGTTACTTTAGCTGTTTGGGCAATAACCAGCACCAACGAATAAATTACACGCTCATCCTCGTAAATTAGGTAACCTGAAATGTGAGCCATTGCGCTGAGAACAAGTTTCCGAGCGAAAGTGTTATGGGGCGATGGGATTATGTATGCGACTGAGCGCTCGCAAGAGATAATAATAATAAATATTATGCTTGAGCAGGGTGATGTATAATAAGATCACTTCATGCTCAGGTTTTATCCCGTGCACGTGATAGCTTGCACTCGATTATGCTCTGTTTTTGGCACCTAGGCCACGCCTTGAGTACTCGAGACTTCATAGCTGCCCTGGCCTCAAACTCCGGAGCACTTTCAGGACCTGGGGTCATTTGCCAAACACCAACCACATAAATAGTCGTCTTCGCTTTCGTATCTTACTAGTACGCGGCTGCCGTGGTACGAGAAACGCTGCATAGTTAACCAGCTGACGTGTACGAGACGACCTGGAAAAGAAAGGCGTGTCACAAGTGCCGAAGAGCGAAGTAGTATACAAGGTGATCATTCTTAGCTTTAGGTAATTTTTTACAATCATAATTCATAAGCATAATTCCTGTCTCTGAGCTGGACTATTTGAAGAGGTGGACATTACTAGTACGCGAAATCGAAACGCATATTCAACTAATTAGAAAAAAATTTGACTAATTTACTTCTTAACTAATTATTTTACGGCACTATTGCAGTTCACGAATTGTAGCCTGTGAGTTTGCAAGACGCATCCACTTGAAATGGATTTCCAGTATTACACAAGTTTCGAGATATTACTTTCCAAAGTGTGAGACGAAATACATGGGCTTTCCGACTACTTTTGTGCTTCAATTCATAAAAGAGCGTTTTGTTACAAAAGTAAGTGGACCAACAGTGCATTTTTAGGGCCAGTTTCATGGCGCATATCTCCAAACTGGTGTCGTTCTGGAAATTCATTCCAAGCGGATACTCCTAACAATGTCACCGGCTACAATTTTTAAATTGCATTATGTACCGTAATGTAATTAATTCGGAAGATAATTATTCAATTTTAGTTAATTAGATGAATATGTGTTTCTATTTTTCGTGTAAGTAATGTCCACCTCTCTGAAAAATCTAGCTGAAGGACTACAATTATGGAATGTTTAACAGGCGATTTTTAAAAATTGCATAAAACTTAAAAGTGATCACCCGTATATACTTGGCCGGGTCATAATGAGAACAAGAGGGCTCAGCACGAATCTCTTTGCAAAAAACAATGCTCTGCAATGGTTTCTTAGATATTTGACACGAAAAAAAAAAGAGTTCAATTTGGAAAAGTGTTGCTGAAAAGCTAAGTTGAACCAGTAAAAAAAGAGAGAAAAAAAAAAGGGGGGATACAACCGTATCAGTTCCGTGCCGCTCTGCTGTGAATATTGTTTTCTTTCTTAGCGATCGTGTTGGGTGCCATCAAAATAAAAAAACCCCAAAAAACGGCAAAGCTTGCACTAGACCGCGCAAAGCTCGAGACACAGTGAAGCTGGCCTATCGATTGCGTCATAAACTAAGAGATACCTGGCATAACCAAGCTCAACTCCGGCATAGCCAAGGCCGAACGTAGCTGCTACCAAGTTCAACCTAGATACAACCTAGATACAACCAAGTTCAACCTCAACATAGCCAAGTTCAACCTAGCTACTACCAGGAGACGCAATCGATCGGCCATCTTCGTTGTGACTCGAGTTTTGAGTGGCCTAGTGCAAGCTTTGCCTCCCCATTACGATGACAGAAGAGAAGTGAAATTGCACTCTGGAATGATTAACGGCCACGCAGCCAGCTGTGGAAGAAGACGACGACGACGAACGCGGGAGCAGTGGCACGAGCGCGTGCCGAGCACGAGTTCGAGCGCTAACGGAGGGGCGCCAGCGAGCCAGCTGCGGAAGAAGACGACGACGCTCGAGCCAATGCTAATGATGATAATTTCGTGAAATGCGCACTTTTTACGGCTGGCTTAAACAGCTTCGTTGTTAAAAAGCATCGCCAGGCTAGTGATGTGACAGCGAAGTTTTCTATCCGTCAGCGCATTACACTTATTCCAGATTCAGTTCCGACTAACAGTGCGTAAAGCGATGATGCACCAGCTCGAATTTTTAATGCAAATAGCATTCTTTGCCTACTTTAGCCGTTTTGAATCTATCTATCTTTCTATCTATCTATCTATCTATCTATCTATCTATCTATCTATCTATCTATCTATCTATCTATCTATCTATCTGTCTGTCTATCATAGCTAGCTAGCTAGCGAGCCAGCCAGCCAGCCAGCCTCTTACGCCCACCAAGTGGTCCAAGTTGTCTACCTGCTTGGGCCACTATAGGTATGTGCAACTGATCATGGTGTCGTCGTGGTTGTTCCATTATCGTCACTGCAGCGTTGTGATATCTTACTCTCGTCATGCCGTCTTCGTCACGTCTTCTACCCTGACCCAGTGGCCCAAGTAGTCTATTAGCTTCGGACACTAGGTATTACTCGTGGTCGCGATGCCGTCGTAGTCGTTGCATCACCGTCATTTCAGCTTTGTAATCCGATGCTCGTTACGCCGTCGCCGTCCCGCCATCGTCGTCATAGAGCCTGTTCATGAATTCGTTGCCATACCGCCATAGAGATGCCGTCGTGGTGATTAAACTGTCGTCATTTCAGCTTGGTTATCTGACTCTGGTTATGCTGCCGTCATCACGCCTTCTACTCCGACCCAGTGGTCCAAGCTGTCTAATACTCGGACCACTAGCTATGTGTTGGGGATGGAGATGCCGTCGCGTTTGTTGCATCATCGTCATTCCACCTTTCTCATCCGACTCTCTTCATGCCTTCGTCGTCATCACGCCATCGTCGTGACACAGTCGTCGTTGCGCTCTCGTTTTACCACAGTCATCACTTCAAGTAACGCCGTCCCATTGTCGTCATGCCTTCGTCGCGATACCGCCGTCATCATTCCATAATCGTAATGTCGTCATTCAATCGTGAATACGCCGCGCTTGTCACGTCGTCATAACGAGACAGTGGCGATCATGTCTGCTTTGTCAGACCATCACCGTAATGCCGTCATGGCCCTGCCCCATCACCGTCACTCCAGCTTCGTCATCTGACTCTCGTCATGCAGTCATCGTCATGCCTACGTGCCTATAGGCGACTTCGGCAAGCGAGTGCCTTAGCAGAGTGGGACGATATGGGAGTATGTGGCATATAGCCGAAGCAACGAAAGTCTCACAATCCCCACTATACGTGTTAATCGTGACTTCAGGGGTATGGCCTGTCGCTATATTGCTCGACTGCTATTCGCATTACCATCGACCGTCATCATAAGATGAGTTCTGCCATAATATATTTCTTTTCGATAAGCCTCGCCAAAAGCTGTAGGGAACGAAGTGCGCAAAACGTAGTGCGTGTTCTTAGGGTGCCTCCAAGGCACACGACCGAAGCACGTAGTGAAGGCACTGTGCGAAATCGTACGATAGCTTGTGCCCCCAGAAGCACCGCTATCACAGCAAACATTTTTACTAACTATGCCGCATGAAAACGCGTACAATGGCCGTAGTACCTATGCAGAGGCTATAAAAATTCCCAGAATTAGCCCTACTCTATTTGCTGTATAACTTGTCAACTTCCCTCTGTAAAAGTTTATTCAATGAACATAAGTACTTTATTCACATGTCCCGACTCAGGCTTACCGACTACAATGGACACTGCTCATGGATACACAGTCATATTTATTCGGGGATCATGTGAACTCTATCTCGCAGATAGCCTTGCGCTCTCAAAAACACATGAATAGCATGTCATTCAGACTCACTTGAACTCGCTCAGTAATGTGGAAAGTTGGTGACTAATCATCATACCGTGTGGGTGAAGCAGCGCACTCGAGAACCCAAGACACGCAGCCAGTGTCGTGTATTTTTGTGGCTGTCTGCCTTGTCCTGGTCACCCACACGGTATGATGATGAACTCACTCAGCCCCATAGACGCTGTGATTCCCCGCGTCTAACTTAGAATCAGACGCACGCCTACTCCGACTTACTTGGTCTAACTCAGACTCATTATCACACCAACTAAGGCTATCCCAGGCTCGATTGGCAGCCACTCGGACTTACTGGGGCTCACTCAAACCAGATTCCTTTAGTACTTTCTCTATTAAAAACTCTGCTCAAACTGAAGTCATGCTTAGAGCCTGAGTGAGTACGAGTGAGCCGATGTCGGAACAAGTTTGTCGAATTATGGCGACATTGTGGCAAATTCAGTGGACCATACTGAATAGGTCGCCATTGGCAGCGAGAATAGATGGAGAGAGAGAGAGAAAAACATTTATTTAGACCATCGAGTTGATCTTGAGGACGAGTGGGTGGTGTCCTCATTCCAGGACTCCACTGGCCATGGCTGCTCGACGTACTTGCTGGACGAGAGCTTCTTGTCCCGCCAGGGTATCGCCGGTAAGCTGTACCTCCCACCGCTCAAATGACGTGTTAGGCGTCTTTAAATGTTCAGGTTTGCCCCCGCACCTCCACGATATGTGAAAGAGCGTAGGGCGTGTGTCGCCGCACCAGGGGCAGATGCCGCGATATGTTTGTGGGTATATTTTGCTGTATTTGTGTAGGTTTTGGAATGTGTTTGTTTGGATAAGTCTGAGGGCTATTGCCTCTTCAATGCTGAGCTTTTTGTGAGGGGGAGGATAAATCCCGCGGTTGAGTCGCTGGATCTCGAGTCGGTCGCAGTAATTTGATGGCAGGGGCACAAAGGTAAAGGGTGGGGATTGATCAGACGATTGGTTTTGCCCCGCTCGGTTAATTAGCGCTCGAGCTAAGGCGTTCGCCCTTTCGTTCCCCTCCAGTCCCGCGTGAGTGAGTGAGTGAGTGAGTGAGTGAGTGAAATAACTTTTATTACAGGTCCGGCGAGGACGCGAACTCGTCGCGCACCCGGCTAGTCCCACGTCGGGACCGGCAGGTCTAGCCCACCAGCCCGGTCACGGGCACACCGGACAGCCAGGATTTGCTTGTCTAGAGCGGGGCTACGCAGAAGCGAGTCCCACTCATCCTTGCTGAACTTGGGGTATCTCGACCCGCACTCCCAGAGCATGTGTGCTAGAGTGGAGGTCTGCCCACAGGATGGGCAGGCGTCGTCGCGATATACGTCAGGGTAAACTTCGTGCAGAACGGCCAGACACGGATATGTGCCGGTCTGTAAAAGTCTAAACGAAACAGCTTGCGCCCTATTCAATTTGGGGTGAGGGGGCGGAAAGACCCTTCTGGACATGTAGAAAAATTTTGTCACCTCGTTGTGAGTAGCGGGAGCATCCCTGTGGCCGTAGGGGGGAGGGGTGTCGGCTCTCCTTACAGAGGAAGCGCGGTCGGTGAGGTCGCGCGCAGCCTCGTGAGCAGACTCATTGAGGTTCGGGGGAGCACCCTCGACCGACCCTACGTGAGCGGGAAACCAGTGAATCGAATGATGCGTGAGAGCATCCGGATTGGAGACGCTAAGAAGACGAGCAGCCTGCTCGGCGATGCGACCCTTCTGAAAAGCCCTAACTGCCGTTTTGGAATCGCTGTAGATCTCAGACCCACGACCGTCTAGCAGGGCGAGGGCGATGGCGGCTTGCTCGGCGACTTCGGGGTCTGAAGTGCGAATTGAAGCGCTATTGGAAAGCTTGCCACTGGAGTCGACCACGACGACGGCAAAGGTCTTTCCATCGCTGTACTCCGCGGCGTCGACGAAGCGTGCTCTGATGCCTTGTTGATAGATCTGTTTCAGAATTGCTACTGCTCTCGCCTTGCGTCTGCCCTCGTTGTGGACGGGATGGACGTTTCGAGGCACGGGGGCCACTTCGAACTTGTCTCGAATGCACCTAGGGATCGGGGTACTGACCCTCGAAGATACCACAGGAGGGTAACCCAGCTCTTCGAGGATGCGTTTACCTGCCGCTGTGGTGGTCAGGCGAGCGAGTTGCGCGCGTTCTTGGGCTTCGGCAATCTCCTCGGCGGTGTTGTGTACCCCCAGCTTGAGGAGATCTTCGGTATGGGTCCTAATGGGTAGCCCCAGAGCCCTTTTGACTACTTTGCGGATGAGAGCATTGAGCTTGTCTCGCTCCGCTCTGAGCCAGTTGTGCATAGAAATCGTGTACGTGAAGTGGCATAATACGAAGGCGTTGATAAGGGTGAGGAGATTGGCTTCCTTCATGCCTCTGTGTCTGTTTGCGATTCTGCGAACGAGGCGGAAGGCGTTGTCCGTCTTTGCGATGATCTTGCGGAGAGCCGTTCCGTTCCCGCCGTTGAATTCGACAAACATGCCCAGGACCCGAATGACGTCGACCCTGGGTATCACCCCTCCATCACAAGTGTGAAGACAGATGTTGCTTTCGGAGACTGGCTTCCAATCGCTCGGTCTTCTTCCCTTCTCTTTTCTCTAAAGCAGAAGCTCCGACTTGGCGGGGGAGCACCGAAGTCCGGTGGGGCGGAGATACTCCTCGATCACGTCGATCGCCTCCTGCATGGCTTCTTCGACTCTGCCCTCGCATCCCCCGGCGCACCAGATGGTAATGTCGTCGGCGTAGATGGTGTGCTTGACGTCCTCAACGCATGCCAACCTCTCGGAAAGACCAATCATACAGATGTTAAATAGTGTGGGGGAGATTACGGCGCCCTGAGGAGTGCCCCGTGCTCCGAGGGGCACATCTTCGGAGCGTAAGTCTCCAATGCGAAGATTGGCCTTCCTGTCCGTTAAAAAAGAGCTTACGTAGCTGTGGAATCTGGAACCGAGACCTAGGTCTGAAATGGTCTTGACGATAAAGGCGTGGAGCACGTTGTCGAAAGCCTTCTCGAGGTCCAGACCGAGCAGAGCCTTGACGTCTCTGGAACGGCCGTCCACGATCTGATGCTTGATTAGTTTCATTGCATCCTGCGTCGAGAGTCCGGCGCGGAACCCGATCATGTTGTACGTGTAAACGTCGTTGTCTTCGAGGTACCCGTTGAGTCTGTTGAGGACGACGCGCTCCATGACCTTGCCGACGCAGGAGGTTAGAGAAATCGGCCTCAGGTTCTCGATGTTCGGGGCCTTGCCGGGCTTGGGAATCAGCACCGTGCAGGCCGACTTCCATTCTGCAGGAACCACGCCGCTCTTCCAGGACTCGTTGATCTTCTCGGTGAGAAAGACAATCGACGGGTCGTCGAGGTTTCTCAACATTCTGTTGGTGACTCCGTCCGGACCCGGCGCAGACTTGCGGTTGAGCGCGAAGATGGCCTGTCTGACCTCGGCAACGGAGAAGTCTTCGTCCAGCTCGGGGCGAGGAGGGCCTCGGTAGTCAGGGAGTTGGGTCGCCGGATCCCCGTCGCGCCGGATGGGCAGGTACTTCTGAATGAGCTTGGAGACGAGTACATCAACCGTGTGAGACCTGGTGGCTTCGTGAAGGGCCCGGGCCAACGTATGCTTCTGATTTGACTTGGAGCCGCTTTCGTCGAGAAGGTGCTTCAGCATACCCCAGGACTTGCCATTGCGCATCTGTCCGTCAATGTATTCGCAGAGCTCGTCCCACTGCTGCTGGCATAGCGCTGCAACCCTGAAAAGCCGCCATCGCCCTCGCCCTGCTAGACGGTCGTGGGTCTGAGATCTACAGCGATTCCAAAACGGCAGTTAGGGCTTTTCAGGGTTGCCCGCGTGACCCGGCGTCCACGTGATTTGATGGGATTCTTGCAGCCTCGGGCCTAGAATCTTAGCCGCCAGCACCGGTGTTCGTCCGTTGGTAAAGTTGCGGCAGGCCTGTTGCGAGTCGGTAACGACATGAACTTCCCTGCCCACCCTGTCATGTTGCTTTATTACTAGCGCCACGGCTATGGTCTCAGCCGCAGCTGGGGTCTCTGCCCTGATGGAGGCCGCGAGGGTTAAGGAGTTGTCTCTCCCGTTCACGGCAGCTACCGCGAAGAGGCCCCCTGCAGGGTACGCCGCCACGTCCACGTACGTTACGTTCGGGTCATCCTTGAATTGTCGGCGCTGTCTGTCGACCCGCGCCTTGCGTCGTCCTTCGTGGAGTTCATGACTCGTGTGCTTTGGTATGGGGTTCGCCGTGATCTTGCTTCTGACCTCGGGCGGGAGTGATCGTTGTCCATCGAGGGCACGAAGCTCCGTTGCCGTGCGGTCCGATGGAGGATGGCTCTGCCCGCCGCCGTGTTCTGTAGTCTAGCTTTTTGCGAAGCCATAACCGCGTCCGACAGCTCAGCGAAGGTGTTGTGGATCCCGAGAGCCGCTAACTTCTCGTTTGAGGTGGTAACAGGGAGACCCAGGGCCGTTTTGTACGCGCCTCTGATGATGGCATCGACTTGTTCTTGGTCACGTTTGTTTAGCGAGTCGTAGTGATACGGCATGCTAAACGTTACTCTGCTGATCACCAGAGCCTGGACGAGGTGGAGTGTGTCCTCTTCTCGCATGTCCTTGCGGCTTCTTGTTATTCGTTTGATAATCCGCGAGATCTGATTGGTGGTGGACCTTAGGGTTTGGATGGTGTGGGTGGCTTTCAAGTTGCTCTGGATCCAAAAACCCAGTATCCTAGTCTTTTTGCTTTCCGTGATCTTGTGGTCCTCTAGATAGAGTTCGATAGGGCCGGGTGACTTGTAGATTCGTCCTCCATGCACCCGGATCACCTAAGACTTCTCGGGCGCACAACGCATCCCGCTCGCTGCCGCAAATCTCTCCACGGCCGTCGCGGCCTCCTGAAGGGTCGCCTCCTTTTGCGCGAGGGAGCCCTTGGTGGCCCAGAGCGTGATGTCGTCTGCGTATAAGGCGTAACCTAGGTCTGGGATCTTCCGCAGCTCTTTGGTCAGTGCTAGCATCGCGATGTTGATAAGAATCGGGGAGACTATCGCCCCTTGTGGCGTTCCTTTGTTCGGCACGTCGATCGTATCCGATCGAGTCTGGCCTATTCCGATGGTTGCCGTCCTGCCCGTCAGGAACGAGCTGACGTAATTAAAGATGCGCTCTCCGCAGCTGATGTCATTCAGTCCCTTGAGAATGGTCTCGTGAGAGATGTTATCGAAGGCCCCTTTCAGGTCGAGTGCGAGCAGGAGGTGTTCTCCTCCCTTCGGGATGCCCTTGAGAACTTCTTCCCTCAGAATTAGGAAAGCATCTTGCGCAGATATAGTCGCGGCCTGAAGCCAAGCATGGTGTGCGGGAAGAGGTCACCGTCCTCTATGTAGTGTTGGAGGCGGGCTCCGATGACCCTCTCGTACAGCTTGCCGAGGCACGACGTCAGCGAGATGGGACGTATATAGGGCGTCGATCGCGGGCTTCTTGCCTGGTTTGGGAGGGAATAGATGGAAATACGCTGCCTTTGGGCTTGTCATTGTCGGGACATATTCCGACTCAAACTCACGCGCACGCCCACTTCGACCCAAGTCAACACACTCAGGACGTCACCCACTCAGACACACTTCGACTCACTCGTTTAAATTCCTGATCACACTTCCTAACACTCTATCTGACGCACCAACAATCATGGGTAGTGAGCTGACCAATATATCTATAGTACGGGAGAAGTACATAAAAAAAGAGCATGCAACATAGAATGCAGAACTATATAGGCATAGACAAATACGAAATAGCTAAGTAAATTATGGGGTTTATATCGTCCTGAAACTGTACAGTGACTTAAGCTAAAGTTCAGAATTATGTACCAATTAGGCCCAAATGAAGTTTTTATGAAGTGCGCCATATATAGTGAGAGACTCCGGAGAAATTCTGACGCTCTGAGATTCTTTAGACACAGAAGCATGGTACACGAGCGTTTTTGCATACTGTGCCTATTGGAATGGGGCCGCCGTGGCGGAGAATCGAACCCGCGACCTCGTCAGCATAACGCCGTAGCCATAGCACCACAATGGGTATTTATGTAGTTTAAGAAATATATAGTACATATGGGTCTTCCTAGTATTTTATATACGGGTATTCTATATATTGTACATGTACAACCTCATTTATTGGTGTCGTGAGCTTCGGAGCTATATTCATCTTGATTGGTTCTTTTAGATGTCTCTGAATTTATAACTTATTAGCAGTGATTCTTACGGAAGATGCCATACCTCTTCAAAAACTTGTCATGAGTCGGGGATTCTCCCGAACGAATGTGAGTGTTCATTAAAAGGAGTACCGGTTGTCGTTGCTTTCGCCGAACGTTCTAACGGTAACAAGTTATTAGAGGCAGAATAAGTAAGCTGAAAGGGTTGGCGTGGTGTGCGAAAAAGAGATTCATAGCCACTGCATGTTAATAATTAAGCTTGGGGGGGGGGGGGGGGCTGGAAGGCTTGGCAGAATTTTAGGACAATGTAGCCGCGGGTTTCGCGCTAGTGTCTTTCTTGCCGACGCATGATGCTGTATACCCATTTTACGACCCGACGCCAGTCCCGCGGGTTTGCGATTGTGGATCGCTGCTTTGTCGTGGCGCTTGTTGCACGCAATGGTACGTCAGGCTTTACCACTTAGTTAAGTACACCGTGCCATCATACCCCACGAGTAATGACCAGATGCGAGCTACGCCGCTCTCATAATATGGCTGTGCTTACCACTGCCGACTTTTTTCACTGTGTGAGGCTAACTTCGCCCGATGGGGTGGTTTCCTTGTTTTTGGGGCCTCACTGTGCTTCCCACCCGTGCCAGTATGCCGTTGATTCCCTTTGACAATACATACCGGCTAACAGAGGAATGAAGTTGCGAAGGAAATGCATACCTTGTCTTACTGCCTGATGTGGTTTAACATCTGAAAGCAGTACACGAGCTATGAGAAACACTGCAGTGGAGGGTTTTGGAATTATTATACTACATACTTGGAGTTTTTTTTTAATGTGCGCGCGAAGTTCGGTACGCTAGCGTGTTTTTCGTATTTACCCTCCTCGACATCCGAAGAGATGTTTAGAAATCGAACCGACGACCGTTGGCGCACAGCAACAGAACATCATGGCCACTGAGCCTCCGTAAGCGCTGTATGATTCGTGAAAATAGAGAGTTTAAGCGCCTAGCTCGGAACTACCAGTACGGTTAAGGTACCCGAGGCGGCTATAACGTAAAGCTATTCCAAACGGTTTCTATTTTATTTCTGCCATTCGCCCTCCACGATTGGCGAAACTATTTCGGGCCACACCCATTCCGCTTGCCTGTCACGCGATGTCAAAAAATTAGCGAAAACTCCCTGTCTGATATGACGTGTGAATGCTGAGTATGCATGATTAGGCGGAACAAAATGCAAAAAAAAAGTTATTTCTGATTCTGCGCCTTTTTCGCCATTAGCCCTTCTCTATTGGTGAAATGTTTTTGGGTCCTACACCGACTTCGCCAGCCTTTCACGCGGCGTCACAAACCCGCGAAAACTCACCACGTCAGAATGTGGTGAGTCTCTGTTGCTCAGTACGTGCTACATAAGTTTTTTTTTTTTTTCCTAGCCTGAAAGAAAGCCCGCGAAACATGAAAATCCGCTGTAGACATCTTTATTGGGAATTTTTAAAGATGGTCTACAATTTTCTCATTGACCTCTGAATATTCCGAATTCTGAATATTTGAGAAGTTGATTTAATAATAACAAATAATTATGTAATTAGGCGAGATACAAAAAATAGTCTGACTTGCTCCAAGCGACGGCAAACTAGGCCGCTGTAACGTAAAGCTATTTCAAACTGTTGTTATTCCAATTCTACAACAAGCCCTCCACGATTGGTCAAAACACTTTCGGGACGCCTCCACCTCTCCTGTCTGTCACGCGACGTCACGAAAACCGCGATAGCTCCCCGTCTGATATGGCGTTTACACACTGATTATGCATGATTAGACCGAACAAAAGAAAAATAATTATTTCTGATTCGCGGACTTTTTCGCCATTAGCCCTATGTTATTGATCGCTGACTTATTAATGTACCGTACTAATTGCCGAAATGCCGATATTGACCTGTTTGTCTGTGCTTTATGTAATATTGGAGTATTCATGTATGGTGCTAATTGTTGAAGTGCTGCTTTTGACCCACCCGGTAACGGCCGACAGGCCAACAGTATGAGTAAAAAAAAGAAGAAAAAAAAAACACTTTCGGCGCCGCCCATTTCGCCTGTCTGGGAAAAACCCATGAAAACTCACTGCGTACAAGGGACGTGTACGCGTTAAAGATGCCTTAATATGCTGAACAAAACTGAATGTTTTACTATATAACCAGAGTCTGCTCCGTCCGGAAAGGAATAGAAGATCGCTGCACGCCGATCGTTGTGGCAATGGCTGCTCGGAGCTACCGCGGAGCATGTATTTATTTAAGTAAAATAAAAAAGTTTGCGCGGCAATATAACATTGTCGAGACCTTCATTTTTAAGCTTCTGTTGCACACCGCCACGATTTTTGACCAGCCACCGCAAGCTATAGTAAGGGGAAGCGGATTACTCGCAGACGCCGGCACCACTCTCCCTTTCCGGTTAACTTCTTTTTTATCTTTTTATCTTTTTCGTAACTTTTTGCTTGCGAAGGTCAAGGTTTTGAGCCTGCAGTTTCAGAAGTATTTTGCCAAGTCAAATAGTGCTTGTCGCCACTTGTCCTGACGCATGAACTACCGGTGGATGCCTAGTTAAGGATTTTAGACATGCAACTTAGTATGTCTGGAGATCACCTGTGCTGGATGTATAAGCCGCGAGGGAACAAACCACTTTTGCCTTATCTGTCAACCCATTACAAGCTGGTAAAACGGGGCATTGTGAATGTTCGCTTTACAAGAGCTCTAAATAAGTCTTGCTGCCACTCTTTAGAGCGCAGTCTCCTTGCGCAGCCCTCCCGTCTGACATGTGCTGGGCATCTCGTGCTTTTGTTCGTTTCGGTAGCAGAATGGATATTAAAGAAAATCAAGCAAAGAAACAAAGCACCAGCAGACTGCGCTGCCAGTGACAAGAAGCGAGTCACGGTGCTCCCTTACCTGCACAAGATTTCGCACAGCTTGAAGAAGATAGGTAATAAAGTAAATGTTAAAGTTGCTTTTTCTTCTCCGGAGAAATTATCAGTGCTCTGCAGGTGTGTGAATGCTCATGCCACACGACGAAATATTTGCCCTACTAACCATAGGAGGCGGTTTGTAGCATGCGCAGTGTGTGTTGTTTATATGATTCCCCTGACTTGCAAAAAGAAGCACGTTGGCCAAACGGGCAACTGTTTAAATGAGCGATTGAAAGAGCATTTTTACAATGCTCCCACAGCCGTTAAAGGTCATCTTAGCGTTCACTGCAGAGACTGTATTTGTGCGCCTGAATTTTATAAATGTGGCTTAATTTCCAAACACAGAGAAGAGCTTACCTGTGAGATTATAGAGGCTGACAAGATACAGCGGCTGGGTGACCTTTACATCAGCATGCCGTCTATTGCCCTCACCAAAAACGAAATTAAGTTTCTGGCTGCGATGCGATAGGGGATCATGGGAAGTGTGACGTCATGCAAAAGTTTTATATTTTTCCTCTTTTGTCTGTTTTCTTTTGGGCTGTGCAGTCATATCGATATCTCCTTGCAGTGGGCTGGCCGGCTGGCTCGGCCCCATAATGAAATCTTCTCCACTTCAGCGTGCTCCTCGCCCCTTGTCAGCCAATCAGATAAAAGAAAAAAAAAACGCTCAATGTAGGCAATGCTATTCGCTTTGAAAGCAAACACAGTGACCTCCTATAAACGAGCAGAGAGTTTGATTGGGCTCTTCAAACAACGCTGCGGGTTACCTCCTGATGCCTGCGTCGGTGGCTACGTAAATTTGACACCCGGAGATTGGAATACAACACAGACTAGAATATTTTTACGTTATAGATCCCCAGCAATACTTTGGTTCTATCTAGCTACGCGGGACTTCCATATTTTTAATTTATGGCACAAGCTACGTCAGACAACTGATCTCTCTCTGTCTCTCTCTCTCTCTCTATATATATATATATATATATATAGGATGTTTCAGCGAACACTGTCAAAATTTATTTAAGGGTGCCTGCGGCAGATAGCCCAATTCTAGTTAATTATCAGGTCCACTCAAAGAGGCGGACATTACTTGCACAAGAAATTGAAATGCATAATCGAATAATTAACAAAAATTTACTAATTAAGTTTTTAACTAATTACCTGGTGGCCCATATTGCAATTTACAAATTGTAGCCGTGGAGTTGGCAAGGCGGATTCACTTGGAACGAATTCTCGGGATGACAGCAGTTTCGAGATATTATTTCCCGAACTTTGCGGAGAAATGCATTGGCGTTGCAGTTAGTTTCTTAACAAAACGTCGCTTTATGCATTGAAGCACAAAATTAACTTGAACGCCAATGCATTTCTCCGCAAAGTTCGGGAATTATTATCTCCAAACTGGTGTCATCCTGAGAATTAATCCCAAGTGGAACCGCCTTGCGAACTCCACGGCTACAATTTGTAAATTGCAATATGGGCCATCAGGTAATTAGTTAAAAACTTAATTAGTGACTTTTTGTTGATTAGTCGATTATGCATTTCAATTTTTTGTGCAAGTGTCCGCCTCTTCGAGTGGACCTGCTAATTAACTAGAGTTGGGCTATCTGCCGCAGGCACCCTTAAATAAATTTTGAAAGTCTTCGCTGAAACACCCTCTATATAAATTATAAGAAGTGCAGGCGAACGTCCAAAATCAGAAACACTTAATTTCGACGTTTCGGCCGGGGCCCAGCCTTCATCAAGAGTCATCAAGGCCTGGTGCCGACCGAAATGTCGAAATTAAATGTTTTTGCTTTGCTACGTGTGCCTGCACTTCTTTTAATTTAATAAACACCGGATCAGAGAAGAACTAGTTCCTTCACATATGCAGAATGGCCCAGCTATCCCGCCGCCCGATTAAAAAAAGATGAACAGCGTTACGCGAAGCAAACCTAGTGCGTATTGTTTCCAGTGCAGTGGAGTAGCCGCCAGTAATATTTTTGTTACTAAGATTTAATTAGCTAATTGTAATTAATTATCTAACTCGAGAAGTACTGTCCTAGTTGTCAAAGTGTCAATGAGAAAATTGTAGAGCAATATGAAAAACTCCCGATACAGCTTTCTGTTGTTCAATACGCGCTACATAAAAGTGTTTTTCCGAGTGTGAAACGAGCCCGCAAATACACGCAGAATTGCCGCGCGACTGGTCGCTCGAGGCACTTTCTGTGTATTCGCGGGCCGCTTTCACGCTAATCTTGAGCTTCAATTCAAATAGCGAGGTTTTGTTAAGAACCTAACATGAATGCCAATGCAGTTCTCCGCAAAGTTCGGGAATTAATGTCTAGAAACTGGTGTCATCCCGAGAATTCGTTCTAAGTGGATCCGCCTTGCGAACTCCACGGCTACAATTTGTAAATTGCAATATGGGCCATCAGGTAATTAGTTAAAAACTTAATTAGTGAATTTCTGTTAATGATTCTATTATGCATTTCAATTTCTTGTGCGAGTAATGTCCGCCTCTGCGAGGAGACCAGCTCATGAACTAGAATTGTGCTATCTGCCACAGGCAACCTTTAAGAATTTTTGAAAATGTTCGCTGAAACACCCTATATATACAGCATTACAAGGGTCGCAGTTGTAATACCCTTGCATTTTTAATGAAAATGAAGACGCGGTGCTCTTGGCAACATTAGTGGTACTTATCATGGGGCAGAGTTTGCATCGAAGTTTTCCGGATTATGCGCAGCCTTTTAAATTAGCTTAGTTAATTTTGGAGGACGTGACAACATCTCTGAGGCTGGTGGGCCGTCTGTATACCACCCGCGGAGGTTCAGGAACAATTTGGCGCATTTTCTCGCTGTAAGAGTATGATACGTTGTTTCCGGAGGACACGATATATGTTGGGAGTTCAGGATAGGGTTAGTCCGTGAATCTGGGGGAGCTGTGTTGCTGTTGATGAGCGCATTACGATCAAAGTTGTCTGCTTTTTCAACCATGTCGCTGATAACCGAGGGAGGATAACGCTGACATAGTAAGGCGTTGCGCAGTTTTTAACAGTTCGATGTAAAGTCCTCTTTTTTAGTGCATATCCACTTGAAACGAAGAGCTTGGCTGTACGGGATTGCTAATTTACAATGTTTTACAGGGCTACTATTGAAATGTAAATATTGGTGCTTATTAGTTAATTTTCTGTAAGCTGATGTGACAAGCTTGGATGCCCAAAAGGTGACTGCGGAAGCCGAATATGTATGGGAGAATGAGAGGGTTGGATGGACTGCACTGAACTGAGAAATGAACTTCAGTAACTCTTCCTCGTCGTGAAACCAGGTCAGGAACACGTCGTCTATGAACCTTTTGTAAAACATTGGTTTTAGCGCGCAGCTCTCAAGAAACTCTGATTCCAGCATGTCCATGAATTTAGTGCCCATAGGTGTGCCGATGACTTGCGCAAAGCGCTTTCCATTAAATTCAAAATTATTTAGCTCTAACAGCCATTTTAATAGGGTTTGAAGTGTGTGACAATCAATGGGACAATCAATGGAAACCCATTCGTTGTCACACACTTCTAACCCTATTAAAATTGGAATTAGAGCTAAATAATTGTGAAACAACATGTGAAATAGAATGCACATAGTGGCACGTGCATTGCTAAGTATGTTCATGCGAAAGCTTTTTTCCGAGGTCATCTTTGTTAGGAACGATCAACGATCTTTGCATCCCAGTTCGCGCCAGATTTACGTGCTCTGCCATGGCCGTAGTTGTTGTTGTGGCGGTCATTAGCGGCATTTGCGGTCGTGCCGGGGGCGTATCTTTAGCTTATGCCGGTTCTGTAGCTTTTGTCTCTATGGTCGTCAGCCTTCGGCGCTAATTAACGCTAAGGTAAGTAAATAAACCCTTGATTACTGTTTGTATGGCATGTCGGTTTGTACAAAGGACCTGTATTCACGTATGCTGCTCCACGAAATTTTGAGCACAGGACTGGAAAT